>NC_090397.1:71175820-71861225 GCF_036365525.1 Heterodontus francisci
CACATCTGGAATACTGTGTACGGTACTGGTCTCCTTATTTAAGGAAGGATGTAAATGTATTGGAAGCAGCTAAAAGAAGGTTTACTAGACTAATACCTGGAATGGGCGGGCTGTCTTATGAGGAAAGATTGGACAGGCTTGGCTTGTATCGCTAGAATTTATAAGAGTATGAGGCGACTTGATTGAAACATATAAGATCCTGAGGGATCTTGACAGGGTGGATGTGGAAAGGATGTTTCCCCTTGTGGGAAAATCTAGAATCAGGGTCACTGTTTTAAAATAAGGGGTCACTCATTTAAGACAGATGAGGAGAAATCTTTTTCTCAGAGGGTTGTGAGTCTTTGGAACTCTCTTCCTCAGAAGGCAGTGGAAGCAGAGTCTTAAATATGTTTAAGGCTGAGGTAGATAGATTCTTGATAAGCAAGGGGGTGAAAGGTTATTGGGGGTAGGTGGTAATGTGAAGAAATCAGTTCAGTCATGAACGTATTGAATGGCAGAGCAGGCTTGAGGGGTCGAGTGGCCTACTCCTGCTCCTAATTCTCATGTTCGTATGTATGTATATTCTTGCAATGTGTTGCAGATGCATGCAGTGAACTCCTTCCAATTGTCTACCATCTCAAACATACATATGGAACTATTTCCATTGCCTCCACATCAGATCAATGATTCTTAATCATATTTTTTTTTTGAAGTCACTGACAACGAGGTAACTAAACACCTCAGCAAGGACATTGTTCCTTTCATAGAAAATTTGGCTCTTTCACTGTCTTCCGTTTCCACATCCTGTTGTTCACGAGTGCTGAGTGCTTCACCCATTGAAAACACTGATTCATTAAAAAGAAAGCCTCGCATTTGTATAGCACCTTTCACAACCTCAAGAGGCCTCAAAGCACTTTACAGCCAATGAAAGTGTGGTCATTGTTCCACTGTAATTTGAGCACAACAGGTCCCACAAACAGCAGCGTGGTAATAATCAGATCATTTGCATTTTTTTTAGTGATTTTGATTGAAGGATAGATATTGGTCAGGACACGGGTCTGAACTTCCCTCTTTTTTGGAACAGATCTTTTACATCCATCTGAAAAGGCATGTGGGGCTTCAGTTTACCATCTCATCTGAAAGATGGCACCTTTGACAGTGTAGCAGTCTCTCAGTACAACAATAAAGTGTCAGCCTGGATTATATGCTCAAGATTCTGGAGTAGAACAATAATTACCACCTACCACGTGGGTGACCCTGGCCTGATGCTGGAGCAGGTGAGATGCCGTGACAGACGTTGCAGCAGTTGTAGATTTGAAACTGGCAATTATTGTTTATCTGGAAATGCCCAGGTGATGATCAGAATTGCTGGCCTCTTTCTTAAAGACTGAAACACCACAGAACTCATTTAACTGTGCACATTATAACATTTCTCATTGAGGAAATAGTGGCTGAGTGTAGGGTGTTATGAAAACCCTATATGTTAAAAGGGAAATATGAATTTCATCGGTTGGAACCTTGCGTTAGACTTTTACTGGAAATTCTTACGAGTAACTTTAGAAAAACTGGCAGCCAAGAAGGCCACTGCAATTTATATTTGAAACACCAAAAGATCAAACTGGAGACAACAAGTCTCATTCAACCTAGCCAGAACAATGGGGCGGTCTCAGTGACTAAATTACCTCGAATGGCCTTATCAACATGGTTGTCAAAGCCATCTACACCCATTGACTTTGAAAGAGCCAACTCCCTCCATGTATGGCTAGACATTTTGAGGTGTTGCCACTTGAATCTCAGAGAAGATTCCACTAAAAGAACAAAGGGGCTTCATAGTGTCGTGTGACTGTCTGTGCAGCTCTGGAGAAACTGTAAGCTTTGTTACATAGAAAGCAGAGACAGAGTAACTGAAAAGCCATCATCGAAGCAGCTCTCTATCTCTTCTTCTCTCACCAGTAAATACTAAGAGAAGAACTGGCTGCAACTAGGAACTCCCTCAAGCCCACAGACTGCCACAGCCAACAACTAGGGGCAATAAATGCTGGCCTAGCCAGCGACGCCCACATCCCATGAATGAATTTAAAAAAAATCAAACTCCCTCTTCTGCCATCAGGAGCCCTGAGAAAAACAAACCCACCACTGTGCACGTGGCCCAGTGAGGACTTCAGGAATACAACTTCAACTGAGGGCTATGGGACTAATATACCTTATTTAAATTCAATTTATTCCAGATTGTAATCCAACCAGCAAATCTGTTTCCCATCTGTAATCTATTTGTGTGTGTTTATGTGAGACTCTCGTGTGAATGTGTGCGTGAATGAGTCACGTATTTTTGGCAATTTTGACTGGGTTAGAGTGTTAAAAGTAATAAACTTGCATCATTCTTGTTTAAACTGAAGAAAACCCATTATGATTGGTTCCTTTGCAACTGCATGACAGGAACAGGAGCAGGCGCTCACAGAGGTGGTAAGTTCAACCACTGTGTTAAAAAAAGGATAAACCCTGTTGCAGCCAAACCAGAGAAGGGTCGAAAGGGGAGTCTGAGATCCTCCCCTCACCTGGCTGCAACAGAAACTTAGGGGCTTGTGTCCGTGATCGTAAACCAAAGACAAACAAGAAATTGTAAGTGGGAAACCAAATTGATTCCTATCAAAAAAAAACTGCAATACAGGTTTTCTTGTGAGCTTTGCTGCTAGAGTACTAACAAGTCCGCATCCGAGGCCAGTACCTTCCGAGGCCAGGGTGAAGTAACATGGGGTAAGTTAAAGGCTCTATCTATTGAAGAGTTGAGGCATGTAGCTTGGCAGTTTGGGATTACTTTCCATACAAAAGCTAAGAAATCTGAAATCCTAAGACTTGTGGCCAACCATTTTTCACTTGAACCTGAAGATTCAGAAACCGGGTTGGAGCCAGACACAGATGCAGACAGAGTAATGTTGGCGAAAATACAATTAGAAGAGAGGAAACTTGAATTGGAATTCCGGAGAAAAGAAAAGGAATGAGAGAGGGAAGAGTAGGAATAAGAGAATTTTCCAGAAGTAGGAAGAAAGGGAGTTAAGGTGGCTAGAATTAACTAGAGGGCCGACATGATAACCCCATGAAAGCATGGCTGGTGTGGAAGCTACCCTCAGCTCAGGGCCGTGTGCTGAGCTCTTAAAGGGGTATCATAGTGGCGCAGTGGATAGCACTACAGTCTCACAGCTCCAGCGACCCAGGTTCAGTTCTGGGTACTGCCTGTGAGGAGTTTGCAAGTTCTCCCTGTGACCATGTGAGTTTCTGCTAGGTGCTCTGGTTTCCTCCCACAGCCAAAGACTTGCAGATTAATAAGTAAATTGGTCATTGTAAATTGCTCCTAGTGTAGGTCTGTGGTAGGTGAATGGTGGGGATGTGGTAGGGAATATGGGATTAATGTTGGATTAGTATAAATGGGTTGTTGTTGGTCGGCACAGACTCGGTGGGCTGAAGGGCCTGTTTCAGTGTTGTATCTCTGAAAAAAAAAAGGTTCTCCCAATTGATTCCCTAGTTCAATGAGGGAGATGTGGAAACATTTTTTGTCACGTTCAAAAAGCTTGCAAGATGGTTGAAATGGCCGGCAGAGACCTGGACCCTGTTGTTACACAGCAAGCTGACAGGAAAAGCCCATGAGGTTTATTCACTGTTGCCATATGAAAGTTCATCAGATTATGAATTGACTAAAAATGCTATCCTTGGTGCATATGAGCTAGTACCAGAAGCGTACCACCAGAAATTCCGAACTCTCCGGAAGCAGCCTGATCAAACTTACCTCAAGTTTGAAAGAGGTAAGCAGCTGGCTTTTGACCAGTGGTTAAGGGCTCTTAAAGTACAGCCCACACTTTAAAACCTCAGAGAGGTGATTTTTCGAGGAATTTAAAAACTCTCTTCCCCTCTCTATTTAAACCCATGTAGCTGAACAAAATGTTCACAGAGCCAGGCAGGCCGCAGTGCTGGCTAATGAATTTACTCTCATTTAAGTCTGTACCCCAAGGGAAACCTTTCCCTAGTCACCCCCACAACCCCGAAAAGGATAAAAGGTGGGAGGGTGATAGAAACCCAAACAGCCCTGGACGAGGAGGGAAAGCTGGACATACAGGGGGTCCTCCTCAAGCCAAAAAAGATGGTGCTGAGAGCAGGAGTGAGACCCAAAGACCTGTGTGTTTCCATTGTAAAAAGGCAGGTCACCTCCGAGCTGACTGCTGGAAATTACGGGGGAAACCTGTAAGATTAATCAGGGCGCACCAGACAAGTGCAGGAAATGGAGCCTGATGGAAAATGCAGCAGAGCAGGCTGTGGCTTTAACTGCAATAGGAGTAAGACACAGGAAACATACTGCTATGGGTGCAGGAAAATTTAACAAGATCCCTGAAGATTATCAGGATTTTGTATCCAAAGGGGAGAGTAACCCCATACCCCTTGAGTGGGGCAAGCAAGCCCATCATCATACTCGGAGGTACATGGGCCACCAGATCCCTTCTGTTTGGAAAAGGCCTGATCTTTCCCCCAGAGAGTGCAGTGTTAGTGAATAGTACCGGTGGGCAGGGTATGCCCGTGCACTTGGAGTGCGACCTAGTTTCGGGACCAGTCACTGTGGGGATTGCCCTAATTTGCCTGTGGACAGGGTCGACCTGTTCCTGGGTCATGATCTGGTGGGTGCGAAGGCGGTAGCTTACCCAGTAGTAGTAGAGAGACCGAAGGAGGTCAGAGGTACTGTAAAAAAATATTAAGAATGGCCCATGAGCTTCCAATGGCTGGACATGTCGGTGTACAAAATACCAAAACCTGTCTAAGACAGCAGTTTGACTGGTCAATACTCCACAAAGATGTGGTGGAGTTCTGTAAAACTTGCCACATGTGCTAGGTTGTGGGGAAGCCCCAACCTGCAGTAAAATCTGCACCCCTAATTCCTGTACCAACTTTTGGGGAACCCTGCAGCAGAGGGCTGGTGAATTGTAAGGGACCCCTGCCGAAAGGGACAGACAAGCATAGGTCTGACTCAGAGTTAGGGAGGAAGGGGACAAAGAGGGAAGTGAGGACAGGTTAAAGGAGGAAGGGGAGTATTCCCAAATGGGAACCCCTACTGTCTGGTCAGCCAACCCTGAAATGTTGGCAAGATTAGATCCCACACCCTCCTATGTAAATGCAGACCAAAGAAGCACTCTACCCAGGCTGTTAACAG
Organism: Heterodontus francisci; assembly: GCF_036365525.1. Classification (NCBI taxonomy): domain Eukaryota; kingdom Metazoa; phylum Chordata; class Chondrichthyes; order Heterodontiformes; family Heterodontidae; genus Heterodontus; species Heterodontus francisci. Next base: position 71,180,991 of record NC_090397.1, read on the forward strand.
TCTTTATGGAAACCTGCAGGGACAAGGACAGTTTCCAAAAAGGCAAACCAACAGTGAGGGCGATGCCTCACCTAGTTGAAATGCCGCAGGGGACTGCAGTGGAAGCTGGACAGATACCTGCGAGCAGGAATGTCCCAGAGGACATGGGGGAGATTAGCAAAGAGACTCTCCCCACAGTAAGGAGAAAAGGGAAACAAAAATGCTGTAAAGTGAACACTTGTATAACTCACCAGAACACGAACAGTGAGGTCCAGGTGGATCTACCCATTGAACAGCCCAATGATCAGGACTAAAGCCCAAAGTTAATCAAATCCAACTATTTCACTTCAGATTCCAGCAAGAACAAGGGCCCAGATGAAATCTCAGACACCTCACAGGGGCTTAAAACCAATTTATTACTCAATACCACCACAGGGTGAAAAATTATCAAGGTAGTGGAACCTGAAGGGTTAGAACTATGTGTTGCAGAAACAGCAGCTGAGGGGTTAAAGCTGGTGCATGCAGGAGAACTTGCCCGAGATAATCATGGAAATTTGTAGACAACAAGCTTCCCCAACAACCACATGTTTATTGAGATGCCCATCCCCAGGTTATTTCAAATTGACACTAAAGAGGCTTTAAACCCATTTGATAACCCATAACCATCCCAGACAGACTTCAAGAGAAAAGGGAATTAAATCAGCATTGCTGTTGCAGAGAAAAACCGGCTGCATCCATTCCAAGACTCATGGATGAATTTGAGAGTGAATGAAAAGTGAATGTGTGTTTTCCTCTTTCTTTTTCACTCCTTCAATCAAATGCTCCCATTGTTGCATTTCGTTCTATGTGGTACGGAGGTGTCATCAAAACCCTATGGGCTGGATTTCACGTTGGGCGGACGGGAGCTGACCACTGACATAAAAGTTGGTGGCGAACCCGCTTCCGCCTAGCCTGGGGATCCGTCCCGCATTTTACGGATCCCCAGGTTTTAATTGTTCCGAGGCGGGACTTCTACCCAGTTGAGGGAGGAAGTCCCGCCTCATTGGGTTGCCAGCCAATCATCGGGTTGGCAGCTCTTAGTCCCAGCAGCGCCACCCAGAGCAGTCGCCACTGCTGGGATTGCAGCCCAGCCGAGGACATGGAGCCAGGAGTCCAGGTAAGTTTGGGTTGCCTCGCCGGGGTTAATCGGTTGGGCCCCGGTGAGGCAAGGGTGGTTGTTTGGGGAGGGGGGGGAACGTCATGTGTCCTGGGGGTGGTTGGCGAAGCAGGGGTGGCCCTCAATCGGGCACCCTGTGCCCGTTTGTCAGGGCCCACCCCCGGGGCACTGAGAGGCCACCAGCTTGCACTGGGCAGCCTTTCCCAGCTCCAGGACGCCTGCTGCCATGGGTAAAATCCCCATGGAGGCAGGCGAAGGCCCTTAAGTGGCTGTTAATTGGCAATTTAAGGGCCTTGATTGGCCTGGGGAGGGCAGCCTGTTTCTCCTCCCCTCCACCCTACGTAAGGTGGGAGGTGGGAGCGGGTCAGGAAGGCCTCCCGGAGCCTCCTGCTCCATTTTATGCCAACCCCCCCGCCACCATCCAGCTCACTGGGGTGGCCTATATGTCAAAAGGGAAATAGTTTCATCAGTTGGAACCTTGCATGAGACTTTTGCTGGAAATTCTTGCAAGTATCTTCAAAAAAACTGGCAGCCAAGATGGCCAGTGCAATTTACATTTGAAACACCAAAAGACCAGATTGGAGACAATAAGTCTCATTCAACAATGGAATCCTCTCAGTGATTAAATTACCTAGAATAGCTTATCAACACGGTTGTCAGGGCCATCTACACCCATTGACTTAGAAAGAGCCAACCCCCTACAAGTGTGAAATGAAAACAGAAAGTGCTGGAAATACTCAGCCGGTCTGGCAGCATCTGTGGAGAGAGGAGCAGAGTTAACGTTTCAGGTCAGTGACCTTTCATCATAACCACGTTTGGCTGGATGCCTTGAGGTGTAGCCCCTTGAATCTCAAAGATGATTCCAGAAAAACCTAATTAAAAGAACAAAGCGACTTGATAGTGTCATGTGACTACCTGAGCAGCTCTGGAGTGACCGTAGGCTTTGTCATAAAGAAAACAGACAGAGTAACTGAAAAGCCATCAACAAAGCAGCTCTCTCTCTCTGTCTGTCTTTTCCTCTCTCACCGGTAAATATCAAGAGAAGAACCAGCTGCAACTAGGAACTCCCTCAAGCCTACAGACCGCCACAGCCAACAAATGCCTGTTCTGCCTTCAGGAGCCCTGAGAAAAACAAGCCCACAATGGGCACGTGGCCCAGCGAAGTCTTCAGGAATACAATTTCAACTGAGGACTATGGGACTGATATACCATATTTAAATTCTATTTATTCCAGACTGTAATACAACCACCAAATCTGTTTTCCCTCTGTAATCTATTTGTATGTGTTTGTGAGAGACTCTCGTGTGAATGTGTGCATGAATGTGTAGTGAAATTTTAGTAATTTTAACTGGATTAGAGTGTTAAAAGCATCAAACTTGCATCTTTCTTGTTTAAACTCAAGAAAACCTGTTCTGATTGGTTCTTTTGCAGCTACATTAGAAGAACAGGAGCAAGTGCTCATGGAGGTGGTAAATTCAATCCCTGTGTGTTAAGAAAAGGATTAAACCCTGTTGCAGTCAAACCTGAGAAGAGGGCGAAAGGAGAGCCTGAGATCTTCTCCTCACCTGGTTGTAACAAGGGGAATTGCAGTACTTTGAGAAAGTGCATGAAACTGACATGGTATATGATGAGCCTTATCCTGCCTTTATCAATCTTGTGTTGCCATGTAATCTCTCCTACTTGTCTCCCTGCTATCATCAGTGTCCTGTACATGAAGAGATAGGTTTTCACTATTAGTGCCCCTACCCCAGTAACAGATTTCTGTTGGTGGTTGTGCCTGCTTTTACAAGGAAAAAGAAGTTAAGGAATGTGAGCTGCATGGACACTTGCTTTTCCCCATATGAATGTATCTTAGATGATGCAAGGTACCTTGCATTGTCCTTTAAATGTACTAGTCCTTGTTGGTTGTGGGCAAACTTCTCCTTTACAAGGAGATACTTCCAGCTTTGAATCTAAAATGACGTGTACCCCAAAGACCAGCATACATTCCAAGATGTGAAAGGATGACTACACAGTGTGCAAGTAGGTGCCAAAATGTGCAATTAGAGAGGCACAGCAAGAGTTTTCTTTTGGCAGCCACTGAATTACAGCTACAGATTAACAGACATGGCAGCTTGGTGTGCAAGATCTGAGAGGTGTGGCCAGTCCTTCCCATGCTGCTTTGCTGATGTGGCACCATGTGGAGTCAGCAAGTGTTGCATACATAGGACATGCAATCCTCGCATTTCAGTTGACACACTTTTGTTAACTGTACCTTTGGATACTTTGCTGGTCCAGATAACAGCTTCATTTTCTCCTGCCACCTATGGAAGTGGGATCTACACTGACAGTGTTGCATGTTGTCTGGTTTTGAGACTTCCCTTCTACTGCATATCCTTGAGCAGCACATCCCAAGTCACCATGTAGAAGGTAGCACTTTTCTTTTCACCACAGTCAACCACACAGTTCTGCATGGGAAGAAAGGAGTAACAGCCCTGTAAGAGGTGATGTGTTTCAGATTTCTCAACCACCTGTTTCAAGATGTGCAGTGAGCCTCTAACAATTATAGTCATGAGCCAACCTCATTGAATCTGCATTTTCAGCAGTGTGTCATAATGTAAGGCCATTTTCTTATGATTGAGGAAATCGACTCTCCAATCGACTCTCCTATCCCCAGCTCGTTCACATATTAAATATATCAACATGGTAGTTGGATAAAATTTATCCTTATTATCTGAGCCTGAAGCAATTCCAAATCTTTGCCGTCACTTTAACCATTTTTGGTCATTCTTCTTGCTGGTTGAAATTAAATTTAGCTGCCGGGCTAATGCAGTAAAAAGGTGCTTAGCTCCATTTTCAAACTGCAGCTTTACTCTTACTAATTTCTATTATTTCCATTTTTATTTTCCGTGTGGTCCTTGACAAATCTCCATGATTCTTCACCAGAGGAATTGTCATTATCCTTCTCTCTCTTTCTAACCAGTACAGACCACTCACCTAACAGTCCCCAATTTTTTCATACATTGCACAAAACCATTTTTCTCCATGCATGATAACTGGATAAGGAAGGAGGAAATGCATTTACATAGGAGAAGTAACAGGTGAAACTATAAGACAGTCTCTTTGGAATAAAATAGTGTTGCTATTAGTATTCCATGTCAGTGATGGTAGTAACAGAAGCCTAATGCAATATAATGACAATTCCTCCGGAGAAGAATCATGGAGATATAACTGGACTAACCATTAAAAGATGCACTGCCGGAACTCACCAAAGCTCCTGAGACAGCACCTTCCAAACCTGCAACCTCTACCAACTAGAAGGACAAGAGCAGCAGATGCATGGGAACACCACCACCTGTAAGTTCCCCTCCAAGCCACACACCATCCTGGCTTGGAACTACTATATTGCCATTTCTTCACTGTCACTGGGTCAAAATCCTAGAACTCCCTCCCTAACAGCAATTTATGTGTACACCACATGGGCTGCGATGGTGCAAGAAGGCAGCTCACCACTACCTCTATAGGGCAATTAGTGATGGGTATTAAATGCTGGCCTTGCCAGCAATGCTCACAACATGTGAAAGAATAATAAAAAGGTAATGCTATGTGGCATAAACTGGCTAATAACCTCCAGAGCAGAAAAGGCAGAGTGTGATTATGAGATGTATTCGAACTTAGTTAGACGTACCTTTAACAGTACTTCCTCTAAATGTAACAGCTGATTTGATTAATCTGATTTAGTTAAAAGTAAGGCCCCGACTAATAATCCAGTGAACATGAGTTCAATGAGCATGAATAGAAGTACTGATACAAAAGCGAAATACTGTGGATGCTGGAAAACTAAACTAAAAAAACAGAAAATGCTGGAAATATTCAGGCGATTAGACAGCGTCTGTGCAGAGAGATATAGTGTTACCGTTTCAGGTCGAATACCTTAAATAGAAGTAGTGATCTAGGAAGTAAGACACAGGAAGACAGCACTGTATGAAACTGAAGAAAACCTTTCTCAGAAGTGTATAATCTCATGGATTTGTGAACAAATAGCAGGCAGGGTGAATGCAATCTCCAGAAACCAGTAAACCTGGAGAGATGTGAAGGAGATCCCCAATGTAATTAACAGTTGCTCCTCATTGTTATGATGTCTCTCACTTCAGCTTAACCATGTTGTAATTAACCTGGAGTGCCTGATGCCTGTAGTTGTTTCATTATTTATCATCCCTTTCTTTAATGAGCATAAAATACACATTTTTAATTTAAAGTGAGTAGTTTTATGATGCTGATCCCAATAATTTCAGCATTAATTAAATGGATATAAATAATTTCGCTGCTAAAATGGAAACAGTGAAATCAATTTATTTGTGTGATTATTTTCGTTGCAGTTATAATTTACACAATTATTTTCCAAGTTTCATTACCATTAAAATGTACCAAAATATATTTTCCAACAACACTGTTCTTGTACAAATGCTTAACATCCTTCCTTTTCTGTGCTTTTTTATACCTGTGTTTATATGCTGAAATGGGCTAATGTCTATGACAGAAAAGTGTACAGAGGAAATTAGTACGAGAATGGTGAACATTTGTACAAGAACACATTGACTGAAAAACATATCTCACCGCGGTAATGACCGTGTGTTCTGGGTGTAAGAACGATCCCAGTTCTAACCTTGAGAGTCTTCTTTGTTAAACATTAACCACTGTTCATTATGATGTCCTTGTCATACACTCAATGACAGTCCTAAACTCAGAACTGCTAGACCACCTGTAGGTACATCCTAATCCAACAATGTCTGTCAACATTCCAATCTCATTTTTGATAAATCGCATGAGGTTTGTCTATTCTTGACACTTAAGCTTTTGCTCATCACCAATAATGATTTGTCTTCCTGAGTTTCAGTTCCCAGAACTGAACAGAGTGCTCCAGATGCTGTTGGCTCATCTCAACGAATCAAAACTGGAGTTCAGCAAAAGCAATGGAGATGACTTTTGAGCTCAAACATATTGGAATAGAAATTTGTCTCAGGTGCTGGCACAAAACAGATGGTATCCGATCGACTTTGAGAGTCGTAGTTGGACCCACCCAGGTAACCAGTGAGTGTCCCATTACACTCTTGACTTAAACTCTGTAGATCACAGAGAGGTATTGAGGAGTTAATGGGTGAGCCACTTATCACAGAGTCAACTGACATGTTGTTGGAGAAGTTGTGAATGCAGCTGAGTGTGATTGAATTATTCACAAGCAACCTCACTTATGACAGAGGGAACATCATTGATGAAGCAACTGAAGATGCTTGGGCTGAGGATGCTGCCCTGAGACATCTCCTGGGGCTGCAATGTTTGGCCCCCATCAACGATGACCATTTTCTTGTGTGTCAGGTATTTTCCTTTGGAGGGTTTGAATGCGAATATTGATTTCAAGGACAGTTACTTTTACCTCTCTTTTGACCTTCTTATATCCACATCTGGATCAAAATTGTGATGAAATCACAAACCAGTAGGTTCTACTGCAACCTGAACTGAGAATTGGAAGCAGATTATTGGTGAGTAGGTGTCACTTGATGGCACTGTTGATAACTTCTTCCATCACTTTGCTGATGATTGGCTTTGGGGCTGAGAGACCAGCACCATTTACCAAACAAACCTGAGACATTTTTCACATTGTCATAGCTGTACTGAAATAGCATGACTAGGAGGATGGCAAGTTTTAGTGTGCAGCAATTCACTCCCACAGTCAGGATGTTGCTAGGATTCTATTTGGCCAACTTGTCTCTATCCAAAAACTCTTTGCATAAGCATCATTTACGTTCTCAGTCTCATTGTCCATAAATTATAAAAGGAAATTAAATCAGCACCAATAAAAAATAAAAGCAAGAAATGCTGGAACCACTCAGCAGGTCTGGCAGCATCTGTGGAAAGAGAAGCAGAGTTAACGTTTCAGGTCAGTGACCCTTCTTCGGAACTAGCAAATATTAGAAATGTCAAAGGTTATAAGCAAGTGAGCCAGGGGTGGGGCAAGAGATAGCAAAGGAGAAGGTATAGATTGGACAAGGCCACATAGCTGACCAAGAGGTCATGGAGCAAAGGAAAACAATATGTTAATGGTGTGTTGAAAGACAAAGCATTAGTACAGATAGGGTGTTAACGAACTGAAGACTGAGCAGCAGCAAGTGCAAACATGAAAAAAAACAGTGGGTAAGCAAACGGAACAAACTAAGATGAAATGAAATAAACAGGAGAAAAAAATTGTAAAATATGTAAAAAATAAAAAATAACTAAAAATGAAAGTAAAATGGGGGGCTGTCATGCTCTGAAATTATTGAACTCAATGTTCAGTCCGGCAGGCTGTAGTGTGCCTAATCGGAAAATGAGATGCTGTTCCTCGAGCTTGTGTTGATGTTCACTGGAGCACTGCAGCAATCTCAGGACAGAGATGTGAGCATGAGAGCAGGGGGGAGTGTTGAAATGGCAAGCAACCGGAAGCTCGGGGTCCTGCTTGCGGACTGAGCGGAGATGTTCCGCAAAGCGGTCACCCAGTCTGCGCTTGGTCTCCCCAATGTAGAGGAGACCACACTGTGAGCAGCGAATACAGTATCCTACATTGAAAGAAGTACAAGTAAATCACTGCTTCACCTGAAAGGAGTGTTTGGGGCCTGGGATAGTGAGGAGAGAGGAGGTAAATGGGCAGGTATTACACCTCCTGCGATTGCAGGGGAAGGTGCCATGGGACGGGGACGAGGTGGTGGGGGTAATGGAGGAGTGGACCAGGGTGTTGCAGAGGGAACGATCCCTTCGGAATGCTGACAAGGGAAGGGAGCGGAAGATGCGTTTGGTCGTTGCATCATGCTGGAGGTGGCGGAAATGGCGGAGGATGATCCTTTGGATATCGAGGCTGATGGGGTGGAAAGTGAGGACAAGGGAAACCCTGTCACGGTTCTGGGAGGGAGGGGAAGGGGTGAGGGTAGAGGTGCGGGAAATGGGCCGGACACGGTTGAGGGCCCTGTTAACAACAGTGGGGGGGAATCCTCGGTTGAGGAAAAAGGAGGTCATATCAGAAGCACCGTCATGGAAGGTAGCATCATCAGAGCAGATGCGCCGGAGACGGAGAAACTGGGAGCATGGAATGGAGTCCTTACAGGAGGTAGGGTGTGAAGACGTGCAGTCGAGGTAGCTGTGGGAGTCAGTGGGCTTATAATGGATATTAGTAGACAACCTATCCCCAGAGATGGAGACAGAGAAGTCGAGGAAGGGAAGGGAAGTGTCAGAGATGGACCATGTAAAGGTGAGAGAAGGGTGGAAATTGGAAGCAAAATTGATAAAGTTTTCCAGTTCGGGGCGGGAGCAGGAAACGGCACCGATACAGTCATCAATGTCACGGATAAAGAGTTGGGCGAGGGGGCCTGAGTAGGACTGGAACAAAGAATGCGCGACATACATCACAAAAAGACAGGCATAACTAGGACCCATGCGGGTACCCATAGCAACACCTTTTACTTGAAGGAAGTGAGCGGAGTTGAAGGAGAAGTTGTTCAATGTGAGAACAAGTTCAGCCAGGCGGAGGAGGGTGGACTGGTTGGGTCTCTGTTCAAGGAAGAAGCGGAGAGCCCTCAAACCGTCCTGGTGGGGGATGGAGGTGTAGACCGATTGGACTTCCATAGTGAAGAGGAGGCGGTTGGGACAAGGAAACTGGAAATTGTCAAAATGACGTAGGGTGTCAGACGAGTCACGGATGTAGGTGGGAAGAGACTGGACCAGCGGAGAAAAGATAGAGTCAAGATAGGAAGAAATAAGTTCAGTGGGGCAGGAGCAGGCTGACACAATGGGTCTGCCGGGACAGTCCCGTTTGTGGATTTTGGGAAGGAGGTAGAAGCGGGCTGTCTGGGGTTGTGGCCCCCTCGCCCAACTCTTCCCACCTACATCCGTGACTCGTCTGACACCCTACGTCATTTTGACAATTTCCAGTTTCCTGGACCCAACCGCCTCCTCTTCACTATGGACGTCCAATTGCTCTACACCTCCATCCCCCACCAGGACGGTTTGAGGGCTCTCCGCTTCTTCCTTGAACAGAGGCCCAACTAGTCCCCATCCACCACCACCCTCCTCCACCTGGCTGAACTTGTTCTCACCTGGAACAACTTCTCCTTCAACTCCGCTCAGTTCCTTCAAGTTAAAGGCTATTGCTGTGGGTACCCGCATGGGTCCTAGTTATGCCTGTCTTTTTGTGGGATATGTCGAGCATTCTTTGTTCCAGTCCTAGTCAGGCCCCCTCCCCCAACTCTTTTTCCGGTACATTGATGACTGTATCGGTGCCGTTTCCTGCTCCCGCCCTGAACTGGAAAACTTTATCAACTTTGCTTCCAATTTCCACCCTTCTCTCACCTTTACATGGTCCATCTCTGACACTTCCCTTCCTTTCCTCGACTTTTCTGTCTCCATCCCTGGGGATAGGCTGTCTACTAATATTCATTATAAGCCCACTGACTCCCACAGCTACCTGGACTACACTGCTTCACACCCTGTCTCCTGTAAGGACTCCATTCCATTCTCCCAGTTTCTCCGTCTCCGGCGCATCTGCTCTGAAGATGCTACCTTCCATGACGGTGCTTCTGATATGACCTCCTTTTTCCTCAACCGAGGATTCCCCCCACTGTTGTTAACAGGGCCCTCAACCGTGTCCGGCCCATTTCCCGCACCTCTACCCTCACCACTTCCCCTCCCTCCCAGAACCGTGACAGGGTTCCCTGTGTCCTCACTTTCCACCCCATCAGCCTCAATATCCAAAGGATCATCCTCCGCCATTTCCGCCACCTCCAGCATGATGCCATGACCAAACGCATCTTCCCCTCCCTTCCCCTGTCAGCATTCTGAAGGGATCGTTCCCTCTGTGACACCCTGGTCCACTCCTTCATTACCCCCACCACCTCATCCCCGTCCCATGGCACCTTCCCCTGCAATCGCAGGAGGTGTAATACCTGCCCATTTACCTCCTCTCTCCTCACTATCCCAAACACTCCTTTCAGGTGGAGCTGCGATTTACTTGTACTTCTTTCAATGTAGTATACTGTATTCGCTGCTCACAATGTGGTCTCCTCTACATTGGGGAGACCAAACGCAGAGTGGGTGACCGCTTTGCGGAACACCTCCGCTCAGTCCGCAAGCAGGTCCCTGAGCTTCTGGTTGCTTGCCAATTCAACACACCCGCCTGCTCTCACGCTCACATCTCTGTCCTGGGATTGCTGCAGTGTTCCAGTGAACATCAACGCAAGCTCGAGGAACAGCATCTCATTTACCAATTAGGCACACTACAGCCTGCCGGACTGAACATTGAGTTCAATAATTTCAGAGCATGACGGGCCCCCCATTTTACTTTTATTTTTAGTTCTTTTTTCTTTTTTACATTTTTTACAATCTTTTTTTTTGTGTTTATTTCATTTCATCTCCGTTTGTTCAGTTTGCTTACCCACTGTTTTTTTCATGTTTGTACTTGCTGCTGTTCAATATTCAGTCCGTTAATACCCTATCTGTACCAATGCTTTGTCTTTCAACACACCATTAACATATTGTTTGCCTTTGCTCCATGACCTTTTGGTCAGCTATGTGGCCTTGTCCAATCTCCACCTTCTCCTTTGTTATCTCTTGCCCCACCCCCGGCTCACTTGCTTATAACCTTTGACATTTCTAATATTTGCTAGTTCCGAAGATGGGTCACTGACCCGAAACGTTAACTCTGCTTCTCTTTCCACAGATGCTGCCAGACCTGCTGAGTGATTCCAGCATTTCTTGTTTTTATTTCAGATTTCCAGCATCCGCAGTATTTTGCTTTTATACTAAATTTTAATGCCTTTATCTTTCTGAAATTATCTCATCAGCCCATGTAAGACAAAAATTGTAATGTGCCCCCCCACTCCCCTGCACGTGCAAAGGTTGGATAACCATGTGCTAGAGGAAGGCCAGTGGATGAGGGATGTCCTGTATGCGCCACCTGATTCTCCTGCCCCTCTCTTCTGCAGAAGCTGGTACTGTTCTGCCACTCCTCATGTCCTCCTCCGGACCCCTAGCAGGATGCCCATGACCCAGCATTCCCTTCCTCCTGATGACTCCTAGAAGGTGGAGTAGCACAGCACTTACTGTTTTTACGTGAAGTCCTCAGAGAATTTCCAGAATAGATGTTGATAAGAGTGTTGGTAAAGTCTTGACAAACTGACCCAGACAGTTTCTCAAAGTGTTTTAAAAGTCTTCTTCAAACCTCCAGCTGCAAGTGTCCAGTGAAAGCTGAGCATGCCATTAAGTAGCGCTCGAAACCCTCTGCAACAACTTAAGGCCCCATTTAGCCAACTTGGAGGCTCTTCAGTGCCTGATGTATCTGTGGAAAATTGCCCCCATTCAGTGATTTTCTGAGGAATTATTGCTTTCCTGGTCTTTGGGTCAGTTGGTGCGTGGTGGGGGTGGTGGGATGCAGGAATGTGGAGGATTGGTCAGAAAGCTGTTTACGAAGGATACTCAATGACTGGGACTGCTGGAATTTTCTGCCAGATGTGTCCTGTGACATATTAAAATAAGTGATGATGCAGTGATGTCAGGTGTTCCTCCAGTAAGTGGAGTTGGTGCATTCACCCAGCGTCTGACAGGTGTGACTGCTATTCTGAGACACCCAATCTCAGTATGCTGCTGCAGTTATCAGAGTCCTGCACTCCCCACTTCCTGTTACAGCAGGCTCCCCAGTGCAGGCAGAAACACTGCTATAAGAGCCCATCCACATTACTGAAGCTGGAAAAATTCACTGGGGTGAACGTCAGGTCAGATGTGTGAGCAGAAATCCCACTCTGTCACAAATCCAGCTGTAGCAATAATGGTGAGAGCCTCTTTCTGTGTGGTGCTACTTGAAACTTAACAAAACCGAAACAAAGCAGGTCACAAAATATGCTGTGTAAGGTGATTGTAGTTGGACAGTAGTGTTAAGCTAATGAATGCCTCATATTTTTCTTTTCCAGGGTTCCTATGAAATTGAATTTGTACTTCAAGATACATTCCCATCGTCTGTGAACTGTTGAATCTTGGCTGCTTAGATAAAGAATCCTTTGTAGCTATCAAGCAGTCAGCATGCCAAAGAGTTCAGAGCAATTCTATCACAGCCAATGACACTTGGAATCAATTCCATTGAGAACAAATCCAGTTTGCGGCCTTACCACATACTGAGAAGGCAAAAGATCTAAATTTTCCCATTAGTTCAGGGCTGAAACTTCCTGTGAAAGAAGACAGCCAGAGTCTGTATGCTGGCTCTTTACAAGCCTGAAATCCTACTGATTCCACTATTCTTTGCATCAATGTTTGTTTTCTTCAGACTTCCTCCTCATGCAGAGCATCAATCTGTTAATAGCACAGCATCCATCCAGTTCATACACGGCTTTTACTCCTACTTGCCAAGACTTGCTATTTTATAGTGAGCTTTGTTTTCTTTAAGCATGTCCTTTGCCTATTTAGGACTGAAAACTGTTCCCTCTATAAAAATATCTAAGGTTTGAATTAGGCACACCAACACGGTACGTTTTGTTGACAGCAACTCCAGCATTAATTTCCTTAGAAATGCATTTAACAACAATTTTAAACTTGTGTTTGGAGTTCTGATTCCAAATAAGCACATTACATCTATTGACATTCAAAGGACAGACTGTATTTATTGCACAGTTTAAAAATAAATCCCTATTAGACAATGGACACAATTTCCCTGCAATTGTCATTTGACTCCTCTAGTGATCTGGAGAGATATAGACATAGGCTCTTAGTTGCACATCCGTCCTGACAATTCAATGGGACCACCTTGTGAACTATCTGCAATTGCCCCAGGGCAATTTAAGGTGCAAATGTAAAATTAATTGCACATTCTTGCTGTGTTCACCGTTTGCAGTGCACTGCCAGTACTGCAAAGCTGCCAACTTTCCAATTGGCTGGCAGCTCTTGGAGGCAGGACCTTGTCCCTTAAAGGGACAGCATCCTCGATGATGCTAATTGCCTGCCAGCCATTAAATAGCACCGGAGTTCCGATGGAGGACCAAGGAGGGGTCTCCCCCTGCCTTTCGGCCCGCTGCTGGGACTCCAGTCGCCGGAATAAAATCCGGCTCACTATTATTAGTGCAATCGGCAGTAAGTTCAGGTGAGGGAATCATGTGGAGTGAGTTGTGAATGTCCATAACATGCTGGTAAATTTTTGCCGCTTCACTGTTTCACTCACACTAACGACATCTTGGCCTCAACCTCTGTGTTACTACCAGGAACTTGCTGGATTTTCACATTGCACTTGAAGTAAACTTGCTGCAGAAAGTTAGAGCTCGTACTTAACTGTGTAAGTATGCATTTACCAATGCAATAATTGGTAATGCAATGCCACTCAACCTCTCCAGCCAGGGAGGCAATTTAAACTGTTAAGTCACATTCTTGCATGGAGTAACCTTTTCTTTGAGAGTTAAGATATTTTATATTTAATTTTTGTTTACTTTTCCCTTCATTTTTTTCTCTTTCTTAATCTAACTTTTCTTCTTTATTTCACTTTCTGTACTTGATTCAACTCTAATTCACACACTGTTTCTTTCTCAATTCTCAAATCTCATTGGTTAAGGAGATACACTGTTGGTCCCATCATTCACTAAGGTCCCAGATACCCCGTTGCCCTCTCTGCACTGTTATCAGCTCACACTCCCAGCAGCTTACAGGGAAAACAGTTTAGAGCTGAAGGCTGCAGAATAAAAGACTAAAAGGCGCACAGCACGAGATGTCTCAATCTAACCATTATAATTCAAAATTCAAATTCTTTAATTGAAACAAATTTTCTACCTTATTCTATTAACATTTGAGGAGTGCAGCAATATTCTGCATCACTACAAAATATGAAGCTAGATTTATATATCTTGAATTGTGCTCATGTCAATGTACCTGGTATTTCTGGTACATATTTCATGGAAATCATGCTGTACCAGAACTTATTTATTTCTAATTCAGAAAAGATATTCAGAAATAGTCAAATTATAGAAGACTAAAGAGGCTGGACGAACAGCCAACAAAATCGGAACTCAGTAATGCCATTGATTCTCCAGCCAGTGGAAAAGCCCCTGGAAAGGATGGCATTACCCCTGAAATCATCAAGTGTGCCAAGCCTGCTATACTCTCAGCACTCCATGAACTGCTTTGCCTGTGCTGGGATGAGGGAGCAGTACCCTGAGGTACAGTGCGGCTTTCGAGCAGAGAGATCCACCATTGACATGCTGTTCTCCCTTCGCCAGTTACAGGAGAAATGCCGCGAACAACAGATGCCCCTCTATGTTGCCTTCATAGACCAAAGGCCTTCAAAGCCTTTGACCTCATCAGCAGACGTGCTCTCTTCAGACTACTAGAAAAAATCGGATGTCCACCAAAGCTACTAAGTATCATCACCTCATTCCATGACAATATGAAGGGCACAATTCAGCATAGCGGTGCCTCATCAGACCCCTTTCCTATCCTGAGTGGCGTGAAACAGGGCTGTATTCTCACACTTACACTGTTTGGGATCTTCTTCTCCCTGCTGCTCTCACATGCGTTTAAATTTTTCCTCCACACAAGATCAAATGGCAGGTTGTTCAACCTTGCCTGTCTTAGAGCGAAGACCAAAGTACGGAAGGTCCTCAACAGGGAACTCCTCTTTGCTGACGATGCTGCATTAACATCCCACACGGAAGAGTGTCTGCAGAGACTCATCGACAGGCTTGTGGCTGCCTGTAATGAATTTGGCCTAACCATCAGCCTCAAGAAAACGACCATCATGGAACAGGACATCAGAAATGCTCCATCCATCAATATCGGTGACCACGCTCTGGAAGTGGTTCAAGAGTTCACCTACCTAGGCTCAACTATCACCAGTAACCTGTCTCTTGATGCAGAAATCAAGGAGCGCATGGGAAAGGCATCCGCTGCTATGTCCAGACTGGCCAAGAGAGTGTGGGAAAATGGCGCACTGACACGGAACACAGAAGTCCGAGTGTATCAAGCCTGTGCCCTCAGTACCTTGCTCTATGGCAGCGAGGCCTGGACAACGTATTCAGCCAAGAGCGACGGCTCAACGCATTCCATCTTCGCTGTCTCTGGAGAATCCTTGGCATCAGGTGGCAGGACCGTATCTCCAACACAGAAGTCCTTGAGGCAGCCAAAATCCCCAGCATGTACACCCTACTGAGCCAGCGGCGCTTGAGATGGCTTGGCCATGTGAGCTGCATGGAAGATGGCAGGATCCCCAAGGACGCATTGTACAGTGAGCGCGTCACTGGTATCAGACCCACTGGCCGTCCATGTCTCCGCTTTAAAGACATCTGCAAACGTGACCTGAAGTCCTGCGGCATTGACCAGAAGTCGTGGGAGTCAGTTACCAGTGATCGCCAGAGCTGGCGGGCAGCTATAAAGGGAGGGCTAAAGAGAAGCAAATTGAGAGACTTAGCAATTGGAAGGAAAAGAGACAGCAGTGTAAGGAGAGAGTGAACTGTGTAACAGCCCCAACAACCAACTTTATCTGCAGCGCCTGTGGAAGAGTCTGTCACTCTAGAATTGGCCTTTATAGCAACTCCAGGCGCTGCTCCACAAACCACTGACCACCTCCAGGCACTTATCCATTGTCTCTCGAGACAAGGAGGCCAAAGAAAAAGAGAAGCAAGTATAATGAAAGTTCAGACAAAATATTGAACATAGGAATATACAAATAGGAGGAGGCCATTTACCCCTTCGAGTCTGTTCTACTATTCAATGAGGTTATGCCTGATCTAAAACTATCTATAACCATTTAAATGTTACGCTGAACTGCACACATGATTATATTATTTAGGTTGAAATAGATTGTGTCCATTTCTCCAGCATAGCAAAATTAATAAAAAAGCAATGAATCAATTATGAGCTTATTTAAGATGTGCTTTTCCAAACCTTTTTCCTTCAGGATAAAATGATAAACAGTGTTCAAATCACACGCAGCTTCCACAGTGCGGACTGTGACACTGACCACTCCCTGGTGTGCAGCAAGGTTAGACTCAGACCAAAGAAGTTGCATCATTCCAAGCAGAAGGGCCACCCGCGCATCAACACTAGCAGAATTTCTCACCCACAGCTGTTACAAAAATTTCTAAATTCACTTGTGTCAGCCCTTCTAAACACTCCCACAGGGGATGCTGAGACCAAGTGGGCCCACATTAGAGACGCCATCTATGAGTCAGCTTTGACCACCGACGGCAAAAGTGCGAGGAGAAATGCAGACTGGTTTCAACCTCATAATGAAGAGCTGGAACCTGTCATAGCCGCTAAGCGCATTGCACTGTTGAACTACAAGAAAGCCCCCAGCGAGTTAACATCCGTAGCACTTAAAGCAGCCAGAAGCACGGCACAAAGAACAGCCAGGCGCTGCGCAAACGACTACTGGCAACACCTATGCAGTCATATTCAGCTGGCCTCAGACACCGGAAACATCAGAGGAATGTATGATGGCATTAAGAGAGCTCTTGGGCCAACCATCAAGAAGATCTCCCCCCTCAAATCTAAATCAGGGGACATAATCACTCACCAACGCAAACAAATGGACCGCTGGGTTGAGCACTACCTAGAACTGTACTCCAGGGAGAATGTTGTCACTGAGACTGCCCTCAAGGCAGCCCAGCCTCTGCCAGTCATGGATGAGCTGGACATACAGCCAACCAAATCGGAACTCAGTGATGCCATTGATTCTCTAGCCAGCGGAAAAGCCCCTGGGAAGGACAGCATTACCCCTGAAATAATCAAGAGTGCCAAGCCTGCTATACTCTCAGCACTACATGAACTGCTATGCCTGTGCTGGGACGAGGGAGCAGTACCCCAGGACATGCGCGATGCCAATATCATCACCCTCTATAAAAACAAAGGTGACCGAGGTGACTGCAACAACTACCATGGAATCTCCCTGCTCAGCATAGTGGGGAAAGTCTTTGCTCGAGTCACTCTAAACAGACTCCAGAAGCTGGCCGAGCGTGTCTACCCTGAAGCACAGTGTGGCTTTCGTGCAGAGAGATTGACCGTTGACATGCTGTTCTCCCTTCGTCAGATACAGGAGAAATGCCGCGAACAACAGATGACCCTCTACATTGCTTTCATTGATCTCACCAAAGCCTTTGACCTCATCAGCAGACGTGGTCTCTTCAGACTACTGGAAAAGATTGGATGTCCACCAAAGTTACTAAGTATCATCACCTCATTCCATGACAATATGAAAGGCACAGTTCAACATGGTGGCACCTCATCAGACCCCTTTCCTATCCTGAGTGGCGTGAAACAGGGCTGTGTTCTCGCACCCAGACTTTTTGGGATTTTCTTCTCCCTACTGCTTTCACATGCCGTCAAGTCCTCGGAAGAAGGAATTTTCCTCCACACAAGATCAGGGGGCAGGTTGTTCAACCTTGCCCATCTAAGAGCGAAGTCCATTGTACAGAAAGTCCTCATCAGGGAACTCTTCTTTGTTGACGATGCTGCTTTAACATCTCACACTGAAGAGTGCCTGCAGAGTCTCATTGACAGGTTTGCGGCTGCCTGCAATGAATTTGGCCTAACCATCAGCCTCAAGAAAACGAACATCATGGGGCAGGACGTCAGAAATGCTCCATCCATCAATATTGGCGACCACGCTCTGGAAGTGGTTCAAGAGTTCACCTACCTAGGCTCAACTATCACCAGTAACCTGTCTCTAGATGCAGAAATCAACAAGCGCATGGGAAAAGCTTCCACTGCTATGTCCAGACTGGCCAAGAGAGTGTGGGAAAATGGCGCACTGACACGGAACACAAAAGTCCGAGTGTATCAAGCCTGTGTCCTCAGTACCTTGCTCTATGGCAGCGAGGCCTGGACAACGTATGTCAGCCAAGAGTGACGTCTCAATTCATTCCATCTTCGCTGCCTCCGGAGAATACTTGGCATCAGGTGGCAGGACCGTATCTCAAACACAGAAGTCCTGGAGGCGGCCAACATCCCCAGCTTATACACACTACTGAGTCAGCGGTGCCTGAGATGGCTTGGCCATGTGAGCCGCATGGAAGATGGCAGGATCCCCAAAGCCACATTGTACAGCGAGCTCGTCACTGGTATCAGACCCGTCAGCCGTCCATGTCTCCGCTTTAAAGACGTCTGCAAACGCGACATGAAATCCTGTGATATTGATTACAAGTCGTGGGAGTCAGTTGCCAGCGATCGCCAGAGCTGGCGGGCAGCCATAAAGACGGGGCTAAAGTGTGGCGAGTCGAAGAGACTTAGCAGTTGGCAGGAAAAAAGACAGAAGTGCAAGGAGAGAGCCAACTGTGTAACAGCCCCGACAACCAATTTTATCTGCAGCACCTGTGGAAGAGCCTGTCACTCTAGAATTGGCCTTTATAGCCACTCCAGGCGCTGCTCCACAAACCACTGACCACCTCCAGGCGCGTATCCATTGTCTCTCGAGATAAGGAGGCCAAAGAAGAAGAAAATGAACCACTGCTAAACCTTTCTAAAGTCACAATTCTTTGGTTTCTGTGAAAAACACAGAAAATGCTGGAAATACACAGCAGGTCAATCAGTTTCTGTGGTGAGAACAAAGGACTTAATCGTTCAGCTGTAGATCTTTCATCAGATGAAGGGTGCACACCCAAAACGTTAACACATTTCTTTCAGCATTTTTTTTTTAGTACACAAAACAATCGCGACTTTAGAAAAGTTTAGAAGTTGATCTGTTTAAGGACAAAAGCTTTGATAAGTGTGTATTAAGTGAGCTCTTAAGTTAATCATTGCTTTGTAATGTTAGTGGCACTAAATTCATTCATCATTTCAACAACAACTATTACTTATATACTGCCTTTAATGGACAAAACATCCCAAGGTGCTTCACAGGAGCGTTATAAAGCAAAATAAGGGCAGATGGCCAAAAGCTTGGTCAAGGAATTAGGTTTTTCGGACCATGTTAAAGGAAGAAAGGGTGTTCGAGAGTCAGAGGGGGTTAGGCAGGGAATTTCAGAGTTTAGGGCATGCGCAGCTGAAGGCACAACCACCAATTGTGGAGCAATTAAAATGGGAATTAAAATTCTTCTCATAATCCAAAGTCCTTCAATTGCCTTGCTCAATACAAAATCTCTTAAAATCATTTAAAAGGTGGGAAATTTCATTTTGCTTTCAATGTTTTTATACATTGTAATAATAAATCAAATGACCAAAGAAGAATTTTATCAATACGTGGATTTGATAATTAATTATACCTTATAGTATCATATTTTGAAAAGAATATCCTACTCATTATTAAATTCCTGATTTTAAAGCACAGGAAAGGAACAGTTTTCTATGCTCTGATGTCCCAATATTCAAAGTACACTTCTCAATTTTCATATAATTGGACCGATATAGAGACAAGTATTGTGTTTTTCATTCAATCATAGAATGTTGATTAGTTTAGATATTGTCTCCATGGAACCTGTTAAAGAATTAATGTGAAAGTGCCACTTTAATACTTTATATTTGAATATACTGGGCCAAGTATATTAGTATATTGGTCAGAAAATTAGTCCAGCAAGAGCCATCTTAATATAAAGAATAAGATTGTCAAATTCAAAATTATATGTATTTTCAAATTTTACATTTTTCCTTCCTGCTTAATGTTTCCCCCTCCCTCGCTAGCTTTCCTCAGGCGTTATGCATTCTCTGACTGAAAGGGCTGGATGTACCTATTCGCAGACTAGTCTTGAACGTTGAATGATGTGTGACAGCAGCACAAGTTAATGCCTCGCTGATCATTTTGTCCTTCTTCCTGTCAAACCACTTAGCCCCTTCTCAGTGCTTCTCCCAGATAGTTAGTCAGAATCTCAGCTGACAGGAATCAGCTTACCTGAGTTCTACTGCACCATAGCACTGCCAAAGGCTGTGATTCCATATCAGCCTCCAATCTCCACATTATTCATTTATATAAAAAAAATCGTAGCATCTTGGTGCTGGTGAAGATTTTGCAGCGGGGGAAGAATAAGAAAGTGTTATAACACCATATGGTTTTTCTTTGCCCTCTGCCCTAATTGCTTTTCCTGTTCGTCACTGGAGGATTTAAAATGAAGTCTTTGTCCTACGCAGTGTAGTGGTAACTGTTGTATGCATTTGGGGCATTTTACCACATGAACCTATTAAGAAACACTGCAGCATTTATGCATTTTTTTGAAAAGTGTGCACTAGACATACAACACAAAGCATTGTTTGAAATCAAAGGCAGTGTAATGAGAGTTCTTTTGTTGTGCTGTTAATCCAGTGTAGACTTTGGTTGCACAACACACATTCATACTCACCTTATTACTTGATGCCAAGTTTAGGTGGAGTGCCAGACAACGATCTGTGATAGTACAAATGTGGTTAATTAAAATACAAGAAAAGCAGGATATTTGCTTACTTTAAAACTCCTGTTTTCTTCTTGATTATTCAGCTGCTCCATGTTGTGCATCCCCTTCGCACTGGACTTTGTCCAACTTGCTTTCCTAAGGCTCCGTTTGGGAAGCATGATTTAATACATTATTTGCAAAGAACATTCGTTCTTCTTCTCAGTACTACACATAATGTGAACAGCTTATTTAATACAGTCTATGCAGAGCTTAACCTCATAGTCAGTCACATTTTCTACCTTATTTCAAGATGGAAGGGAGTAACTAATCGACATGAAGTACGTGGCATAATACATGACATGTAACTTAACCATCCTCCTCTCTCATTGTTAATTGCAACTTATTATTGATGCATGAATGGGCAGGTCATTTGGCTGATTTTCTGATTGAATATTCCTGGCAAAGACGAACAGTTCCATCGAGCAATGGTCCATGAGATTGTGGGTTTGCAGCTCCAGATTGCCTGTCCATTCATTTAAATAGGTGAAAAAAATCAAAGGTGTGCAATCCCTCAATTTTCCAACCAGCATTTTTCTGTACGTGCTGCTCCTTTCCACAAGTGTCTGATTGAAAGTTCAGACCCTATATTCCATAGTTCCTCCCAACTGGAACGTGACTGCTCCCATTTCTCAGGTTTATATGGAATGCTGGATGTGTAATAGTGAAAGCAAAGGAATTAATTAAAGCAAAGCAGCAGTGAAGCAATACAGTGTCTACATCAGCACAGCATGCTTTATTCAAATACATCAATTACAATTTTACAGTTCCACCACATTACACGCAGCATATATTTCAACAAAGTATTCTTCCACCACTATGCAGTTATATTTACAAATCATTCTGACCAGCTTTATTGCCTGTCTAGCCAGAGAAAGAGAGAACTCGAGAGCCTTCCTCATGAAGAGAACAGTGCTATGAGTCGAAAAGGGACAGGATCAGGTTGTGCACTCAGTGCCTTTCAATCAGTAGCCTATCATGTAGACTATTTCGCAACGTCTTTCTCTAAGAGGTTAGGGAAGGGTTCCATACTGATGGATCCTTTATGATGTAGCCTCAGACCCTATACAGTACAACAGCACTTCAATTCTGACTCTGTGATGTTCCACTACCAGCTATTATTGGCATTGAAGTGTTTCATATACCTCTTCACAATCCACAAAGTTGAGGCTAGAAATGCCCAGGTGCCATTGTAAACATGTTATATATATATTTTAACTACACTTGAGGCATCCAGTTTATTACTAATTGCACTGATAATCCTTTTAAGTGAATATAGACCAGATTCCTCAGACATTTGTATTTATACATGCTGCATGAACCTGGGGTTATAGTCACGCATTTTCCCAGGCCCACATTATCCAGTCCAAGTCATAGGTCACAGTAAACTTGAGTGGGCCACTTCCTTTGTAGCTGGAGATAAAGTAAGCCCAATGCCAGTCTAATTACAACCTTCTGTCTTTTCTATCAAAAAGCTCTTGTATGATGACATAGGGTATCACCTTTCTGTCCACTCTGACAATCAAAGTTTGTCAGGATAGCATTCAGTAATCTGCATTTCTCTTACTGCCAACTTTTTTCTTTTAAAAGTGCATTGCCATAGTTACCATGGGCAGGGTTTTTTCCAGGAGAAACTTGACGCCAAAATCAATTTGAACACACTAGTCTTTCTACCACCTACGATTGGCAGTGAGCCATTTCACCTTTGGCTTTAAACCAGTTGGCAATTAGGCCATTTGACACAGTTAGCAAATTAAAGTGGGACGTTTTAGCACATGATCTTATATATAGGATGATCTGATTACCTATACTCTGTGTGTTAGCCATGGCTGAGTTGGTAACACTCTCACCTCTGAATTGAAAGGTTATGGTTCAAGTTTTATTCCAGAGACTTGAACGCAAAAATTTAGGCTGACAGTGCTGCAGTACTGAGGGAGTGCTGACTGTTGGAGGTGCCATCTTTGGGATGAGATGTTAAACTGAGGCCCCGTCTGTTCTCTAGGGTGGACATAAAAATCCCATGACACTATTTGGAAGAAGAGCAGGGGAGTTCACCCCAGTGTCCTGGCCAACATTTATCCCTCAATCAACAACACAAAAGCAGATTATCTGGTCATTATCACATTCCCATTTGTGAGAGTCTGCCATGTTTCCTGCATTACAGCATTAACTACACTTCAGTACTTCATTGGCTGTAAAGTGCTTTGGGAGATTGTGAAAGATACTGTAGAAATACAAGTCTTTCTTTATATTAACAATTCTGAACAATGGGAGATGGATCAAAGAATGTTGGATGATGCCATTCTCTGCACTGTTAACATACTGACAATCCTTCACTTCAAATATGTTGGTATCCAGTTCAATGCATGTGGACAGAAGTAAATGTTAAGATCAGTCTGGTTGTGGTTTGTTCGAAGAGACAGTTTAGAGAAAAAAAACATGCTGCCTACAAGAGATTCAGTCACATATTGCCTGCAGTGGATTCCAGTTTTTAAAATAGTTCTCCTTTTTACTGAAATGCATGCAGGAGCAGAATGTATGAGAAAGCCAGATAAATGTCCTGCTATTCTCTCTTTTCTTCGGAACTTGCTCGTCTGTGGCCTGTGGGGAATTTACCACAGACTATGTGCTGCTATAGTAGCTATGTACTGCTAGTGCCTTACAGCTGTACTTCAGATCCATCCTGAGTCAACATTGCGGAAAGATTGGACAGGTTAGGGTTGTTTTCTTTAGAACAGTGGAGGTTGAGTGGAGATTTAATTGAGGTGTACAAAATTATGATGTCAATTTTTTTTTTCAGGTTGACTTTAGGGACATCTTTGTAGCGTTTCCTCTGCCCTCCTGGTAGCCTCTTGCCGTGATGGAGCTGGGAGTAGAAAGCTTGTTTTGGGAGTCTTGTGTCAGGCATGGGGATGATGTGGCCCACCCAACATAACTGACTAGCCATGACCAGTGTGTCGATACTGGGGATATTGGCCTGAGGGAAGACACTGACATTAGAGTAAAATAAAAGCAAAATACTGTGGATGCTGGAAATCTGAAATAAAAACAAGAAATGCTGGAACCACTCAGCAGGTCTGGCAGCATCTGTGAAAAGAGAAGCAGAGTTAACGTTTCGGGTCAGTGACCCTTCTTCGGAACTGACAAATATTAGAAATGTTACAGGTTATAAGCAAGTGAGGCGGGGGTGGGGCACGAGATAACAAAGGAGGTGTAGATTGGACCAGGCCACATAGCTGACCAAAAGGTCACGGAGCAAAGGCAAATAATATGTTAATGGTGTGTTGAAAGACAAAGCATTAGTACAGATTAGGTGTTAATGCACTGAATATTGAACAACAGCAAGTGCAAACCTGAAAAAAAACAGTGGGTAAGCAAACTAAACAAACTAAGATGAAATGAAATAAATGCAAAGAAAAAGATTGTAAAAAATGTACAAAAGAATGTAAAAAAAAAGAAGAAAAAATAACTAAAAATGAAAGTAAAATTGGGGGCTGTCATGCTCTGAAATTATTGAACTCAATGTTCAGTCCGGCAGGCTGTTGTGTGCCTAATCGGTAGATGAGATGCTGTTCCTCGAGCTTGCGTTGATGTTCACTGGAACACTGCAGCAATCTCAGGACAGAGATGTGAGCATGAGAGCAGGGGGGAGTGTTGAAATGGCAAGCAACCGGAAGCTCAGGGTCCTGCTTGCGGACTGAGCGGAGGTGTTCCGCAAAGCGGTCACCCAGTCTGCGTTTGGTCTCCCCAATGTAGAGGAGACCACATTGTGAGCAGCGAATACAGTATACTACATTGAAAGAAGTACAAGTAAATCGCTGCTTCACCTGAAAGGAGTGTTTGGGGCCTGGGATAGTGAGGAGAGAGGAGGTAAATGGGCAGGTATTACACCTCCTACGATTGCAGGGAAAGGTGCCTTGGGACGGGGACGAGGTGGTGGGGGTAATGGAGGAGTGGACCAGGGTGCTGCGGAGGGAGCGATCCCTTCTGAATGCTGACAGGGGAAGGGAGGGGAAG
This sequence comes from Heterodontus francisci, assembly GCF_036365525.1. Taxonomy (NCBI): domain Eukaryota; kingdom Metazoa; phylum Chordata; class Chondrichthyes; order Heterodontiformes; family Heterodontidae; genus Heterodontus; species Heterodontus francisci. Next base: position 71,205,525 of record NC_090397.1, read on the forward strand.
ATGCGACTGGTAGTGGCATCATGCTGGAGGTGGCAGAAATGGCGGAGGATGATCCTTTGGATATGGAGGCTGATGGGGTGTAAAGTGAGGACAAGGGGAACCTTGTCACGGTTCTGGGAGTGAGGGGAAGGGGTGAGGGTAGAGGTGCGGGGAATGGATCGGACATGGTTGAGGGCCCTGTCAACCACAGTGGGGGGAAATCTTCGGTTGAGGAAAAAGGAGATCGCCTGTCCTGCCACTGAATGTGCAGGATCTTCTGGAGGCGCCGATGGTGATCTCTCTCCAGGGCTTTGAGATGTCTGCTGTACAGTGTCCATGTTTCTGACACATACAGGAGGGCAGGTAACACTGCGGCCCTATAGACCATGAGCTTTGTGCCAGGTTTGAGGTCTTTGTCGTCAAACACTCTTTTCCTCAGCCAACCAAAGGCTGTGCTGGCACACTGGAGGCGATACTGAGTTTCATCATCAATGTCTGCCTTTGCTGAGAGCAGGCTTCCAAGGAATGAGAGGTGTTCCACATTGTCCAGTAGTTCACCGTGGATCTTGATAGTCGGAGGGCAGGGTTGAGCTGCGGGACCTTTGTCTTCCAGATGTTTAGCTTAAGGCCCATTCTTTCATCGACAAGAGTTTGAAGTTCGGCCTCTGAGTGTGTGCATATGCAAGCTTCGTCAACATACTGCAGCTCGATGATAGAAGTTGGGGTTACCTTGGTTCTGGACTGGAGGCGACGTAGGTTAAAGTGGGAATCTCTTGCCCAAGACCGCCCAAAATGGAAAAGAAGCATCCGCGAAGATGTCAGCCAGTTCGAACAATGTCGACATGCCCAGGCGGCGACCAAGTGCTAACAGTGGAAGGAGTGTTTGGAAACTCGAGCATCCCTTCACTCGCTTCACCAAACACCACCTGCCCCACCTGTGGCAGAGTGTGTGGATCCAGAATTGGACTATTCAGTCACCTAAAGACCCACAACCCTGGAGTGAAAGAAAGTCATCCTTGTTCCCAAGGGACTGCCTAAGAAGAAGACAAAATTATGAGCGGACTAGATAGAGTAGATTGGAAGAACCTATTCCTCCGCAGAGAGGTCAATGACCAGGAAGTTTAAAGTAATTAGTAGAAGGATTAGAGGGGAGTTGAGGAGAATGTTTTTACCCAGTGGGTAGTGGGGATCTGGAACTCACTGCCTGAAAGGGTGATAGATGCAGAAACCCTCATCGTATTTGAAAATATTTGGACATGCGCTTGAAGCACTGTAACCTACAGGGCTATGGAACAAGAGCTGGAAAGTGGGATTAGCCTGGATAGTTCTTTTTTGGCTGGCACAGACACAATGGGCCAAATGACTTCCTTCTATTCTGTAAATTTTCAATGTTTCTTACAACCAGAAAACTAGTTAAGGTGTACAGTATGTTAAACAGTTTATCTATTTGTTTAAATTCAAAAACCGCAAAATGGTATGCTTTTAAAAAGGGCGGCACAGTGGCGCAGTGGTTAGCACCGCAGCCTCACAGCTCCAGGGACCCGGGTTCGATTCCAGGTACTGCCTGTGTGGAGTTTGCAAGTTCTCCCTGTGTCTGCGTGGGTTTTCTCCGGGTGCTCCGGTTTCCTCCCACAAGCCAAAAGACTTGCAGGTTGATAGGTAAATTGGCCATTATAAATTGTCACTAGTATAGGTAGGTGGTAGGGAAATATAGGAACAGGTGGGGATGTTTGGTAGGAATATGGGATTAGTGTAGGATTAGTATAAATGGGTGGTTGATGTTCGGCACAGACTCGGTGGGCCGAAGGGCCTGTTTCAGTGCTGTATCTCTAATCTAAAAAAAAAAAAAACGCTGTACCTATACATTTGTCAAATATAGTCCCGTAGTAGATAATACATAGATCCGCAATTTGCAGAAAATTGCATTAATGGATGTTGTATCAATACATTTTTATAGATTTCTTTGGATATTTGAAGGGTTAATAAAGCTTTATATGGAGTAGTCTGCTCCCTCATTTATAATTCATGGGATAGAAAAATATGTCCATTACTTGTTCTGGAACCTATGAAAGGCTTTCCTCAGAAGTGCTAAGAATAATGTGGTATTATGCACCATCACAATATAATTAACTTAACAATAGTAAACTTGTTTAAATATTAATTCAAGAGAGAACGGGATTGAATCCAGTTCAGGTATTGGGATGAACCCCTTGTGTTTGATGGCTATAAATTGGAAGTCATGTTGAGAGATCAGAAGGATAGCTGTTATTGGTAATGGAAACTGGGGTAGTAAGATGGGGAGGCTGAAATTTGAATTAGAGCACATTAAGTTGAAGGGAAGTCCACCTTGATTATGTTCCATTCTGCGTCTGAGCTGGGATTATTTGACACTGGGTGAAAAAATGCCAAAATTCATGGGTAAGGACCTCTTGTGGAGGAGAGTTTACACTGTATAGAAACACATGGGCCTGGAATTTGCTGAAAATTTGTAAGAAGACGTTGTCCACTATTATCCTCGTGCAGATGTTCCAGGAAATTACAGCATGAGTGGCTTTTGTTGTTACATATGCTACAGCATAATTTCCTGTGACATTAACACTGCTTCACTGTTACCCCTCACCAGAAACAGCCACAAGGTTATTATCAGAGCTCCGTCCTCACTAAACTCAATCACAAATTTGTCGCATTTAAGCTATTCTTCACTCTGCTGGCACTTAAGCTGGCAGCAATGTGATTTACGGACTTGTGTTTGAGGAAGTTGATTGCTTTATTGCACATTCTTTGAGAGGCCTTGCAGAGCTCAGCACAGGCCACACACGGAGTCTTGCCAATTGACCCAAATTAGTATATAATGAGCATTATCGGGAAACAATTTAAGCAATCTGGATCTTTCCCTTAATCAATACGAAGCTCTCTATTTGGGAAGTAGCATGATCCTATATTCATGTCTCCTGATTCCACAAATTCAGGAAAAAGCCTGATCACAGAGCAATCACTTTTATACCAGTGGCCAATTGAAACCCTGGCCACAAAGAGACATGATTTAAGAAGCAAGTGGAGCCACCTGAGATTAATGAATGAATCATTGTGTTTAGTAATCGGGAATTGCTGTACTAGTCGAACAAAGATCCTTGGAAAATAGAAAAAGTTTTAGAAATATTAGTGTAACAGCTTCTGGACATTGGGACTAGCCTAACACATCATTAGTGGGATCAGTGCATTACAACAACAACTACTACTTATATTTATATAGCACCCCTATGCACTAAAATGTCCCAAAGTGCTTCACAGGAGTGAAAGCAAAATTTGACACTGAACCTCATAAGGAGATATTAAGACAGGCGACCAAAAGTTTGGTCAAAGAAGTAGGTTTTAAGGAGCATCTGAACGGAGGAAAGAGAGGTAGAGAGGTGGAGAGGTTTAGAGAGATAATTCTGGAGCTTAGGGCCTAGGCAGCTGAAGAGCACGGACACCAATAGTGGAGTGATTAGAATTTGGGATGCTCAAGAGGCCAGAATTAGAGGAATCTAGGTATCTCGGAGGAGGGCTGGAGGAGATTTCAGCGATAGGGAAGGTTGAGACAATAGAGAGATTTGAAAACAAGGATGAGCATTTTAAAATTGAGACATTGCTTGACCAGGAGCCAATGTAAGTCACTGAGCACTGGGGAGATGGGTGAATGGGTCTTGGTGCGAGTTAGGACATAGGCAGCAAATTTTTGGATGATCTCAAGTTTGTGGAGAGTAGAATGAGCGGACTGTCCAGGAGTCTGTTGGAATAGTCAAGTCCAGAGGTAACAAAGGCATGATTGAAACCATTAGCTATTGGCTACATGGCTTCTGATTCACTGTTTTGTCTGCTGTGTCATATTCTAAACAGCTCTCCAGCATATTTTGGAATAAATTTGTTACTGGAAGATTGGGGTGCACTACAATTTAACTTATGACACTTGCTACCAGTATTGCCAAAGCAAGAGCTTTTGGGCTATTATTTGAATGCCAATGGGCTCAATAGGGCTGTTACAATATGGGGCTAAAAAGTCGATGGTTTAACAGCACAATTAAAGCTTATTGAATAACTCTGCTGTGTCTTTCAAAGCAAAGTTGCATCAAAGTCCAGTTTTTGTAATGTGAAAAGTAAAAATTGAACTAAAATGGGGATAAAAAGTGCAAAGTAATTCACTCACTCCCAGTCTGAAGAAAATATGGTCATATTTGTTACCTGTCAAAATAATCTTCAAATTTACTGCCTAACTGAGACCCACTAGTCCGACTGTGCTTCCCTTTGAATTACTCCTGGGGAGGAGGATGCTAATGGGGGGGAGTCATTTGTATCTCAGTATGGCTCTATTTGTTTCAACTGGGACTTCAAACCAGCCTGGGAGCTAATCTGGATCAGCAGCTCAACCTGTTAAAAAACAATTACCTTGGTATGACCACATACTCAACGGCTAGAGAGCTTTGCTCAAATTCCAAAACTAGTTATGAAACATTAGCCCCATTGAAATGAACGGGGCCATACTCGGACACATATGGGTTCCTACCCCATAAGCAACATGAACGCTGCAGACTGAAGAGAGAGAGAGAGAGAGAGAGGAGCAGGGCGGGAGTAGAAAGAGAGAGAGGAGCACTGTGGGAGTGGAGAGAGAGAGAGGAGCACGGTGGGAGTGGCGAGCGAGAGAGGGGAGCACGGTGGGAGTGGAGAGAGAGAGAGAGAGAGGAGCACGGTGAGAGTGGAGAGAGAGAGAGAGAGGAGCACAGCGGGAGTGGAGAGAGAGAGAGGAGCACGGCGGCAGTGGAGAGAGGGAGAGGAGCACAGTGGGAGTGGAGAGAGAGAGAGGAGCACAGCAGGAGTGGAGAGAGAGAGAGGAGCATGGTGAGAGTGGAGAGAGAGAGAGGAGCACAGCGGGAGTGGAGAGAGAGAGAGGAGCACGGTGAGAGTGGAGAGAGAGAGAGAGGAGCACAGCGGGAGTGGAGAGAGAGAGAGGAGCACAGCAGGAGTGGAGAGAGGGGGAGGAGCACAGCGGCAGTGGAGAGAGAGAGGAGCACGGCGGGAGTGGAGAGAGAGAGAGGAGCACAGCGGCAGTGGAGAGAGAGAGAGAGGAGCACAGTGAGAGTGGAGAGAGAGAGAGAGAGGAGCACGGTGGGAGTGGAGAGAGAGAGAGAAGCACGGCGGCAGTGGAGAGAGAGAGAGGAGCACAGTGGGAGTGGAGAGAGAGAGAGAGAGGAGCACAGCGGGAGTGGAGAGAGAGAGAGGAGCACAGCAGGAGTGGAGAGAGAGAGAGAGGAGCACGGCGGCAGTGGATAGAGAGAGAGGAGCACGGCGGGAGTGGAGAGAGAGAGAGGAGCACGGCGGCAATGGGGAGAGAGAGAGACGAGCACAGCGGGAGTGGAGAGAGAGAGAGGAGCACGGTGGGAGTGGAGAGAGAGAGAGAGGAGCACGGCGGCAGTGGAGAGAGAGAGAGGAGCACGGCGGCAGTGGATAGAGAGAGAGACGAGCACAGCGGGAGTGGAGAGAGAGAGAGGAGCACGGCGGCAGTGGAGAGAGAGAGAGAGGAGCACGGCGGCAGTGGAGAGAGAGAGAGAGGAGCACGGTGGGAGTGGAGGGAGAGAGAGGAGCACGGTGGGAGTGCAGAGAGAGAAAGGAGCACGGCGGGACTGGAGAGATAGGGAGAGGAGCACGGTGGGAGTGGAGAGAGAGAGAGGAGCATGGTGGGAGTGGAGAGAGAGAGAGGAGCACGGTGGGAGTGGAGAGAGAGAGAGGAGCACGGCGGGAGTGGAGAGAGAGAGAGGAGCACGGTGGGAGTGGAGAGGGAGGAGCACGGTGGGAGTGGAGAGAGAGAGAGGAGCACGGTGGGAGTGGAGAGAGAGAGGAGCACGGTGGGAGTGGAGGGAGAGAGAGGACCACGGTGGGAGTGGAGAGAGAGAGGAACACGGTGGGAGTGGAGAGAGAGAGAGGAGCACAGCGGGAGTGGAGAGAGAGAGAGGAGCACGGTGGGAGTGGAGAGAGAGAGAGGAGCACGGTGGGAGTGGAGAGAGAGAGGAACACGGTGGGAGTGGAGAGAGAGAGAGGAGCACGGTGGGAGTGGAGAGAGAGAAAGGAGCACGGCGGGAGTGGAGAGAGAGAGAGGAGCACGGTGGGAGTGGAGAGGGAGGAGCACGGTGGGAGTGGAGAGAGAGAGAGGAGCACGGTGGGAGTGGAGAGAGAGAGGAGCACGGTGGGAGTGGAGAGAGAGAGAGGACCACGGTGGGAGTGGAGACAGAGAGGAACACGGTGGGAGTGGAGAGAGAGAGAGGAGCACGGCGGGAGTGGAGAGAGAGAGAGGAGCACGGTGTGAGTGGTGAGAGAGTGGAGCACGGTGGGAGTGGAGAGAGAGAGAGGAGCACAGCGGGAGTGGAGAGAGAGAGAGGAGCACAGCAGGAACGGAGAGAGAGAGAGAGGAGCACAGCGGGAGTGGAGAGAGAGAGGAGCACAGCAGGAGTGGAAAGAGAGAGAGGAGCAGGGTGAGAGTGGAGAGAGAGAGAGAGAGGAGCACAGCGGGAATGGAGAGAGAGAGAGGAACACGGCGGCAGTGGAGAGAGGCAGAGGAGCACGGTGGGAGTGGAGAGAGAGAGAGGAGCACAGCAGGAGTGGAGAGAGAGAGAGGAGCATGGTGAGAGTGGAGAGAGAGAGAGAGGAGCACAGCGGGAATGGAGAGAGAGAGGAGCACGGCGGCAGTGGAGAGAGGGAGAGGAGCACGGTGGGAGTGGAGAGAGAGAGAGGAGCACAGCAGGAGTGGAGAGAGAGAGAGGAGCATGGTGAGATTGGAGAGAGAGAGAGGAGCACAGCGGGAGTGGAGAAAGAGAGAGGAGCACGGTGAGAGTGGAGAGAGAGAGAGAGAGGAGCACAGCGGGAGTGGAGAGAGAGAGAGGAGCACAGCAGGAGTGGAGAGAGAGAGAGGAGCACGGCGGCAGTGGAGAGAGAGAGAGGAGCACGGCGGGAGTGGAGAGAGAGGAGCACGGCGGCAGTGGAGAGATAGAGAGAGGAGCACAGCGGGAGTGGAGAGAGAGAGGGAGAGCACGGCGGGAGTGGAGAGAGAGAGAGGAGCACTGCAGGAGTGGAGAGAGAGAGAGGAGCACGGCGGGAGTGGAGAGAGAGAGAGACGAGCACAGCGGGAGTGGACAGAGAGAGAGAGGAGCACGGCGGGAGTGGAGAGAGAGAGAGGAGCACAGCGGAAGTGGAGAGAGAGAGAGGAGCACGGCGGCAGTGGAGAGAGAGAGAGAGGAGCACAGTGGGAGTGGAGAGAGAGAAAGGAGCACGGCAGCAGTGGAGAGAGAGATAGACGAGCACAGCGGGAGTGGAGAGAGAGAGGGAGAGCACGGTGGGAGTGGAGAGAGAGAGAGGAGCACTGCAGGAGTGGAGAGAGAGAGAGGAGCACGGCGGGAGTGGAGAGAGAGAGAGACGAGCACAGCGGGAGTGGACAGAGAGAGAGAGGAGCACGGCGGGAGTGGAGAGAGAGAGAGGAGCACAGCGGAAGTGGAGAGAGAGAGAGGAGCACGGCGGCAGTGGAGAGAGAGAGAGAGGAGCACAGTGGGAGTGGAGAGAGAGAAAGGAGCACGGCAGCAGTGGAGAGAGAGATAGACGAGCACAGCGGGAGTGGAGAGAGAGAGAGGAGCACGGCGGCAGTGAAGAGAGAGAGAGATGAGCACACCGCGATTGGAGAGAGAGAGAGAGGAGCACAGTGGGTGTGGAGAGAGAGAGAGAGGAGCACGGCGGGAGTGGAGCGAGAGAGAGGAGCACAGCAGTAGTGGAGAGAGAGAGGAGCACAGCGGGTGTGGAGAGAGAGAGAGACGACCACAGCGGGAGTGGAGAGAGAGAGAGGAGCACAGCGGTAGTGGAGAGAGAGAGAGGAGCACGGCGGGAGTGAAGTGAGAGAGAGGAGCACAGCGGTAGTGGAGGGAGAGAGAAGAGTACCGCGGGAGTGAAGAGAGAGAGAGGAGCACAGCGGTAGTGGAGAGAGTGAGAAGAGCACCGCGGGAGTGAAGAGAGAGAGAGGAGCACAGCGGTAGTGGAGAGAGAGAGAAGAGCACCGCGGGAGTGAAGAGAGAGAGGAGCACGGCAAGAGTGGAGCAGGGAAAAAAAAAAATCGAAAAATGACATCAGAGTGACGTCACAATCAACAGAGAGAGCAGGGACACAGAGAGCAGCCGGGGTGAGTAAACAGGTAAGCTTTTAATTTAATTTAAGTCAAACATAGCATCAAACATAACAGGCAAGCAGGTAGGTGATTGGTTTGGGAAGAAGTTACCTGTTTGGTGAGTGTCTGGTAGGTGATTAAGGTCCATTTTAATCCTCACATTTAAAATGGTAAAGGAACGAGTGGTAAGCTTAATAAAATATATAAAAAAAGAAAAGAAACGAAATAATTGAATAAATAATTAAGTAGTTAATTAAAACACATTACGGATGGCAGGACAGGTGATGTGTCACGGCTGCTGCATATAGGAGCTCTTGAGGCTCGAAGAGTTCGGCTCAGAGTCATTAAACTGGAGTCCGAGCTGCAGACACTGCGACACATCAGGGAGGGGGAACGTTACCTGGACATTTTGTACCAGGAGGCAGTCACATCCCTTAGGATAGGGTCTTCTGATTTGGTCAGTGGTCAGGGACAAGAGAGTGTGGCTGCAGCTGAGGCAGGAAAGGGGACCCAGAAGGTAGGAGTGCAGGAGCACAGTCATTGTGATTGTCCAACAGGTTTGAGGTTCTTGCAGCTTGTTTGGATGAGAGTGGGGGCTGCAGGGTGGATGAGCAACCTGGAGAAAAAAGGAATGTAGTGGTAGTAGAGGACGGTATAGTTAGGAGGATTGACACTGTTCTCTGCAGCAAAGAGCGAGAGTCCAGACGGCTGTGTTGCCTGTCATGGTTCAGGACATCTGCTCAGGGCTGGAGAGGAACTTAGAGAAGGAGGGGGAGGATCCAGTCGTCATGGTCCATGTAGGTATCAATGACATAGACAGGACAAGGAAAGAGTTTCTGCATGGTCAGTATGAGGAACAAGGTGCCAAATTAAGAAGTAGAACCTCAAAGGTAATAATCTCTGGATTATTACCTGAGCCATGTGCAAGTTGGCCTAGGGCAAATAAGATTGGAGAAATTAATGCATGGCTCAAAGACTGGTGTGATAGAAGTGGGTTCCGGTTCATGAGGCACTGGCACCAATACTGGGGAAAGTGGTGGTTGTACTGTTGGGACAGTCTACACCTGAACCATGCCAGGGCCGGTGTTCTAGCGGGCCACATAACTAGGGAAGTAGAGAGGGTTTTAAACTGAATAGTGGGGGCAAGGGATCAAATTTGGGAAGATATGGTAAATCAAGGAGTAGAGACAAGGCAAGAGAGAAAGGTATTAATATGGGAAATGATAAAGAGACTGTGACAGGAAGGAACAGAGCGTAAAATCTAAGAGTAAATCAACAGACAAGGCTAGAGGTTACAAAAATAATAAAAGGACAAAACTAAGGCTCTGTATCTGAATGCACTTAGCATTTGAAACAAAACAGATGAACTGAGAGTGCAAATAGAAATAAATAAGTACGATCTTATAGCCATTACAGAGACATGCTGCAAGATGATACAGATTGGGGCCTGAATATTGAAGGATACGTGGCATTTGGGAAGACAGGAAGCTAGGAAAATGTGGAGGGGTAGCTCTGTTAATTAATGATGGTAATAGCGCATCAGAGAGGGATGCCCTAAGTTCAGGAAACCAGGATGTAGAAGCAGTTTGGGTAGACATGAGAAATCATAAAGGCAAGAAGTCACTTGTGGGAGTGGTGTACAGGCCACCTAATATTAACCACACTGTAGGATGGAATATAAAGGAAGAAATAATGGCAGCTTGTCTGAAAGGTACAGTGATAATTATGGGGGATTTTAACCTACATATAAACTGGAAAAATCAGATGGGCAGAGGTAGCCTAGATGAGGAGTACATAGAAAGTTTTCGGGATAATTTCTTGGAACAATACATTCTGGAGCCAACCATAGAGCAAGCTATACTAGACCTGGTCTTATTCAATGAGATAGGATTAATTAATGGCCTCATAGTTAAGGTGCCCCTAGGTAGCAGCAATCATAATATGATTGAATTTTACATTCAGTTTGAGGGAGAGAAGAGTGGGTCCAAGACTAGTATTTTAAACTTAAATAAGGGAACTTATGAGGGCATGAAAGCAGAGCTAGCTAAAGCGAACTGGCAAATCAGGTTAAGGGATAGGTCAATAGAGATCCAGTGGCAGACATTTAAGGGGATATTTCAGAATACACAGAATAGATACATTTCAATAAGAAAGAAATTTTCCAAGGGTGGGACCCACCATCCATGGTTAATTAAAATAGTTAAAGATAGTATCAAACTAAAGAAAAAGCCTATAATTGCACAAAGATGGGAGGCAGGTCAGAAGATTGGACACAATGTAAAAAACAGCAAAGAACGACTAAAAGATTAATAAGGAGGGAAAAATTAGAGCACGAGTGAAAGCTAGCTAGAAAATAAAGACAGATAGTAAGAGTTTCTATAGATATTTGAAAAAGAAAAGTTAACAAAGTGAGCATTGGCCCTATAGAAAGTGAGTCTGGGGAATTAATAATGGATAATAAGGAGATGGCAGATGAATTGAACAGATATTTTGCATCGGTCTTTACTAATGAGGATACAAGTAACATCCCAGTATTAGCTGCTAGTCAGGAAATGGAAGAGAGGGAAGAACTCAAGAAAATTACATTCACCAGGGAAGTGGTACTGAACGAATTGTTGGAGCTGTGGGCTGACAAGTTCACGGGTCCTGATGGACTTCATCCTAGGGTGTTAAAAGAAGTGGCGAGTGAGATAGTTGATGCGTTAGTTTTAATTTTCCAAAATTCCCTAGATTTGGGGAAGTTTCCATTAGATTGGAAAATAGCCAATGTAACTCCTTTATTCAAAAAGAGGAGACAGAAAGCATGAAATTACAGGCCAGTTAGCTCAGCATCTGTCTTCGGGAAAATGTTAGAAGCTATTATTAAAGATGTTATAGCAGGGCTTTTAGAAAAATTGAAGGTAATCAGGCAGAGTCAACATGGTTTTGTGAAAGGGAAATCATGTTTAACCAATTTATTGGAGTTCTTTGAGGGAGTTACTTGTGTTGTGGATAAAGGGGAACCGGTGGATGCATTGTACTTTGATTTGCAGAAGGCATTTGATAAAGTGCCACATCAAACATTATTGCAGAAAATAAAAGCTCATGGTGTAGCGGGTAACATATTGGCATGGATAGAAGATTGGCTAGCCATCAGAAAACAGAGAGTAGGCATTTTATGATTGGCAAGATGTAATGAGTGGTGTGCCACAGGGATCAGTGCTGGGGCTTCAACTTTTTACAATTTATATAAATGACTTGGATGAAGAGACTGAAGGTATGGTTGCTACATTTGCTGATGACACAAAGATAGGTAGGAAAGTAAGTTGTGAAGAGGACATAAGGGGGCTACAAAGGGATATAGATAGGTTAAGTGAGTGGGCAAAGACCTGGCAAATGGAGTATAATGTGGGAAAGTGGGAAATTGTCCACTTTGGCAGGAAGAATAAACTAGAAGCATATTTTATAAATGGTGAGAGATTGCAGAGCTCTGAGATGCAGAGGGATCTGGGTGTCCTAGTGCATGAATCACAAAAGGCTAGTATGCAGGTACAGCACGTAATTAGGAAAGCTAATAGAATGTTATCGTTTATCATGAGGGGAATTGAGTACAGAAGTAGGGAGGTTATGCTCCATATATACAGGGCATTGGTGAGACCACATCTGGAGTACTGTGTACAGTACTGGTCTCCTTATTGAGGGAAGGATGTAACTGCGTTGAAGGCAGTACAGAGAAGGTTTACTGGACTAATACCTGGAATGGGCAGGCTGTCTTATGAGGAAAGATTGGACAGGCTAGTCTTGTATCCGCTGGGATTTAGAAGAGTAAGAGGCGACTTGATTGAAACATATAAGATCCTGAGGGGTCTTGACAGGGTGGATGTGGAAAGGATGATTCCCCTTGTGGGAGAATCTAGAACTAGGGGTCACTGTTTAAAAATAAGGGGTCGCCCATTTATGACAGAGTTGAGGAGAAATTTGTTCTCCTCAAAGGGTCGTGAGTCTTTGGAATTCTCTTCCTCAGAAGGCAGTGGGAGCAGAGTCTTTGAATATTTTTAAGGCCGAGGTAGATAGATTCTTGATAAGCAAGGGGTGAAAGGTTATTGGGGGTAGGTGGTAGGGTGGCGTAATCAGTTCGGCCATGAATGTATTGAATGGTGGAGCAGGCTGGACGGGCCAAGTGGTCTACTCCTGCTCCTAATTAGTATGTTCGTATGTAACAAAGCGTCTTTAGAGGAAAGCAGAACTGAAATGATGTGATTAGATGGCACTTTGAAAAAATTCTTGATTGCCAACAAATACAAACACCATCATATTTGCTTCAGATAGACACAAGAGAAATAATATTTCCTTGTTCTTTAAAATTAGTGTTGCCATCAATTTTGAATACTGTTCTGTTAGTTAGCATTGGTTTAACTAATTTAAACCGGACAATGAGAAGTAAAAATAAAGACTTGCATTTATATAGCACCTTTCACTGTCACATCTTAGGCTGAAAGAATCACACTTGAAGTCACAGATTAAACTTTAACAAAGATTTAACAAGCTTTTAATGAAGGCTCCTGCTTACTGCTGCTACATGTGCTATCTAACCTTACAACATAGCCCTAGTCATGTGATTTCCCCAAAGCACAGAAAGTTCCTTTCAGTACTGTATAGTCTCTAATACTCAAGCCCATACCTACAATCAGCTATCATGACATTCATAACCCCAGGAAGTCCCAAAGTGCTTTATAACCAATGAAGTACTTTTGAAGTGTAGTCACTGTTAGAACATAGAACATAGAACATTACAGCGCAGTACAGGCCCTTCGGCCCTCGATGTTGCGCCAACCTGTGAAACCATCTGACCTACACTATTCCATTTTCATCCATATGTCAATCCAATGACTACTTAAATGCCCTTAAAGTTGGCGAGTCTACTACTGTTGCAGGCAGGGCGTTCCACGCCCCTACTACTCTCTGAGTAAAGAAACTACCTCTGACATCTGTCCTATATCTATCACCCCTCAACTTAAAGCTATGTCCCCTCGTGTTTGCCATCACCATCCGAGGAAAAAGACGCTCACTATCCACCCTATCTAACCCTCTGGTTATCTTATATGTCTCTATTAAGTCACCTCTCCTCCTCCTTCTCTCTAACGAAAGCAACCTCAAGTCCCTCAGCCTTTCCTCGTAAGACCTTCCCTCCATACCAGGCAACATCCTAGTAAATCTCCTCTGCACCCTTTCCAAAGCTTCCACATCCTTCCTATAATGCGGTGACCAGAACTGCACGCAATACTCCAGGTGCGGCCACACCAGAGTTTTGTACAGCTGCAGCATGACCTCGTGGCTCCGAAACTCGATCCCCCTACTAATAAAAGCTAACACACCATATGCCTTCTTAACAGCCCTATTAACCTGGGTGGCAACTTTCAGGGATTTATGTACCTGGACACCAAGATCTCTCTGCTCATCTACACTACCAAGAATCTTCCCATTAGCCCAGTACTCTGCATTCCTGTTACTCCTTCCAAAGTGAATCACCTCACACTTTTCTGCATTAAACTCCATTTGCCATCTCTCAGCCCAGCTCTGCAGCCTATCTATGTCCCTCTGTAACCCACAACATCCTTCGGCATTATCCACAACTCCACCGACCTTAGTGTCATCCGCAAATTTACTAACCCACCCTTCTACACCCTCTTCCAGGTCATTTATAAAAATGACAAACAGCAGTGGCCCCAAAACAGATCCTTGCGGTACACCACTAGTAACAAAACTCCAGGATGAACATTTGCCATCAACCACCACCCTCTGTCTTCTTTCAGCTAGCCAATTTCTGATCCAAAGCACTAAATCACCTTCAATCCCATACTTCCGTATTTTCTGCAATAGCCTACCGTGGGGAACCTTATCAAACGCCTTACTGAAATCCATATACACCACATCCACTGCTTTACCCTCATCCACCTGTTTGGTCACCTTCTCAAAAAACTCAATAAGGTTTGGGAGGCACGACCTACCTTTCACAAAACCGTGCTGACTATCGCTAATGAACTTATTCTTTTCAAGATGATTATAAATCCTGTCTCTTATAACCTTTTCCAACATTTTACCCACAACCGAAGTAAGGCTCACAGGTCTATAATTACCAGGGCTGTCTCTACTCCCCTTCTTGAACAAGGGGACAACATTTGCTATCCTCCAGTCTTCCAGCACTATTCCTGTCGACAATGACGACATAAAGATCAAGGACAAAGGCTCTACAATCTCCTCCCTGGCCCAGGGGACTTATCTATTTTCACACTTTCCAAAATTGCTAACACCTCCTCCTTGTGAACCTCAATCCCATCTAGCCTAGTAGTCTGAATCTCAGTATTCTCCTCGACAACATTTTCTTTCTCTACTGTAAATACTGACGAAAAATATTCATTTAACGCTTCCCCTATCTCCTCTGATTCCACACACAACTTCCCACTACTATCCTTGATTGGCCCTAATCTAACTCTAGTCATTCTTTTATTCCTGATATACCTATAGAAAGCCTTAGGGTTTTCCTTGATCCTATCCGCCAATTACTTCTCGTGTCCTCTCCTCGCTCTTCTAAGCTCTCCCTTTAGATCATTCCTGACTAGCTTGTAACTCTCAAGCGCACTACACGTCTCATCCTAACATAAGCCTTCTTCTTCCTCTTGACAAGCGCTTCAACTTCTTTAGTAAACCACGGCTCCCTCGCTCGACAACTTCCTCCCTGCCTGACAGGTGCATACTTATCAAGGACACGCAGTAGCTGCTCCTTGAATAAGCTCCACATTTCGATTGTGCCCATCCCCTGCAGTTTCCTTCCCCATCCTACGCATCCTAAATCTTGCCTAATCGCATCATAATTTCCTTTCCCCCAGCTATAATTCTTACCCTGCGGAATATACCTGTCCCTGCCCATCGCTAAGGTAAACCTAACCGAATTGTGATCACTATCACCAAAGTGCTCACCTACAACTAAATTTAACACCTGGCCGGGTTCATTACCCAGTACCAAATCCAATGTGGCATCGCCCCTGGTTGGCCTGTCTACATACTGTGTCAGAAAACCCTCCTGCACACACTGGACAAAAACTGACCCATCTAAAGTACTCGAACTATAGTATTTCCAGTCGATATTTGGAAAGTTAAAGTCCCCCATAACAATTACCCTGTTACTCTCGCCCCTGTCGAGAATCATCTTCGCTATCCTTTCCTCTACATCTCTGGAACTATTTGGAGGTCTATAGAAAACTCCCAACAGGGTGACCTCTCCTCTCCTGTTTCTAACCTTGGCCCATACTACCTCAGTAGACAAGTCCTCAAACGTCCTTTCTGCCGCTGTAATACCCTCCTTGATTAACAATGCCACACCCCCCCCCTCTTTTACCATCTTCTCTGTTCTTACTGAAACATCTAAATCCCGGAACCTGCAACATCCATTCCTGTCCCTGCTCTACCCATGTCTCCGAAATGGCCACAACATCGAGATCCCAGGTACCAACCCATGCTGCAAGCTCACCCACCTTATTCCGGATGCTCCTGGCGTTGAAGTAGACACACTTTAAACCAAGTTCTTGCTTGCCAGTGCCCTCTTGCGTCCTTGTAACCTTATCCCTGACCTCACTACTCTCAACATCCTGTACACTGGAACTACAATTTAGGTTCCCATCCCCCTGCTGAATTAGTTTAAACCCCCCCGAAGAGCACTAGCAAATCTCCCCCCCAGGATATTGGTACCCCTCTGGTTCAGGTGAAGACCATCCTACCAAGGTCAAAGCCGACCTACTGTTTCTGCAGGAGTGTGGAATACCACACCTCAGCAGCTATAGGCAATGGTTGCGATGGTAGTCCCATGGGCCATCGATCTGGTCAGGGGTAATGGTTCCTGTTCCTCCGGCATGGGTAGTCTGCTGCGGGGAGGTAACTTCACCATCTCCGAGGTTAAGGAGGTGGTGGGCGGTCGCCTCCTCATAGCAGATGTAATGTACAACAATGCTCCGCTCCGGTTGATCAATGTGCACACCCCTGTTCAATGCAGCGAGCGGCTGACCGTCTTCCAGCAGCTCCCACTGCTGCTGGTGACGTCCAGGCCAGTCATTCTAGGCGGTGACTTCAACTGCATCATTGATGCAGCTGGACGATCCAGCAGTGACAAAGAACAAAGAACAAAGAACAAAGAACAAAGAACAGTACAGCACAGGAACAGGCCATTCGGCCCTCCAAGCCTGCGCCGATCTTGATGCCTGCCGAAACTAAAACCTTCTGCACTTCTGGGGACCGTATCCCTCTATTCCCATCCTATTCATGGATTTGTCAAGATGCCTCTTTAATGTCATTATTGTACCTGCTTCCACCACCTCCCCCGGCAGCAAGTTCCAGGCACTCACCACCCTCTGTGTAAAGAACTTGCCTCACACATACCCTCTAAACTTTGCCCCTTTCACCTTAAACCTATGTCCCCTCGTAACTGACTCTTCCACCCTGGGAAAAAGCTTCTGACTATCCACTCTGCCCATGCCGCTCATAACTTTGTAAACCTCTATCATGTCGCCCCTCCACCTCCGTTGTCCCAGTGAAAACAATCCGGGTTTTTCCAACCTCTCCTCATAGCTAATGCCCTCCAGACCAGGCAACATCCTGGTAAACCTCTTCTGTACCCTCTCTAAAGCCTCCACGTCCTTCTGGTAGTGTGGCAACCAGAATTGCATCCAATATTCTAAGAGTGGCCTGACTAAGGTTCTGTACAGCTACAGCATAACTTGCCAATTTTTATACTCTATGCTCCGACCGATGAAGGCAAGCATGCCGTATGCCTTCTTGACTACCTTATCCACCTGCGTTGCCACCTGTGGACCTGTACGCCCAGATCTCTCTGCCTGTCAATACTCCTAAGGGTTCTGCCATTTACTGTATACTTCCCACCTGCATTAGATCTTCCAAAATGTATTACCTCACATTTGTCCGGATTAAACTCCATCTGCCATTTCTCCGCCCAAGTCTCCAACTGATCTATATCCTGCTGTATCCTCTGACAATCCTCATCACTATCCGCAACTCCCCCAACCTTTGTGTCGTCCGCAAACTTACTGATCAGACCAGCTACATTTTCCTCCAAATCATTTATATATACTACAAACAGCAAAGGTCCCAGCACTGATCCCTGCGGAACACCACCAGTTACATCCCTCCATTCAGAAAAGCACCCTTCCACTGCTACCCTCTGTCTTCTATGACTGAGCCAGTTCTGTATCCATCTTGCCAGCTCACCTCTGATCCCATGTGACTTCACCTTTTGTACCAGTCTGCCGTGAGGGACCTTGTCAAAGGCTTTACTGAAGTCCATATAGATAACATCCACTGCCCTTCCTTCATCAATCATCTTTGTCACTTCCTCAAAAAATTTAATCAAGTTAGTGAGACACTACCTCCCC
This sequence comes from Heterodontus francisci, assembly GCF_036365525.1. Classification (NCBI taxonomy): domain Eukaryota; kingdom Metazoa; phylum Chordata; class Chondrichthyes; order Heterodontiformes; family Heterodontidae; genus Heterodontus; species Heterodontus francisci. The sequence continues at coordinate 71,223,099 of NC_090397.1, forward strand.
TTCACAAAACCATGCTGCCTCTCGCTAATAAGTTTGTTTGTTTCCAAATGGGAGTAAATCCTGTCCTGAAGAATCCTCTCTAATAATTTTCCTACCACTGACATAAGGCTCACCAGCCTATAATTTCCTGGATTATCCTTGCTACCTTTCTTAAACAAAGGAACAACATTGGCTATTCTCCAGTCCTCTGGGACCTCACCTGTAGCCAATGAGCATGCAAAGATTTCTGTCAAGGCCCCAGCAATTTCTTCCTTTGCCTCCCTCAGTATTCTGGGGTAGATCCATCAGGCCCTGGGGACTTATCTACCTTAATGCTTTGCAAGACACCCAACACCTCCTCCTTTTTGATAATGAGATGACTGAGACTATCTGCACTCCCTTCCCTAGGCTCATCATCCACCAAGTCCTTCTCTTTGGTGAATACTGATGCAAAGTACTCATTTAGTACCTCGCCCATTTCCTCTGGGTGATGACAGCAAACTGGACGCTACGTCCAAATTCCTAATGGAAGCAGTAAGAGATGCCAACCTGCAGACGGAGCGCAGCGTAGTTACACCTGGTCAAGATCGGACGGGTCTGCCTGTTCCAGGATTGACTTCCTGTTTGTGTCCCGTGCTGTCACGGTCAGATCCACCGACGTCAAGCCGGTGTTCTTCCCCGACCATTGCCTCTTACTGACCGACTGTCACTTACAGGACGACCAGCGGGTTGGCAGGGGGATATGGAAGCTTAATGCTACACTGCTAACCCCAGAGAACGTTGAGGAACTCAAAAGGGATTACAAAGGTTGGAGAACTGTGAAACCCCTCTTTGAGTCTCCAGTTCACTGGTGGGAGCCGATCAAGGAGAACATCAAGAGGTTCTTTATCTTCAAAGGTGTTCAGAGGGCGAGAGAGAGACAGAGGGAAATGTCCCGACTCCAGAAAAGAATGCAAAATCTGCTCCGGCTGCAGTCGATGGGGGTCAAGGTCAAGGAGGACCTCCATGAGGTGAAGAGCCAGCAGGCCTTGCTCTTTGCCACGGAGGCCTCCAAGATCATCTTCCGGTCCAGAGTCCGCTCCATCGAGCAGGATGAGATGTGCTCGCGTTACTTCTTCCAAAAGGTACATAGAGAGAGCTCTGTTATCAGCAGCCTGAAGGAAGAAGATAGCTCGGTAACGTCTTCGCAGTCTGACATACTAAGGATCAGCAAATCCTTTTATGCTGGGCTGTATGACGTGAAGCCCACAGACAGCAGAGCCACCCAGTCCTTCCTGTTATCTATCACAGAGGTCTTAGATGACAGCAGGAGGGAGAGACTGGACAAGCCGGTAACTCTGGACGAGCTGACAAAGGCCGTCAAGTCCTTCGAGACGAGTAAAACTCCCGGAAGCGATGGTTTACCGGTTGAATTGTATTTAGCTCTGTGGGACTGGGTCGGCCCGGACCTGCTGGAAGTATATGAGAGTATGCTTCTGGCCGGCAGCATGTCAGAATCCATGAGGAAAGGCATCATTGCCCTCATCTATAAGTGGAAGGAGGAGAGGGCAGAAATCAGACATTGGCGGCCCATCTCACTGCTTAATGTTGACGACAAGATTCTATCCAAAGTCATCGCCAGTCGAGTCAAGTCTGCTCTGGAGTTGGTGATTCACCCTGATCAGACCTGCACTGTACCCGGCAGGAAGATCTCTGATAGTCTTGCGCTACTCAGGGATACGATGTACGGGACAGGAGGGTGGACGCCTGTCTCATCAGCCTGGACCAGGAGAAGGCTTTTGACAGGATATCGTACACCTACATGATGCACGTGCTCTCCAGAATGGGATATGGGGAGGGAATCTGCAATTGGATCAAACTGCTCTACACAAACATCAGTAGCGCAGTCTTAATCAATGGGTGGGAATCAGAAAGTTTCCTGATCCAATCTGGAGTCAGACAGGGCTGTCCTGTCTCCCTGGTCTTGTTTGTTTGCTGTATTGAACCCTTTGCTGAGTCTATTAGGAAGGATGTGAGCATAAGAGGGATGACAATCACAGGCAGTGGAGGCACTCAGGTTAAAACCTCCCTGTACATGGATGATGTCGCCGTCTTCTGCTCGGATCCGCTGTCCGTTTGCAGACTGATGAGCATCTGTGACCAGTTCGAACTGGCCTCAGGAGCCAAAGTTAACCACGGCAAGAGCGCGGCCATGTTCTTTGGGAACTCGGCTGACCGATCCTTTGTCCCCTTCACCGTCAGGTCAAACTACCTGAAGGTGCTGGGGATATGGTTCGGAAGGGCCGGGTGTGCAACAAAACCTGGGAGGAGCGAGTAGCCAGGGTACAACACAAGCTGAGCATGTGGGAGCAGCGATCTCTCTCCATTGTGGGTAAGAACCTGGTCATCAGGTGCGAGGCACTCACGTTGTTGCTGTACGTGGCGCAGGTCTGGCCCATACCCCACTCCTGCGCCATGACGGTCACCCAAGCCATTTTTCGCTTCATCTGGGGATCCAAAATGGACCGGGTCCGGAGGGACACGATGTTCAAACCTCTGGATATGGGCGGGAAAAACGTACCCAACGTCGCCCTCATCCTGATGACCACCTTCGTGTGCGGCTGCATCAAGCTGTGTGTAGATCCCCAGTACGCAAACACCAAGTGTCACTACTTGCTGAGTTTCGATCTGTCCCCGGTGTTGCAAAGGATGGGCCTGGTCACATTGCCGCGGAATGTTCCATCCAGTTGGACCGTGCCATACCACCCATCCTTTGAGGGAAGGTTTCTGCGGAAAAACACCTTTGACCACCGATCCATCAGGCAGTGGTCTGCACAGAATGTCCTCAAGGCCATACAGGAAAAGGGGATGGTGGATCCTGTCGGATGGTTCCCCGAGCAGACTGCCAAAGTCATTTGGCAGAATGCCTCGTCACCAGAACTTTCAAACAAGCACCAAGATGTAGCTTGGCTGGTGGTGAGAAGAGCCCTCCCTGTCAGATCCTTCCTGCACGCTTGGAGTCATACCCCCTCCGCACAATGCCCTCGAGGTAGCTGTGGTGGGGAAGAGATGGTTGCCCTACTCCTTCTGGAATGTGTATTTGCAAAGCAGGTGTGGAAAGAGATGCAGTGGTTTTTGTCGAGGTTCATCCCAAGCAGCTCTGTAGCACAGGAGCTTGTGCTCTATGGACTGTTCCCAGGGATGCACACCGAGATTAACATCAACTGCTACTGGAGGACTATCAATTCGGTGAAAGATGCTCTTTGGTCTGCCCGAAACATGCGGGTCTTCCAGCGCAAAGAGTTGTCCACGACCGAGTGTTGCAGACTGGCACATTCCAAGGTCCAGGACTACGTGCTGAGGGACGCACTAAAGCTTGGGGCAGCCGCGGCAAAGGCTCAATGGGGAAAGAACACTGTGTAAGGTCCCCCCACCGAGCTGAACTGCGGGGCTGAATCCATGGAAAACCACTCGGGTTGTATCCAGAAAATATGGGTTTGCTGCAAAACGTACATGGCATGTAAAATGAAATGGAAGGGTTGTGAGGCAACTCACTCCTGTATTGAAGGAAACTGATCTCCTTTGTACTTTTTGTATTGTTCACTTGGTGCTGTTTTGAACTGTTTTGTAATGTATTTTTTTACAGATTTTTATGAATAAAGTATATTTTGGGGAAAAAAAGGGAATATGCAGTGAGACCTGGGTGTTCTCGTACACCAGTCGCTGAAGGTAAGCATGCAGGTCCAACAGGCGGTAAAAAAGGCAAATGGTATGTTGGCCTTCATAGCGAGAGGATTCGAGTACAGGAGCAGGGATGTCTTGCTGCAATTATACAGGGCCTTGGTGAGGCCACACCTGGAATATTGTGTGCAGTTTTGGTCTCCTTATCTGAGGAAGGATGTTCTTGCTATAGAGGGAGTGCAGCGACGGAGACGGAGGTTGAGGGGGGACCTGATTGAGGTGTACAAAATCATGAGAGGTATAGACAGGGTGGATAGCAAGAGGCTTTTTCCCAGAGTGGGGGATTCAATTACTAGAGGACACGAGTTCAAAGTGAAAGGGGAAAAGTTTAGGGGGGTTATGCGTGGAAAGTTCTTTGCACTGAGGGTGGTGGGTGCCTGGAACGCGTTGCCAGCGGAGGTGGTAGATGTGGGCACGATGGCGTCTTTTAAGATGTATCTAGACAGATACATGAATGGGCAGGAAGAAAAGAGATACAGACCCTTAGAAAATAGGCGACATGTTTCGATAGAGGATCTGGATCGGCGCAGGCTTGGAGGGCCGAAGGGCCTGTTCCTGTGCTGTAATTTTCTTTGTTCTTTGTTCTTTGTTCTTTGAAGGTTTACCAGACTGATTCCTGGGATGGCGGGACTGACGCATGAGGAGAGATTAAGTCGGTTAGGATTATATTCGCTGGAGTTCAGAAGAGTGAGGGGGGAATCTCATAGAAACCTATAAAATTCGAACAGGACTTGACTGGGTAGATGCAGGAAGGATGTTCCCGATGGTGGGGGAGTCCAGAACCAGGGGTCATAGTCTAAGGGTAAACCTTTCAGAACTGAGATGCGGAGAAATTTCTTCACCCAGAGAGTGGTGAGCCTGTGAATTTCGCTACCACAGAAAGCAGTTGAGGCCAAAACATTGTATGTTTTCAAGAAGGAGTTAGATATAGCTCTTGAGTCTAAAGGGATCAAAGGGTATGGGGTGAAAGCGGGAACAGGTTACTGAGTTGGATGTTCAGCCATGATCATAATAAATGGCGGAGCAGGCTCGAAGGGCCGAATGGCCTACTCCTGCTCCTATTTTCTATGTTTCTTTGTCTATGTTTCTATCTTTCCCAGCTGAATGGAGGTGAATGAGAAGATTTCTTGTAGCTATGAATGAGAAAAAAAACTCAGTTGAAAGTTTTACCACACCATCTTTTGGAGAAAGAAAAAATTGAGTGTGAAACAATTTTAAAAATGTCAAGTTCCTGGCTGAAGTGAGAAATTGAGAGAAGGCTGCACAGATCAAGCCAAAAAACAATGCTGGGATTCAGCTGACTGGACAGGCCCAAACAAACTGACTTGCTCTCATGTAACATATAATCTATAATATTAAAATGTGGTCTCCTCTATATTGGGGTGATCAAGCGCAGACTGGGCAACCGCTTTGCGGAACACCTCCGCTCGGTCCAAAAGCAGGACCCTGAGCTTCCGGTTGCTTGCCATTTCAACACTCCCCCCTGCTCTCACGCTCACATCTCTGTCCTGGGATTGCTGCAGTGTTCCAGTGAACATCAACGCAAGCTCGAGGAACAGCATCTCATTTACCGATTAGGCACACTACAGCCTGCCGGACTGAACATTGAGTTCAATAATTTCAGAGCATGACGGCCCCCCATTTTACTTTTATTTTTAGTTGTTTTTTCTTTTTTCTTTTTTTTTGTGTTCATTTTATTTTATTTCATCTTAGTTTGTTCAGTTTGCTTACCCATTTTCTTTTCATGTTTGTACTTGTGGCTGTTCAATTTTCAGTCCGTTAACACCCAATCCGTATTAATGCTTTGTCTTTCAACACACCATTAACATATTGTTTGCCTTTGCTCCATGACCTTCTGGTCAGCTATTCTGTGACCTTGTCCTATCTACACCTTCTCATTTGTTATCTCTTGCCCCACCCCTGCTTTCCTTGCTTATAACCTTTGACATTTCTAATATTTGCCAGTTCTGAAGAAGGGTCACTGACCTGAAACATTAACTCTGCTTCTGTCTCCACAGATGCTGCCAGACCTGCTGAGTATTTCCAGCATTTCTTGTTTTTACTTCAGATTTCCAGCATCCGCAGTATTTTGATGTTATTAAACTGATTTGCTCACTGTGTAGTCAGCTACCAGTTGGTCCGGAAAACTCTTTTGATCTCATCAACTGCTGTAACTTTGGATGTCTGTTGTGGAGGTTTCATTTTTACCCCTTGCTCCAAGTTTTCATTTCAATCATGTGTTTGCAGACATACTGAAAAGGCTCACCAAATCCCTTTTCATAAGGATACTGCCCTTTAATTTTACCATTGTTGATTCCCGCTAACATTCTGTATTCTGTTGCTGTCTTTTTGAACTGCCATTGTTGACAGATGACCTTAGCATGAAACTGACATTTGAGAGGCTGCCATTCTCGAATATTGTCTTGGTGGGACATGAATACTTGTCAGCAATCTCCATTTCTAGAATCTTCTGTTCCAGTAAATCTTAGTTACACTGATTGATAAACAATTATCTAGCTTGGTGAAAGCTCTGAATGCTAATCTATTCAGTAATGCTTTACCAAGATACTTTCCTCTGTATAAAATTTAAAAACTCACTTTTACTAGATTATCATTGCCATCCAATGTCAGTTAATAAACACAGCAGAAAATATATCTTTCAATCTTCTCTCATGAATCTGAATTTGATAAATAATTGGCATTCTTTATAGAATATAATAATGCAATATTTGTCATTCTATTGGTCTCAACAAATAGCTGATGCAGTCCTGTCCCGCACAGTGGACAAGGCATAGAGAGGATTGAATGTCACTGTTTCCATGACGGTGCATGCTAATGCTGATTATCTTTTCTCTTCCTTCAAATTTCACCCCTCCCCTCCTAAAGACAGAGAAGTTCTGTTGGGTTAAGATTTTTCTGGCAGATGCCATCCTCCAGCACCATGTGTCGTGAGAATCAACAAGTTATTTGACTGTGGAGGCAGAGTCTGAGAGTGCCCTCACCTGAAATCCACATGCGTGCACATTCCAACAGGAGTGGGAACCCTGACTGACCGTCTTCCCTCCTCCCTAAGCAAGAGATCTGAATCTGATTGCAGCATGCTGTGTCATCCTGGTTGAGATGAGCTAACTCAACACCAGCCAGGAAAGAAAGGAAATCTTGCACTTAGAAAGCACCTTATCACATCTTTTAGAAAGGTCTCAATGCATTTCCCATTGAATGAATTACTTGAATCAGCAGCAGTGCCCCACCCTTGACTATACCAAGGAATATTTTTTAATGCAGGTTTAAAGATCCCAATTACGTTCTATTATGATATCTGATGGCACTGGTTCATGAAAGATTTTACGTTCATCGATTTGCAAATGGGTTTAAGCGGAAATCTGAGCAAAAAATTCAATTCAGGAAACTACCGCAATCTTGAGCACAGTTTGTGCCTGGATTGCCAATTACGCCCAAAGTGGAAACTCTACCCCCAGAGATAGAACCAGACATTTGGTGAAATGGAATCTCTGTCAATATAATCTTGTTAAATTCTATTGTACAAACTGAAACCCACATCTGGGAATAGATTTCACACGATGTTTTCATCCTTTTCTGCTACTTGGCAAATCCACAATATTCAGCCCAATTCAATTGCTCAGTGTTGCCCATCTGTTCTACTTGCCATAAATTAATGAAGATAATTAATTTTTTGTGGAGTAGCATGCTGACACCTGCAAAAAATACACACATGCAGAAGTCCTGCTGAAACCGGTAGTGTAAACAGAGCTGTTGGATTCAATCCAGATTCTCTTGCAAAGTGTCCCGAAAGGTGGCCCTTTCAGATCCATCCATTTCAGAAAACAAAATACTGCAGATGCTGGAAGTCTGAAAAAAGAATGGGAAATACTGGAACCGCTCAGCAGTTCGGGCATCATCTGAGCAATGAGAAAGGTAGAGTTAACTATTTAGGTCAATGGTCTTTTGCTGGATTGGGAGATGTTCCAGGTTAACAATTGATAAGGTAGGTCAGAGCCAGGGAAAAGGGGGAGAAAAATAAAGACAGGCCTGTGATTAGGTGGAATGATAGGAGATGATTAAAAGACAGAAGTGATGATGGTGTAAGAAAAATGAAGGCATTACTTGCTATCTCTCCCTGACCCTTTTCCCTGGTTCTACCCAAGAGCAGATCAAATAATGTACTTTGGGGAACTATTATTATACATCAGCTCAATATAAAATGAATGTAATCATTTTTCTTCATTTTACAATAGTTCAGAAAAAGGGATTTTGGGATAATTCCTTGATCTCAAATTCACTGGTGAGAAGCCACAGCTAAAGGGAGAATGAGGGAGTCCTGTACTGTTCGAGGTATCATATAAACATATGAATTAGGAGCAGGGATAGGCCAATCAGCCCCTCAAGCCTGCTCCGCCATTCAATAAAATCATGGCTGATCAAATTGTAATCTCAACTCCACATTCCCGCCTACCCCCAATAACCTTTCACCCCCTTGTTTGTCAAGAATCTATCTACTTCTGCCTTAAAAATATTTAAAGACTCTGCTTCCACCACCTTTTGAGGAAGAGAATTCCAAAGATTCACGACCCTCTGAGAGAAAACATTTCTTCTCATCTCTGTCTTAAATGGTCGACCCCTTTTTTTAAACATTGGCCCCTAGTTTTAAATTCACCCACAGGGTGAACCATCCTTTCCACATCCACCCTGTCAATACTCCTCAGAATCTTATATATTTCAATCAAGTCACCTCTTACTCTTCTAAACTCCAGCGGATATTGAAGTGATTTATGACTTTAACCCCTTATAGGGACTAAACCAAATCAGGAGTACATCCCTATGAATCTCCGTTAATCAAGTTCAAACCAGACAAATTGTTATAGACACTTATTTGGGACCAAAGAATTGAACTAGTTTTCCCTCAAAGAAAGAAAACTAACAGAGAATATTACCATCTTTCGGATAGCCTATTTTAAAAATAATTATGGTTAAGTCATAAATATCCCAGATATTATAAGGGTCTGGGAAACTCTCTTCAATATGTATCTCTCCACTTAAACAGACTTAGGGGGATCCTGTAGTTGTATACAGAATGCTACATGAGACAATTTATTAACTTTTATATATTTATTAAAGAATTTAACAGGCAATACACTTTTAAGTGGATATGTATATCACAATATCAAATATTACTAAGAGATGTAACACATAATCTTATTTCTAACATAGAATCCAAAAGTTTAATCCCGCAAATGTTACAGCAAAATATCTTAGAATATCCATCAAAATTTAAAGTAAACTTTTACCATAAATTCCCCGAGTAAGCCATAGAGTGATAAGTATTGTTGAGGAATTCAACACTTTTATTTTTGCTTCAGAAATTCTCATGTTTATACTATTTCTAAGGTATCATCTAACCTTTTAATATATAGGTGTTACCTTTCTGTGTGTGTTTTTCCTGCTTTTAAGATCCAGATTTGGTAGTATCATTTCCACTTACATCTCCACTTAATGTTTTGCTGGAATTCCCTGCTCTTCTAGTTGTGAGCATTTATCTGGTCAAAATGTTTACAATTGTGTTTACTTGACCTCTATTTCCTGTGAGTACTATTCCATTTATTGTTTTATTATCTATAATTGTGTTTTATGATACCTTGTAACAACCTTTTGAATCGATCTGTCTATATCACTGACCAACACTATCAATTACGTTTATTGCTACCTCTTACTGATGTGACACAGGATATTTCAATGTGTGTTTATCCTCCAAGTCCCTGGCAACAGAAACACTGAAATAGATTTTCCAACTTAAAAGGTGTTTCTGCTTCACATTCTATTGTAACAGGGACCTTGAAAGACCTTGACATTTTTAACTCTACCTTCTTAAAGGGGAATGTCAGTGAGTCTTGAAAACTGACCATTTATTCAATCTCTAATTCTAAAGGTATGATATATTAACTATATCCAAATTTCTACCTAATTAGGCCTATTATACCTATGTTTCATCACAATACATGCCTAGCCTGTCCAACCTTTCCTCTTAAGCCAACCTGCCCATTCCAGATATTAGTCTAGTAAATCTTCTCTGAACTGCTTCCAACACATTTACATTCTTCCTTCAACAGGGAGACCAGTACTGTACACAGTACTCCAGATGTGGTCTCACCAATGCCCTGTATAGCTGAAGCATAACCTCCCTACTTTTGTATTCAATTCCCCTCACAATAAATGATAATATTCCATTAGCTTTCCTAATTACTTGCTGTATCTGCATACTAACCTTTTGCGATTCATGCACTAGAACACCCAGATCCTCTGCATCTCAGAGCACTGCAATCTCTCACTATTTAGATAATATGCTTCTTTTTTATTCTTCCTGCCAAAATGGACAATTTCACATTTTCCCACATTATGCTCCATTTGCCAGATCTTTACCCACTCGCTTAACCTATCTATATCCCTTTGTAGCCTCCTTATGTCTTCTTCAAAACGTACTTTCCTACCTAACTTTGGGTCATCAGCAAATTTAGCAACCATACCTTTGGTCCCTTCATCCAAGTTATTTATATATATTGTAAAAAGTTGAGGCCCCAGCACAAATCCCTGTGGCACACCATTCGTTACATCTTGCCAACCAGAAAATGACCCATTTATACCTATTCTCTGTTTCCTGATTACTAGCCAATTTTCTATCCACACCAAAATGTTACCCCCTACACCATGAGCTTTTATTTTCTGCAATAACCTTTGATGTGGCACCTTCTGGAAATCTAAGTACAGTACATTCACCCATTTCCCTTTATCCACAGCACATGTTATTTCTTCAAAGAACTCTAATAAATTGGTTAAACATGATTTCCCTTTCACAAAACCAACATAACGCTGCCTGATTACCTTGAAGTTTTCTAAATGCCCTGCTATAACGTCCTTAATAACATTTTCACCATGACAGATGTTAAGCTAACTGGCCTATCATTTCCTGCTTTATTTCTCCCTCTCTTTTTGAATAAAGGAGTTACCATTCACTATTTTCCAATCTAATGGAACCTTCCCCGAATCGAGGGAATTTTGGAAAATCAAAACCAACGCATCAACTATCGCACTCGCCACTTCCTATAGGACCCAGGATGAAGTCCATCCGAACCCAGGGACTTGTCAGCCTGCAGATCCAACAATTGATCAGCACCACTTCCCTGGTGATTGTAATTTTCTTGAGTTCCTCCCTCCCTTCCATTTCCTGATTTTCAGCTAATACTGGAATGGTACTTATATCCCCTATGGTGAAGACAGATGCAAAATATCTGTTCAGTTCATCTGCCATCTCCTTATTTTCCCTTATTAGTTCCCCAGACTCACTTTTTATAGGACCTGCGCTCACTTTGTTAAATCTTCTTTTTAAAAAATATATGTAGAAACTCTTACTGTCTGTTTTTATATTTCCCGCCAGCTTTGTCTCATACTTTAATTGTTCCCTCGTTATTCATCTTTTAGTCGTTCTTTGCGGCTTTTATATTCTGTTGAATCTTCTGACCTGCCACCCATCTTAACACAATTATATGCTTTTTCTTTAAGTTTGACACTATCTTTAACTTTTTAGTTAACCATGGTATGGTGAATCCTCCCCTTGGAATTTTTCTTTCTTGTTGGAATGTATCTATTCTGTGTATTCTGAAATAACCCCTTAAATGTCTGTCTCTGCATCTCTAATGACCTATCCCTTACCCTACTTTGCCAGTTCACTTTAGCTATCTCTGCTTTCATGCCCTCATAATTGCCCTTATTTAAGTTTAAAATACTAGTCTTAGACCCACCTTTCTCTCCCTCAAACTGAATGTAAAATTCAATCATATTATGATCACTGCTGCCTATGGGGTCTTCACTACGAGGTCATTCATTAATTCTATCTCGTTGCACAATACCAGGTCTAGTATAGCCTGCTCTCTGGTTGGCTCCAGAATGAGCTGTTCTAAGAAACTATCCTGAAAACATTCTATGAACTCCTCATCTAGCCTACCTTTGCTCATCTGATTTTTCCAATCTATATGTAGATTAAAATCCCCCATGATTATCACCATATCTTTCTGACAAGCACCCATTATTTCGTTCTTTATACCCCGTCCTACTATGTGGTTACTATTAGGGGGCCTGTACCCCACTCCCACAAGTGATTTCTTGCCTTTATCATTTTTCATCTTGACCCAAACTGCTTCTACATCCTGGTTTCCTGAACTTAGGTCATCCCTCTCTATTATGCTAATTCCATCATTTATTAACAGAGCCACCCTTCCACCTTTTATTAGCTTTCTGTCTTCCTAAATGTCATGTACCCTTCAATATTCAGATCCCGATCTATGTCATCCTGTAGTCATGTCTCTGTAATGACTATCAGATCGTGCTTATTTATTTCTATTTGCACTGTCAGTTCATCTGTTTTATTTCGAATGCTACATGCATTCAGATACAGATTTTTTAGTTTTGTCTCTTTATTATTTTTGTAACCTCTCGCCTTGTCTGCTGATTTAGACTTGGATTTGTACACACTGTCCCTTCCTTCACAGTCTGTTTATCTTTTCCCATATTAATACCTTTCTCTCTTGCCTTGTCTCTACTCTTTGATTAACCACATCTTCCCAAATTTGATCCCTTGCCCCCACTATTTAGTTTAAAACCCTCTCTACTTCTTTAGTTATGCGACTCGCTGGAACATCGATCCCAGTACGGTTCAGGTATAGACCGTCCCAACGGTACAGTCCCCACTTTTCCCAGTACTGGTGCCAGTGCCCCACAAACCAGAACCCACTTCTAACAAACCAGTCTCTGAGCCACACATTAATTTCTCTAATCTTATTTGGCCTACTCCAACTTGCTCGTGGCTCAAGTAATAATCCAGACATTATTACCTCTGAGGTTCTGCTTCTTTATTTGGTTCCTAGTTCCTCATACTGACTAAGCAGAATCTCTTTCCTTGTCCTGCCCATGCTGTTGGTACCTACATGGATCACAATGACTGGATCCTCCCCCTCCCACTGTAAGTTCCTCTCCAGTCCTGGCACCGGGCAGGCAACACAGCTGTCTGACTCTTGCTCTTTGCTGCAGAGGACAGTGTCAATCCCCCTGACTATACTGTCCCTTACTGCCACTACTTTCCTTTCTCCTCCCCCACTTGAATGGCTTCCTGTACCATGGTGCCATCTTTCAGATGAGATGTTAAACTAAGGCCCCATCTGCCCTCTCAGGTGGACATGAAAGGTCCCATGGCACTATTTCAAAGAAGAGCAGGGGAGTTCTCCCCAGTGTTCTGGCCAATATTTATCCCTCAATCAACATCACAAAAAACCCAGTTTATCTGGTCTTTATCACATTGCTGTTTGTGGGAGCGTGCTGTGTGCAAATTAGCTGCTGTGTATCCTGCATTGCAACAGTGACTACACTTCAAAAGTACTTAATTGTCTGCAAAGTGCTTTGGACATCTGGTGGTCGTAAAAGGTGCTATATAATTGCAAGTCTTTCTTTTTGTGGATCAAAGGATTACAACTATATTGTTGTAGCTCTATCTCCTCATGAGCACACGCTCCAATCAGAGGACTGGAGTATGGAAATAATGCACGAGAAAAATAAGTTTTCCACAAATTAAATGAATGAACACACAGTAAATTTCATGATTTTATGAGGTGAGTACTTCAAAAATACTTCATTGACTGTAAAACGCTTTGGGACATCCGGTGGTTGTGAAAGGTGCTATATTAATGCAAGTCTTTACTCCTTTTTTGGATGTAGGGAAGAACAAAAAGAGTGCAGATGTTAGATTTCCACTTCCACCATTGTATCTCGGTATTTCCTGGGGCTTGCCACTGACTAGAACTGGACTTGCAACTGTAGGAGGCATAGGCCCTGTATTGCTGTTATAGTGATGTGGGAGCATTGTACTAGCCTCCTGTCTCATTCTTCCTTTCAGTTTGCTTGTTGGATATCCCAGCTGAAGGGTGCCTGCAGAGATCTGGTGCAAGAGCCTGATCATTGAGGGTTATGCACAGAGTCACAGGGACCAGGCTCAAAATGTATGCAGGCAAGTTGTTACCATCAGGTGAAGAGGAGTCACAAGGCTCTCCTCTTGTCCTTTCTCTTATTTGAACACAACAGGGTTTATTCTATGATTCCTTTTTTAAACAGTGGATGTGGTTACCACCGCAGTGAGTGTTTTACCTTTTACCTTTGTTGTGATCATAAAAGAAACAATTGGACAGGTTTTCTTGAGTTTAAACAAGACAGAGGTGAGTTTGTTATACTTAACAACCTAAACATGCTCTGAAAAAAAAATATGCTACACATTCATAAACATGATCACATGAGAATTACACAGTGATGAGGGATAGATCTGTGGTTGGATTAGAGTCCAGAACAAATAAAAAGTAATACACAGTCTCTGGGGTTGGATGATTCCATTGTCTTCTGTCTGTAGTTGTGTTCCTGAAGTCTTTGGCTAGTAAATGTGCAGTCTGTGGCTGGCCCACCTGGTTCAGGCTTTTCTAGTAAGCAGAATTGTAAGTGGCTTTCTTCCCCTGGTGTCTTTGTCTTGGATCCAGCAACCAGCAACTAGGCTTCACATGTACCCACCAGGCCTTCTGGAGAGAGAGAGGGAGGGAGAGAGAGAGAGAGAGAGAGAGAGAGAGAGCCCTTCTGGCTTCTGCCCAGAATGAGTCATTGACTTGTCTGTTTTTGTCCAAGGGATACTCTCAGCTTTCATAGAGATGGACAGATGGAAACATGACTGCCTCAGTGTATTATCTGGAAACTTCTAATGAGATTCAAGTTTAGGAATTTCAGTCCCACAGGCCTTAGGATGTTAATGTTTATACCTGGAAGGGTTGGCCCTTTCAAGATTAATGTTCCAGGATGGCTTTGAATGCCTTGCTAATGAAAGCAATTTCCTGTGGCTCATTCGATAGAGCAAACCATTGTTTTAGGTACAGGTTCATCAGACATGTGTCTCCTCTTTGAAGCCTTGGAATGTGCAAGGTGTTCAGATGTAAATTGCTGTGGCCATCTTGGCTGCCAGTTTTTTTTTAATGTTAACTGTAGAATTCCAGCTCTTTTTGTTTCATTAAAAGTTTAATGTAGGTTTTCAATCGATGAATTAACAGGTTTTTCCTGGCAAAGTTTTAAACTTCACTTAAGAATCCCACCTCAAGATGGTTTAAAGTTACTGGGGTTCTTCTGTCTGCTTAACATTGACTTCAGGTCTTAACTTTAACTTCCACTTTCTTTACAGCAATGGTGGTGTGGAGCGGGTGTGTCAGTGTTTCTAAGGAGAGGGTGAAAACTGGTTGGCATTTTCTGTAAGACAAGTTGACACTTAGGATGGGACATTTGGTAAGGACACTTCTGGCAGTGCAGTCTGCATCCTTAATGTTGGTCTACCTTTTTTCAAGGCCAGTGGAATCCATTCCACATTGCTTTATCACTGCCTCATGCTATTCACACAATTATCTCCATCTGTTAAATTTAATTTAATTTGGCTCATGTCAATATCACTCAAGTCATTTAATCATCACCTGTTTTCCTCTGAAGCATTGTAAGGTCCAATCTATTCCTTCACTCATATGGTTATATGTGTGTTTTTACTCTTTCCCTTTCTTTTGTTCTGTTTCATTTGTCCATCTGTAATCTGTGCTCATTCTAATAAAGGATTACACGTTGTCTGCTCTCATTGACCTGCTGTCTGTTAGCAGTAGTTTCTGGCATTTGCAATTTTGTTTGCTTTTTATTTAAAATGCAGTTTAGTTTTGGATATTATATTTATATGGTTGCATTCACACAATGCCTCGGAGTTAGCACCAAGAGATGCTATTTTTACTGTATATATTAAAAAAGAACATGTTCGTGGATTAAACTCAAACAGGTGCCTTCTCTTCAGCTGCATGTTAATGAAAAATTGTGCACTGAGCAAACATTCCTCTTGAAATCACACCAGCATCATTAAACAGAAGACCCATATCAATTAAAACATTCCCTGTAGTCATAGCCATGGCAACAAGACAGAATCGACATTTTTGTGGCTGATTTGAGTAGACGTCATTGGGTACATTTTTCTTTGAGTTTGCCCACTGGGTGTTGAACAGGCACAGCATACGCAGCGGAAGAAACTACCCATGTTTATAATCCCTCTGGCTCATTAGTTTGGAACAGGTCTAACCCTTGACTGGGCCATGCATCTAAAAAAAACTAGCAAATAGTAGCAAATAAAACAGAAAGTGCTGGAAATACTCAGCAGGTCTGGCAGCAACTGTGGAGAGAGGAACAGAGTTAACATTTCAGGTTTATGAGCTTTCATCAGAACTGGCAAAGGTTAGAAATGAATTAGGTTTTAAGCAAGTGAATCGGGGATGGGGGCGGGGTGTGGGGGTGGAAGAGAACAAAGGGGAAGGTGTGTGATAGGACAGAGGGCTGGAGAGATTAACTGACAAGGAGGTCATGGGGCAAAGGCAAAGAGAGTGTGCTAATGGTGTGGTGAAAGACAAAGCATTAGTGTAGAGAGAGTGTTAATGACAGAATAATGAACAGCTCTGTCCAAAAGCACAAACAAGAAAAACTACATTTAAGGCAGACACATGGTTAAAAAATGACAAAACAAAATAAAATAAAATAATTTTAAAAAAGGGTCAGTCATGCTCTGAAATTATTGAACTCAATGTTCAGTTTGGAAGGCTGTAGAGTGCCTAATCTGAAAATGAGGTGCTATTCCTCGAGCTTGCATTGATGTTCACTAGAACATTGCAGCAGGCCAAGGACATCAATGTGGGCATGGGAGTAGGGGGTGAATTGAAATGGCAAGCAACTGGAAGCTTGGGGTCATGCTTGCGGGGCCATTGACACTCTCTCTGCACTAATGTTCTGTCTTTCACCATGCAATTAGCACACTCCCTTTGCCTTTGCCCCTTGACCACCTTGTCAGTTAATCTCTCCAGCCCTCTGTCCTATCACACACCTTCCCTTTTG
Organism: Heterodontus francisci; assembly: GCF_036365525.1. NCBI lineage: Eukaryota > Metazoa > Chordata > Chondrichthyes > Heterodontiformes > Heterodontidae > Heterodontus > Heterodontus francisci. The sequence goes on from NC_090397.1 coordinate 71,239,794, forward strand.
TTCTCTTTCTCCCCGACCCCCGCTTCACTTGCTTAAAACGTAATTCTTTTCTAACCTTTGCCAGTTCTGATGAAAGGTCATTGACCTGAAACGTTAACTCTGTTTCTCTCTCCACAGGTGCCACCAGACCTGCTGAGTATTTCCAGCACTTTCTGTTTTATTTCAGATTTCTAGTATCCGCAGTATTTTGCTTTTATTTATATGAATGTAGCAGTTGGGCTCCTGGCTGCCAATGTTTAACAAAATCTTCATCAGATTCCCCATAGAGTTGACTCATTGAATTTAGTGGTTTTTAATTATCAAATAGTAGCTTGCAGAAACTTTCAAGCCAATAGTGTAGAATGTTACGTTGCAAATTCACAAACTAGGATTAACCTATGTTTGGTTAACCTATCCTGAATGAGTGACTGTAAGCAATGGCTACTCTTTCCATTCAAATATACCACCTCCTGACCTACCAATTTTATGTGTAGAGATTCTGGTGCCAGGTCTTTAGTACCTAGAAACTGAATAACGGTTTATGGTTTCTGAACAAACCTAAATATGTAATATTTGTATCAAGCATAGTTGTGTTTCTAGAGTTTCAGGAAGTATGAGATGACTTAGTTAGAAAATCCAGCCAACTGCTTCTAAAAATACATACCATGTCATATATTATTTATTGTAGAAAAGCCCTTGTAACATTACTGCTTGAAGATTAGTGTACAAATGCTTAACATGCTTACATGCAATTCCGTTGTCCACTATTGTAACAGCAGTGTTAACTATTTTAAAATATCCTAGCTTTTATATATTGTGCTTTGCACAGGATTGCTCAAGGCCAAAGTGCTCCTGCGACCCGGGTTCAATTCTGGGGACTGCCTATGTGGAGTTTGCAAGTTCTCCCTGTGTCTGCGTGGGTTTCCTCCAGATGCTCCGGTTTCCTCCCACAGCCAAAAGACTTGCAGGTTGATAGGTAAATTGGCCATTATAAATTGTCCCTAGTATAGGTAGGTGGTAGGGGAATATAGGGACAGGTGAGGATGTGGTAGGAATGGGATTAGTGTAGGATTAGTATAAATGGGTGGTTAATGGTCGGCACAGACTCAGTGGGCTGAAGGGCCTGTTTCAGTGCTGTATCTCTAAATCTAAATCTAAAAAAATCTAAATAGTGTTGGGTGAAGGTGATGAAATGTGGCAATTATTCTATGGCATAATCAGGAGAGAAAGTATTGAGGAGAGTGGTATGTTCCTCCCTCGAATTGAACCTCAGAAAAGCTCTCTTTTATGCTCAAGCTGGTACTTCGGCACTAATTATTTTCAGTGAAGTATTCGCTGTGTGATTGAGAAAGTGGTATCTCTCACAAGTCAACATTCTAAAATTCTGTAATATATACTGGCCCACTAAAATTTCACATTTTAGATCCTTGTTCCCTTTCACCTCCTAATATTATGACTAATTAAATGAATACTGAGAGTATGGGACTGCAGGAACTGGACACTGCTGCAGCCAATTAACACAACACATTCTTACCACAGGAGAAGACAATATATAATTCAGGGAATGAATATAAATAGTTTGGATGAGAAATTGATTCACTGTGGGACCTGGAGAAGGGAGGAACCCAATGAATGAAGGCGTGAAACAGGAGCCAGCTATAGATGAGCAGTGAATGAAGAAATGCCAGCCTCTGGTTGCAGACTACATGAATGATGATTGCATGAATTCTGCCATAAAACGAAGAATGCTCGCAGAGCAACAAACTCAAATGAAGATTCTGTGCAGCATCTCTGAAGATGTGTGGTAAATGGCTGGTCGAGTGGCATAGTTCACTATGATGTTTTGTCCTAACATTTGAGAGGATTTCTCTTCAATGCACTGCATCCTGAAGGAAGTGGGCACACCAGGAATATCTGCATTCCTTCACCTGCTTCTTGAGTTAATCAAGTAAGTCAATTAATTCAATGTGGAGCCACTGCGTGAAGTACTGCAGGTTCTTGGGGGAGCATTTCGAGAGGTCGATTTGAATCAGATTCTGAAGTATAATGTCTCAGAGCACCATGAGGTCATTCGATTAACCCTCTGAGGCATAGAATATAAGAGGAGGCAGGTTATGATGGAGCTGTACAAAATGCTAGTTAGGCCACAGCTGGAGTACTGTGTACAATTCTGGGCACCACACTATAGGAAGGATATGATTGCACAGGAGAGGGTGCAGAGGAGATTCACCAGGATGTTGCCTGGGCTGGAGCATTTCAGCTATGAAGAGAGACTGAAAAGGCTAGGGTTGCTTTCCTTAGAGCAGAGAAGGCTGAGGGGGGACCTGATTGAGGTATACAAAATTATGAGGGGCGTTGATAGGTTAGATAGGAAGAAACCTTTTCCTTTAGCGGAGGGGTCAATAACTAGGGGGCATAGATTTAAGGTAAGGGGCAGGAGGTTTAGAGGGGATTTGAGGAAAACAAATTTCACTCAGAGGGTGGTTGGAATCTGGAATGCACTAGCTGAGGAGGTGGTAGAGGCAGGTACCCTCACAACATTTAAGAAGTATTGAGATGAGCACTTGAAACGCCATAGCATACAAGGCTACGGGCCAAGTGCTGGAAAATGGGATTAGAATAGATAGGTGCTTGATGGCCAACACAGACACGATGGGCCGAAGGGCCTGTTTCTGTGCTGTATGACTCTATGACTGTCTTGGGGATTTAAGGATCTTTCTGCTTCTCCTAAGTCAGTTCTCTCATTGATCACTGGAGACCAGAATCTTGTTCCCACGGCCAGTGGAGTAGGTGATGGGCTTGTCTTGAGGCTGCTTTCTCTCATGCCTTGAGCACAGTGAACTACTTGATCAACTCCCGACAAAAACCAGTGAATTATTATTTCAAAAGCCTCATTTTTAGGCTAGGTTTAATCAAAGATTTGAGGAGTGCGGGAAAGCTTCTGTTTATGTGATAAGGAGATTCCAATCTACTCAATGCTCTACACGATGGGGGATGAAGCTGAAGGTAATTGAGGGAGATTTTCCTCTATGGTCACCCACTGTGCGCCTGGGACAAGATGGGGTAGATTTTGTCTTTGTGCGATGAAACTGGTGATAGCGAATCAGCTGCCTGTTTTGCATCACACCCAATTTTCATTGACATTGATGGAAATTAGAATCGGGAAAAATGTTGTTGATTTTTCGTTACCTGTCTCACACTATCGCACAAAGTTAAAATCCATGCTGACATCTCTTACACTGCTGCCTTCCTCAGACCAGTTCCACAGCCCAGGCAAATTGCAGGCACAGGCCGACTTGCCATGTGCCTTATACTGGGAGTGCAGCTGCAGGTCTTTCAGAGAGTAGCAGCTGGAGGGCTTTGGGCGCTTTAGAACATCCCGGAGAGTTTTAAAATAAATTGTAAAACTTTCCTGAGTAATCTTCAACCTTCTCTTGGGATCCCTGCAAACCCTCATGAGCATGTGAGACTCGGGGAGGGCCTCCGGGCTAAAGCTTTTCAAGTGCCTCTCTGCTTGGGCACCCAATGATTGTGAGTCTAGGTAAATGAAGCAGGAAGATTGGGACATTGCCATTTGGCTCATTACACTAGCATCTAGAAAAGGGAAGAGATAAATTTACTGTCTATACTCTCTTCATTTAAGCCTGACAGACAGAGGGAACTATATCACAGATCATCAGAACAATGCTGATTGAGAAATGCCATCAGCCCATTAAGTTGGCTCCGTCCAGGGTCCATGTGAGATTATTCTATCATGGACTTTTCTTCCACATCACCTGTTGATCCCCTACTTTAATGAACCCTTAGCTATCAACTAATACTAAAGGATAAGCATTCCTCTTGTCTAGTCCTAGTTTGGACCCCTACCCACTGGGAAACTGCATTAAACAATCTTACCTCCACGAGATAGGTCTGGAAACATTTGAGAGGCATTTGGTGGTGGATGGAGATGTCACTTCGAGAGAACAAAGCTGAATCACAGAATATGAGGGTGAATCTAAGTGCAGTTTTGCTACGGCTGAGTGCCAGCAGACAGAACACTGTGAATATGGTGTACCTTGCAATGAAGTGAGTTGTGACTGCCTCATAGTTGGCCTGTGAGATAACAGGTTGTTGCAAAGTCTTCAACTGGAGTCTGATGTTGCTCTTGCAAAGACAGTCCAACAGCTGAGACAAAAGGAATCTGTTTAAAAAGCAACAGATGGCAGTTAGAAATCAGCCAGATGGGGATGCAAATTCAGTTACAGGGAAAATCTCAGCAGTCTGCAAAAGATACTTAGGCAAATTATACTCTGAAACAAGTGAAGAGAGATGCCCACCAGTAAAGGGAAAAACCTGTGATGTCGCAGATGTCAATGCAAGTTGCCTATTAGTTTTACATATTGACAGACTGCTCTCACTGTCGGGAAGAAAGTAGCAGTCTGCTGTTTTGCTCCTCAAGGGCTGTCTTCCTATTGGATGACTTAATAAGGGGGACTAACATAAGACACGACTGTTTGTTCTCTGCCTTTGATCCCCCTGCTAAGGGAAAACGTTTCTTCCTATATATCCTATCTATGCCCCTCATAATTTTGTATACCTCAATCAGGTCCCCCCTCAGCCTTCTCTGCTCTAAGTAAAACAACCCTAGCCTTTTCAATCTCTCTTCATAGCTGAAATGCTCCAGCCCAGGCAACATCCTGGTGAATCTCCTCTGCACCCTCTCCAGTGCAATCACATCCTTCCTATAGTGTGGTGCCCAGAACTGTACACAGTACTCCAGCTAGTGGCCTAACTAGTGTTTTATACAGCTCCATCATAACCTCCCTGCTCTTATATTCTAAACCTCAGCTAATCCCATATGCCTTCCTAATCACCTTATCTACCTGTGCGGCTGCCTTCACTGATCTATAGACAAGTACACCAAGGTCCCTCTGACCCTCTGTACTTCCAGGGGTCCTACCGTTCATTGTATATTCCCTTGCCTTGTGGTAGTTGAATTTATTTTCTCTTTTTCAAATGTCGTATGGCCATCATGCTAGACATTATGGTAGATTTTTTTCACGGAATGTAAAAATCTGATAACTGGATGATTCTGCCCTTTTTGTTTTCAGGAATATATATATATATATATATATATTACTTGCATGCTATCCAAGCTTATCAATGTTGCTAGACCATTCACAAGAGCAGTCAGTAATCATATACCTCGTCTGATAGTGAGGAGGTTAAGTAGTGCACAGTTGATAATTATAATGTATAAATCTAGTTTAAAAATTGTTTTTTACATGTCATCATTTTGGGGGGGTGGGGAAGGGCAAGTAATTAATTCTATGGTTATTGTGGGGGGAGAGGGGCAAAATAAATGTTTTTAATTTTTTTTAAATTCAATGTCTCTCTAAATTTTTGAATTCTATGGTAGGGCTCAAAGTCCTTTAAAAATGCGTCCGCACCTGCACACAGGCAGCTGACGCCATTGCCGGGGTTGAACAGCCCATCCCCTCCACCTCATCAAGGGAGGGCGGCCCACCCCAGCTATTTAAATGAACCGTCACGCTCAATATCACAGCAGCTCCACAACATGCAGCCCGCACAGGCAGGCCGCCATTATTTTCACCCACTGCCGATTTTGGTGGCGGGAGTATAAACATATCTCCTCACAATAAAGGTTCATCTGAATGGACATTAACTGCTACGGGTCCTGTTACCTCTGGTTGTTGACTTGGTGAGATCAAAATAGAGGAATTTGTTTGTCCCCTTGCACAAGCATGATTTGATATTTAATTGAACTCCAAGAGTGCAATTTAGAATCAAATTTCGTCTCCATTTTCCAAGATAAAATATGGCTGATAGTTCAGTTATGTGTGCTTGAGAGAGTTGAAGGACATGACCCCTGAGCTTTAAGAATATAAAATAGCTCAAACCCCACATACAGGTGAGCGGTACAGACACTTGGGAGTTAACTGTACCACACAGAGGGGTGAGCTAACTGAAACTAGAGCCATTATCATGGACAATTGCACAGGACAACTGCCATTATATAGCGCAATTAATGAAAGGAGTATTCACATCCCAGTCAACCTTGAAGCCAGGTATCCATTACCATGGGGAGGGAATCACATTGTTTTCTGTTGTATAAACAGAAGAAGAATTGATTATGTCCATACAGTGCTGTCTAGACCAGGGCCTGGAATAAACCAAGGAAAAGAGGTGCTAAGCACAGATGACTCAGTGGAATGGTAACACGTTTTGTGCCTGTGATTCTTCTTCTTCTTTGGCCTCCTTATCTCGAGAGACAATGGATAAGCGCCTGGAGATGGTCAGTGGTTTGTGAAGCAGCGCCTGGAGTGGCTATAAAGGCCAATTCAAGAGTGACAGACTCTTTCACAGATGCTGCAGAGAAATTTGTTTGTCGGGGCTGTTACACAGTTGGCTCGCCCCTTGCGCCTCTGTCTTTTTTCCTGCCAGCTACTAAGTCTCTTCGACTCGCCACACTTTAGCCCCGTCTTTATGGCTGCCCGCCAGAATCATCATAAAAGAGGACGACATTGGAGCACGGACACTGCAGTCAGGAGAAGGAGGATGGAGACCGGTCACTTCCAGATCCAGGCCTACAATCAACACCGGCAACAACACATGTGTGGGTGTTTGTAAGTTTCAGCCAAATCGTAGCGGGGTTTGTGTTGTGAGGTATTGTTGTTAATTCAAGTCAAGTCAAAGAGAGGTTTGTACTAAGGGGGAGATTTTGTGAGTTCAATAAGCGAACAAATCTGAGGTTGAGCCAAACCCTGTGTTACTTGCATTTTATTCTCGTAATTCCTGGAGTCCAAGAACTATTGTAAGGGGGAAGGGGAATGGAATCTCTTAGAGTTTAGATGCTGCTCAAACCTGAGTGTTCCTCCCCATCTCTGCCTGATGTTGACAGCTTGTATTCAAATAATGCTTTTAATTTCCTGTGTTTGTGCTTTTCTGTGAATGTAATGGAATAAAAATTAAACTTTTTTGGATATTGCTTCTTTCAAGAAGTTATGAAATTAGTTTGGTGGCTGGAAAGATAGAAAATCTATTGGATTAAAGATGAATGTTCAGGTTAAGTTTCATGCTAAAATATTGAGAGAGTTTGAGAGCATGGGGATACTTCTGGGCATGGATTAGCCACTGAAAGTGGACTGCAAGAGGAGAAAATCAAGGAAAAGCATTACTAATCTGTTGGTTCTTCATTCTGCAGAGTCTCAAAATAACAGTTTCTATTTCAATTTTATTTCCCTGCACTGAGAGCTCCAGATGCTGGTAAAAGAAGACATAGTATTGAAGGCCAGTACTGTCCATGCTTTTATAATTTCCTTTTTTTACTTCACCCCTGCACTTTCTATACTCCTCTAGGCTTTCTAAAGTATTAAGATATTTGTGATTTAATAAGCTTTCTTTTTCTGCTTTAACTTACCCTGTAAGCTTCTAGATAACCAAGGAGCTCTACATTTGGCAGTATCACCCTTAATCTTTGTGGGGACATGCCTACACTGTGCCTGTAGTATCTCGCTTTTGAATGCCTCCCACTGGTTTGCCACTGGTTTTCCTTCACGTAGCTGTGTTCAATCCAATTTCACCAGGTCACCTCTCAGTTTCGTAAAATTTGCCTTCCCCCAATTTAGAACCTTTGCTCCTATTTTATCTTTGTCCTTTTCCATAATTACACTAAAACTAACTGTATTATGGTCACTATCTCCAAAATGGTCACCCACTGTTACTTTATCAAGGACTAAATCTAGAATTGCGCCCCCTCTCATTGGGCTTGTTACGTGCTGGCTAAAAAAGTTCACTTGAACGCAGTTCAAGAATTTTGTCCCTCTGTGCCCTTCACACTGTTTGTATCCCTCTTGATATTGGGGTAGTTGAAATCCCCAACTATTATTGCTCAACAGTGTTTGCACTCAGAAATTTGCCTACATATTTGTTCTTCTATCACCGTCTCACTATTTGGGAGTCTATAGTACACTCCTAGTAATGTGGCTGCCCTTTTTTATTTCTGTGCTCCACCCGTATGGCCCCATTTGATGATTCATTTAGCATATCATCCCTCCTCAAAGCTGTTATTGATTCCTTAACTAATAATGCTGCACCCCCCTCCTTTTTTATCTCCCTCTATATCTCGCCTGAAAACTCTATAACCAGGCATGTTGAGCTGCCGTTCTTGCCCCTCTTTAAGCAAGAGGGGCAAGACTCCTTGAAACATGAGAGCGGCGCAGTGGTTAGCACCGCAGCCTCACAGCTCCAGGGACCCGGGTTCGATTCTAGGTACTGCCTGTGCGGAGTTTGCAAGTTCTCCCTGTGACCGCGTGGGTTTTCGCCGGGTGCTCCGGTTTCCTCCCACAAGCCAAAGACTTGCAGGTTGATAGGTAAATTGGCCATTGTAAATTGCCCCTAGTGTAGGTAGGTGGTAGGGAATATGGGGTTACTGCAGGGTTAGTATAAATGGGTGGTTGTTGGTCGGCACAGACTCGGTGGGCCGAAGGGCCTGTTTCAGTGCTGTATCTATAAATAAAAAATAAAATAGTAAAAATTGTAAATGAGACATCAGAGTTACAGCTGGGATGTTTAATGTGACTCAAAGATGCTTTCTCCATCAGGAATTCATAAACAATTGCCTCAAGTCACACAAGTATTACTATTCCAGTGGGTCTTGTCATTGCCTGGCAACACAGATACTAACAAGATGACACCAGAGATGTCTGAAGTCATCTTGTTAATGCAATGCTTTTTCTGAAATTTATACAGCTATGGTCTGCTTCTTATTAGTAACTTGAGCTCTTGGCTTGAAAGGCTTGATATAATCTGAAATGCTATCTACTTTTCAATTTATCAAGAGTATTTCCAGTATGACTTGGTAAGGTTTTGGAAAATTTTAGAACAATGCTGCATATAGTTTGAATAAAGGCTACGGGACCTCTGAACATATGGAACGAAAGTGGTCATTTATCCCATCAAACTCATTCCATATATCTATTGCTGTGAGGGAAGAAAATCTTGTAATCTCACAGCTTGCTGGAGGCTTATCTAATTTTATAAATGTACCTTAGTTCCGCAATCAATGTCCAACTTAGTTAAACTGCTTGTCTGTACATTACCTATTCTTAGTAGTGGGCCTTTTGAGTGCATTACCGGTTTGTGTAGTGTGTGCTGACAGTATGATGTGTTCAAAGGGGTATTGGTCCTTGGCCAGGGTAGAGATCACAACATAGAGAAGAGAAGTGGTTTAATCGTTAACGTATAATTAATCAGTGTGATCTGGGCTTGCCTGAGGGTGGGGAGAGGAATTTTCCAGATTTTCCCCCTCTTGTTGATCCTTTTTTTTGCCTCTTATAGGAGGTTACGTGGCTGCTGGGTTGGAGTGGGTCTCTGTGTTGGGGTGGGGTTGGGATAGGGGAGGAGAGTGTCTGGTCAAGACACTCCTGGCATCATGATTGTGGTATTTCCCTTCCCGCCATTTTTGTATTTTCTCAGCTTCTTAAAAACATGCATCATCCTTTCCCCTCTCCAAGTTTAAATTCCCTTGCGGAGCTGAGCAAAGTGGAAGCATTATCATGGTGGGGAGAAATTAGGATGTCATCTGCTGACCCTGCGTCTCCATCCTGTTTAAGTACTCTGTAGGGGTGGGTTTCTGCAAATTACTGAGGGCGGGAGCTTCTTGCATGCATTCCTTTCACAATTGACATCAAAAAAGAGGCATGATTGGTCAGAGGACTTCACTCATCAGAATTCCCACCCTCCCACCTCTGGTGCTGCCAATGTACTGTATGCCTGTATCACATAGGTGCAGGCTACAGTAAGCAGCGGAAGTGGGGTCTTACCAAAACGGGAAAAGCCACTTTCCTTGCAATAGCTGCCTGCTTTCTGACTGGCTGCTCTGAGGAAACTGACCTTTCTGGGAAAGTGCCAATTTCCAAGTGCTGTTCTCATTCCTCTATGGCTCTTTCTGGTAGCACTGGGTCCCCCAGCTGGCCAAAGTTGCAATACTGCCACATGTGCCTGCCTACTCTATTTGAATTCCTTGACCCTGAAAATTTTGACGAGGGCAGACTCTTGAATTGCGAGTGGAAGGTGTGAGTCTGCTATTGCTGCAGTGACGGAGTGGGATCACAGATTTTCAGCCCCAGGATGGCTGTAATATTCCAAATAGGGTCTTGTCAGCTTCACAGTGACTGGATAATTCCTGTCAAAAGGCAGTGATTCTTTCCAAATCCTTTCTTTTTCAATTTCACACATGGAAATCTCATTATCGTGCCCCCCGCCCCCCTTGCAGCAAAGCCTAACCATCAGCCTCAAGAAAATGAACATCATGGGACAGGACGTCAGAAATGCTCCATCTATCAATATTGGCGACCACGCTCTGGAAGTGGTTCAAGAGTTCACCTACCTAGGCTCAACTATCACCAGTAACCTGTCTCTCGATGCAAAAATCAACAAGCGCATGGGAAAGGCTTCCACTGCTATGTCCAGACTGGCCAAGAGGGTGTGGGAACTGACACGGAACACAAAAGTCCGAGTGTATCAAGCCTGTGTCCTCAATACCTTGCTCTACGGCAGCGAGGCCTGGACAACGTATGTCAGCCAAGAGCAAAGTCTCAACTCATTCCATCTTCACTGCCTCCGGAGAATCCTTGGCATCAGGTGGCAGGACCGTATCACCAACACAGAAGTCCTTGAGGCGGCCAACATCCCCAGCATATGCAGATAGGAACAGAAAAGAGAAGAGGAGAAGAGGGGTGGTGCAGTGGTTAGCACCGCAGCCTCACAGCTCCAGCGACCCAGGTTCAGTTCTGGGTACTGCCTATGTGGAGTTTGCAAGTTCTCCATGTGACCGCGTGGGTTTCCGCCAGGTGCTCCGGTTTCCTCCCACAGCCAAAGACTTGCAGGTTGATAGGTAAGTTGGCCATTGTAAATTGCCCCTTGTGTAGGTAAGTGGTAGGAGAATGGTGGGGGTGTGGTAGGGAATATGGGGTTAATGTAGGATTAGTATAAATGGGTGGTTGTTGGTCGGCACAGACTTGGTGGGCCGAAGGGCCTGTTTCAGTGCTGTATCTCTAAATAAATAAAAAAAATAAATAAATATACACCCTACTGAGCCAGCGGTGCTTGAGATGGCTTGGCCATGTGAGCCGCATGGAAGATGGCAGGATCTCCAAGGATTCATTGTACAGCGAGCTCGTCAATGGTATCAGACACACTGGCCGTCCATGTCTCTGCTTTAAAGACATCTGCAAACGCAACATGAAGTCCTGTGACATTGACCACAGTCGTGGAAGTCAGTTGCCGGTGATTGCCAGAGCTGGCGGACAGACATAAAGGTGGGGCTAAAGTGTGGCGAGTCGAAGAGACTTAGCAGTTGGCAGGAAAAAAGTGCAGGAAGTGCAAGGAGAGAGCCAACTGTGTAACAGCCCCGACAACCAATTTTATCTGCAGCATCTGTGGAAGAGTCTGTCACTCTAGAATTGGCCATTGTAGCCACTGCAGGCTATAATGCTCCACAAACCACTGACCACCTCTAGGCACTTACCCATTGTCTTTTGAGACAAGGAGGCCAAAGAAGAATTATAATAGTGTTCTTGTTACAATAGAATCTTTACCATGAATAGTGGAATGTGAATTTGGCACGAAAATCTGAGTATGAGCAAAGACATTATATCCAGTTCAATTAATTCACCTCTGGTGAGACCTATAATGGTTCATGGCTAGAGTAGGTCTGCAGTATAATGGCCAGTGCTGGGCAGCATCCTGTAGACCAATGATATTTCAGTGCGTTCTGTAAAACTGGTCCATCTATCTATGGGTATGAGTGCAACCCATTCTGAGACTGATAGCTGAAGACAAGAGTGAAACTTATGTTTCTAATGGTGCTCTATTTTCCAAAGGATGCAGAGAGCCATTGAATACTGGACAATATAATCCAATTATGTGAGCAAATTGGAATTGTTAAATGCATCACATTTTACACATAGCTCTTTATATAGCCATGACATTAGATCCAGGGCCAGAACAAGAAAGCAGCTCACACCCCACCTTGCATCGCATCCCCAATATTTGTAAACACCAGCGCAGTTACACGCATCCCAGAGGATGCAATGAATGAAGGGGAAGTTAGTATTGCATGAGTCACAGTGCACAGCTGGTGCCAGAGGAGAAATGGGAAACCATTGGCCAGATGATCCCATTATTGCCTCCAGCAACCTCCTGCATTTTCGCCAATGTCACGTTGCTCTGGATATTCAATGGGAAAGGACATGGAAGTGCTGGCCATTCTGAGCAATACGTCATTCACGTGTTTGATATTTCTATAGACTGCCCATTGGTTAGCACTACAAACAATCCCTAGGTTAGTTCGGAAGGAAGCAGAGGCAGAAAAATTGAAGGCAGTGCTGATATTAGCTGCCTCTGGTAGTATAATGGTTCTGACCTGGACTAGTGATCCAGAGGCCTGAACTAATGATCTAGGTATCTGTGCCTGAGCCTGCAAACATGCTTTGTTATATTTTGTCAGATGTGAACCTTCCATTTCTGATGCAACACATCTCACTGGCAGTGAAACTTAGGGTTATAGGAACTTCTTTACATATCCCCTCTTCTTTTATGATCTTCCTATTCTGCTGAAAACTTGAAAATGCTTCAAGCACAGTCAGTTTTCTGGTGATTTTACAGAGGATACTCAACTGCTTTTGTTTCTAGTGTTTTATACCAAAGAATAACAAAAACTAAAAAGTCACCTTTTGTCCATTCCAAATGAGTGGGCAATGTAAACAATATGACCCTGTCCTAAATGGACAGTAAATGTCTGGGGGCCATTAGCACCTGTTATCAGGTTAACATGAGGTTCTCCAGATTTTATTGTGCCCATCTTACGGCTGCAGTACAGGTGCGACAAGGGCTAATTTTGGGGAGCAAAGTCCTGCACCAATCAGCACCGGAGCATGGGTGCTGCTGTATGGGCATAGGCAGCTGCCCAGATCATAGAATCGTAGAAAGTTTACCGCACAGAAAGAGGCCACTTGGCCCATCGTGTCTGTGCCAGCTGAACAACAAGACACCCAGACTAATCCCACTTTCCACCATTTGGTCCATAGTCCTGCAGGTGCATATCCTGGCACTTTTTAAATGAGTTGAGGGGTTCTGCCTCTACTACCCTTTCAGGCAGTGAGTTCCAGAGCCCCACCGCCCTCTGGGTGAAAAAATATTCCCTCATCTCCCCTCTAATCTTTCTACCAATCACTTTAAATCTCTGTCCCCAGTCACTGACTTCTCTGCTAAGGTAAATAGGCCCTTCCCATCCACTTTATCCTCACAATTTTGTACATCTTAATCAAATCTCCCCTCAGCCTTCTCTGTTCCAAGGAGAACAGCATCAGCCTATCCAATCTTTCCTCATAGCTGCATTTTTCCAGTCCTGGCAACATCTTCATAAATCTCCTCTGTACCCTCTCTAGTGCAATTACATCCTTTCTGTAATGAGGTGACCAGAACTGCACACAGTACTCAAGTTGTGGCCTAACCAATGAGTTATACAGTTCCAACATAACCTCCCTGCTCTTATACTCTACACCTCAGTTAATAAAGGAAAAGATTCCATATACCTTCTTAATCATCCTATCAACCTGCCTTGCTACCTTCAGGGATCTGTGGACATTCACTCCAAGGTCTCTCACCTCCTCTACACCTCTCAGTATTTCGCCATTAATTGTGTATTCCCCTGCCTTGTTTGACCTCCCCAAATGCATCACCTCACACTTCTCCAAGTTGAATTCCATTTGCCACTTTTCTGCCTATCTGACCAGACCATCAATATCTTCCTGCAGTCTACAGCTATCCTCCTCGCTATCTACCACACGGCCAATTTTTGTGTCATCTGCAAACTTCTTGATTATGCCCCTTACATTTATGTCCAAATCGTGAATATATGACACAAAAAGCAGGGGACCTAGTACTGAGCCCTGTGTAACGCCACTGGAGACAGTCTTCCAATTGCAAAAACACCCATCAGCAATTACCCTTTTTTCCTGCCACTGAGCCAATTTTGTATCCACCTTGCTACATTTCCCTGGATCCCATGGGTTTTTATGTTTTTAACCAGTCTGCCATGTGGGACCTTGCAAAAACATTGCTAAAATCCATGTAGACCACATCAACTGCACTACCCTCATCAATCCTCCTTGTTACTGCTTCAAAAACTTCAATCAAGTTAGTCAGACACGATCGTCCCTTAACAAATCCATGCTGACTATCCTTGATTAATCTGTGCCCTTCTACGTGACAGTTTATCCTGTCTCTCAAAATTAATTCCAATTATTTTCCCACTAGGCTGACTGGCCTATAATTATTCAGTCTATCCCTCACTCCCTTTTTAAACAGAGGTACAACCTTTGCAGTTCTCCAATCCTCCGGCACCACACTTGTATCCAGTGAGGACTGGTAAATGATGGTTCAAGCATCCGTTATTTTCTCCCTGGCTTCTTTTGACAGTCTGGGGTACATTTCATCTGGCCCTGGTGATTTATCAACTTTCAAAGATGCTAATCCCATTAATACTTCCTCCCTCCCTATGTTTATCACAACCAATACTTCACACTCCTCCTCCTTAACTACAATATCTGCATCGTCCCCCTCTTTTGTGAAGACAGATGCAGAGTATTCATTAAGAAACTCACGGTGCTCATGGCACCTACCTGAAGCAGGCATTAGGCTCCTTACATATGTAACTGAGGGGTCTAACGCCTGTTGCAGGACCCATGCACTAAACAATTGAGCGATGAATGGAGCAGGCTCCAGGTTTGTACTGCTCAGGATTCTTAAGCGATCCCTGCATCCTAAGCAGCTGCCTCCACAAAACAATAGTTTTATTAAAATAAAAAGTTCCTGCTGAACCAGTGGAAGCAGGAGGCCTTCTCCTTGCTCCAGAGCATTCCTGAGGGATGTGATTGCTCCCCCTTCCCCTCCCATTGTCCGACCTCTCCCTGGGAACTACTTGAGTGCTGCTGCCAAGGGTGGGGGCCTGAAGATGGCTGCATTGCCTCTGGAAGCACATCAGATGCTAGCAGCTCTGAAATGAGACCTGAGGCCCAATTTTTAGGCTAACCTCAGGCCTCTTGGGTTTGGCACATAACTAATCTTCAGCTCATTGTGTGAGAGGATCACACCTTGCACTAATTGAGTGGGAATCTATGAAATCACACTTATGTTCTGCTCCATTACGATGGAGCCCACCAACCGGCAAGTCGACAGGAGCAAAATACTGCAGATGCAGGAAATCTGAAAGAAAAACAGAAAATAGTGGAAACACTCAGCAGGTCTGGAAGCATCTGTGGGGAGAGAAACAGAGTCAATGTTTCTGGTCAATGACCCTTCATCAGCACTGGGAGTACGGGTACTTGAATGAGCAAGGCATAGAGGGATATGGAATTAATGCAGGCAGGTGGGATTAGTATAGATAGGCATTATGGTCGGCATAGACGCTGTGGGCCGAAGGGCCTGTTTTTATGCTGTACAACTCTATGACTCTACTTGGAGATGTAACAGTTTTTAAGCAAGGCAGGGAAAGGCAGGGTGGGGTGGGATGGGTGCGTTGGGGGAGAAATGTTGGGGGCAGGAGTGCAGTGAGGAAATAACTAAAGGGAAGGTCTGTTTGCAGCACTCAGATAGGTCCCTGGGAGGGTGTCGGATAATGGGAGGGATGGTGGTGGAGGGGTGGCGGGGGTGGGGAACAGGAGGCCTCCTGTTCCCCCGGATCAGCAGGAACTTTTATTTTTAATAAAACTTACTGTTTTTTGGAGGCAGCTGCTTAGGACGCAGGGACCACTTAAGAATCCTGAGCAGAACAAACCTGGAGCCTGCTCCATTCATCGCTCATTAATGGGTGGAAGCCAGGAATTATTAAATGACAAAAGGGGTAATGATGCAAGGCAAAGGGGAATGGTAAAGAAACAGAAGGTAGGTGGGAAAGCAGGATCACCGCCAACAGCCGCTGTCCAAAAATTTTAAAACAGAAAAAACACAGAAAAGAGGAAAAAAAGGTGACAGAGATTAATTATGATCTGAAATTGTTGATCTCAATGTTGTGTCTGGAAGGCTGAAAAGTGCTTAATCGAAAGATAATGTTCCTCGAGCTTCTGTTGAGCTTCATTCAAACAGTGTTGGAGGTCGAGGACAGAGAATCAGAGTGGGATTGGGGTGGAGAATTAAAATGACAGGCGATGAATTGGCAAGACTACCCCAGTATTTTTACAGGCAAAAGTGAATAATGAAAGATTATATCACTTGGAGTGCATACATCTGCATTGCTGTAATCTATTAACATGCCACTGTAACTATAATGGATATGGATATCATATTTTTATCTCAGATCAGTATGGTAAAATTTGCCCAATTTTACTGAAAACTCTCGAAATGTTTTGATATTTTAAAGGGAGTTGCTGAAAATTGGAATGAACTAGAAGAAATTAATATGCTTCCATTCTTCATTTCTGCTTCTCCCGCTTTCTTCTTTCTTTTCTGCGCTCCTGAAGGATTCTCTTTCTCTGTATTTGCTGCAATCCCTGAGAGTGGAGATTGGAATTAAGGGATTCCTAAAATAACACAGGCTAATCTGCACTGAATCCTTTTTCAACAGCAAAATCCTACAGAAAATAACATTAATTAATCCAAATTATGCCACTACATGGTGAAAGCTAAGGGTAGTAAATGAGTAAAAAAAAGTATAACATGTAATCCTAGGACAACTGCATCTGTTATGGATACTGTAGACTAGTGATTATAGCACTAGGCCTGGAACCCAGAGGTTAATCTCGCCATAGCAGGTTGTGAAGTTAAATTTAATAAATCTGATAATCTGTGGGCTGCATTGCTGTAAAACCCAAATGATTCACTAAAAGAGCCTGTCACCCTCACCTGGTCTAGCATCCAGGTGAGTTCAAGCCCCAGTCTCACACCATGTGGTTCTTCGTGCCTTCAGGGAAAGTAGGGCTGGGAAATAAATGCCACTTCATTATAATTTTCCACATCCGATAAGAAATACAATAAACTTATGCTAATCATGGAACGCTCCCTATCTTGGGTGTGTTACTTCTTACATAATCTAAGGTACATTTACACAACATCATTAAGTGTCAAGATGAAGTGGTTTTGGCTTCACCAGTGATGTTAGACTTGTTTATTATAAATTGGATGTTAAGGCTTGTACTGATCGAATGGGAGTCTTGTTCTCGTGTTGGCTAAGGTTAATGCTTCATTGACAATACAACTGCCATGCCACAGTTGAAGGATACAGATTTTCTCTCTGGGAGCCTGAGGCGTGCTGTGCCTTTCAGAAGTTAGTTGCTGTTTTTCGGCCCTGGACTATTTGCATTCACAATGACAGTGCGGCTGGCTAAGCCTCGCACCTGAGCATTGGGAATTAAACAGGAAAGAATCAGATCAAAGGCACAGGGTTATTTTGTGAGAGGGCAGAAGAAGAAAGTACCTTAAGGCTCACTCCTCTGTGATGCATGGCTGCCCTGAGAACTCTAGCAGGTGTTGTAACCACTGAAGGTTCTAGCACCAAGTTTCTTCAGGCCTCTCTGTTTAGGCAGGAAAGTGAGGAAGGAATACAGGTATATAAACAAGAAATGCTGCAACCAATCAGCAGGTCTGGCAGCATCTGTGGAAAGAGAAGCAGAGTTAACGTTTCGGGTCAGATGAAGGGTCACTGACCCGAAACGTTAACTCTGCTTCTCTTTCCACAGATGCTGCCAGACCTGCTGAGTGGTTCCAGCATTTCTTGTTTATATTTCAGATTTCCAGCATCCGCAGTATTTTGCTTTTATTTTAAGGAATACAGGTACACAGCTTATGCCTGTTTTTTATTTGTTCTTGGGATTTGAGTGTCTCAGGCTAAGCCAGCATTTATTACCCATCCCTAATTGCCCTTGAGAAGGTGGTGGTGAGCTGCCTTCTTGAACTGCTGCAGCCCATGTGGGGTAGGTACACCTACAGTGCTGTTAGATCTCGTTAATGTACGACTGCTGGACTTGTACCTTCTCCAGGAACTGAGGTCAACGTAGAATGTCCCAGGCCGAGGAAATTCCAGGGCAACCACCTGATATAGTTGGGTTCTGTCCTTTTTCCCTATCATGTGCATGGGGAAAATTTAACTCTGTCCTTAAATATCTTTTTGAGTGTTAGAGGTTGGATTCTCCTGCAGAAACAGTCAACAATTGCTGCACACATGTAAACAGGAAATCTATATATATACCTATTAAACAGATACTGTGAGGTTCCTTAAAGCTTTGGACCCTGAGTATATAGGCCATTCATTATAATCCAATGTTTTGCACATGATTACTGTTGTCAGTGAAATGATGTAGCTGAGAACCAATTTGGAAACACTCAGATGGCTTGTTCCAGCCGGTTAGGTTTTTACACAATGCGCCAGTCACTTTGCCTTTCACAGCTGCAAGAAACACAATATAATTTTTTAAATAGCAATTTTTCAGCATGACACAATTCAGGTACATAATTCTGTTTGGAATATATCTTCAGAACATGTGATAATTTAGTCTTTCATAAAATGAAAGAGAATGTATCCTATTCGGTGTAAAATAATAACTAGAATATATGAAAATTTCAGTAAAAGCATATATGATGCCTAGAAATAGGATTTTATAATCTGGTTTTTAAGATTTTAAACTTTAACACAGAGTCTGTGTCTTTGTCTTGAGTTGAATTATGCTATTTTATATTGTTGAAGTGTAAAAGAAAGCTGCAAATGTTGGTGATATCAAAGTGCTGGAAATAGACAATGTGTGTATCAGCATCTGAAGAGGGCAAAGACAAGCACACTTTCGAATGTTGACTCTTCATCATAACTGGGAACTGAAAGGTAGGAAATAAGAGCAGGAGTAGGCCATTCGGCCCCTCGAGCCTGCTGCACCATTCAACCAGATCATGGCTGATCTTCTACCTCAATGCCATTTCTGCACTCTCCCGTTTCCCTTGCTATCTCAATATCTACAAATCTATCGATCTCTTTCTTGAACATACTCAATGACTAAGCCTCCACTGCCCTCTGGGGTAGAGAATTCCACAGAAGCACCATCCTCTGAGTGACAAAATTCCTCCTCATCTTAGTCCTAAATGGTCTACCTCTTATTCTGAGACTGTGACCCCTGGTTCGAGAGCCCCCAGACAGGGTAAACATGCTTCCTGCATCTACCATGTCGAGCCCTATAAGAATTTTGTATGCTTCAATGAGATCATCTCTCATTCTTCTAAATTCGAGAGAATAACGCCCCAGTCTCCACAATATCTCCTCAAAGGACAACCCTGCCACCCCAGGGATCAGTCTGGTGAACCTCTGTTGCGTTAGCTCTATGGCAAGTATATCCTTCCTTAGGTAAGGACTATCAGAGTGTTTTAGAGAGGGAGGTGATGGTGTAGTGGTAATGTCACTGCACTAGTAATTTAGAGCCCAGGCTAATGTTCTGGGGATATGGGTTCGAATCCCACCAACGGCAGATGGTGAAATTTTGTGAATTCAATTAATAAACCTGGAATTAAAAGCTAGTTTAACAGTAACTATGAAACAATTGTCGATTGTTGTAAAAACCCATCTGGTTTGCTAATGTCCTTAAGGGAAGGAAATCTGCTGTCCTTGTCTGGTCTGGCCTACATGTGATTCCAGACCCACAGCAATGTGGTTGACTTTTAAATGGTCTAGCAAGCCACTCAGTTGTATCAAGCTGCTGCAAAATAAACAAGCCTCTTCAATGTGACCAACAAAAAGAGAAACAGTGAGGAGACGGGGCAGAGAAGGAGATAACCAAAAGTAAAAACTGAAGCCCTGAAATTGTGCAAATCTACTCCTGACGTTTGGAAGGTGCACAGATTAGTATGCCTAATACATTGCACTCTCAATTTTCTGCCTGTTAATTTTTATAGCTGGAAATTTGGAGTGTTCTCGAGGGAGTGCCCTCATCTTCATGCTCAGTTCACCAATCAGCACTCTCATCAACTGTGATTCCACGATGGAGCAGGATCTCATAATTTTGCTTAAGTGTGTTAACTGCTACCACAAGAAATAGTTAATGATGGCATTAATAGCCTGTAAGTAGGTGAAAAGTCAGAGATGGAATATAATAATCATCTTCATCAGACGTATTTGTAATGGCTCTGTAAATGGTCATAGGATAATTTACTAGCTTTGTATCAATGTCCCACTGGATGTTGTGGGATTATGCAAACCCAGTGAAGGAGTTAATAATTGTCTAAATTAAGTGATGTCTTGGCCCTATATAATGTCAGATGGGAAGGACAGAAACTGTAATATGAGATTCGCACTCTTATTCTGTCCTGTCTATCTTGTCAGTGAACTGCAATAGAGCAGGAACAAGAGAAGGCCAAAGAAAGACTAATAGGCACAGTCATAAAAATATGTGTCTGCAACGATTTTGCCATTTGTTGTAGTGTTTTCTGATCTGAAGGACTGTCTATGTGTCTTCAACTCGGTCTGAATCTGGAGACAGCTGTAAGAAAGTTGCTAACATATCCAATGCATATACATATAATGGAATAACATTTTACAAGTGTTGATAATGATACAAATTTGTGATAGATTTGCTTTGAAATTTGATTTTTGTAGTTTTATTAACAATGGGAGATGATTGAGCTCCAGGACAGTTAACTATAAACCCACTAAGTGTTAGGTCTTAAATTTAACATCTCAATCAAGAGTGAAGAGTGTAAGTTTCCTGCTTTGGTGTCTGTTCAAATGGAATAGACTGAATGCCATAAAATTAAAAACAAAAACCAGTCTGAGTAATGAGGCATGAATTGGGTGATTCAACTATTTAGTGAAACAGGAAATCCCAATTGATCGATAGAATTAACTTCTGTCTGTATGAAGAAAACATTGCTCATTTATATTGTCAGGTTTAGAGACACTAACCATGCTGTCACAGATTACCCTAATTACAAAGTTCACAGGGTGGATGAGTGGATTGCACAAAACCTTTCTTTTTTATATTACTGGTATAAATCTTCTGTGTTATATGTGGCCATCTAATTGCTTCATTCTCCTCAGACAGTGCCCAGTTAACATTTATTCCCCAGATGAGCCTCTTCATGATTGGGTCACAGAGAGGATTTTGGTCCTTTGGTTTTTTGTAAATTACTTGCTGTGATGATGTGTGTGGTTTTATCACATGCAATTGCTTACTTAAATTCATCAGTTTTTTGATGCACAAATATAATAACAGTTTTCTACGTTTCTCGTTGAATGTGATTGTTGGATCTGAGCAGTCCCCAATTAAAAAACAAATTTGTCCCACTACATTCTTATAACTGTATATACAATTATTCATACATAGGGGCACATAAAAGTTTTAGGATTGAGATGAACTTGTTACAAATTGTATTTCATGTTAATGGCTGGGAGTTACCTTGGAGCTGTTCTTGCTCCGTCGTGACTTCACCAGAAGCCAGTTACTCACCACAAGCTGAACCGTGATTTAAGTTATTGTTGTTCCAACTGCTATAGTTACTATCTTCTTCTGACTCTTTTTATACAGAAGATGTTACTTTTCAGATTTTAGCTCAGAGTTGATGTCTTCATGTGTTATGGAATAATAGATATGACATCTAATATGCCTCTTCATTTCTAAGTGTCACATCAAATGGTAGAAAAATTACACCTCAAATCCAGAGGGAGCTAATTTTGCAGTAAGGCAAGCAGTTACCCATTTTTATATACAGTTCTCCGGAGATCAAAATCAAAACTTGTTTTCCTGAAAGAAAGGAGTCAGTCTGGGATATTTAGCATTCTGCATAAAGGTGCACTTGTTCTAGACCTTTTATAATAACAATTTTGACAGGTATGCAAAAGCAGTTCAATATACTAAATCAACACCCCACTGTTTTTTTACTCTTTCCTTGCCATTTTTAATAGCTCTGGGCAGTTTTCACACTTGGGAGAAATCTTGTGAGATTTATGCTTCAACAGCCCAAGCCGAAAGGCATGAAAGCTTCTTCCAGGAATCAAATTTGCAACATGATTCCAATGAGCCAATGTGTTATCTTTATGTTTTCAGTATGACAATGGGTTAATAAAGGATTATGTTTGACTTTGTCCATATAGGGTCATGACCTAACCCCATGCTATCCCTTTGTAGGCAGGCAAGATCCTTAAATTCTTCCTAGTTATCCAAGCTGGAAGAATGCTGCCAATTTACTCAGATTCCCAAAAGGGTGTTTTTCCCAGAGTTCAGTTAACTGTGCCAATACCTCAATAAAGGTGCATTTTTGTCTTTTGCACTCATGACACAGAGCTTTGCATGCTGAGAGTGTTAAGGATGAATATTTACATCAATGTGCTGATGTGTTATCCTGCTTGTACTCTGTAAACAGAACTGGATTAGTGACTTCATAAATTGTGTGTCTGGAACATAGAAACAGGAGTAAGCCATTCAACCTCTCGAACCTATTTGGCTTTTCAATTGGATCATGGCTGATCAGTACAGATATATATTCTTTCTTCTAAATAATTTAAGAAAACAAACATTTTATTTTTTCATAAATTTGCCCATTATTCTGTCCATAGTTTCTTATTTAGTTAGTTACCTCTCTGAGTGATTTCCTTCTTTTTAATGACGTTGGCAGAACTTACACTTCTTGGCTTCTGCTACCAATGTTGGCCTTCAAATCTACGATTTATTTTCAGGAATGTGGGTTTCCCAAAGCTCTACAAAACGGTAAAATCAGACTTGATGAAAGTCAGTACAAATATAATCATATATTTAAGTGTTCGACTGGGATTAAAGAAGACAGTATTGATATTGTAAAGGCTGTATGTTCATTATATGAAAGTATTACGTGGAAAAAGCTCTTTAAATCAGCTCCTTCCAACACACCATCAGGTGTAACACATGCAAATTTCTACATTATGTTTTATAAAGAAAGGCGTCAAATATAGAAGACAATCATTTCTTGCTGGCTGCCTCTGATCTTTGGGAGGACCTGAGTATTTACAGGAAAAGGACAATCTATAGGAAATACCCAGTAACAGAAAATCCTGCCTAATTGATTTCAGGATCTGGTTAAGCACTATAATTGAACTAGAGATGTATCTATTTACGGCAATTGGATCTGTGCTTTTGAAGAGACACACCAGTTATAGAGAGCTGTACTTTAGCAACAGAACAATACATTGTACATTACATATAAAAGAGAACTGTAATACAGCAGATCTGCTAGTTTATTTAATCTAGTAGGGGAGGCGGGTAACCACAGCTAATGCTTCCGAGAGAATAACATTCTTCCTAGCCATAAAATGCAAAGCAGCAAAACGCCAGAATTTTATAATCTTCATTATTCAGCATTGGACAGTTACATTCCACAGTCAGTATCTCCTTGAAGAATTTCCATCTCCACAGAATACTTACTGTTGCTAAAACAAAGTGGGAATAGACTGAGAAAGTGGAATTTGTTTTTTATTCATTCATGGGATGTGGGCATCACTGGCTAGGCCAGTATTTATTGCCCATCCCTAATTGCCCTTGGGAAGGTGGTGGTGAGCTGCCTTCTTGAACCGCTGCAGTCCATGTGAGGTAGGTACACCCACAGTGCTGTTAAGAAGGGAGTTCCAGGATTTTGACCCAGTGACAGTGAAGGAACGGCGATATAGTTCCAAGTCAGGATGGTGTGTGACTTGGAGGAGAACTTGCAGGTGGTGGTGTTCCCATGCATCTGCTGCCCTTGTCTTTCTAGTTGGTAGAGGTCACGGGTTTGGAAGGTGCTGTCTAAGGAACTTTGGTGCGTTGCTGAAGTGCATCTTGTAGATGGTACACACTGCTGCCACTGTGCGTCTGTGGTGGAGGGAGTGAATATTTAAGGTGGTGGATGGGGTGCCAATCAAGAGGGCTGCTTTGTCCTGGATGGTGTCGAGCTTCTTGAGTGTTGTTGGAGCTGCACCCATCCAGGCAAGTGGAGAGTATTCCATCACACTCCTGACTTGTGCCTTGTAGATGGTGGACAGGCTTTGGGAATTCAGGAGGTGAGTTACTTGCTGCAGGATTCCTAGCCTTTGACCTGATCTTGTAGCCACAGTATTTATATGGCTACTCCAGTTCAGTTTCTGGTCAATGGTAGCCCTTCGGATGCTGATAGGGGATTCAGCGATGGCAATGCCATTGAATGTCAAGGGGAGATGGTCAGATTCTCTCTTGTTGGGGATGGTCATTGCCTGGCACTTGTGTGGCGCGAATGTTACTTGCCACTTATCAGCCCAAGCCTGGATATTGTCCAGGAATTGAAATAGAAGAACAGTCATGGCCTTATCGAATGGCAGAGCAGGCTTGAGGGGCTGTATTGCCTCCTCTTGTTCCTGTTTCATAGTTCTTATGTTTATGTTCATACTTTTAAATGAGAAGTTAAACTGTTGCTTGAAGAGGATGAAAATTGAAGCAGGAGAATAGAGTAGGAGAGTGGCTTTAGATAATTGGGTCATGTGGAGAAAAATAACAAATGTGTTGTAATATTCTATGATTATATGATCATCTAAATACACACTTAACCTTTTTACCATTAATTATGCTATATGTGTACAAATTTTACTGATTTATAATCCTATCCTTATGCCAGAATGTGGAAAATCCATCCACAGATGACCTAGCCAATGCTAACAGTGTATGTCAATTCTAAGTTCAAACTTTCTATCTGTTACTAAGGATTATTGCAACAAATACTTGTTTGATGTTGTGACGGAAATCGCACCTGCCAAATGGAAACATATTAATTTTGTCATATGGGACACTACCTGAACCATTTTTACTGGACATTGCACATAACCTGTTTAAAAGAACAACAGAGCTGAACAGCTGGAAACATGGTTGCACATTTGCATTCTGAGAGATAGTTGAATAGGGAGACAATGGGAGTGCTCACTGATTCAATTAACAAGATTGGCCTGGGCAATAGTGATAATCCACATCCTTTGACTGTATAAGAGCCAGAAGTCCACCTAACGCCCCCCACCCCCCCCATCTTCCCTCACCGAGTGTGTCTGGAAAGCTTTGAAGTCCAGCAACCCTCCAAGAAGCTGCTGTTTCAAACAAAGAGATGGTCACATGACCTACCTGCTGGCCAGACTGGGGTCTTTTTTGAATTGTGCCACAGAAAGGAATCAGACTGCAAGACCAAAGAGAAGACCTCTCCCTCTGTCTCTCTCTCCAGCAAAGTCTCAGGAAAACTAAGGTGGCAGTTTCTATGCTTCAAGACTACAGACAAAGCATATCTTTGGCCTTCTGGTACCAGAGAAGCAGGCTTGAAATTATGCACCAGGCCGCAGCGAGAACTCCAAGATCTTAACTTCAATTGAGGACATCGTAACCCAGTAACTAAATTCCATGTATTACAAACTCTACTTCAACCCTACCCACCCAATCCCCCGCAATTCTTTCTCCCCCTCTGTGTCTATTTGTGTGTGTGTTTCTCTCGTGTGAATGCGAGCGTTATTGCATCACATATGTTCGTAATTTTAACTGGGTTAGAGTGATAAGGCTAATAAACTTACATCTTTCTTGTTTAAACCTAAGAAAACCTGTCTGATTGGTTCAGTTGCAATTACAATTACAGAGCAGTGAGCAAAGGGTCACTGAGGTGTTAAGCTAAAAATCACTGTGTTTTAAAAGATAAACCCTGTTACGGCCAAACCAGGAAAGGGGCAAGAGGGGAGCCTGAGACCCCTTCCTCACCTGGTTGTAACAATGTTTAAACAGACTCTGCAGTTGGGTTGTGTAGAAAAAAAATCAACTTTTTCACTATTCCAGTTGAACATTTTTCAAAGGAAAATGAACCTTCTTACTTAAAATAATCTCTAACAGCAGCTGGGTGAATCAAATCCGTGCAACCCTGTAAATATTATGTCCCCATGAGATAGAATTAGCACTCCTGATACATGAGAGATGGAGAGTGTGTGCAAGACCAGCAGAAATGGTGCACATGAGAGGAGAGGAGAGATATTGCAAAGTGTGAGTGGGTGTGTGAGATGAAGATGATTGTGTGTGTGTCTAGAGATGAAAGGCTGGGTTTTGTGTATATAAGAATGAGGTGCTGAAGAAGATAGTGATCTTGACTGAATATTGTCAGCTGTTTTCTTGCTCCTTTTCAAAATCTCATTACTCTTGGTGGAATCATGGATATATCAGTGTCTTTAAAATATACTGAACAGATAATTCTGGCAAAATGGGCATTAAAGTTTAACTGATATTCCGTTCAATTGTTGATCACTCTGCTTCAATATAATAACTAAAACATAAGTGATCCAATTGTTTATTCTATAATCTATAGGAAAAGTAATGGCAATGCATCTCTAAAGATCCTTCATAAATGTATTGACATGCTTCCTTACTGCTGAATGCTTTAGGAGCGAATACTATTGTATAAATTCTTAAGCACAGTGGCTGGGATTTTACTGAGCTCCTGAGGTTAGGCTCCGTGGCGGGGGTGGGTAAGGGGTGGGTGAGGGGGTGCAGAAGATTGTTCTGGCAGTGGCCTGCCACGGAGTCAGACACCAGGAGTGCCGGGCCTGATCTTCCCAGCGGCAGTGAGACTCCGTGGCGACACCTCTGCTGCTGGGCGACGGGACCCAGTTTTGAATATTTAAATTAAAGACATGAATAGACTTAAGTAAAATTTACTCCAATCTTACCATCGGGCCGTGATCTTCCCAGCGGCGGCAGGCACTCACGTACCTTCACTTCCCCGTCCAGGGAAAGCAGGCGCCACAGGAGTGGGGAAGGGGGGAGTTTTTGATTTTTATTGCTGCGGTGGAGGGGGGAAACGGGGTCAGATTTACAGTACTAGTGTAGGGGATGGTGGGAAGGGGTGACCTCTGCACTTGGTTCAGTTTGAGTGAGGGGGTGGGGGGGAAGGTCAAGTGTTGAAGGTAAGTGTTTTGTTGTTGGCGGGGGGAGGTAGGGCAAATATTTAATTTAATTGTTACTGGCGGGTGGGACAGGGGCAACAGAGTTTTGATTGGTACAGTGGTGGGGGCAGGGGGTATAACTTTAAAAATGTAAATTAGCCAGTAGGACTGGCTGACCTTTAAAAATGGTGCCAGCGCCTGTGCACAGGCAGCTGACGCCATTTCCAGCATTGGGGAGCCCGCTCTCTCCACGTTATTGGGAGGTGGGGGCAGCCCAACTGACACATTATCACGGAGGCCTGGCAGCGCCCTTTTTTTTGCGGGTACATAAAATCCAGCCCAGTGTGTGCAATTTGATGCTCTTGCACACTGGGTCTAACAATATACCTGGCCATTTTGTAGGATTATACTCCAGATAACAAATAGGAAATTTTCTTAAGAGAAAAATAGGTCAAGACACCAGAATCAGTGTGTTCCTATATAATTCAGAGATACCGGTGGCAATGAGCCAGTGGTTATTGTAATATCAAATCTGAAGATAACTCTATGAACAATTATCAATAGCTAGGAAATTGTCTTCATTGCAATCAAACTTGTAACATTCTCCGTTCCAAAGCAATTCTTGCCAAATAGTTTATACCAATGAAGGGCAAACCAGCAACTAAACTGAGCTGGGCAAAAACATCATAAATATAGTAAAAACAGAAAATGCTGGCAATGCACCACAGGTTGATCAACATTTGAAAGATAAAGCTGGATAATGCCTTGTGTGCAACCTTTCATCAAATGCTGAACTTTTCACAAGGGTAAATAGAGTAGCAGCTGCTTTGGGCATTGCTTTTTAACATGTTCTGTCAGAATGGCAGGGCATGAATTTTTATTTTCAGTTGAGCTGCCAGGGGTATTTGACAGGAGGAGTTGTAGAAAAGAGTCATCCCCAAGAGATTAACCTTACTTTCTCTGTGATACTGACTGATACGTGAATTTTCAGTATATTCTGGTTTTATCTTGGATTTTCAGCATTCACAGTCTTTCTTTTGATCTATACCAACAACACCAAAAATTTACAATTATATATGCCTTTAACAGTAAAACATCCCAAGGTGCTTCACAGGATTATTAGCAAACAAAATATGACTAATCTATATAAGGATGTATTAGGCTAGATCTTAGACAAGTTTGTCAAATTTAGGTTTTAAGGTGTGTCTTTAAGGAGGACAGAGAGGTAGCGAGGCAGAAAGGTTTAGGGAGGGAATTCCAGAGCTTTGGGCCCAGGTATCTGAAGGCATGGCCTTCACCAATGGTTGAGCAATTAAAATTGGGGATGCTCAAGAGACCAGAATTGGAGGAGTGCAGACATCTCAAAGGGTGGTAGGGCTGCAGGGGATTATAGAGATAGAGAGGGATGAGGCAATGAAGGGAGTTGAAAACAAAGATGAGAATTTTAAAATCGATGTATTGCTTAACTGGAAGCACACGTAGGTCAGTGAGGTGGTGGGTAACGGCACTTGGTGTGAGTTAGGACTCTGGCAGCAGAGTTTTGATTGATCTCAAGTTTATGGAGGGTAAAATGTGGGAGGCTGGCCAGGAGTGCTTTGAATTGTCAAGTCTGGAGGTAACAAAGGCAGGGATGAGGGTTTCAGCAGCAGAGGAAGTGAGGGACCTTGGAGTGAATGTCCACAGATCCCTGAAGGTAGCAAGGCAGGTTGATAGGATGATTAAGAAGGTATATGGAATCCTTTCCTTTATTAGCTGAGGTATAGAATATAAGAGCTGGGAGGTTATGCTGGAACTGTATAACTCATTGGTTAGGCCACAACTTGAGTACTGTGTGAAGTTCTGGTTGCCTCATTACAGAAAGGATGTAACTGCACTAGAGAGGGTACAGAGGAGATTTACAAGGATGTTGCCAGAACTGGAAAAATGCAGCTATGAGGAAATATTGAATAGGCTGAGGTGGTTCTCCTTGGAACAGAGAAGACTGAGGGGAGA
This sequence comes from Heterodontus francisci, assembly GCF_036365525.1. Classification (NCBI taxonomy): domain Eukaryota; kingdom Metazoa; phylum Chordata; class Chondrichthyes; order Heterodontiformes; family Heterodontidae; genus Heterodontus; species Heterodontus francisci. Next base: position 71,268,679 of record NC_090397.1, read on the forward strand.
TCTGATTGAAACGTACAAAATTTTGAGGGGTCTGGATAGAGTGGAGGTGAAGGGTCTATTCACCTTAGCAGAGAGGTCAGTGAAGAGGGGGCATAGATTTACAGTGATTGGTAGAAAAATTAGAGGGGAGATGAGGAAAATGTTTTTTTACCCAGAGGGTAGTGATGGTCTGGAACCCACTGCCTGAAAGGGTAGTTGAGGCAGAGAACCTCAACTTATTCAAAAAGAGTCTGGATATGCACCTCAAGTGCTGTAAGCTGCAGGGCTACTGACCAAATGCTGGAAGGTGGGATTAGAATAGGTGGAATGTTTCCCGGCTGGCATAGACATGATGGGCCAAATGGCCTCTTTCTGTGCCTTAAACTTTCTATGATTCTATGATTCTATAAGTCAACGATGTTCTGGAGATGGAAATAGGCCGTCTTAGTGAAGGCGTGGATATGTGGTCGGGAACATATCTCTGGGTCAAATGTGATACCAAACTTATGAACAGTGTGGTTCAGCCTTAGGCATTTGCCAGGCAGAGGGATGGAGTTGGTGGCTAGGGAATGGAGTTTGTAGCCAGGATTGAAGATAATGGCTTTGGTCTTCCCAACATTTCGTTGGAGGAAATTTCTGCTCATCCAGTACTGGATGTCGGACAAGCAGTGTGATAAATCAGAGACAGTGGAGTGTTGAGAGAGAGGATGGTGAGGTGGAGCTGGGTGCTGTCAGCATACATGTGAAATCTGACATTGTGTTTTTGGATGATGTCACCAAGGAGAAGCATGTTAATGAGAAATAGGAGGGGGCCAAGGATAGATACTTGGAGGACACCAGAGGTAATGGTGCAGGAGCAGAAAGAGAAGTCAGTGCAGGTGATTCTCTGGCTATAATTCAATAGTTAAGAATGGAACCAGGTTAGCGTAGTCTCACCCAGCTGGACGACAGTTCAGGTATGTTGGAGGAGGATGATGTGGTCAACCGTGTCAAAGGCTGCAGACGGGTTAAAAAGTATGAGGTGAGATAGTTTACCTTTGTCACAGTCACATAGAATGTCATTAGTAACTTTGAAAAGAGCACTTTTGGTACTGTGGCGGGGCGGACGCCTGATTGGATGGATTTAAACATGAAGTTTCAGGAAAGATGGGAATGGATTTGGGAGGTGACATCACATTCAAGGACTTTGGAGAGGAAAGGGAGGTTACAGATGGGACAGTAGTTTGCACAGACAAAGGGTCAATTTTTTTTAGGATAGGAGTGATGATGGCAGACTTGAAGGAGAGAGGGAGAGTACCTGAGGAGAGGGAACTGTTAACAATATCAGCTAATGTGGGAATCAGGAAGGGAAGTTGGGTGCTCAAGTTTAGTGGGAACAAGCTCAAGGCAGCAGAAGGTGGGTCTCATGGACACGATGAGCTTGGAGAGGGCATGAAGGGAGATCGGAGAGAAAATAGAAAAAGTTGTGAGTTCAAGGCTAGGGCAGGGGGATCTTTAGAGGAAATTTGGTCTGGTGGGCTAGTGGATGGGAGCGAAGTGTCAGAGGCAGCTGATTGGACGGTATCGATCTTAGTGATAAAAAAGTCCATGAGCTACTCACATTTGTTGGAGGTGAGTGTGGAGGGGACAGGGGAGAGGGGTTTAAGTGACAGTTTGTAGTACAGAAAAGAAACAATGGGTTTTGGAATGACCCTGGAATAGTTGGCAGTTTTGGCTCATGAGCGCAGGATCCATTAGTCCTTTACATGGTCCAACTAGATCTGGCAGTGAATGGCTAAACCAGTTGTCTGTAATAGCCATTGAAATCATTGTCCTTCAGACTTAAGGAAGCTGAGATTAGGGCTGTACCGGGGGAATGGCCAGGGTGAAAGAGAATAATGGTTTTAATGGGGACTAGGGCATTGAAGGTGGAGGTGAGGATGTATTTGAGTAAATTGGTAGATGCAAAAATGTTATGGTAATTGAAGGGCTAAAAGCTATACAGTTGAGCTTTTGAAAGTGCAATTGTAAGTGAATGTGGGATAGTTTTTTCCAGGAGTGAACACAGACGGAAGTAGGGTTGCGAGAGGGAAGGTGAGTGGACAGCAATACAAGGAAGTGATCAGACATGGCCTTATCTGTGATAAACATAACAAACATGCATACTTTCCTGCAGGGACTGAATGGCTATGTCTAGAAAACATCATTTTAACAAAGCTGGATTCATTCATTTTGTGCCCAAAGTAAAACATGTTATGGATCCCTCCTGATAGGGTGACAAACATTATTCCGTTATTGCATATTACAATTTATAAGCAGTGGGTCGATGCTTATTTCATACAGATGTGCTCCCCCTATTTAATAATGGCCATGATCCAGGTTTGTTCATTCTTTTGCACCAGCAGTTGTGTAGGAGTTAAAGCAAGTTTTATTCCAATCACTGAACTGCAAAGCATATTAGAACAATGATATATGGCACAATCACAGTATTTCATTGTTTGACATGACCTTCCATATGCTGTTCCTTGTGAATTCCCCACCCATCCTTCCAGTTCCTAGCAGCTAATTAATCTGATACTGATCACAGTGGCCACCCCATTATAAAATATTAATTGTGGCCTCTTGAATTATTGATTAATGATATTGTGAGGTGTGGCAGATGTGCAGGCAATCTAAGAATAGGATGCATCTGCTGTTTGTGCAGGTTGACTACCTTGAAAGTAAAATCAGCTTTTATAATGGCCCAAACATAGATAAAGAGGAATATTGCCTTCTGAAGCCAGAAATGAGATAGACCTGATCAGGGGCACTAGCAGCGGCTGCAAAGAATAAAAGAGCAAACGAGAGAGAGAGAGAGGGAGTGGGGGAACAGCGAGACCTGACTGGTATATTTCCAAAAAAAGCAAGGAGTGATGCCAGAGGACAGCAGGTAGATGATTGGTTGATGAGTATTAGGCTTTTCTAAAAACCAGGAGATTGATTTAAACTAGGACCGGGGAACTATAAAATGCTGTATTGAATTTATAGCTTAGCTAGTTAAACTAATTGATAAATTTTCTATCGGGGTAAGTATAACAGTAAGGGAAGTTATAAGAGTATTTGCACAGAGCAGCTCTCGAGGCACTAATTAAAATTAATAGTTTAAAAAAGGTAGTAACCAGAGTCTAAAAGAGGGAATAGAATTTATTTTTCGATGGTGGATGGGCAGCTGAGACCTGTTGCTTGCAATTCCTGTGCCATGTGGGAAATTCAGGACACGTCATGTGTGTAGGAAGTGTCTCCAGCTGCTTCAGCCCGAGCTCAGGATTTCCAAGCTTGAGAAGCAGCGGGAGTCACTGTGGAGCATTAGGGAGGATGACAGTTTCCTGGATCACACGTTAGAGGAGGTGGTCACCCCACAGACAGTGAGAGGTGAGAGTGACTGCCCTTGACATCAAGGCGGCATTTGAGCGAGTATGGCATCAAGGAGCCCTAGCAAAACTGGAGTCAATGGTAATCAGGAGGAAAACTCTCCCCTGGTTGGAGTCATACCTAGCACAAAGGAAGATGGTTGTGGTTGTTGGAGGTCAATCATCTGAGCTCCAGGACATCACTGCAGGAGTTCCTCAGGGTCGTGTCCTAGGCCCAGCCATCTTCAGCTGGTTCATCAATGACCTTCCCTCCATCATAAGATCAGAAATGGGGATGTTCACTGATGATTGTACAATGTTCAGCACCATTCACAACTCCTCAGTTACTGAAGCAGCCCGTATCCATATGCAGCAAGACCTGGATAATATCCAGGCTTGGGCTGATAAGTGGCAAGTAACATTCATGCCACACAAATGCCAGGCAATGAACATCTCCAACAAGAGTCATAGAGTCTTACAGCATAGAAACAGGCCCTTCGGCCCTCCGCGTCCATACCGACCATAATGCCTATCTATACTAATCCCACCTGCCTACATTAATTCCATATCACTCTATGCCTTGCTCATTCAAGTACCTGTCCAGATGCCTCTTAAATGTCACTACTGTTCCTGCCTCCACCACCTCCTCTGGCAGCTCATTCCAGATACCCACTATTCTTTGTGTGAAAAATTTACTCCTTTGATCCCCTTTAAACCTCCTCCCTCTCACCTTAAATCTATGCCCTCTAGTTTTAATCATCCCTACCATGGGAAACAGACTCTGGCTATCTACCCTATCTATGCCTCTCATAATTTGATATACCTCTATCATGTCCCCTTTCAGCCACCTTCGCTCCAGGGAAAATAGACCCAGCCTATCCAATCTCTCTTTATAACTCAAGCTCTCCAAACCAGGCAACATCCTTGTGAATCTTTTCTGCACCCTGTCTAGCTTAATCACATCTTTCCTGTAGTGCGGCGACCAGAACTGCACACAGTACTCCAAATGTGGCCTAACCAACGTTATGTACAACTGTTACATGACGTCCCAACTCTTGTACTCAATGCCTCGGCCGATGAAGGCAAGCATGCCATATGCCTTCTTCACCACCCTGTCTACCTGTGTTGCCACTTTCAGGGAACTATGTACTTGCACCCCAAGGTCTCTCTGCTCAACAACACTCCCCAGGGCCCTGCCATTCACTGTATCTGTCCTGCCCTGGTTTAACTTCCCAAAATGCATTACTTCATCCTTGTCTGCGTTAAAGTCCATCTAACCATCTCCTCTTGACATTCAATAGTATTATGATCACTGAATCCCCCACTATCAACATCCTGGGGGTTGCCATTGACCAGAAACTGAAATGCAGTAGCCATATAAATACCGTAGCCATATAAATACCATGGCTACAAGAGCAGGTCAGAGGCTAGGAATCCTGCAGCGAGTAACTCACCTCCTGACTCCTCAAAGCCTGTCCACCATCTACAAGGCACAAGTCAGGAGTGTGATGGAATACTCTCCACTTGCCTGGATGGATGCAGCTCCAACAACACTTAAGAAGCTCGACACCATCCAGGACAAAGCAGCCCGCTTGATTGGCACCCCATTCACAAACATTCACTCCCTCCACCACTGACACACAGTGGCAGCAGTGTGTACCATCTACAAGATGCACTGCAGCAATGCACCAAGGATCCTTAGACAGCACCTTCCAAACCTGTGACCTCTACCAACTAGAAGGACAAGGGCAGCAAATGCGTGGGAACACCACCACCTGAAAGTTCCCCTCCAAGTCACACACCATCCTGACTTAGAACTATATTGCCGTTCCTTCACTGTCGCTGAGTCAAAATCCTGGAACTCCCTTCCTAACAGCACTGTGGGTGTACCTACCTCACATGGACTGCAGCGGTTCAAGAAGTCAGCTCACCGGCACCTTCTCAAGGGCAATTAGGGATGGGCAATAAATGCTGGCCTAGCCAGTGATGCCCACATCCCATGAATGAATAAAAAAAAGTTCAGGATAGGAAATGTGTGGCCATCCGGAAGAGTAGGAGGAAGCAGGAGTCTTTGGGGTGTGTGCCACGCTCAAACCGGTACTCACGTTTGGAGACTTTTGGGAGTGACAACACCTTCAAGGAGTGCAGTCCAGACCATGGCACCAATGGGCATGGCACTGTACAGGAGGGTACAGCAAAGAGTAGAAATGCAGTCGTTATAGGAGATTCCATAATCGGAGGGACAGACAGGCATTTCTGTAACCGTCATCATGTGTCTTGCATGTTGCGTTGCCTCCCTCATGCCAGCGTAAAGAACATGAAGGAAAGGGTGCAGGATATTTTGCAGGGGGAAGGGAGTGAGCCAGAAGTTGTGGTACATGTCTGGTACACGTCGGTACTAACAACATAGGGAGAACAAGTATTGAGGTTCTACGGTCAGATTTTCAGAAGCTAGGGAGGAAGTTAAAAAGTATGACCTTGATTGTAGTAATCTCTGGATTACTCCCAGTGTTACATGCTAGTGAGAGTAGAAATAGGAAGATGGAGAGGATCAATGCATGGCTTGAGTTATGGTGCAGGAATGAGGGCTTCAGATTCTTGGGACATTGGGACAGTACTGTGTGGAATTCAATAATACAAAGTATTTAGAAAAGATAGGGAAGGAAAAAAGGTAGGTGGGGTGGCAGTACTGATTAGGAAGACATTGCAGAATTGGAAAGGGAGGATGTCCTAGTGGGGGCAAAGATCGAATCCATTTGTTTGAAGTTGAGAAGCAAAAAGGGCATGATCACACTATGGGGGTATTATATAGGCCTCCAAATAGTGAGTGTAACAGAGAGAGGAGCATATCTGCAGGGAAATTAGAGAGCTGTGCAAGAATTATAGAGTGGTGATAGTGGGGGACTTTGATCACCCAAATAGCGATTAGGAAAAAGTCAGAGTAACGGGAAAGGAGGGGGACGAATTTTTGAAATGTGTTCAAGATAAGTTCCTTGACCAATATGTTCTCAGTCCTAGAAGGAGGTATTGCTGGATCTGCTGTTGGGAAATGAAGTGGACCAAGTGTTTGTGGGGGAGCACTTGGGTAAGAGTGATCACTGTATCATAAGATTTAGATTAGTAATAGTAAAAAAGCAAGGAACAATCTAACACAGAACTTCTAAATTGGATGAGGGCTAACTTCAATGGGATGACAGGGGATCTAGCTAGGGTAAAATGGAACAAAAGATTGACAGGAAAAACAGTAATTGAGCAATGGGTGATCTTTAAGGAGAAGATGTTTCAGATACAAGAGGATAACTAAGGAAAGGGTAGGGCCTATCAGAAACGTACAAGGTAACTTATACGTGGATGCAGAAGATGTGGGCAGGATTCTTAATGAGTTTATTGTCTCTGTCTTCATAAAGGAAAGGGATGATGGGAAATATGAGATACACTATGCATAATGAGAGAGGAAGTACTCGAGGGTCTGACATCCTTGAAAGTGGATAAATTGCCAGGGCCGGATGGATTGCAAACCAGGTTGTTAAAGGAAGCCAGGAAGGAAATAGCAGATGCGCTGAGGATCATCTTCAAATACCCAATAGATATGGGCGAGGTGCTAGTGGATTGGAGGTCTGCGAATGTTATACCATTGTTTAAAAAGGGTGCAGGGGATAGACCAAATAATTATAGGCTGGTCAGTCTGACCTCGGTGGTGGGTAAATTATTAGAATCAATTCTGAGGGACAGGATAAACTGCCACTTAGAAAGGCACGGATTAATCAGGGATAGTCAGCATGGATTTGTTAAGGGAAGGTCATGTCTTACGATACAGGGAAATGTGGCAGGTTGGATCCAGAATTGGCTCAGGGACAGGAAACTAAGGGTAGTAGTCGACAGATGTTTTTGCGAATGGAAAGCTGTTTCCAGTGACTTTGCACAGGGTTCAGTGTTGGGTGCCTTGCTGTTTGTGGTATATATTAATGGTTTAGACTTAAATGTGGGAGGCATGATTGGGAAATTTGCTGATGATACAAAACTTGGCCGTGTAGTTGATAGTGAAGAGGATAGCTGTAGACTCCAGAATGATATCAATGGTTTGGTTGAGTGGGCAGAAAAGTGGCAAATGGAATTCAATCCAGAGAGGTGTGAGGTAATGCATTTGGGGAGAGCAAACAAAGCAAGGGAATACACAATAAACGGGAGGATATTGAGAGGGGTAGAAATGAGAGACCTTGGAGTGCATGTCCACAGGTCTCTGAAGGTGGCAGGACAGGTAGATAGAGTGGTGACGAAAGCATATGGAATGCTTTCCTTTATTGGCCGAGGGATAGTATACAAAAGCAGGGATGTAACACTGGAACTGTATAAAATGCTGGTTAGGCCACATCTGGAGTATTGGGTACAGTTTTGGTCATCACATTGCAGGAAGGACATATTGCTCTGGAGAGAGTACAGAGGAGATTTACAAGAATGTTGCCAGGGCTTGCAAGTTGCAGCTATGAGGAAAGATTGGATTTGCTAGGGTTGTTTTCCTAAGAACAGAGGAGGCTGAGGGGTGACTTAATTGAGATGTACAAAATTATGAGGGGCCTAGATAGAGTAGACAGGAAGGACCTGTTTCCCCTAGCAGAGAGGTCAATTACCAGCGGGCACAGATTTAAGGTCATTGGTAGCAGGATTAGAGGGGACATAAGGAAAAACATTTTCACCCAGAGGCTGGTGGGTGTCTGGAATTCTCTGCCAGGAACGGTGGTGGAGGCAGAAACCCTCAACTCTTTTAAAAGGTACCTGGACCTGCACCTGAAGTGCTGTAACCTGCAAGGCTATGGACCAGGTGCTGGAAGGTCAGATTAGATTGGGCGGCTAGCTTTTTCGGCCCAGCGCAGACACCATGGGCTGAATGGCCTCCTTCTGTGCCATAACCTTTCTATGGTTCTATACAGGCTAGGTACATTCCAACAAAAAATAGGCTTGCATCCCAGGTTGCTAAAGAAAGTGGAGGATAGTGGAAGGGCTTGCCATAATCTTCGAATCTTCTGTGGATATGGGGGATGTTCCAGAGAATTGGAGAGTGGCAAATGTGACACCCTTATTCAAGAAAGGGTGTAAGGACAGTCCTAGCAACTACGGACCTGTTAGTTTAACATCAGTGGTAGGTAAGATTTTAGAAACAATAATTAGGGAAAAATCAACATTTAATTAGAGAGGTTTGAATTAATTAAGGAGAGCCAGCAAGGATTTGTAAAAGGGAGACCATGCTTGACAAATCTAATTGAATTTTTGATGAAGTAACAGAGAAGGTTGATGAAGAGAATGTGGTGGATGTTGTTTATATGGATTTAAGAAAGCATTTGATAAGGTACCACATAAAAGTCTGGTTATCAAAATTGAGGCTTATGGAATAGGAGAGCCAGCGTCCAATTGGTTAAAAAATTGGCTTAAGAGCAGAAAACAGCGAGTAGTAGTAATTGGTTGCTTTTCAGACTGGAGGATGGTAGACAGTGGTGTTCCCCAAGGTTCAGTGCTGGGACCACTATTTTTTTGCTATATATAATTGTCTTGGATGTTGGAATACAGAGTAGAATTTCAGAATTTGCCCATAACACCAAACTTGGATGTTTGTCAAGCAGTGAGGATGATATGAACTGTCCGCAACAGGACATAGATAGGCTAGCAGAATGGGCAGAGAGGTGGCAAATGGAATTTAATACTGAGAAGTGTGAGGTGAGGCATTTTAGCAGAAGCAATAGGGAGAGGCAATATATACTTAATGGCACAGTTTTAAAGAACAGAGGGACCTGGGGGTGCATGCGCATTGATCTTTGAAGGTGGCAGGACATGTCAAGAGAGTGGTTGGTAAAATATCTGGAATCTTGGGTTTCATTAATAGAGGCATTGAGTACAAAAGCAGGGAAGTTATGCTGAGTGTTTATAACGCTCTGGTTAGGTCCCAACTGGAGTATTGCATCGAGTTCTGGTCACCACACCTCAGGAAGGATGTGAGGGTCCTTGAGAGGGTGCAGAGGAGATTTACCAGAATGGTTCCAGGGTTGGGGAATTTTAGTGCAAGGTTAGGTTGGAAAATCTGAGGTTGTTTTCCTTAGAGTAGAGGAGATTGAGGGGAGATTTAATAGAGGTGTTCAAGATTATGACAGGTTTAGATAAGTTATGGTACAAGAAATAGGGGACATAGATTGAAAGTTTTGGGCAAGAGATGCAGGGGGAATATGAGGACGAACTTTTTTACGCAGTGGGTGGCAATGACCTAGAACTTGCTGCCTACAAATGTGGTAAAAGTGGAGACTATCAATGATTTCAAAAGGAAATTGGAAGGGCAATTGAAGGAAATAAACTTGTAGGGCTAAGGGATTGAGCAGGGGAGTGGGTCTGACTGGATAGCTCTGTGTAGAGCCAGCATGGACTTAATGGGCCGAATGGCCTACTTCTGTACTGTGAATGACTCTATGAGAACCAGGCCAAATACACTAATTTGAGAGGACAGGTGAAGAGAAAAATAAGACTGGCAAGGCGGGAACATGAAAATAGAATTGCAGTTAACATAAAAGAGAACCCAAAAATCTTCTAAATAGTAAGTGGGTAGGAAGAGATGGGGTGGGACCTATTAGGGACAAAGAGGGTGATACATATTTAGAGACACAGGAAAAGTCTAAAATACTTAATGTGTATTTTGTATTGGTGTTTACTAAGGAAGAGGATGATGACAAAATATTGGTCGAAGCAGAGATGGTAGAGGTAATGTATGGGATGAAAATTGACAGATAGGATGTACTGGAAAGACTGGCTATGCTTAGAGTGGATAAGTTGCTTGGTCGGGATGGCTTACATCCCAGGTTACTCAAATAAGTGGGAGTGAAGATAACGGAAGAGCTTACCGTAATCTTCCAATCTTCCTTAGATATGGGGAAGGTGCCAGAGGATTAGAGAGTGGCAAATGTGACACACTTATTCAAGAAAGGACATGAGGACATTCCTAGTAACTACAGACTGGTTAGTTTAACATCTGTGCTGTTTAAGGTTTTAGAAACAATAATCAGGGAAAAAATCAACAGGTTCTTGGAAAGGTTGAGTTAATTAAGGAAAGCCAGCATGTAAAAGGAAGATTATACTTGACTAATCTAATTGAAATTTTTGATGAAGTAACAGTCAAGGTTGATGAAGGGAAAGCAATGGCTGTTGTCTCTATGGATTTTAAGAAAGCGTTTGACAAAGTAACAACGACAACAATTTATATTTATATAGCACCTTTAAGGTAATAAGACGTCCCAAGGTGCTTCACAGGAGGGTTATAAAACAAAGCATGACACCAAGCCACAAAAGGAGATATTAGGTCAGATGACCAAAAGCTTGGTCAGAGGTAGATTTTAAGGAGTGTCTCAAACAAGGAAAGTGAGGTGGAGAGGCAGAGAGGTATACGGAGGATATTCCAGAGCTTGGAGGCAACTGAAGGCATGGCCACCAATCGTGGAGGTCAGAATTAGAGGAGAGCAGATATCTTGGAGGGTTGTGGGTCTGGAGGAGATTACAGAGATAGACAGGGGCGAGGCCATGGAGGGATTTGAAAAAAGGATGAGAATTTTAAAATCAGGATGTTGCTTGATCGTGAGGCAACATAGGTCAGTGAGCACAGGGGTGATAGGGTAACGGGAGTTGGTGCGAGTTAAGACACACCCAGCAGAGTTTTGGATGACCTCAAGTTTATGGAGAGTAGAATATGGGAGACCAGTCAGAAGTACATTGGAATGGTCAAGACTAGAGGTAACAAAGGCATGAATGAGTGTTTTAGCAGCAGATGAGCTGAGACAGGGGTGAAGTCATGCCATGTTACAAAGGTGGAAATAGGCACAAATGTGAGTATCACATAAAAGGCTGGTTACCATAATTGAGGCTCATGGAATAGGAGGGTCAGTGTCAGCTCGGATAAAAAATTTGCTTACAAACAGAACACAGCGAGTTGTGGTATATGGTTGTTTTACAGACTGGAGGATGTTCCCCAAGGTTCAGTGCCAGGACCACTGCTTTTTTGATATGTATAAATGACTTAGATTTTGGAATGCAAAGAAAAATTTCAAAATTTGCCAATGATACAAAACTAGGAGGTGTAGTAGATAATGAGGATGATAGCAATCGACTACAAAAGGACATAGAGTGTCAGAGTGGGGAGACAAGTATTGAATACAGAAGTATGAGGTGATGCATAAGGGATAGGGAGAGGCAATATCGACTTAATGACACAGATTTAAAGAGTGCACATGGACAGAGGGACATGAAGGTGGTAGAGGTCATGGGTTTGGAAGGTGCTGTCGAAGGAGACTTGATGAAGCAGCTGAAGATGGTTGGGCCTAGGACACTACCCTGAGGAACTCCTGCAGTGATGTCCTGGGGCTGAGATGGTTGACCTCCAACAACCACAACCATCTTCCTTTGTGCTAGGTATGACTCCAACCAGTGGAGAGTTTTCCCGCTGATTCCCATTGATTCCAGTTTTGCTAGGGCTCCTTGATGCCATACTTGGTCAAATGCTGCCTTGATGTCAAGGGCAGTCACTCTCACCTCACCTCTGGAGTTCAGCACTTTTCTCCATGTTTGGACCAAGGCTGCAATGAGGTCAGGAGCTGAGTGGCCCTGGTTTTAACCTAAACTGAGCGTCAAGTGCTGCTTGATTGCACTGTTGATGACTCCTTACATCACTTTGCTGATGATTGGGAGTAGGCTGATAGGGCAGTATTTGGCTGGGTTGGATTTGCCTACTTTTTGTGCGCAGGACATACCTGGTCAATTTTCCATATTGCTGGGAAGATGCCAGTGCTGTACCTGTACTGGAATAGCTTGGCTAGGAGTGTGGCTAGTTCTGGAACACAAGTCTTCAGTATTATTGCTGCAATGTTGTCAGAGCCCATAGCCTTTGCAGTATCCAGTGCCTTCAGCCATTTCTTGATATCGCGTGTAGTGAATTGGACTGGCTAAAGACTGGCATCTGTGATGAGGGGGACTTCAGGAGGAAGCCGAGATGGATCAACCACTTGGTACTTCATCCTTGTCTTTTATAACTGATGTGCTGGGCTCCCCCATCTTTGAAGGTGGGGATGTTTGTGGAGTCTCTTCCTCCTGTCAGTTATTTAATTGTCCACCACGATTCATGACTGGATGTGGCAGGACTGCAGAGCTTAGATCTGATCCATTGGTTGTGGGATTGCTTCCACTGTTTGGCATGCAAGTAGTCCTGTGTTGTAGCTTCACCTCATTTTTAGGTATGCCTGGTGCTGCTCCTGGCATGCCCTCCTGCACACTTCATAGAACCAGGTTGGTCCCCTGGCTTGATGGTGTCATGCTAGACCCCCACCTACCAAGAATGAGGCATATTAATTTCACCATATGGACATTACATTTCAAACTGTTGCTGAAGTGAAGAAAGGACTTGTTTAAAAAATCACCAGGCCCTTCGCTGGAAAAACATTTTTGCATACTAACAGCCAGTGCTTAGAAGGACAAAGGGGCTATTCCCTGCTCCAATTTAACCCACAATGGTTGGCACCAGGTACTGTGTGTAAGAAGAGACATTCCAGGGTCGGCTAAGACCAGAGAATCTACAAACAGACGTGGTCAGACATGACTGACCTGCTTGGCAACCTGGGTTTTTCTGAATTGTACAAACAGTTTGAACTCAGAGTGTCTGTTTGCTCCTGGACTGAAAAAACCTCCCCTGGCTGGCTCGCCACAGCCTCTCCTGTCTGCTCCCATCTCTTTCTCACAGGACTCCAAATCCACTGAAGGCACATGAACTTCAAGAAAGAAAAGTCTCCCGCAGCGAAAAACATTTAAGAAGAATACTGGGCCCCAACGAAAAGCAAGATCTACCTACAATCAAGGACGCTACAGTGAGCTCGAAGATCTGTAACAAAAACCCTCTTCAGAGATTGCCTCAAACTTTTTCACTTTATTTCTTCTGCTCTGTTCTGTCTCTATCTGCATGTGTGCATCACGTATGCATGCTAGCGTCGTGTATCTTTTTTATTTTATTTTAGAGATACAGCACTGAAACAGGCCCTTCGGCCCACCGAGTCTGTGCTGACCAACAACCACCCGTTTATATTAACCCTACAGTAATCCCATATTCTCTACCACCTACCTATATTAGGGGCAATTTACAACGGCCAATTTACCTATCACCTGCAAGTCTTTGGCTATAGGATGAAACCGGAGCACCCGGCGAAAACCCACACGGTCACAGGGAGAAACTTGCAAACTCCGCACAGGCAGTACTCAGAATCGAACCTGGGTCCTTGGAGCTGTGAGGCTGCGGTGCTAACCACTGCGCCACTGTGCTGCCCATAGGCGTCTGTAGGCGTTAACTGAATTGGAGTTTAAGTTTAACAAATTTCAACTTTTCTTCTTTAAACCTAAGAAAACCTGTTTGTGCTGGTTTCTTTGCCGTATAATTGAAAAGCTGTGAACAAGGATTCACCAAGGGGGAGCTAAAAACATGGTGTGTTTAAAATAAAACCCAAATGAAGGCTGAGAGGGAACCCTAGACCCCTTTCTCACAGGGTCGTAACAATGGTAATGGTGGGGGATATGCCGAGCCATGAGGTTCCAGTTTGTGGTTAAATACAATTGTGCTGCTGCTCATGGCCCACAGAGCCTCATGGATGCCCAGTTTTGAGTTGCTAGATCTTTTTGAAATCTATCCCAGTTAGCATGGTGGTAGTGTCACACAACACGATGTTGGGTACCCTCTATGTGAAGACGGGACTTTTTCTCCACAAGAACTGTGCGTTGGTCACTCCTACCAATACTCTCATGGACAGATGCATCTGTGACAGGTAGATTGGTGAGGATGATGTCAAGTATGCATTTCCCTCTTGTTGATTCTCTGCCACCCAGTCTAGCAGCTATGTCCTTTAGGACTCGGCCAGTTCAGTCAGTAGTGGCGCTGCCGAGTCACTCTTGGTGATGGACATTGAAGTCCCCCACCCAGAGTATATTTTGTACTCTTGCTACCCTCTGTGCATCTTCCAATTGGTGTTCAACATGGAGAAGCACTGGTTCATCAGCTGAGGGGGACAGTAGGTGGTAATCAGCAGGAGGTTTTCTTGCCCATGTTTGACCTGTTGCCAAGAGACTTCATGGGGTCTGGAGCCAATGTTGAGGACTCCCAGGGCAACCCCCTCTCAACTGTATACCACTGTGCTGCTACCTCTGCTGGATCCTGCCAGTGGGACAGACATACCCAGGGATGGTGATGGTGGTGCCTGGGACATTGTCTGCAAGGTATAATTCTGTGAGTATGACTATGTCAGGCTGTTGCTTGACTAGTCTGGGGGACAGCTCTCCCAACTTTGGCACAAGCCCCCAGATGTTAGTAAGGAGGACTTTGCAGGGTCGACGGGGCTGGGTTTGCTGTTGTCATTTCCAGTGCCTAGGTTGATGCCGGGTGTTCTATCTGGTTTCATTCCTTTTCTTAGATTTTGTAATGGTTTGATAGAACTGAGTGGCTTGCTAAGCCATTTCAGAGGGCATTTAAGAGTCATCCACATTGCTGTGATTTTTGTCTTCATAAATTGAGTACAAAAGCAGGGAAGTTATGCTGAACCTTTAGAACATTATAAAGCTCTGGTTAGTCCATAGATAGAGTATTAGGTCCAATTCTGGTCACCATACCTTAGGAAGGATGTGAGAGTTCTTGAGAGAGTGAGAGGAGATTTACCAGAATTGTTCCAGGGATGAGGGATTTTAGCTACAAGGTTAGGTTGGAGAAGCTGGGTCGTTCTTCTTGGAGCAAAGGACATTGAGGGGAGATGTGATAGAGGTGTACAAGATTATGACAGGTTTAGATAAGGTAGACAAAAAATGCTGTTCCCAGTAGCTGATGGTGTAAGGACTAAAGGACACAGATTGAAAGTTTTGGGCAAAAAATGCAGGGGGAATATGAGGAAGAACTTTTTACACTGTGAGTGGCAAGGACCTGGAACTCGCTGCCTATGAGGGTGGTGGAAGTGGAGATGATGAATGATTTCAAAAGGAAATTGGCTGGGCACTTGAGGGAAATAAACCTACAGGGCTACAGAGATAGAGGGAGGAATGGGACTGATTGGATTGCTCTACAGAAAGCCAGCAATGTTTCGATGGGCTAAATGGCCTTTTTCTATACTGTAATTACTCTATGACTCGATCGGAAGCATATGTATAATATTACATCTTCAGATGAAATGAAAATTTCTATCGTCAAAATAGTGTTTTTCAAAAGAGCGCTCAGACAATGCCTCTGGGTTATTGAAAATCAAACAGCTGAGGAGTTCTTTGAAGCTAGGGAATTTTAGCAAATAGACACGGTCCTTTAGGTATCTTATAACGATGGTATTCGATACGTTGGTAGTTTTGACAGATCACAGTGTAGCTGAGGATGCAGCAATCTATGGAGGATTCGTGGTGTTATATATGTCAATGTTTGCGGATCATGGAACTACAGATACACATTTGAACATTTCACTACACCATACTTGGGCCAAACTTATATGATTCACATAGATACTTACAGAGTTCAAAGTAACACCCAAAGAATCGAAAATGGGGAAAACATTGCCTTTTTTATATATATAAAGGGTCACTACAAGAGAAGGATTAATTGTATTAGTTTTATTATTCAAATTGTGTGGAAAGTTCCAAAATTTAAATACAGGAACAGAATACCAGTTAAATTTAAAATCTAATCAGTCAGACAGGCATTGATCTCACCAAGCCCTACTACAAATGTACAGTTTGGAATATAAAGAAGTTGAAGATGAAGAACAGCAGAAAGTGTTGTTTGTCACTACCAATGTAATCATATTTTGTCATCGATATTTTGATAGCAATGTACATGGGAGAGGCCATTGCCGAAAGCAGAAATCTTATCTTTTGATACTGTTGCCATTAATTGGGCTCTGTAGCTCTGTAGGGAACAAAGGGGAGAAAGGTGGAAAGCAAGAGAGGAGACAAGCAGATTATCATTAACCTTTGTGTGCTCCTCTTGGAGCAGATCATTATCAAAATTCAGGGAATATGGTATGGCCTGTTACAGCTTTTTGGTTTCTTCACACTTGTCAGTAACAATATGAAAGATACAACATGGGCTCAAGGCGTTACAGCAAAGTGTTCAAACTGACAGTGCAGAGTTATTTTCAGAATGGTGTGTTCTGATTGAATGATGTAGTGTGGCACTGAGCCCAACAGAAGGTCCATGCTCTGTGGTGAGCTACCCAATCACAGCCAGGAACGTGCTAGGTGATGTCTTTGCTGCCTGCTCAAAAGAGCAGGTTAAAATTAGGATTGGTGTGAAGCAGGCAAAAAAATCAGTGGGTAAGCTACCTGGGGCATTTTAACTCCATACCGACTCAGTTTCTGGATTTGAATCACTCCATGTCCAAAAGTAAATTCGCTGACAGCCGTTGAGATTGTACATTATTCACTGAGCACCAGTGGAGGGTATGGAAGTCCTGATTGGTTATTTTGATAGCAGAACTCACTTCTCACTTCGGTTACTTTTCCCATCATCTGAGAACCAAGTGTTAATAGTTAATAGTGTTATTAGTTATTGCTGACATTAATTGTGGGAGAGCCCAAACTAGGGGCTATTAATATAAGATAGTCAGTAATTAATCCAATGAAGAACTCAACAGAAACTTCTTTACCTAGAGAATGTTAAGAATTTGGAACACGCTACCAGAAGCAAGCTGAGGCGAATATTATCGAAACCTTTAAGGGGAAGCTAGATAAGTACATGAGGGAGAAAGGAATAGAAGAATGTGTTAGATGAAGTAGAGCAGGAGGAGACTTGTGTGGAGAATAAACACTGGCATAGACTAGCTGGGCTGAATGCCCTGTTTCTGTGCTGTACATCCTTTGTAATTCCATGAAGAGTTTATGTACAATTTGTCACACAGTAACCTAATTTCACAGTTTTCTTTTTTTGAAGCATTATTTGCCACCCCCAGGAAAGCAATTAAATTAATGAGTGCCATGGGAAGTTTATCTGAAGGAGTTGACTTGATGGGACAACGACAATATTTCATTCCGTACAAGAAGTTGCAGGTGTAAGGACCTTAGCTATAAGCATGTGCCTTCAATGCGAATTTGCTTCAAGTATTCAAATGGGGGTTGGAGGAGTCCCTGAGAGTGACAAACATCTTTACACGTAGAAGGTAGGTGAGTCATGATGGCTTGTGCCACACAGTATCTACAGTTTCCTTTACTTGTTTGATTGCCTTTGAGAGCCATAGAGGAAATTCCTGGAGTATTGTGTCCAATTCTGGGCACCATACTTTAGAAAGGATGTGAAGACATTGGAGAGGGTGCAGAAAAGAATTACAAGCATGGTTACGGATTTACAAGCATGGTTACGGAGATGAGAGACTTCAGTTACGGGGAGGGACTGTTCTCTTTAGAGAAGAAAAGGTTGAGAGGAGACTTGATAGAGGCATTGAAAATCATGAGGGGTCATTGAGTCATAGAGTTATACAGCACAGAAACAGGCCCTTCGGCCCATCGTGTCTGCGCCGGCCATCAAGCACCTAACTATTCTAATCCCATTTTCCAGCACTTGGCCCATAGCCTTGTATGTTATGGCGTTTCAAGTGCTCATCTCAATACTTCTTAAATGTTGTGAGGGTACCTGCCTCTACCACCTCCTCAGCTAGTGCATTCCAGATTCCAACCACCCTCTGAGTGAAATTTGTTTTCCTCAAATCCCCTCTAAACCTCCTGCCCCTTACCTTAAATCTATGCCCCCTAGTTATTGACCCCTCCGCTAAAGGAAAAGGTTTCTTCCTATCTAACCTATCAACGCCCCTCATAATTTTGTATACCTCAATCAGGTCCCCCCTCAGCCTTCTCTGCTCTAAGGAAAGCAACCCTAGCCTTTTCAGTCTCTCTTCATAGCTGAAATGCTCCAGCCCAGGCAACATCCTGGTGAATCTCCTCTGCACCCTCTCCTGTGCAATCACATCCTTCCTATAGTGTGGCGCCCAGAACTGTACACAGTACTCCAGCTGTGGCCTAACTAGCGTTTTATACAGCTCCATCATAACCTGCCTGCTCTTATATTCTATGCCTCGGCTGATTAAAGGAAGTATCCCATATGCCTTCCTAACCACCTTATCTACCTGTGCTGCTGCCTGCAGTGATCTATGGACAAGTACACCAAGGTCCCTCTGACTCTCTGTGACAGAGTAGACAAAGAGGAACTGTTCCTATTGGCAAAAGGGTTGAGAACCAGAGGACACTGACTTCAGGTGATTGGCAAAAGGACCAGAGGCGACATGAGGAAAATCTTTTTACCTAGTGAGTGGTAAGCATCTGAGATGCACTACCTGAGAGAGTGGTGGTTTTCAAAAGGGAATTGGATTATTGTCTGAAGAGAAAAACAAAATGCAGGGCTACGGGGAAAAGGCAGGGGGAGTGGGACTAAATGAGTAGCTCTTACAGAGAGCCAGCATGGACATGATGGGCCAAATGGCCTCCTTCTGTGCTGTAACCATTCTATAATTCCAGACCCAACGCTATCAAACAAAGTATGACACCAAGGTGCATCAGGAGATATTAGGCCAGGTAACCAGAAGGTTGACCAAAAAGGTAGGTTTTAAGAAACGTCTTAAAGGTGGAGAGAGCGGTAGAGAGGCAGACAATCTTAGGGAGATAATTTCAGAGCTAAGAGCTTTGGAAGCTAAAGGCATGGATGCCAATAGTGGAGTTATTAAAATTGGTAATGTGCAAGAGGCCAGAGTTGGAGGAGCGCAGATATCTCGGAGGGTTGTGGGACTGGAGGAGATTGCAGAGGTAGTGAGGGGCAAGGCCATGGAGCGATTTGAAAACAAGGATAAGAATTCTAAAATTGAGGCATTTCCTAACTGTGAGCCAACGTAGGTCAGCAAGAACAGGGGTGATGTGTGTACAGGACTTTTGTGGATCCAGCAGGAAAATTCTTACTCCTCCTGGCCCCAAATTAGGTCTCACTGGTTAGGTTGCTCAAGGCCTCACACCTATTAGCCTGCATGGTGCACACTCTGCCCATGGATACTGGAAAATGCAAATGGCTCCTACAACTTGTGTAGGATCCTAATTTACATATCTCGTGTGGGAGCACTGACTGCCCATTTGCAGGCTTCCCTCAAAATTGTATCGGGTAGGCCTCAAGCAGCCAAGAGTAGGCAATTGTTCAAAAATAATTTACCGCGTCCCAAATCTATGCCCATCTTTCCCATGTTTCAATCCCTCAAATCAGGTTTCTGCCCCTGCCTCAGTACTGAAATGGCTCTTATCCAAGTCACAAGGACATTCTATGTGACTGTGACAAAGGTAAACTATCCCTTCTCTTCCTTCTCGACCTGTCTGCAGCTTTTGAGACAGTTGACCAAATCATTCTCCTTCTACGCCTCTGCTCTGCTGCCCAACTGAGTGGAACTTCTCTTGTTTGGTTCCATTCTTATCTATCTAATCATAGCCAGAGTATCACTTGCAATGGCGTTTCTTCCCTCTCCCACACTGTTACCTCTAGCGACCCCCAAGAATCTATCCTTGGCCCCTCCTATTTCTCATTTACATGCTGCCCCTTGATGATATCACCCAAAAACCATGTGTTTCCATGTGTATACTGATGTCATTCTCCTCTCTGGACCCCTCAACTGTGTTTGATTTATCACACTGTTCATCTGACATCCAATTTTGGATGAGCAGAAATTTCCTCCAAATAAATATTGGGAAGACTGAAGCCATTGTCTTTGGTACCTGCTATAAACTCAGTTCCATGGGCCATCCCTAGCAATTCTCTGGAGTTATCTGCAGCCTTGGTATTGTGTTTGACTCTGAGGTGAGCTTCCAACCACAGATCCGCTCCAAATCCAAAACCACCTACTTCCACCACTGTAACATCGCCAGACTCCAACCCTGCCTCACTTCATCTGCTGCTAAAAGCCTTATACATTCTTTTGTTATTCCTAGACTTGACTATTCCACTGCTCCCCTGGTTGGCCTCCATCCTTCCACTCTTCATAAACCTGTGCTCATCCAAAACTCAGCTGCCCATGTCGTAACTCACTCCTAGTCTTTTTCACCCATCACCCCATTGCATGCTGCCCTACTTTGGATCCCGGTCCGACAATGTCTCAATTTCAAAATCCAAATTCTTATTTTCAAATCTGCCATAGTCTCGTCCCTCCCTATCTCTGTAATCTCCTCCAGCCCTACAAGTCTTCACGATCACTACACTCCTCCAACTCTGTCCTCTTGTGCACCCCCTATTTCAATCGCTCCACCATTGGTGATTGTGCCTTCAATTACCAAGGCCCTAAGCTCTGGAATTCCCTCCCTAAACCTCTCTGCCTCTCTACCCTCCTTAAAGAAAAACTGACTTGCATTTATATAGGGCTTTTCGTCACCACCTGATGTCTCACAGTGCTTTACAGCCAATGAAATACTTTTGGTTGTAGTCACTGTTGTGATGTAGGAAATGCAGCAGCCAATTTACACACAGCAAGCTCCCACAAACATCAATGTGGTAATGATGTTAATTGAAGGATAAAGATTGACCAGAACACCAGGGATAACTCCCCTGCTCTTCTTCAAAATTGTGGTATCAGACCTTTCATTTCCATAAGGCATGACAGGGCAGCACCTCCTCAATACTCCACCATCAGCTCTTTTGAATTGAAGTCCTGAACAGGGATTTGAACCTAGAACCATTTGACTCAGTGGCTACCAACTAATCTCCAGCTGACACACGCATTATTTGAAACCTAGCTCTTTGACAAATCTCTCCTGATATTTCCATCTTTGACTCGGTGTCCAGTTTTGATTTTATTGCTATCACTCTTGTTAAGCACCCTGGGACATTTTGCTATGTTAAAAGCACAATATAAATGCAAGTTGTTATTGCTATTGTTGTTGTTATTCCGAGAGAGATATTTTATTGCTTGTCTCTGTAACCCTCGTATTCTGGGTTTGTGAATTTTTCAAACACATGACATTCATTGCATTAATTTATTGAAGGGGCTGTAACTGCTGTCTTTGAGTGAATTAAATGTCTTAGCTTTGGCTAATGAGATTTCTATTGTATTCTCTGAAGATACCACAAAGTGTTTTCTTTCTCAGGCTTCTGAAGATAAGGCATTATTATTATTCAGACTATTAAAGGCGAATATCTTTAACCCTCAGTTGTCAGAATGACACAAACTTGCATATCTTAAGGTACTTCACAAATAGGCTCAAAGAAAATGGGCAGCCAGACTGGAAGGAGGAATGGCCAAAAGGGTTTGATCTTGTAGTTCACCCGACGTGGTGGGGGTGCCGGAGATTGGGAACGACAGGGGCCGCCATGGAACCCGACGCCGGAATTGCTGGATTCGATCTTCCCGGGGGCGGGGAAGCTCCGTGACAGCACCTCCACCGCTCTGCGACAGGACCCGAGTTTAAATATTTAAAATACCTCTCTGCATACATTTCAATGTCATCCGCCGCGATGTTCCCATCCAATCACGATCTTGAGATCGACATGCGGCACTCACGCACCTTCACTTTCCCATCCATGAGGAGCTGGCGCCACCAAGGAGGGGAAGGGGTCACCTCTGCATTCTGTGTAAGGATAAGTGGGGGAAGGGGTCACCTCTGCATTCTGTGTAAGGATAAGTGGGGGAAGGGGTCACCTCTGCATTCTGTGTAAGGATAAGTGGGGGAAGGGGTCACCTCTGCATTCTGTGTAAGGATAAGTGGGGGAAGGGGTCACCTCTGCATTCTGTGTAAGGATAAGTGGGGGAAGGGGTCACCTCTGCATTCTGTGTAAGGATAAGTGGGGGAAGGGGTCAACTCTGCATTCTGTGTAAGGATAAGTGGGGGAAGGGGTCACCTCTGCATTCTGTGTAAGGATAAGTGGGGGAAGGGGTCACCTCTGCATTCTGTGTAAGGATAAGTGGGGGAAGGGGTCAACTCTGCATTCTGTGTAAGGATAAGTGGGGGAAGGGGTCAACTCTGCATTCTGTGTAAGGATAAGTGGGGGAAGGGGTCAACTCTGCATTTTGCTTGCAGGGCTGGCAGACTTTTGAAAATGGTGCCAGCACCTTCTCCCACATCAAATGACGCCATTCATGGCATCACCGATGCTGCCCCCACCACGTGATTGTTGGGGGGGGTGGGTGCAGTGGTGGTTGGGTGGCAACACCTTCACTATGTTAAGTGGCCACCCCCCGCAGAATCGCAGCGGCCCAGGCCCTGTGCGGGGCGGCTGCCATTTTCTGCACCTGCCGCCGCTCCTGACAGCAGGACAACAAGATCCAGCCCATGGTGAGTTCACAGAAGTGGGTTTGGGAAGTTTATAAAGGTGGAGAGACTGGAGAGGCTTAGGAAGTGAGTGCCAGAGAGCAGGACTGAACTACCACCTGCATTGAGATGAAGGGATGGTGAATGCACAGAAAGTCTGGAGCAGAGGAATGGAGCATTCATCGCCTTGGGATGATATAGGATTAGAGGAAATTTCAAGAGACTGATATACCATATAGTCAAAAATAATCAATCAGTATTTTGGCTTTGACTTTAACCCCACCCAACCCCCGACAGTCAGGGATGGGTCAAGCGAGGGGTTAAAATCCTAACAATCCATAGCCTACCTTACAGTTTCCCCATCCCCAGCAACTCAGGGCCTGGATGAGATCCCAATAAAAGCAGGCGGGGGTCTGCTTCAGATTCGAAAGTTGCAGCATGATAATGCCAGGATGTAATTTTAAGGGGGGAGTCCCACACTGTCAGTTGTCCGGCAGTAGCAACAAGGTAGGAAGAGCCAAGTGGCTAGAAGAGGCCCAGGCATGTGTAAGCATAAGAACATAAGAAATAGGAGCAGGAGTAGGCCATTCGGCCCCTCAAGCCTGCCCTGCCATTCAATACGATCATGGCTGATCTGCCCCAGACCTCAACTCCTCTTTCGTGCCAGCTCCTCACAGCCCTCAACTCCCCGATATTTCAAAAATCTATCTATTTCCTCTTTAAATACTTCCAGTGATCCAGCCTCCACAACTCTCTGAAGTAGAGAATTCCAGACATTCATCATCCTCTGAGAGAAGAAATTCCTTTGCATCTCAGTTTTAAATGAGTGTCCCCTTATTCTGTAACTACGTTCCCTAGTTCAAAATTCCCCCACTAGTGGAAACATCTTCTCAACATCTATCCTGTCAAGCCCCCTCAGAATCTTGTACGTTTCAATAAGATCACCCCTCATTCTTCTAAACTCTAATGAATAAAGGCCTAACCTGTTTAGCCATTCTTGATATGTCAATCCCTTCATCCCAGGAATCAGCCTAGTGAATCTCTTTTGACTTGCCTCCAATGCCAGTATATCCTTTCTTAACTACAGGGACCAAAACTGTATGCAGTACTCCAGGTGCAGCCTCACCAACACCCTGTACAGTTGTAACAAGACTTCCCTATTTTTAAACTCCAACCCCCTAGCAATAAAGGCCAAAATTTTATTTGCCGTCTTAATTACTTGCTGCACCTGCATGCTAACTTTTTGTATTTCATGCACAAGAACACCCAGATCCCTCTGTGTTGCACTTTTTTGAAGTCTCTCTCCAGTGGTGCAGTGGTTAGCACCGCAACCTCACAGCTCCAGCGAACTGGGTTCAATTCTGGGTACTGCCTGTGTGGAGTTTGCAAGTTCTCCCTGTGTCTGCGTGGGTTTTCGACGGGGACTCTGGTTTCTTCCCACCACCAAAAGACTTGCAGGTTGATAGATAAATTGGCCATTATAAAATTGCCCCTAGTATAGGTAGGTGGTAGGGGAATATAAGAACAGGTGGGGATGTGGTAGGAATACGGGATTAGTGTAGGATTAGTATAAACGGGTGGTTGATGGTCGACACAGACTCGGTGGACCGAAGGGCCTGTTTCAGTGCTGTATATCTAAATCTAAAAAAAAAATAGTCTGCCTTTTGATTCTTCCCACCAAAGTGCGTGACCTCACAATTTCCTACATTAAACTCCATCTGCCAAGTTTTTGCCCACTCACTCAACCTATCTATATCCCCTTGCAGATTCCTTATGTACTCATCACAACATGCCCTCCCACCTATTTTTGTATTGTCAGTAAATTTGGATATATTACACTCTGCCCCCTCCTCCAAGTCATTATTATAGATAGTAAATAATTGAGGCCCTAGGACTGATCCTTGTGGCACTCCACTAGTTACATCTTTCCAACCTGAAAAAGACCCATTAATCCCGACTCTGTCTTCTGTGAGTTAACCAATCCTCAATCCATGCTAATACATTCCCCCCAATACCGTGAGCTCCTCTCTTGTGCAATAATCTTTTATGTGGCACCTTATCGAATGCCTTCTCGAAATCCAAATACGCTGTATCTACCAGTTCCCCTTTATCAACTCTGCTTGTTATATCCTCAAAGAACTCTAGCAAATTTGTCAAACATAATTTCCCTTTCACAAAACCATGTTGACTCTGTTTGATTGCGTTAAGCTTTTCTAAATGTCCTGCTATTTCTTCCTTAATAATGGACTCCAGCATTTTCCCACTGACCGATGTTCGGCTGACTGGCCCATAGTTTCCTACTTTTTGTCTCCCTCCCTTCTTGAACAGGGCGTCAAATTAGCGGTTTTCCAATCCACTAGGACTCTCCTGGAACCCAGTGAGTTCTAGAATATTTCGACCAATTCCTCCACTATCTCTGCAGCCATAGAGTTATAGAGTCATAGAGTTATACAGCACAGAAACAGGCCCTTCGGCCCATCGTGCCTGCGCCGGCCATCTAGTACCTAACTATTCTAATCCCATTTTCCAGCACTTGGCCCATAGCCTTGTATGTTATGGCGTTTCAAGTGCTCATCTAAATACTTCTTAAATGTTGTGAGGGTTCCTGCCTCTACCACCTCTTCAGGCAGTGCATTCCAGATTCCAACTACCCTCTGAGTGAAATATTTCCTCAAATCCCCTCAAAATCTCCTGCACCTTTTCTTAAATCTGTGCCCCCTGGTTATTGACCCCTCCGGTAAGGGAAAAAGTGTCTTCCTATCTAACCTATCAATGCCCCTCATAATTTTGAATACCTCAATTAGGTTCCCCCTCAGCCTTCTCTGCTCTACGGAAAACAACCCTAGCCTTTTCAGTCTCTCTTCATAGCTGAAATGCTCCAGCCCAGGCAACATCCTGGTGAATCTCCTCTGCACCCTCTCCTGTGCAATCACATCCTTCCTATAGTGTGGTGCCCAGAACTGTACACAGTACTCCAGCTGTGGCCTAACTAGCATTTTATACAGCTCCATCATAACCTCCCTGCTCTTTTATTCTATGCCTCGGCTGATAAAGGTAAGTATCCCATATGCCTTCCTAACCACCTTATCTACCTGTGCTGCTGCCTTCAGTGATCTATGGACAAGTACACCAAGGTCTCTCTGTCCTTCTGTACTTCCTCGTGTCCTGCCATCCATTGTATATTCCCTTGCCTTGTTAGTCCTCCCAAAATGTATCACCTCACACTTCTCAGGATTAAGTTCCATTCACCACTGCTCCACCCATCTTACCAGCCCATCTATGTCCTGTAATCTAAGGCTTTCCTCCTCACTATTTATGACACCACCAATTTTCGTGTCATCTGCGAGCTTACTGATCATACCTCCTGTATTCACATCTAAATCATTAATGTACACTACAAACAGCAAGGGTCCCAGCACCGATCCCTGTGGTACACCACAGATCACAGGCTTCCACTCGCAAAAACAACCCTCGACCATTACCCTCTGCCTCCTGCCACTAAGCCAATTTTGGATCCAATTTGCCAAATTGCCCTGGATTCCATGGGCTCTTACCTTCTTACCTTTGAAAGCCACTTTCTTTAAATCCCTTGGAAGTCGGCCATCTGGCCCTGGCGACTTGTCTGCCTTTAGTCCCATTAGTTTGTCAAATACTTTGTCCCTCGTGATAGAGACTGTTCCAAGATCTTTCCCCCCAATAGCTCCTTGCTTACCTGATATCTGTGGGATGTTTATCATGTCCTCCACGGTGAAGACTGATGCAAAATATTGGTTTAAATTATCTGCCATTTCCCTGATCCCCGTTATCAATTCTCCAGTTGCATCCTCCAAGTGTCCCACGCTCACTTTAGCCACTGTCTTTCTTTTTATATACCCGTAGAAGCTCTTGCTGTTTGTTTTTATATTTCTTGTCAATTTACTTTCATAATCAATTTTCTCCCTAGTTATTAGCTTATTAGTCATCTGCTGTTGGTTCCTAAAAAAATTCCCAATCCTCTGGCCTACCACTAGTTTTCACCGCTTTGTATGCCTTAGTTTTTGATTGGATACTCTCTTTGACTGCCTTTGTTAACCACGGGTGGTTCATCCTTCTCATTGAGTCCTTCTTTTTCACTGGGATAAATTTTTGCTGAGCATTATGAAATATCTGCTTAAATGTCTGCCACTGCTCATCCACTGACCTTCCCCTTAGTCTATTTTCCCAGCCCGCTTTAGACAACTCTTTCCTCATACCTCTGTAATTGCCCTTGTTTAAGCTGCGGACACTGGTTTGAGACCCGAGTTGCTCGCCCTCAAACTGAATTTGAAATTCTACCATGTTGTGATCACTACCCACTAGATGCATGTTGCATGTCTTTGAATCGCTTGTAGGTCAGGAGGAACAAAAGTTTTTCCTTCAGGCCCTTCAGAATCCTTGGCCCTCTCGAGCCACTGCATTTCCCCAATCTTTGGGGAATCCCCAGTACTGGCATCCTCACAATCTCTCAGCAAGAGGAAACTCCAGCCTGACCCTCCCACTGCAAAATTAGGATATGTCCTCCACCCACTAACTGCTGGAGACTGTTCTTGCAGTTCCCTGGCTGTCGCCTTCTGCCACTAGATGCCCACTCCTGCCCACTGGATGGGTGGTCCATCTGACCAGGTGTCAGGCAGAGCTCTGCAAATATTTATACAAATGAGGCTTCGCTATTAAGATTGGCAAGGCCTCCACAAGATTTGTCAGTAGTTACCCTTTCTTCCACCACCCCGTCCAGAAAAATCGAGACCATTATCTCTCCTGGTGCAGAGCTTCACACAGCACGAGTGCACTTGAGGTGTGCCCTATATGGTATTTTGTTCATTAAAATTAATAGGCAGAAAATTGTGCATTGTGTGCTGACCTCAGTGCCTGTCAAGTTCCTCCTGGATGGCTAATTTGTAAAGTCAATCCTGTACATTTTAACAGAACAATGCTCTGTTTGGATTGTCTCGTGTGTGCTTTTCAGAATCTTGCTGTTCCAATGGCAGGAACATTACAGTTAATGTCAGTCCAGCTGGGGTCGTGGAGGAGAGAAATCATTTCAGGCTTCCAGTCCTAATTACTGGTGACTGAGTCTTGCTAGAAAATGCCAGTGTATGAGCATCAGGTGGTTTAATTTCTGCTCATACTGCAACCCTTAAAGCATCCATGTAAATTCCTTTGTGCACTATTATAATGAGGTTGTTAACCTATTTATTTTAAATGGGTTAATGATTATGGTAAAGTAGCACTCTGAGGAATTTTATGTGACTGCATTAAGCAGTATGCACCATTAAAATAATGGGCAGAGGAATTTCACACGAATGATTTAAACATTGATATGCTAATATTCATACAGCGTTTATCAAGGCCAAAACCATTTTTATTGACTCAGCTTTTATTTCTCTTGGAGGTTGTGGGCAATTCTGTCATCTGTATAAAATATAATAGACTGCGAAGATTTTGCAATCTTTCCTTTGATAACGTAAGGGATGTTGCCATCACGTTAATGGTCACAGTGCACAGCCAATGCCAGCTGCAGCAAGATGTGACAAATGACAGTTGTACAGTCGCAAAAAGATGGTGATACATTATCTAGTACTTTTTCTAAACTGATATAAATATTTACATTCTTACAAAAAGGCTCAAGGACTTTCTGCTAGATGTTTAAGTCATAAAATTGTTATTAAAGTTCAAATCAAGAGAGGTCCATTACAATTTGAATGCATTTCATAAGCAAAATACTTTTAAAAAAACTGGCACATATGCTTTCAAGTCCTGGAGTGTATTTTTTGAGAAAGATTTACATTCTCATCATATTCATTCTACAGTGATATCAAAACTTGAAATTGATTCAGTATATTAATTGTGCTAAAATGAGGAAAGAATTTAAAATCTTATCATTTCTATTCTGCTGAGTGTCGCTCTTAGCACGATAGTTAATGTGCTTATTTAAAATTCATACATGTGCTATTTTAAGAAATCATTAACCCTAGTTAACCAGCAATCTAAAAATAGGGTTCAGCAGAATTTCAATCAATAACTATTCAAAAGATAATGGGTATTTCTTGGAGCTGATGTAGAATTTATTGCAGTCAGTGGAAGATATTGCGGCCTCAAGATTCCTGGGGGTTGGTGGGGGAGAGGGGTGAGTGGGGGGAGAGGGGTCGATGGGGGTGAGGGGTCGATGGGGGGGAGAGAGTTTGGTTGCAGGGGTTGAGGGGCTGGTTGGAGGGAGAGGGGTTGGTTGGAGGGAGAGGGATGAGTGGGAGCGGGACGCCTAGTAGATTTGCTCTTGGGACAGGTCACAGTTTTGCTGCAACTCTGCCCCATTTGTACTGGGTTTGAAATTCCAGTAAGGGGGCCGTGGATGGATCTTCTATGTTACGAAGATGTGGCTGTGGGAGCTCCTGGATTTTCCTGGCATATTCTCCCCAGTCTGTCTCCTTTTAGACTCAGCAGAACCTACGCTTTCTGAGGGTAGAGTGGGTTCTTTTATGTGCTTATCAAATGTAGGGATTTGATCCCGTGATCCTTTTGAATGCTGTGGAGATGGGTGGTGCTTTGTTGTGGTGTATCAGAATGGTATTCCATTGCTCCGGATTTCCAGCTCTCCATTGGGGTTGGTGTTGCTGATGCACTCTTATTGGCGCTGGCACTCCAAGGATGATAATTGTACAGCTTTGATTTTATCATACCTATATTTAGAGCTATTTGATCATTAGTTCAAATGAGGATTAAATGACTAAACCTGCGCACCCCCCATCCCCGCCCCCCCCTACAGAAAAAGGCTGTAAAATTTGGCTCTTTATGCCACTGGTGCCGGTGCTACGGAGGACCCAAAACTCAAAAAATGTCAGCAGATTATTTCCAGCCACCTCTGGTGTGGCCTGAACAGCGTGCCTTGACTGATAGGCCATTAGCGTGGGCATGCTGTGCCTGTGCCAGAAGAATGCAGAGTGGGCGGATTGTGATGTCAAACAGCTTCCAAAACTGATTTGGTGCACGATCTGCCATTTGGACCGTGCTGGTCCAGTTTACGCCCTCTCGTAATCACTCCCAGCTGCACATGTGTTCAACTGCACGGGGGACCCTCCACAACATGCACTATTTAAAGGGCTAATCTTGCAACTTTCAGGTGAGGTGCTTTTGACTTACTTTTGCTTGCGCAGAGTTAGCGGAAGTACTGTGTTGTGCTATTGGGGGAGTTTTACAAACTTTTTGTATTTACAAGGGAATGGTGCTGAATTTTGACACAGAGGTCAGAGGAGTTGTTTAACCTGTCAGGAGAAATCTTTCTTCAGTAATGGGGGCTATAGTTGCTGTACCTCCTCGGCTGCTGCATGACTTGGAAATGGAGCAGAGTCAGCAGAGAGGGGAAGCTGCACTCAGAGGGAGGAGGAGGAGGGATATCATTAAAAGTTCCTACCTTCAAGGGACTTTATGCAGCATTTCTCCTACCTCCAGCCCAACCAGGAGCAATGTCTGAGGCGATTATGATTCACCAAGGAGATGGCCTCTGAACTGTGCCACTTCTTCCAACCTGACCTGCAGCTACACAGTAGAGCAAGGACAGTGCTGCCAATAACCGTCAAGATCAGCGTCACCCTAAATTTCTACACCAATGGATTGTCCAGATGGAAGCATGTGACATTTCCAACTTCTCACAGTTCCTCGTTCATCACTGCATCAGGGAAGTGAAAGTGGCCCTGTACACCAGGAGAGGTGTATTATCTTCTCACTTTCCAGAGAGAAGCAGGAGGAGTGGGCATGTGGCTTTGTCAGATTACTGGGGCTCCCAGTGGTGCCGGGTGGAATCGACTGAATGCTCATAGCTCTGTGGGCCCCACATGTTAACAGTGAGATGTACTGTAACCACAAGGGCTACCATTCTATTAATGTGATCCCATCAGCAAATGCTACCATGGCCAACGGACCCTCTAATTTGATGTTGGAGTCCACTGGCAATTTGTTTATGTGCGTGGCCGCTTTAATTTTTTTTGCATGGCCATGCATGTACTGTAACTTAAGGGGGCTGACTTGTTTGTGGCATGCGTAGGAACCTTAGTGTTAAACTACAGCCGTGCCCTTAGAGGGAACATTGGCCATGACGCATTAATTCTGCACCCACTGGACTGGATGCAGGGTAATCACACTTCACAATCCCCTTTCCCAATATTAAGCTTAATTCAATTTCTCCCCCAAAGATCTCAGGTCCAATTGATTGTCTGGGATGAGTTCGCTGACTTCCACTGGGACAATGGTAGAGGTGTTACAACCAATTCTGGTCAGGTAAGAGGACATGGGCCAGGCTCCTGATTGCTATCCAGCGACCCACGACTGGAACTATGCAGATGTGGACATTTAGTGAGACAGAACTGGTCATCAAGTAATTGAGGGTAAGTAGTTTGCTGCAATAGGGTGACTTTTATTTTAAGATAATCTATGCCTCTGGGTTTGATTTATTTTAGTTTGGGCGAATGCTCAGACCTTTACACAGGCTGCAATGAAATTCACGCAAATGTCTCACTGGGTAATCTGGGAACTGCCTTCAGACATATCCCTTTAATGTGGGAGGGGTAGGGTGAGAAGACTCACTCAGTCCCTTTCCCCCCAGTTCGATTTATTGGGCATTTACATGGAGAGGGATCCTGACCAAATTAGGCTCCGTACAAAATTTGGTCCCTCCAGGGCCAATCTGCCCATTCTCTGCTCTTGGTACCTAATCAGAATTGATGGTGACCCTTTTAATGGTCTATTTATATAATTGTTGAAAAGCAGTTGGCCGTATTGTTATTTTCAAAATTCACACCAAATTGGGCGGCCCAGTAACTCTAATGATAAGGCATTGAACATGCAGTGTGGACTGGGAATTGTGATTGGTGTTATAAACTGGGTAACTCCCACTAACTCTCAGCCAGGCTGCTCCTGTGATGAGAAAAATATTGTTCGGACTGTTCCTGTCTGCTAGAAATGAACCTAGTACAAATCAGCATTAATGACAGCTATAGATATTGCCATGCCCTTTGGTTGAAGGATGAAGCATGACACCAAGGGGGAAAAACAAACAAAACTAAAGGTCACTTTAGCATATTGAGACTTTTTGTGTGATCCTGATTTTCTTTGTGGTACTGCAGTTTCCATACACATTAAGCTCATTGAAAGCAGAGGCAAAGCTTTATACTGACTGTAGATCAACAGCTTTGTACTGACTGTGAACCAACACTGCTAAACAGCTAAAGATATTTTACATCTATCTGAAATTGAGGTGTAGGTATCAGGCTCCCAAAGTGCTGACATCTAGTAAAAGGATCACTGCTTTGGATATAGTTTTGTTTCGGGAAGGATGAGAAATTGTGTCTCTTTTTAACCACACAGACATCCTATACAAATAATGCAATGGCTTATTTTGACATAATCTATATGATTGAAGTCAAATTTCTGGTCATGCACATAATGGACATCACTGGGTATATTGGCTGTGCAATGTGAAGGAGCAGCCCTGTAGAACAAAAGCAAAATACCACGGATGCTGGAAATCTGAAATAAAATCAGAAAATGTTGGAAATACTCAGCAGGTCAGGCAGCATCTGTGGAGAGAGAAACAGAGTTAATTTTTCAAGTCGATGACCTTTCATCAAGCACTATAGCTCCTCTCATTCATGAATTATAATAACTTTCACAAATTAGGAGCATCACATACAAGAACTGAGTCGGTTTAAGACCTAAAAGAAATAAATTGTTCAGCAATTTAGATGCACTCTTCAGAAATTTGGATTACAAAAAACAAGGGAGGCTCATTTTGTCAAAATTGACGTCATCCTAATGTATAGAAGAGTTGTTGGCTATCAAGGCAATAAAATACAGCTGTGGTTCTCACTTTGTCAATCCACATGAAAGAAAACAAGCCTGGAAAATTTCTAACAGCTTCAATGCTGTCCGTCTGTTCTGCGCTGGAGCAGGTCCTAATTCAAGTTTCAGCAAGGAGATGCTTGATCCACTTACTGGGCAAGAGCAGCTGAGGCAGTTTCCTGTTGCCTTCCTTGCGGTGTTTATCTTGGAAGTAACTCCAGAGTATCAGTCCTGCTGATGTTACCACAACGTATCTCGATAACCAGATGTTTTACAGCTGAGTTAGTTGTCTTGCACCAGGGATATGACTGCCAGAATGAGAGCATATTGGTCACTGTCACAGGCACATGGAGGGAGAGAAAAAATAAATCAGTTTCATAGCTGGTTGATCGCAAGTTATACAGAGTAAACACATGTACTTCACATTAAATATCATATTAACTATTTATAAATCATCACTTCCATATGTTTTTCATTTCGACATTCTTATATAGAGCTATAGGACAATAAAAAGTTGATATATTGGGAATAAAAACAAGAAATGCTGGAAATACTCAGCAGGTCTGGCAGCATCTGTGGAGAGAGAAGCAGAGTTAACGTTTCAGGTCAGTGACCCTTCATCAGAACTGGCAGAGGCTAGCAATGAAAAAGGTTTTAAGCAAGTAAAACGGGGGTGGGGCAAGAGATAACAATAGAGATGTTGATAGGACAAGGTCACAGAGAACACTTTTATTTCAGATTTCCAGCATCTGCAGTATTTTGCTTTTATTTTAGTGATCTATTGGGAATGTTTGCCAAGGGAACAATGGGAATAAGATGACCAGTATTGCAGCAGATCATTTAGAATGTTCAATAATTTTAGGATAATACTTCTCGAGGTTTTAGGTTGATGTGATTGGTCTGTGTGTGTGAACAGCTAGACCAGTGCTTGAAGTTTCTCGTCTTGATAGTTGCGAATTCCTTAAGTGAAATGCTTGTTAATCAGGTTTTTTTTCTAACCTTCTGTGTCAATGTCACTTCACTTGCCAGTGCAGGCAACCGTAATCTCTTGTCATCCATAGTCATGGCATTGGTGTGCTTCCTATTGATTTTAAACTGATGTCTCATCAAGGTTATGTGGGCATACATCAGACCACCATTTTTCTACACATTTTGACTGGATCATATTTTAATGTTGTGCCCCCTCCCCTTCTTCCACCCTCTGAGCAGTTAAGACAACATAATTATTTCTTTAGAACTCCAAATGTTTGCTTGGTGATGCAGATGTGTGCTTTGTTGTAGCCATATTCAGTTGTGGGTGGAGCAACAGAGTGTTGGCCATAGTGTTGGACTGTAGCAAAGATCTATCAACCAGCCCTGGACTCTGTCGTCATGTTTTAAATGCTGCAGCGAGAGCTGGTTGGCTGAAGATGAAGGCGATGATATTTGCTGCTCCTGGAAGTTGAGCATTGACACACAAATTCCTGCATTGTGCATCATAGGTCACCTGCATATTGATGGGATGAAAGTCTTTGTGTTTGATATAAGCCATGGAAAATGTATCAGATGCATCTTGAATGCAGGTGAACGTGATTCTATAGCTAATGCTAGAGAAATCCCCATCAGATGTGATTCAAATAATGCGGTGGCGAAAACATTTGGAGCCACTCTGGCCTTCACAGCCACAGGAAGAGCAGTTTGCTATTATTTGTGCCCTAGCTCAGTAATTGCTTCCCTGGAGAGTCTCGAACTCTTCTGATGCTGCTCCTTTCATCAGTACCAGGTATGACATTCTGACATTCTGACATCCTCAGATCTTTTCCCTAGTCTGTTTGCTCTCTTGTCCCTTTCATCTCACTCCCCATCTGTCAGGATGATGGCAGCCAGGACAGGATTTAAAAAAAACAACTGTTCTCCTCTTTCTGGGTTTATTGAAGATTTCATCCCATTAGTGAACTTTGAGCTGAACCTATGTGAGTTTGCAGTCTCCTTAAATTTGCAGTTCTTGTAATGTCCCCTTAAGCTGGATCAACCCCAGTTAGTAACCCTAACTTGATTTTGCCAAGTGCTTTCCTAATCCATTTCTAGCATTGGAACCAGTTGTCAAAAACTGGTAACCTCTGACCCTAACAATCATTTTGAATCGAGCGACGCTGATCATTCTGTGTCATTCATTGATCAGAAATGTTGAGAATACCCAGAAATCCATTGCAGTTGTGTCCTGTGTTTGTATTCACATGGGGGAAAAATTGTTTGAAAATGATGTTTTCGAGCTGATTGTGCCACTTACCCCCATGGATATTTATTCTTTTCTTTCAGTATCGCAGTCATTTCGTTCAGAAATCTGTTGTTTCCTCTGACAAGGTGACCCTGTAGCTGATTGATTGATTGAAATTTGTTGTTTTCTGGAAATTATTTCTCTACAAACAGGGGCCAATTTCCTTAAGCTCAAAATGACTGGAGGGTGTAAACATGACTGGGCAGCAATGGCTGTGGGAAAGAACACAAAGTCAGTATTATCTGGAGTCCATACTCTTCCAAGCAGTGCAAGCAGTTTTCCAAAGGCAGCAGCTGCTGACAGGAAGTTGGGACTTTGATTTTTGCCAGGAAGCTTTTCTGTGAGAAGATTGTTTATGACGGGATGTTGACCCTCAAGTTCTAAAGGAGTTACTATTTATGCTGAAACATAGCTCTTCCAAGGGTCATAAAATTTTCATGACATAATGTCAGCAAACATGATCATGTTAACATTTTTCAGTTTGTTCACTATACTTTTGCGTTAATCACTTTGGCTCCTGGTTAAAAATCTCCTGCTAATATGTGGTTTTATGCAATCTGTTGACAAATAGTGTAGGGTAAGGCTGTTCAAAGACTAAAGCCTGAGAAATATTTATTTTTATTTTGATATTTTATATTTGACATGTCAATCTAGCATAGGGAAAGAACTCAATTCAAGCATAATTGTACAGACCAGACTGGAATTATTAAAGGGAACAAAATTAGCTGAATGTAGACATAAGATGATAGCTCAATACACTGCACCTCATGGTATCCATTTCAGGCAAAAGCTTCTTTTCTTCAGATGTAGGCATCACTGGCACTTATTGCCCATCCCTAATTGCTCTTGAGAAAGTGGTGGTGAGTCACCTTCTTGAACCACTGTAGTTCTTGTGGCGTAGGTACACCTCCAGTGTTTTTTTTCGAGTGTGGTTTGCCAGTCCATTTCAGAGGGCAGTTAAGATTCAACCACATTGCTGTGGGTCAGGAGTCATGTGTAGGCCAGACCAGGTCAAAATGGCAGATTTCCTCCCCTGAAGGATATTAGTTAACCAGATGGGTTCTTATAACAATCCAGTAGAGTCATGATCATTAATAATGAGATTAGTATTTTATTCCACATTATTTCATTGATTTTAAATTAACCCAGCTGTCTTGGTGGGATTTGAACTCATGTCTCCAGAGCATTAGTCTGGGCATCTGAATTACTAGTCCAGTAACATTACCACTATGTTATTGTCCCATGCATTCATTTTGCCTGCTCGGCAAAGCTATTAAGGGATATAAAAACAAGAAATGCTGGAACCACTCAGCAGGTCTGGCAGCATCTGTGGAAAGAGAAGCAGAGTTAACGTTTCGGGTCAGTGACCTTTCTTCGGAACTGACCCGACACTTTAACTCTGCTTCTCTTTCCACAGATGCTGCCAGACCTGCTGAGTGGTTCCAGCATTTCTTGTTTTTATTTCAGATTTCCAGCATCCGCAGTAGTTTGTTTTTATAAAGCTATTAAGGGATATAGGGTAAAGGCGTGCATATGGAGTTAGGTCGCAGATCAAACATGATTTTATTGAATGGCAGAACAGGCTCAAGGGGCTGAATGGCCTCCTCCTGTTCCGATGTTCCTAGAAACATATTGTGGGTGGAGATCCCTCTTCTTAATTTGGGTGATCACTTGACACACCCCTACTACCACCCCATCTGGCATCAGCGAACTCAACACAGAACAATTTTCCATTCAGTGACACTCATTTACAAGTGCCATGAAGTTGGGGTTGATCAAACAAGTGTAGGGATTAAATGATGCCAAGTTTGGGTTTAAAAGTAAACAGATTGCAAGATGAGGGAAAGAGTGAAGGAGATCAGAGTTCCAAAGCTCCAGAGGCCCTGGCAATATTAGAGTAGGAGATGTGAGCACATTTGCGATTATCGATTGAGGTACTCATTGATAATTTTTATAGTCTACGGCTATTAATAGGAGCCTCATTATTCCAGGAAGTTCAATTTGTTTTTTTACTAAAACAGATATATTAAATGTTGGTAACACTAGTAGGTCAAGCAGTCACTGGGTAGAGAACAGATGAGTTAGCATAGCAGAGGGGTGTTTTGGTCAAAACTGAAATTTTTGTTTTTGTTTCAAATTTTCAGCATCTGCAATTTATTTTTCTCTTTATTTATCTTGGCGATTTATTGGGTGAATAATGAATAAAGGATCAGCACCTTTGGTTATTGAGGATCAAGACTGAAGTACACTAACGACGTATTGCCAAGTCCAAGATACTGCTCCACAAGAATAATCAGACCTAGAACTGAATTAATGGTTATGATTGAAAGGATACAATTTGCTGAGGAGCCTTCAATTAATGATCGTGTGAGGGAGCTGCAGTTAGATGATAACTTCAGAAAGTCACTGTATAAACAAACAGCTTCAAGTAAAAAACAAAAACTCATCTAAAAGATAGAAAATAAAGATATTAAAAGTTATTTTTGATAACAGTTTTACAAAGGTAATGATGCCACTAACAATGGTCCCTTGAACCACCTTATTCTCATTCAGGTCATTTAAATGTTGTTCTGACATTGTGAAGAAAGAAATTTGTTAGGCATGCAGAAGATGTAAAAACGCAAAAAAAAGTAACTTTTAGCATATTTAATACTCAAGATATAATTCATTAAACAAATTAGTACTGTTACAACCAGGTGAGAAAGGTTTCTAGGGGTCTGTTACTATCTTCACCCGGTCTTATTGTAACAGGGTTTTAATTTTAAACACACTCTGTTTTGAGCTCCCGCTTTGTAAATCCTTGTTCACAACTTTCCAATTATAAGGCAAAGAAATGAGCACAAAATGGCTTTCTTTGTTTCAAGAAGAAAGATGAAATTTATTAAACCTTAAATTTAAACTCTAATACAGTTAACGCCTATGGATATACGACACGCCCATGCTAGCATGCACACGCGATACAAACATACAAATAGGGACAGAAATGAGCAGAGGAAAAGATAAGAAGAACAGTTTGAGGCAATATCTTGTTACTGTTTTGGAGTTCGTTGTAGTTCTTGATTGAAGATATGGTCTTGCGTTTTGTTGGGGCCCAGTACTCTGCTTAAACCTTGTTCACCTAGGAAACTTTTCTCTCTTTGAGTTTATGTGTCTTCAATGGTTTCCAAATCTGGTGAGAGCGAGATGAGGGCAGACAGGAGAGAAGGTAATTCTTGCTTCAGTTCCAGGAGAGATTTTCACTCCATGTCTGAGTTCAAAAATCCTTTGTTGGAAGTTCAAATTCTCTGCAACAGCCAGTTACTCATTTGGCTAAAACTGGTCTGACTACTTCTTCTTCGTATTGGGAAAGCAACAACTGGGTGCCCATTGTTCCATCACTGCTAGTACTATGCAAATACTCTTCCAATCAGGGCTTGCAATTTTAAGTTTTAATGTTCACGTGGCGAAATAATGTGTGCCTCAGTCTTGGTAGGTGGGGGTTTGCCTGACAGTACTAACACACGTAATTTTAATATAAGAAAGAACAATGGATAAAATATTAGTTCCAGAACCACAGAGTTCTTTATTCAGCCACTGGCATTCTTGATCTTACAAACAAGCTACATTGCTGAAAACCATAAAGTATTGAAAGTTGAAAAATATACCTTGAACATTTACCCTGCTCATGTATCTATTGACACCTTCAGATGCTTTGGGTCAAATATGTCACAATCCCAATGGAATTCAAAGCTTCCTGTTTATTGATTTGTCAATCCACTCAAGATACAGCTTCACAGTAACTCTGTGTTGTACCAACATTACTTTTCCATTTTCAAAACTGTCTATCATTGTGACTGTCTAAGTGTGAGGTCATATTAGCATGAATTGTGCACAATATGTTACGCTATGAACTTGGAAGTAGGATGGAGACTACCCAAAACCATTCTATTTAAAGCTCTAGTTACCAATGTGAACAGGAGATTTTCCTGCGCATTGTGCATTCTTCATTTCTTCTGATTGGACAAGAGACTAACATGCAAAATAGGATCTAAGGAGCATTGCAGAGTCTTTGTGATTTTGAATACTTATTGATAAATTGTACATTTTTGCAAGTTTTTTAGTTATTAATTGGAAGAACTTTCAGTGGGGAGACATGGCCTAAGAGAGCCTCGGTCAGTGTTAGGGTTTCAAGTCTACAGCCCTGATTCTCAAACCAGTAATCCCTGCAAGACTGCTTCCTGCTGAGAGTGCGGGATTTCAGAATCACTCAGTTCCTCACGTACACCGTTTTCTTAAACCGTTTCTAGGCAGAAAATTTTAGTAGATTACCAGTTAATTCCAGTTGGAATTAGGCCAATTTAAATCAATTTGCAGCGAGGAGAAATTGATAGAAAACCAGAAAATTCTAAGAAACACACAGCAGGTCAATGAGTCAACAGCAAGCAGAAAAGAATAACCTTTTGGGTATAGGGCCCTCATCAGAACTGTGGGTTTAACAAATGGCTGATACCAAAATGTAAGTGTGTCTTTATTTCTCTTGATAGTTACTGCCCAATGTATTTCCAACATTTTTCTATTTTTATTTCATGCTTCCAGCATTTGCAGTTTTCTTTGTCCCAGTAAAATTGATAATTTTATTCATTGGTCAGAATTGCAGGCATGCTGTGACATTGATTAAATCGATCAAAAAATTGCAGATAAATCGGCTCATTTAAAACCAGACCAGTAAAAGAAAGAATACATCTTATTGAAAAAAGCCACAAAATGAACTTATTGCTAAGATATAATACGTTATCTTGATTGTTTCTGGTACTCAACAATAAAAACAGTTCAATATGCCTGTGACATGGTGCTATATACACCCAGGGTCTTCATTATTAGTTTTAATACATTTTCATTTGCATCACGCTCTCTAGAGTGCTCAGCATGCCCACCGCAAAATGGCAAAAAAATGTAGAAGGCTGGCAGGTGAATCACACTAGGTGAAGCAGACAAAAGACTTTCTGACAAAGACCCAGTAAAAAGAGGTTGAACAGTCAGCTCAAAGGAAGTGCCAGTGAATATGAGGGAAATAAAAGTCAGACAACTCAAACTGGGCAACCCACAGATCAACTGGCATTGCTTGAACCCCATTGCTTTCTGTATGAAGTATTATAAAGTGTGCTGTACAAAAAGCTAAACGCTCTGAAAATGAAGAAGAGAGCTTTAGAAGATTGTCGCAGTGGGCTTGTATGTAACTACGATAAAGCCTTTAGATATTCAGCCCTCTGGTAAACACCCTTTTGTATTCATAGGCAAAGAATTGAAAAGTAGAAATTTATATGGAGTGCACTATCCTCTTTGTGTGTTAGATTATGTGAGTTGCATAGCCTGTAGAATAAAAGCATTTGTTATGAAAAACATTTGCACTTGAATTTGAAATGCACTTTTTTCAGGAATTGTTAATAATGAAAGCAGTGTGTGTTTAATGAACTGTGATTCCCGAGGATCAGGACCTTCATAAGAATGGAGAATAGTGTACTCAGATGTTCTGAGAGTTTGGACTCCATTGTGATCATTATCTGGTACACTTACAATTATCTTCTACTTTTATTATTTTATTTAAGGATGAACGCTTTATGAGTTTTATTTCGTTGTCCATTTAGGGAGTCATAGGGCTGAAATTTATTAGCCCTCCGGCATCAGAGGTCATGGCGGGGAGGGGGTCTGGAAAATTCTTCTGGGAGAGGCCCGACACGAGCCTTGATGCCGAGAAGGCCTCGCCGCATTTTACCGGTGGTGGCGAGGCCTCCATGTGGCCACCCTGCCGTTCAACGGTGGGGCCTTCATTTTAATATGATTAAGTTGAAAACATACAAATTAACTTATCTTGTCCCAGCGGCTGTCCCAGGCCAATATTCCGGCCACCAGCCAGAACTCCCGCGCCTTCGGAACTCTGCAAGGCGTAACACTGATGGGGAGGGGGGAAGGAGTGAAATTATCGGGGTGGGGGCCGGGGTAACGGGGAAAATGTTTTGTATTGGCTGACGGGATGGAGGGAAGGGGTTGAAGGGCAAAGGTAACGAGGTTGGGGGGGAAAGTTCAGGTTGGGAATAAAGTTTATTTCGGTTCGATAGGCCCAAAGACAAACATCTGCGGGGGGGGGGGCGGTGGGAAAGGGCTCTCCAGATTCAATAAAATTTTTAAAGGTGCTGCGCCCAGAAATAACAAACAAAATGTCAGAAACACTTTCAAACCCCTTTCCAACAGCACCCCCCGCCACTGAGTTATCAATTAATAAAATACCCAACCCCCGAAAAACCAGTTTATAAAATTACAAACTTTAACCCCCCCCCACCTTCAAAACATTTGACCCTCAACCCTTTCCCACCATCCCCACAACAAATCGGAGTGGTTATCTCCATTCCTACACCCTTCCCGACCTGAAGATTTCACTGCTCCCCCCTCCCCACCAGTGTCACACCTCAGAACTCCAAACAGAGTTCCAAAGGCGTGGGGCCTCCGTTTTGCGGCCGTAATATCAGTGTGGGACAAGGTGAGTTCATTTAAAAATTTATTTCCATTCATTTTAATATGTAAATGATGTCCCTGCTGCTGAGAGGTGGGGGGGCCGCACCGAGGCCTCACTGCCGCTGGTAAAATGCGGCGGGGCCTTGTCAGCATCAGGGGTTGTGGCAGGCCTTTCCCACAAGTATTTTATGGGCCTTCCCGCTATGATCCCAGACATCGAGGGGCTGGTAAAATTCAGTCCCAGATATCATTCTGGTAAATCTACACTTCACTCCCTCCAAGGCCTCAAGTGTAGTGCCCAGAGCTGCTCACAGTACTCCAGGTAAGGTCTATTATGAATACATTATGATTCATTCCTATTGTATGCAATAAAATACGAAGAAAGAAAATCACTCAATTCCATTTAATGAATGACCAAACCAGCACTAACACTTATGGGTAATTTTGGAATTTATAAAGTTTGCATTCATTTAATTGTGGCAGTAGTATAAATTGTATGCAAAATATTTACAATTGATAACAATATTCATAACTAAATATGAAAACCATAATGCCTTTTGACATCTTGTGATCTTGGGTATTTGTCTTTTCAATATTGGGAGAGTAATTGTTATCAGCCCATTGCAGTACAATAATGCAGTCACATTCCTGCTGTCTATTGTACTTTCTATTGCATTCTCTTATCTCTGCCCTGTGTATATTTATGACAGGGACATGTTTACAAATAGAATTTTTCTAAAAGAAAAATTGATAGTGTCAGACAAGCCCCCCACCTGCCAAGAATGAGGAAAATTAATTTCGCCACATGAACATTGATTTTGGACTGTTGTTGGTGAAGAAAGAACTTGCTTTAATAAACAATTGGAGACTTTGGCTGCGGAAAGACATTAGCATATCAACAGACAGTACTTCAAAGGACAAAGTGGCTATTCCCTGCTCCAATTTAATCCACAATGGACTTTTGATTACCAGCCTTCGAAGGTGGAAAGGCTAGCATTCCAGGTTAACTGTTAAGATGGCCGAATACACAAACAGATGTGGTCAGACCGGTTTGGGTCACATGACTAACTGACTGTTGGAGTTTTTTGAATTTGAACTTTCAACAAGGAATTTGAAATCAGAAGGCTGTTTTCTCCCGGACTGAGAACGCCTCTCTCCTGTCTGCTCTGATCTCACTCCCGCCAGCTTCTGAAACCATTGAAGATACATGAACCCCAAGAGAGAAATGTCTCCTACAGTAAACAAGGTTTAAAAGAATACTAGTCCTCAACGAAAAGCAAGACTACTCATAAAAGGACTACAGTGAGCTCGAAGCACAGTAAACAAGAAACTCTTCTGATGTTGCCTCAAACCATTTTATTTTTCTTCTGCTCTTTTCTCACCCTATTTGTATGTGTGAATCGCATGTGCATGCTAGCATGAGTGCGTCGTATAACCGTAGGCGTTAACCATATTAGAGTTTAAGTTTAAGGTTTAATAAATTTCACTTTTCTTCTTTAAACCTAAGAAAGCCTGTTTGTGCTTATTTCTTTGCCTTATAATTGGGAAGTGGTGAACAAGGATTCACCAAGAGGGAGCTAAAAACACAGTGTGTTTAAAGTTAAACCCTCTTACAATAAGACCAGGTGAAGACAGTAAAAGACCCCTAGATACCTTTCTCACCTGGCCGTAACAATAGCAAAAGCTTCAGAGAAACAACTTTAGCATCGAAAGCACTTTTGTTAAAGTTGTCTTTTATTGCCTAAGGCATATAGAAGCATGAAAGGCAATTATCCAATGCTCTAATATTTAAGTTTTTTGGGAACTGTCCATCTTCGAGCTTATCTTGTGGTGAAATACATTTTCAGATGTCTGAAGTACATCTTGCCAGTTCTGATGCGATTGTATTATTACTTTTCAGCAATTTAAATTCCAGCTGAAAAAAATTAGTGAGCAATGGTTCAACAAGTTCAGTGCCTGAAATAAGCAATTTTCTTTCACAGAAAGTGTAATAAAAATGGTTCTGCCAAAATCTGATGATTTTCAGACCTGTTTTTTTTGTTTCGCACAGCACATTGCTTCTGATAGGAGTCAAATGTTTCAAAGATATCGTGAACAGGACTTGACAGAAAGCCCTCTGTGACTGCTCTTATTGTCCGTAGCAATAGAGTGACTGACTGTGGGCCTTTTGTGTCAACCCAAATGGAGTATAGATCCCGGTAGACTGAAGCATAAAATCTAATTATACACTGTTGTTATTTTCTGCAATGTAGGCATTCTGACCTCCTTTTCTCCTATTATTGGTTGGTAATATAAAATAACATTTTAATAAAATAGATATACTGTATAATATGTATTATAGCTTACTGAATTTCCTGTCAAACTCCCATATACATATTATACATATTATTTAATTTTGGCGGTTAGGACTTTAAAAATTTAAATAGGGCGGCAGGGCTGGCTGCCATTTAAAAATGGTGACAGCACCTGTGCGCAGGCAGCTGACACCATTGCCAGGGATGGACAGTACGCTCCCCCTCCACGAGATTGGAGAGGTGGGCTTCCCCGGCTATTTAAATGAGCCGCCAAGTTTGAGATTGCGGTGGATTTCTGGTGTGCGGCCCGCAAGTGCGGGCCACCATCTTTTGAGCTCATGGCTGAAATTGGCGGTGGGCTCTTAAACTCAAGCCCAATGTGGGTGTTTCAGATAAGGAAAGCATTTATTGCTCATCCCTAACTGCCGTTGAGAAGGTGGTGGTGAGCCTTCTTCTTGAATATAACTGAGTGGCTTGTTAGGGCATTTCAGAGGGCAGTTAAGAGTCAACCACATTGCTGTGGGTTTGGGGTCACAGGTAGGCCAGGCCGGGTAAGGACAGCAGATTTACTTCCCTAAAGGACATTAGTGAATCGATTGGTTTTTGCAACAATCTGATAGTTACGTGGTCACCATTACTGATATTAACGTTTACCCCAAATTTATTTTGAGTCTTGGGGGGGAATTTTATGCTTTCCCCCGTGGCGGGTTGGTGGCAGCGAGAGCATATAATCGGGTGGGATGGTGATGGTGGGGGGGGGAAACCCACCACCTTCCCACCGCCGCCAAAATTAAGTCCGGAGCAGGAAGGCCTGTGAATGACCTTCCTGCCCTGCCGCCAGTTGAAGCCCTTAAGTGGGCAATTAATGCCCAATTAAGGGCCTCGTCCTGCCTCCATTACAGTTAGCTGAGCGGCAGGTGGGCCTGTCATTGCACAGGAAGCACAGCAAGAAAACCTTTGTGGGTTGTTTGCTGGCTCCGGGGTGGGGGGGTCCTTGTTAAAAGGCACTTAGTGCCTGAACAAGGGACCCGGCATCAGGAAGGGGAGGGCCCGCTGAGAGTCACCCCCTTCCCTTGCTGCCGATCCCCCTACATCCGCCTCCTCCCCAACCCCCACCCTGTGAGATCCCTCCTGCGCTGACGTACCAGTGGCCTGGGCCCAGTACCGCTCCTGGGCCTCAGGTAGATGCTCCACTGGCATTCCACAGTGGCGCTGCTCAATAAAAGGGCTGCCGGCCTCTGATTAGTGGGCAGTTCTCAGAGGGTGGCACAGCCATCACTGGGGTCTTTGATCCTGTCGAAGGCCTGCTGCTGTCCAGTTAAGTGCCACTTGCAACTTGATTCGGTGGGTGACGTGGGGTTCTCGGCGGTGTTTTTTAACCCCCGTCACCTGGATAAAATCCTGGCCATAGACTCACTTATGGCATAGAAGGAGGCCATTTGGCCAATCAAGTCCATGCAATCCAGTCAGT
Source organism: Heterodontus francisci (assembly GCF_036365525.1). Taxonomy (NCBI): domain Eukaryota; kingdom Metazoa; phylum Chordata; class Chondrichthyes; order Heterodontiformes; family Heterodontidae; genus Heterodontus; species Heterodontus francisci. The sequence goes on from NC_090397.1 coordinate 71,313,673, forward strand.
CTCACTCCCTTGCTCAATCCCCATAACCCTGCCAGCTTATTTTCTACAAGTGCCCATCCAATTTCCTTTTGAAGTCATTGATCGTCTCCGCTTTCACCACCCTCGCTCCAGGGTGGGGGGGGGGGGGTGGTGTATGCTGGGGAAGAGGGGCAGAGGTGGGGGTCCCCTTGCCTCTTCAGCCCGGCGCTGGAAGCCGCGCCTCCAGCACAACTTCCAGCTCGGTGAGTCATCTCTTTTCATGGTTGTTGAAGGAATCAAACACTGACCCTCTCCTGTGATGTGCTACAGCTCTCGGTGAGGCTGAGCAGCTTAAAACAGCTGAAGAGTTACTGCGGATCAGACCAATAAATCAGCTCTTAAATCTTTAGCAGGAGGAGATGGTGAAAATCTAGCCCTCCTTAAATAACATGCTGCCCTTTATATTTAAATAGGATTAATTACATTTTTGATATTTTTCATTCATGTCCTTATTATCACTTTATTCATTATCAGCAATGGTCCAAAAAATTAAGCAGATTTCATGATGCAATTAAAAGCACTCTGCAGATTCGTACATGCACCTTACCGCTAATTAATGGTTTTAATTGATCTTTAAGTGTGTTCAGGAAAACGTGGTCGAAATGCCACTTAACCAGCAGTCCTTAAAGGGATCATGGAAAGGTAAATTTGTTCAAATATACACACCTGAATGTTGAGCTGAGAATAACAGGATTTATCTGGATCTACTCTGGATTTACATTTATCTACTTTTCTAAAGTCCCCTCGGTCATCGTGGAGGCTCACGTTTCTTCAGCCTTTTCTTCATAACTTAATCCTCTGACACTGGAGGTCAGTCTCTTGGCTGTTTTCTGCACTGCCTTGTGTCACTCTGATCAACACTGGATGCAGTACTAAACATTTGTGCAGATCACTATACAGTTTCAGCATGACATTCTCTGATCTAGGCCCTGCTGATTTAGACATTCTTTTTGCCTTATTGATTGGAGCTTCATGGTGACTGGACATTTTAAGTGCTAAATCTAATAACATTCCTCCATTCCTTTCAATTTCACACCTAGTTTGATGGCATTCATAGGATATTGCCCTTTTTTTCCAATGTGCAGCAGCTAACATTAGTATCCATATTAAATTCCATCTGCCTCTGTTCTGCTCGAGTGTGTTTCTATCGCATCGGATTAGTATCATTAATAGATGAATTTTTCAGTCTTCTTCAATCACATTGGGCTGAATTTTGTCAGCCTTGAGGAAGTCCCACCACCGGGACTGAAAGTGGGAGTCGACTCTGCACTGGCAGATGGCGGAACTCAGGGGCATTTTACCAGCAGCCAACAATTAAGAGGCCAATAGAGGACGGCGGCCCGATACCAGAGCTGCTGGCCCAATCAGAGGCCTGGCAGCTCATCAACCTCGGCAGCACCACTGTTGCAGGTGGCACTGCTGAGGCTGCAGCATGAAGAAGAGGAGGGCCCTTCCATGGGCCATGAAGAGGCCATTAAGGAGTGATCCCCGGGAACAGGCTGGGAGGCTGCCAGAGCCCATCTGGTGGTCTCCCCAAGCAGCGGCGGGCCATCCAGATACGGGCATAATCCCAGCAGGAGTGGGAACTGGCCCTTAATTGGGCTCTTAAGTGGCTCAATTGGCCGCCCGATGGGTGGCAGCGCCGCTGAGGTTCCTACCACTGGCAATATGCCATGGCACCAGGCTCTCCTCCCGATGCCTTCCCCTGCTGTAATAACAGCCCTCCTGTCTCCCAGCCTGTCGCCATAGGGCTGGTAAAATGCAGCCCATTGTTTTGGAACCCAAACTGCTCCAAGGGTGATCCTCAATAAATCATTTATATTTTCCTTGAACAGCTGGCAATTGCGTTCTGGGGAACCCCTTATCTTCAGATTGGATTTCAAACTAAAACCTTCCCAGTAGATGCATTCCAACCAGTTATGATCTAACTGAACGGTAGAACAGACTCAAGGGGCTGAATGGTCTCCCCCTGTTCCGATGTTCCATTCAAAGCAGCACACTGAAAATTATCCAGATTTGCCTGAAGTTCATCTCGTGTTTGTTACAGGGTGACAGAATTTCATCCTGTTTATGGAATAATCATTTCGACATACCTCTAATAAAAACAATCGAGAGTGAAAACCTTGTAAAATATGTAGCAGGCAGGGACACAAGGGAGCACAGAGAAATGCAGTTAATAACTTCTAAGATTCATACTGGATGGTAGGGTTATTAAAACATGCAGACAAGTTAAAAAAAATTACAGTGTGTGTACCAAATTTAAACAACTAAACCTAATTTTTGTATCTTGAACTGTGAATTTTAAAAACATCTGAAGATTTGGCAGTGTGCCTAGCTACCACTGGGGGGATTCTAACTGTTTAATATTCCTTTATGAAAAATACAACTTGTGAGAAAATTGGACACTTAAATGGAATTTCAAGGAAATTGAGAAACACTTTGTTGTATTATCGGTGCTTAGATCAATACAAACTCAGTCGAAGAGTCAGCATAGATGTTGTACTTGGCGTTTTATTCAGATACTGTTCTTCCATGTGCTAGCTGAGCATCATGGTGGCATCACGTGGGTGATTACGTCACTTCCGGTCATGGTATGTACATATGCATAAACATATATTCAAATAGCTTTGCTTACTTTCACTATCACAACAACCGCCTTCCCTTGAATAGAGGATCAATTCAGTTTAACACAACTATGTATACAAATAATTATTTCTTATGGGGTAGAAAAATGGCATCAATGTTACACACTGGTAGTGTAATTTTCTCGCACACATATAATTTGCAAATTCATATCTTATACAATGTCTTCTAACTTTAACACATTCACCTATATTAGTAACACTAAACGCCTGCAGCTATCACTCAAACGAATCCTTACTTCGGCAACCATAAATACTGCTTAACATAGAACATTCCAACCTGCAACAACAACACTTAAAATGACTACTCACCAAGGTGCTAACTACATCTCGTATCCTTGGAAACGTGCTGGTCGGCGGCTGACTCGACCAGACCTGTAAGCAGCTATGTGTGGGTGTGATTTTGAGCTTTCTGTTTTTCTGGATCTGACTGTCTTCAGGTGTCGGTGTGCTCAGTTTGGTACTTGTCATCCCTTCGTCAGCAAAGTGCATGCATTTATGCGTAGGCAATGCTGTAGGATTGGCTGGTGCATGACTGACAGAGGGTTCTCTGAGCTGAGAACTATTTCTTCTAAGTGTAGTTTCATTCAGTGTTGTCACCTCGTAGGATTGTGGTTCCCTGCAAACTTCCGACACTTCTGTCGAGATCCACGTTTGTTCCTGTGGGTGTAAGACTCTCATTGCAAGAATCACAAGCCTTTGGTTGATAGCTTTGCTAATGCCAGGTCAGAATACTGATTCACGAGCAAGACGTCTCATCTTCTTAATCCCCATAGGGCTCTGGTGAAGCTGACTAAGTATGCCTGAGCGAAGCATCACTGGAATCAATACCTGACAGCCTTTGAAAAGCACTCCATTCAATATGACAATCTCGCCCCGATATGACCAGTATATCCTCAGGTCCATGGGCATCTCCTTGATGGTTTCTGGCCAAACACAACAACGATCTGCCACAGGGTTCTGCGTACAGGCTCTGGGCAAGTATCTCTCTGGAGTTCCTCTTATTTGCTGTGACCAAAACACAACAGGTCGATATTATAGACAGTCAGTACATCCGCGCGTACCTCATTGACCTGGAAGTCGAGCGGTATGTTCCGTGTCTTTACGGGGTTAGGCAGTCTGCTGAAAGCATCTGACAGAACTATCTGGTTGCCAGCTTTATACCTGAAGTTGCAATTGTAACCTTGGATCTATATTAGCAATTTCTGGAGGACGAGTGGTGCACAGGTAAGCGGCTTCTTCCAAATCATTTCTGGAGGTTTGTGGTCCATTTTGACTGTGAATTCCTTACCGAACAGATATGTACGAGAATCTCATGTTCAATGTTTGAGTAGTTTGCCTGGGCAAATGATAGACTCTTCGATCCAAATGCCACTGGTTTGTGGTCATGCAGGAGGCACTCTCCAAGGCCTTTTGGTGAGGCATCTATCTCCAGCGTTTTTGCTTTCTGTGGTTGTAGTACTGTAGGTACGATTTGGCTGAGAGTGCCTGCTTCAGTGCATTGAATGCATGTTGATGGTCATCTTGCCAGAGGAACGGTGTGAATTTGATCACAAGCTCCCTGGATGGAGATGCCTTTTCTGAGAAAATTGGAATGAATGCTGCTAGGAAGTTGAACATTCCTAGGCATCTCTGCAGGCCATCCTTATCCTGTGGTGTGGACATGGTGTGAATGTCTTCAATTTTACTTGGATCTGGGCGAATACCCGTGTTGTAGGAGATCAACCCGAAGAAATTGATGTGATTTATCTTGATGGAACATTTCTTGCTATTGAAGACCTTCACACCTGGCAGGCTGCATCAGCATGTGGAGGTTTCTATCGTGTTCCTCTTTTGTGTGCCCTACCACAGCAATGTTGTCTGTGATGCATACGCAACCTGGGACACAGTCTGTTATTCAGTCCATGTGCTGCTGGCTGATGTCTTGGCTGACCGATAGCCCAAAGGGTAGATGAAGGAAGCAGTATCTGCCAAAAGGGGTTCTGAAAGTTGTCAGCTCTTGTGATTCCTCGGACAGGTGTACTGAACAATATCCATTCTTGGCATCGAGCTTGGAAAATGCCTGAATCTGTGGAAAGAGAAGCAGGGTTAACGTTTCGGGTCAGTGACCCTTCTTCGGAAGGGTTCCGAAGAAGGGTCACTGACCCGAAACGTTAACTCTGCTTCTCTTTCCACAGATGCTGCCAGACCTGCTGAGTGATTCCAGCATTTCTTGTTTTTATTTCAGATTTCCAGCATCCGCAGTATTTTGCTTTTATTATATTGGAAAATGCCTGGCTCCCACAAACTTTGGGCTGAGTTCTTGCAGGGTTGGCACCTTGTGGGGACATCTCTTCAGGGTTTTGTTCAGCCTTCTTGCATCTAGACACAACCGAATTGAACCATCTTACTTGACTGCCACGGTCATGGTACTGCACCAGTCTGGGTGGTGCTGTACTCAGCGAATTATGCCTTCTTCTCCATGCCATCAAGCTCTTTCCTTAACTTGTCCCGTATATACACACTACACCTCCGTGGTGGGTCAATAGATGGTGTTGTATCTTTCTTGAGGTGAAGGACTGTGTCGAACTGGTCTGGGTACATCCTCTGGAGGTTGCTGACTGACTTTATAGGGGTGTATGTACCTTGATTATGGTGGTCCTTCGATTGGCTCAGCTTGTGGATTGATTCCTCTTGTATCAAGCTATCTATGCCGTGTCTCTTCAGCTTGTTAAGCAAATCATTCTGGAATGCTTCTATTGATGTGGAAACAATGACTAATTCCATAACTCGCTCAGAGAGCTCTGCACCTGTGAAGTCGCATTCCTTTCCTTTGTCTCTGCACCTACTGATGAACTCGTCGATCTTCTCATTTGTTTTCTGCTTATACCTCATAAGCTGTAAATGATGGAGACTGAAGTTTATCTTTACTTTATGCTGGTCTTTTAATGTCAAGCAGAGCTTTGCAGGATCTTTCAGATTCGTTTCGGATAGACAGGAGGTGTTTATTCTTTGAAGTCCTTCATTGCCTATTGCAATTTTAATTTTGATTACTTGCTTTTCTGGATCTGCAACCTCATTATCTAGAAGGCATAACTCCATTCTTTGTCTGAACATTCTTAAACTCACCTGGGATATCTGAGACCTTCCAATTCATTTCTGGGTACCTGGTCACCATGGTCTCTATCTTCTGCTGCTGCTCGTCCGTAGGAATGAGTCTCGATAATGAAGTGGTAGCCAATCGCAGTGGTCACAGAGCTGGACTGGAGCCATGCCCTGAGCTATGCAACTGCAGTGCAGGCCTCGAGGTTATGGAAATGGGAGTGCTTCTGGAGGTGGGGTAAGTACTGGTGCGCAAGTGTGGCAACAGCGTAAGTTAAACTTCATGTCCGCCTACATTGTCGCTGTACTCATCTCACTGGCTAATGCTGCTGCTGCATTTACTCTGCCTGCTCAGGGCAAAGAGCCAGCTGTGTTCAGCTCGCTTCTAATTATTTTTGTTACTGACATCAGGAGAACTATGATCAGATCGCGATGCTTGCTTCCTGCTTCTTGTTAGGTCGCCGATCCACCACCACTTCCACCATATTGTATTATCTGTGCTTGGATCAATACAAACTCAGCTGAAGAGTCAGCATAGATGTTGTACTTGGTGTTTTATTGAGAGATGCTCTTACATGTTCTCCTAGCTGAACATCATGGCAGCATTATGTTGGTGATTACATCACTTCCAGTTGTGATGTGTACTTATGCCTAAACATATATTCAAATAGCTTTGCTTAATTCCATTATCACAACACACTTGATTTTTGCTAGCACTGACAAAAGGATATATTTTATTTCTACTCAAGGCAGTTTTATGCTGCTTGCGAGGAAATTAGTTGAGACCCTTACAGCTCTGTATCCTTTCATTTTTGGCCTTTGTCGACCATACTGCCAAAGGACAGAGTAAGTGTGTGGTGGACTGATAACCTGTAAAAAGAACTTTTTCTAACCCAGGTATCAGACTGAGCAAATGGCAGAAATGTATTTACCAGATATTGTTATGTCCTGCTGGATATAGTAATAATCTTGGTGAGGCTTCTGCCGATACACTATAGGATGCCAATCTGGCAACTGAAAGGCAAATTTATAGCGAAGAGACACCAATATGACTTTAAATGTCAACTGCTTCTAAAGCAATTATATCTTTTTTCAAAAAAGAAGAACCAAAACTGTACACAGTACTTCAGATGCGGCCTCACCAAGGTCCCATACAGCTGCGGTAAAACTTCGCTACTTTTATATTCCATTCCCCTCACAATAAGTGCCAACATTCCATTTGACTCCCCAATCACTTGTTGTATCTGCATATTAACTTTTTGTGATTCGTGTACCAGGATACCCAGATCCCTCTGTACTATAGAGTTCTACAGTCTCTCTCTCCATTAAAATAGTATGCAGCTTTTCTATTCATCCTGTCAAAGTGAACAAGTTCATATTTTCCCACATTATACTTCGTCTGCCAAATCTTTGCCCACTCACTTAAACTATCTCTATCCTTTTGCAGACTTGTTACCTCCTCTTGACAACTTACTTTTCTTCCTATCTTGGTGTCATTGGTAAATTTAGCTACCATACATTTAGTCCTTTCTTCTAAGTCATTTATATAAATTGTAAATCGTTGCGGTCCCAACACCGATCTCTGTGCACTCCACTAGTTACAGCGTGCCAACCCGAAAAAGACCCATTTATCCCTATTCTCTGCTTCCTGTTAGCTAATTAGTCCTCTGTCCATGCTAATATGTTACACCCCCCAGCCTCCCCCCCCCCACCATGTGCTCATATCTTGTGTAGTAACTTCCAATGTGGCACATTATCAAATGCCTTTTGGAAATCCAAGTACACCACATCTACAGGTTCCCTTTATCCACCTTGCATGTTACTTCCTCAAAGAACTCCAATAAATTAGTTAAACACTATTTTCCTTTCACAAAACCATGATACCATTATGATTTTCTAAATGTCCTGCTATAACCTCCTTAATAATAGATTGTAACATTTTCCCTATGACAGACATAGGCTAAGTGGCCTTTGGTTTCCTGCTTTTTGCCTCCCTCCTTTCCTGAATAAAGATGCTACATTTGCTATTTTCCAATCGACTGAGACCCTTCCAGAATCTAGGGAATTTTGAAAGATTATAACCAATGCCTCTATTATCTCTTCAGCCACTTCTTTTAAGACCCTGGGATGCAGAGCATCTGGCCCTGGGGACTTGTCAGCCTTTAGGCCTAATAGTTATCCCAGCTCCTTTTCCCTGGTGATGGTGATTGTTTTAAGCTCCTCCCTTCCATTCATCTCTTCATTTTCAAGTATCTTTGGGAAGTTCTCTAAGTCTTCTACAGTGAAGACTGACACGAAATATCTGTTCAACGCCTCCGAATTTTCCTTGTTTTTCATTATCAATTCCCCAGACTCACTCTATAAAGAACCAACATTAGCTTTAGTTAATCTTTTCTGATTTAAATACTTGTAGAAACTCTTACTATCTGTTTTTATATTACTGGCCAGCTTTCTCTCATACTCAGCTTTCTCCTTTTTTTTCGTCATCTTTGTTGGTTCTTAAAATCTTCAGATGGTCCAATCTTCAGACCTACCATGAATCTTTGCAGATTTGTACTGTGTTTCTTTCAATTTGGTACTATCCTTCACTTTCTTATATAGCCACGGTTGATATATCCTTCTCAGAGTCTTTCCTTCTCACTGGGATAAATCTTTGCTGAGAGTTAATAGATACCTCTGTAAAAATCTGCCACCGCATCTGTACTGTCCGACCTTTTAACCGAGTTTCCCAGTTCACTTAAGCTAGCTCTGCCTTCACACCCTTATATTTACCCTTATTTAGGTTTAAAACACTAGTCTTAGACCTACCTTTCAAACTGAACGTGAAATTATATCATGTTATGATCGCTGTCGCTTAGGGGCTCCTTCACCATGATGTTATTGATTAATCCTGTCTCATTACACATTACCAGGTCTAAAATAGCCTTCTCCCTGGTTGGCTCTGGAACATACTGCTTTAAGAACTTGTCCTGAATACATGCTATGGGCTCATTTTCCAGGCTACCTTTGCCAATCTGACTCTCCCAATCTACATGCAGATTAAAGTCACCCATGATTATTGTGGGACCTTTCTTACATGCCCCATTTATTTATTCCTGTATACTCTGTTCGGAGTGCTGTTGGAGCTGCACCCATTCAGACAAGTGGAGAGTATTCCATCACACTCTTGACTTTTGCCTTGTAGATGGTGGAAAGGCTTTGGGGAAGCAGGAGGTGAGTTACTCGCCACAGGATATCTAGCCTCTGACCTGCTCTTGTAACCACGGTATCTATATGGCTACTCCAGTTCAGTTTCTGGTCAATGGTAGTGGGATATTCAGCGATCGTAATGCCGTTGAATGCTCAGGGGAGATGATTAGATTCTCTCTTGTTGAAGATGGTCATTGCCTAGCACTTGTGTGGTGTGAATGTAACTTGCCACTCATCAGCCCAAGCCTGGATATTGTCCAGGCCTTGCTGCATTTCGACACGGACTGCTTCTGTATCTGAGGAGTCGCGCATGGTGCTGAACATTGTGCAATCATCAGCGAACATCCCCACTTCTGACCTTATGATTGAAAGAAGGTCATTGATGAAGCAGCTGAAGATGGTTGGGCCGAGGACACTACCCTGAGGAACTCCTGCAGTGATGTCATGGAGCTCAGATGATCGACCTCCAACAACCACAACCATCTTCCTTTGCACTAGGTATGATTCCAACCAGCAGAGAGTTTTCCCCCGATTCCCATTGACTCCAGTTTTGCTAGGGCTCCTTGATGCCATACTCGGTCAAATGCTGCCTTGATGTCACTTTCACCTCACCCCTTGACTTCATGAATCAAGGCTGTAAAGAGGTCAGGAGCTGAGTGGCCCTGGGGGAACCCAAACTGAGTGTCACTGAGCAGGTTATTGCTAAGCAAGTGCCGCTTGATTGCACTGTCAATGACACCTTCCATCAGTTTACTGATGATCGAGAGTAGACTGATGGGGCGGTAATTGGCCGGGTTGGATCTGTCCTGCTTTTTGTGTACAGGACATACCTGGGTAATTTTCCACATTGCCACGTAGATGCCAGTGTTGCAGCTTGGAACAACTTGGCTAGGGGCGCGGCAAGTTCTGGAGCACAGGTCTTCAGTACTATTGCTGAAATATTGTCAGGACCCATAGCCTTTGCAGTATTCAGTGCCTTCAGTCGTTTCTTGATATCATGCAGAGTGAATCAAATTTGCTGAAGTCTGGCATCTGTGATGCTGGGACTTCAGGAGGAGGCCGTGATGGATCATCAACTCGGCACGTCTGGCTGAAGATTGTTGCAAATGCTTCAGCCTTATCTTTTTCACTGATGTGCTGGGCTCCCCATCATTGATGATAGGGATATTTGTGGAACCACCTCCTCCAGTTAGTTGTTTAATTGTCCACCACCATTCAAGACTGGATGTGGCAGGACTGCAGAGCTTAGATCTGAACCGTTGGTTATGGGATCGCTTAGCTCTATCGCATGCTGCTTACGCAATTTGGCATGCAAGTAGTCCTGGGTTGTAGCTTCACCAGGTTGACACCTTATTTTGAGGTATGCCTGGTGCTGCTCCTGGCATGCCCTCCTGCACTCTTCATTGAACCAGGGTTGAACCCCCGGCTTGATGGTAATGGCAGAGTGGGGGATATGCCGGGCCATAAGGTTACAGATTGTGGTTGCGTACAGTTCTGCTGCTGATGATGGTCCACAGCACCTCATGGATGCCCAGTTTTGCATTGCTAGTTCTGTTCAAAATCTATCCCATTTAGCACAGTGGTAGTGCCACACAGCACGATGGAGGGTATCCTCAATGTAAAGATGGGACTTCGTCTCCACAAGGACTGTGCGGTGGTCATTCCTGCAAATAGTGTCATGGACAGATGCATCTGCAGCAGGCAGATTTGTGAGGTTGAGGTCAAGTATATTTTTCCCTCTTGTTGGTTACCTCACCACTTGTCGCAGACCCAGTCTAGCAGCTATGCCCTTTAGGACTCGGCCAGCTCAGTCAGTAGTGGTGCTACCGAGCCACTCTTGGTGATGGACATTGAAGTCCCCCACCCAGAGTACATTCTGCACCATTGCCACCCTCATTGTTTCCTCCAAGTGGTGTTCATCATGGAGGGTACTGATTCATCAGCTGAGGGGTGGGGAGCGAGTAGTTGGTAATCAGCAGAAGGTTTCCTTCCCTATGTTTGACCTGATGCCATGAGATGTCATGGGGTCTGTATTTGATGTTGAGGACTCCCAGAGCAACTCCCTCCTGACTGTATACCACTGTGCTACCACCTCTGCTGGGTCTGTCGTGCCAGTGGGACAGGACATATCCAGGATTGGTGATGGTGGTGTCTGTGATATTGTCTGTCAGGTATGATTTGTGAGTATGACTATGTCAGGCTGTTGCTTGTGTAGTCTGTGGGACAGTTCTCCCAACTTTGGCACAAGGACCAGATGTCGTAAGAAGGACTTTGCAGGGTCGACAGGGCTGGGTTATAAAGGAGTTACATGCACTATTTTCCAAATTAATGGCACCTTCCCCAAATATAGGGGATTTTGGAAAATTAAAACAAATGCATCAACTATCTCAACAGCTACTTCTTTTAACACCTAAGGGTGAAGTCCATCAGGACAAAGGGACTTGTCAGCCCACGGCTCCAACAATTTGCTCAGTGCCACTTCCCTGGTGATTGTAATTTCTTGTGTTCCTCCCTCCCTTTCATTTCCTGATTTACAGCTATTTCTGGGATGTTACTTGTATCCTGTATAGTGAAGACCGATGCAAAATACCTGTTCAGTTCATCTGCCATCTCCTTATTTTCCCTTATTAATTCCCCAGCCTCACTTTCGAGAGGACCAACACTCACTTTGTTAACTTTTCTTTTTTAAATGTCTATAGAAACTCTATCTTTTTATATTTCTAGCCAGCTTTCTCTCGTACTCTAATTTTTTCCTTCTCATCAATCTTTTTGACATTCTTTGCTGTTGTTTATATTCTGTCCAATCGCCTGAATGGCCACCCATCTTTGCACAGTTATATGCTTTTTAAAAAAGTTTGATACTATATTTAACTTTTTTAGTTAACCATCGATGGTTGGTCCTCTCCTTGGTATTTTTCTTTCTCATTGGAATGTATCTATTTTGTGTATTCTGAAATATGCCCTTAAATGTCTGCCACTGCATCTCTATTGACCTATCCCTTAACCTATAACCTTATAAAGATTACAATATCCACTATTCTAAAATCCTGATCTTCAAATCTAAATATTGTACCTTATTTGGAAACTAAGATTTTAGGGGTTTTACTGATGATCGCACATCAAGAGGCAGAGAAAGAATAGTGTGGCCCAGATGATGTGGAATGGGGAGTTGTAACTTCAGAGCTGACACAATCCATCTGTACAGTGGTTGTAAACGTCCAGAGCAGAGAAATTGTATAAGGGTAATTATTGGGTCCTGTTGCAGTACCAGTTAAGGCTAGTTCGAATTATGCACTTCTCGCGTTTTGGGTTGCCCTTGATTATTCTGTGAGATTAGCTTCCTGGAAGACTTTATATACGCTCTCTCTATACATTGGCCCAGGCATTTCATTAATGTGTGAGATATCTGGCTAGACTCTTAAACAGCTCCTCCTTGCATCTTGTTACGACTGAGGCTGGAGGAGTGCACAGTCTTTTCTACTTCCACTTCTCCACAGGTCACAACATATATTTAAATGTTTGCCCAGTAACCGATACAGTCAATTATATACTCGATTTTTATTTCAGAAAAAAATCCACCAACCAGGTTTCTTTAATAGACAACAAGATTATCAATTTATTATAAAACAAGACGTATTCAGTAAGGATGCAAAGCATTAACACACCGATTGAAATATGAAAGTTTCCTTCTACCTTAGCCCAACACACACATACACACACACCGGTTAAAGAAAAAATAAAGAAGTTTTCTCTGCAGAGATCTCGTTACAAAAAAGACAAAAAAAAACTTTGAACAACTACCTGTTAATTCTTGAAGGAAAAGGAGAAGATATGGAATGATATCAGTTATCCTTTTATTCTGGCCTCCAAATACACGTAGACGGCTGTCACTGGGATCTTTTTGGAGCAATTCGCTTCAGGCGACTTCGAGGATTAGTCTGGCAGGCTTTCCAGGAGAAAAGTGGTATCGGCGTTTCAGCTATCACACTGGATTCTGGAGAAAGGATAAGCTGGTGTCTTCTCTCTTAGGAGGCTGACCTCCAACTGACTCAAAACAATATCCAAAATGAAACCAACTCTTGACCACCATAAATCTGAACATGTCACTTCTCTTTGAACATCTCCGCCCATTCACCAAGGCTCTTGCTGTTTACTTAGCTGAAGACATGTGACTTCCACTAAGTGTGTTTCTAAACCAAGTCCCAAAGTCTTTCCAGTGACCTTTTTTAAAAAAAAAGTCCAGCATCTATATAATCTCTTCAGTCCTCCAAAGGAATCAATTTCCACAATTTTAAAACATGAATCATCACAAAATATTAAAAAATGGACGTACTTTCATAACAATGTAAAGAGAGCTGAATATTAATCGAGTTACTGAAGAATATGGTAAAGCAGCTAGACTGTCAACTTGCGTAAGTTACCCTCAGTGTTGCTCCAGGAAATGAAACAAAGAAGCTGAGAGGCACCTGCTCTTTGCTGCCTGATAGTGACTATCTTATAGCCTCGAGTTCTGGTCTTCTCCACAAGTGGAAACATCTTCTCTAAGTCTGTCCTATCAAACCTTTCATAATATTAAAGACCCTTCAGTCTTCTCTTTTTGAGAGAAAAATGCCAAGAAGATTTTCAGGACCCAAAAGACTGCCAAGGTAAGAGTACTCTGAATTTGCTAGTCTAAGTACAGGACCATCAGTTACATGCCATGAGGTTTTATTTTCTCAACCTGGTGTTTGTATGTTCTTGTGCAGTGCGTTCCTGTGTATGTGAGCAGGGAGAGAGACAGCGAATACTATAGTTAAGACGGTGCTGATCCCAGGATTAAGGCAGCATGCTATGATACAATATGGAAAGAATTTGGGTGGAGGTAAGACTTGGTTGCTGACAGTAAGTATGCTTTTAATATCATATTGTGAATGTGAACCACTGTGAGTAGAAGCTACCTGAATAGTACATGTTCCATGGACTGGGCACTTGGTTGTATCTAAACTGCCAAATCCCCATATGTGTAGGTTTTCTATCTGCTTACAGGAAAATACCAGAAAAATCAGCTGGAACAGCACTTGATTGGAGGACGCCCTCCCAACTCTTGGCCATTTGGGACACTGCTCTCCAAATTTGGAGGCTGGAGGCCATAGATGGAGTGGCGGGAGTGGGGGGGACGTCAGAGGTTCCCCTAAGCTTAGAGCTAGCACCACCCTCTGCTTGTTCACTGCTGATTTGCTCATTCATTGACATACAGGGATACTTTCCCCTCAAGCAGCATAACACATTTAGTGACCTTGAAATTCCACAGGGTTATTCCTACCTTCCACCATAACTTGGGGGCATAATTTGACACCTGCATGCCCCATGCACCTGGAAACTAGGATGGTCACCCTTCTGCACTTGCATGGCCAGGACAGGGAACTCCCAGTTAAGAGAAACCCAGCCCCTAGTCAAACCTTTGTCTTGGAAAACACAGACAGAAATTCCACCCCTGACAAGCAATACAGAAACCGCCACCAATAGTGAACACCTGATGTAAACCTGCCATTGGTGGGAGACTGATTGGTTCCTCACTGTGAGCGGGAATCTGCTATACTGGACGATATATCTTGTAAAAGCAGGCCTGGCGATCACCCCTTGCTGGCTTCCCAACTGCCACAGCTCTCCCTTAGCACTGACCATGCTACTGCTTCATCCCAGAATCAAAGGTTGCAGTGGCAGAGTAGAGCAAACTTGTGGGCTTGGCCAATAGTTGCAGAGCACGGGCCAAAGGTACAATGCAGTGCGAGATGGATCAGCATCCCTTCTTAATAAATGTTTCTTTAACAATTATAGATACCGCACATATTTCTAATAGCAGAATCTAGTATTGTAGGCAAGAATATCGATGAAACATTTGGCAGGTCTTTTAGTTTAGTTTAGAGATACAGCACTGAAACAGGCCCTTCGGCCCACCGAGTCTGTGCCGACCATCAACCACCCATTTATACTAATCCGACACTAATCCCATATTCCTACCACATCCTCACCTGTCCCTATATTTCCCTACCACCTACTTATACTAGGGGCAATTTATAATGGCCAATTTACCTACCAACCTGCAAGTCTTTTGGCTTGTGGGAGGAAACCGGAGCACCCGGAGGAAACCCATGCAGACACAGGGAGAACTTGCAAACTCCACACAGGCAGTACCCAGAATTGAACCCGGGTCCCTAGAGCTGTCAGGCTGCAGTGCTAACCATCTGTTGCTGGTGTATGACTGTGTAAGTTTTGTGTAATTTCACAGTTATTACCATGTTCTGGAGGTGATGTTTTTAAAGGTTTCATTCTTGACACGAGGCAAGTCTTACTCATGAAGAAATAAAAATCCCAGCTGTCACTGATTTACTGAAAGGGTCAAAGCACAACATTTCTCTGTGTTATCTCAATTTATTTGCCATAGTTGAACATATTGATATTCGGCTGCAAAGTTTGTCACTAAGATTATGCTGGTATCAAGAATCAAGATAATTTAAATTAGACTCTCAGTGTTAAATGTGTTGCCGAATTGTAATGAATTAATTCAGTGCTTCTGCTGAACACACAGTAATACCTGTAGAAAGGCAAATTAGCATTCATGTTTATGGATGAAGGATGAGAAAAATTCTTAAATGGGGATTTTTTTATTTAGAGATACAGCACTGAAACAGGCCCTTCGGCCCACCGAGTCTGTGCCGACCAAGAACCACCCATTTACACTAACCCTACAGTAATCCCATATTCCCTACCGCCTACCTCCACTTGGGGCAATTTACAATGGCCAATTTACCTATCACCTGCAAGTCTTTGGCGGTGGGAGGAAACCAGAGCACCCGGCGAAAACCCACGTGGTCACAGGGAGAACTTGCAAACTCCGCACAGGCAGTACCCAAAACTGAACCCGGGTCGCTGGAGCTGTGAGGCTGCGGTGCTGACCACTGCGCCACTGTGCCGCCCTAATTATTTTCATAAAACTATTGAGTCATAGAAGGAGGCCATTTGGCCCATCAAGCCTGCATCGGTTCTTTCAAACAGCATCATAGTTAGTCCCATTCCCTCTCTCTCTCCCAATAACCCAGCAATTTCTGCTAAAGGTAGAACCTTTCATCCTTTGTGCATGTGGAATCATGTATAACGGCAATGCTTATGATGTGAGATAACTAAATTTAAAATTTCCATCATGTGTATGAGTCCAGCACATACCACATAAATCATAACAGACAGCTTTTGTAAAATAATGCATCTGATTGCCACTTAACCCACCTTCCATGACACACCTTCTGCACTTGGAATCTGGTGTTTCTTTTTATTTTCTGGCAGTGTAGTTCTCCTCAGCTAATAGTTCCAGTTCCCTGAATTTCATAATTCCCTGTTATTTAAACATTTGAGTTTAAATTTCCATCGAGATTTGCATCTCTCAAGGATCAGAGAGGTCATTGCTACATACATTTGATTAATGGGGATTAGTCTTGTCATTGTGTGATTCAATGTCTTGCCACTGTTACAAAATGCTCAGAGAACATTTTGCATCATTAAACCTAATAACAATGTAAAGACTTGTAACTTCTTTTTTCAAGAAAAAGCGGTGAAAATCTGCCTTCTACTATCCTGACCACCACTTGGATAATTCAGGATCCTAAATTTGCTGTTATCCAATCTTTTCTATCACTCCTGACAATTCACTCTGCTTTTTACCTACCTTCACAGAAGGATTTGGCATAATTCTGTGGTTGTCTTGTGATGCATCTAGATGTGAACCCAAAGTATTACCCAAACTCATTCTGGCCTTGGTTCCAGCTTATACATGCAGGGATTCTTGGGACCTCCTGCTTATTTTGGACTCAGTAAACCTTGGGTAAGTCCCCTCCCTTGTTGTGGAGTAGACCAGATATAGAATCATAGAATCATAAAATAGTACAGCACAGAAAGATGCCATTCAGCCCATTGAATTCACGTTGGCTATTTTCAAGAGCAATCCGGTTTGTTCCACTCCCCACTCTTTCCCTATATCACTGCAATTTTTTCTCCTTCAAGTATTTATCCAATTCCCATTTGAAAGCCACTATTAAATCTGTATCCACCACCCTATCAGGCAGTACTTTCCAAATCCTAATCACTTGTTGGGTTAAAAAGCTTTTCCTCATGTTGTCTCTGGCTCTTTTGCCAATCACCTTCAACCTGTGCCCTTTGATTATCGACTCTTCAGCTATTGGAAACAGTTTCTCTTTATTTACTCTATGTAAACCCTTCATGATTTTAAACACAACTATCAACCTCCTCTACTTTAAGCAGAACAGCCCCAGCTTCTACATAACTGTAATCCCTCCTCTCTGGAACCAGTCTAGTAAATCACTTCTGTACCCTCTCCAAATCCTTCACGTCCTTCCTAAAGTATGGTGCCCAGAATTAGACATACTCCAGCTGGTTGATTTAATAGCTTTGAGGTATCGAGGAGTGTTAATTGTTAATTATTGACTTTTGTTGTATTTCCTTTTTTCTCCCCCATGCTGTCAATTTTCATTGTTTTCTTTCATAGCTCCAGAAGTGTTTGCCCAGAAACCCTACAGCAAAGCTGTTGACTGCTGGTCCATTGGAGTTATTTCTTAGATTCTGTGAGTATACATTCTCTTACAGGAGTCTCAGCCTAGTTTTTGTGCAGAAGTCACTGGAGTGAACCCAGAACCTGCTGACTGGGAGATGAGAGTGTCACCAACTGAGACATGACTGACAAGATCTGATATCTGAGGCATCAGATATCTGAAAACAGTGAGCGATACAAATTGCATTTTAACATAGAGTACTGTTTAAAATATGTCAAGCACATATTGTTTTGTAAATTAGCTCACAGCATACATTTTCCTGCCTCCCAATATATTGGAACTTGATTAGAGTTTTTAGAATGCAACACAGGAATTCTCAGATTTAGAGACATAATCAAAAGAATCATGTTGTATAGACTGTACTATTTTGCAGTTCCCTATTAGTTTATCAGGCTTTTCAACCTCTCTCCATGCTGGGCTACAGCAAAGAACTAGATTCCCTATGTTAGGATTTCAAAGTGACTGACAATGCTGTTGGCTAATTGAACAACAAGAGCAAAGACGACTTTTGAGCGACAAGGTTATTCCTCGTGCCATTTTATAACCTTTAAAATGTAGTGCGGAGAATTGTGTTGGAGGTGTTGTTTGATTGTGTAGTATGCATTTGATCTCTTTCTGATGTAAGTGGATGAATTAAGGCCACAGACCTGAAACGTTAACTCTGTTTCTTTTTCCACAGGTGCTGCCAGACCTGCTGAGTGTTTCCAGCATTTTCTGTTTTCATTTCAGATTTCCAGCATCTGCAGTATTTCACTTTGGTATGGGTGGATGAATGACTGTTTGGCATAATATTCCTGGCTACAAACTTGTTTCGGCACGAGGACCCTCAGTGCCATCCTTTGGCATTGCATGTTGATGGGTTTCCTTCTCCACTCTTCCATATTTGAGCCTCTGGCAGAATTCACCTTGTCCCTTTCCTGAGGTAAAGTTCATTAGTCTCCGATCCGAAAGACAATTATGAGTCCATTCCAAATTACTACCTGGTGTTATATATTGTTACACTATCTGTAAAGTGCTAGGAACCAATTAGCTAGGAACTAGTTGTGATGTGTAAGTGTTTCAATGGGGCCACATTCACGGCTGCACTGGAGAGTCATGTGATATGTAACATAAAACCAGTCTGACCAGTCCTACAGCAGGCAGCATGGTGGCTGAACAAATAAATGAAAAACTCAAGCCTTTCCAAGTTTAAAGTGTAATTATTTCCAACATCTGAGAACCAGATAACAACAAGAAGTCGTTACAAATGGTGTCCATCAGAGATAACAATCTGCCTCTGTGATTCAGTAACACAGCAGCCAACATGTTCCAAGGACTGGTTAATCGCCTCAGTGTACACTTCTGTCTATTTTTTCAATACAAAGCAAGAAGAAAAATGCATCCTCATTCCCTCCCTGCTTAATTTGACACATATCTGTATGCTAAGTAGTGGAATTGATAAATCAGACTCAGTTTTAAAAGTGCCTGAATTTTAAAAACAAGTTCTAGAGATACAGAGAAATTCAGGTGCATCCAGTCCCTGCACCTGAATGGTGAGGTCTGAGGAGTCCCCTGTATTGGGCCTCAAGTTAGCAAGGCACACAGAGCTTGTTGGCAAAGAGCTCAATGGAGAGTGCATGACTGCTAACATCACAGTAACCCTCAGGTAAGTGAAGACGGGACAAGAGGATTAGAGGCTGGGAATCTCCGGGGTGATGGGTGCAGGACGGGAGGAATGTTTGCTCTTTCTGGCTCTACATTCTGGTAAGTATATTGCAAAATCATAGCTTGTTTATAAGAGACAGTCCCAAGGTCTGGTTTTCCTGAGTAAATTTGGTGCTGGTGTTTGGCATCCAAGAACTTAAGTTTTGAAAACATGTATTGCTGGTTTCATTACTTCTTTATCTTAACAGTGATTTATTTTTAGTCATATGGGAGTGAAAGTGAGCTCTGTAGCGTCCATTTTTTGGGTGTGAGGTGGCCTCATAAACTAGCAAAATGACATTTGCGAAGTGCGTGCACACATCTAATGGAAAGTGTGCCGGACGCCATAATTGTTAAGGGATTTGCGCACAAATACCTAATGATCACCCGCCCCTTGTAGAGCACGCAGATCATAATGTTAATCAGCGTGTAACCAATAACCATTACCAGTGCTGCCATATTGAAGCACCAACCCTTTCTTCAATAGCACCACCACCGCCCTCACCAGTGCTATTTAAAGGGAGCATCAACTACTCTAGTTTAGTTGCTGGATTCTTTCTTCGAGATGTTTCTGCAATTCTTTTTTTTTGGTTGCTTTTCCATACTTGTTAAACGTTTCAATAGTCTACTGGGAATGGTCTGGCTGCTGCTGAAGTACATTTTTTGGTGATTTAAAGGCTTGTACCCAAACTAGTTGCTTCAAGACATGGATAGCCTAGTAGAGCTTCCTCTTGGCATTGAGCATGACTGGGAGAATCGGCAGAGGCCACACAGAGCAAGACAAGCTGTTCAAAGAGGGAGGAGGATGTTCTGTATGCCCTCCAGTGCCTTGGTTCCAGTGCACCGGTGCCCGGTATCTCACCACTTGCCGATCCTGCCTCGATCCTGTCCAGTGAATTATGCAGAGTGTCAGTACCTGAGTTGGTGGCTGCAAATGTGAGATCATGTGACAGTGTTCCTTCATCACTGTCTTCTTGCTCTTCCTCCAGAAGTTCACAGATGACACGAAAATTGGTGGTGTTGTAAATAGTGAGGAGGAAAGCCTTAGATTACAGGACGATATAGATGGTGGTAAGATGGGTGCAGCAGTGGCAAATGGAATTTAATCCTGAGAAGTGTGAGGTGATGCATTTTGGGAGGACTAACAAGGCAAGGGAATATAAAATGGATGGTAGGACTCTAGGAAGTACAGAGGGTCAGAGGGACCTTGGTGTACTTGTCTATAGATTACTGAAGGCAGCAGCACAGGTAGATAAGGTGGTTAGGAAGGCATATGGGATACTTGCCTTTATCAGCCGAGGCACAGAATATAAGAGCAGGGAGGTTATGATGGAGCTGTATAAAATGCTAGTTAGGCCACAGCTGGTCTACTCTGTACAGTTCTGGTCACCACACTATAGGAAGGATATGATTGCACAGGAGAGGGTGCAGAGGAGATTCACCAGGATGTTGCCTGGGCTGGAGCATTTCAGCTATGAAGAGAGACTGAAAAGGCTAGGATTGTTTTTCTTAGAGCAGAGAAGGCTGAGGGGGGAACATGATTGAGGTATACAAGATTATGAGGGGCATTGATAGATTAGATAGGAAGAAACATTTTCCCTTAGTGGAGGGGTCAATAACCAGGGGGCATAGATTTAAGGTAAAGGGCAGGAGGTTTAGAAGGGATTTGAGGAAAAAAAATTTCATCCAGAGGGTGGCTGGAATCTGGAACACACTGCCTGAAGAGGTGGTAGAGGCAGGAACCCTCACAACATTTTAGAAGTATTTAGATGAGCACTTGAAATGCCATTGCATATAACGCTATGGGCCAAGTGCTGGAAAATGGGATGAGAATAGTTAGGTGCTTGATGGTTGGCATGGACATGATGGACGAAGGGCCTGCTTCTGTGTTGTATAACTCTATGACTCTATGACTCCACTGTCTGGGCAGTTTCCATGGTCTGAAATGACAAAGGGACAAGGGTTGGGTTGTGGTGATGGGAAAGGAGGAAGTAAAACGTGCTTACACCAATTGCAGCTTGTAAATCAGAATAGATTGCAGGATGAGGGACAAGTGGAATGAACAAAGTAGGATTTGCTATGCAGATACCTTCATCACCAAATGATTCCACCTCACTGCTGGCTACAGCCTCAGCAATAGCCCTTCCCATAATCACCAATGCTATCTCCTCCACGGAGGAGAGAACAAGCTTCTCGCCCAAATCCCTTTAGCTCCTGTTGCCTCCGGTTATGTGCCACCTTCTGCGAGAAAGAGGGAAAAGTGTTAACGAGTGTTATGCAATATGTTTGAGTGATGTGGCTGTCTTGGTTGAATACCTGTCAGTGTGTGCGAGCTGTGTGTTGTGGATATGAGGTGTACAGCTGTGCTAAGTGTGTGAGGGTGAGGTGAAGGTAATGCACGTTAGGTATGAGTCCTGATTAATAGAGATTGCCGGTAGGTATGTGATGGGGGTATGGTGAACTGAGCAGTGGCTGGGGGTCGTAGTGCAGCTGGTAGAATCTGGCATTTGAAAATTACCTTGACAATTTGTCTGAGATTATTTAATTGCTTCCTGCACTGTATCCAGGTCTTAGGGCCTACACTCCTGGTGTTGACCTCCGCTGCTATCACCTGCCATTGCCTTTAGACCCTGGCCTGGATTTGTAATCCTGCCGTCGGGAGCGACAGCAGGCATGGAACATGGAAGCCATCCTGCATGTGACGTACGCAGCCATGCCACTGCGATTAAGTGGTGGGTGGCCACTTACCATAATGATGGTGGTCATCCCCCCCAATCACATGACGGGAGCGGCATTGGCGATGCTGTGAAAGGCGTCACCTGATGCAGGAGCAGGTGCTAGCGCCATCTTTAAAAGGCTGACAGCCCTGCAAACAGTGTATCCAAATGAAGAGTTACCCCCTTCCCCATCCATAAAATAATGCAGTTACCCCCTTCCCCCATCCCTAAAATAATGCAGACTTACCCCCTTCCCCACATCCATAAAATAATGCAGAGTTACCCCCTTCCCCATCCATAATATAATGCAGACTTACCCCCTTCCCCACATCCATAAAATAATGCAGAGTTACCCCCTTCCCCATCCCTAAAATAATGCAGAGTTACCCCTTCCCCATCCATAAAACAATGCAGAGTTACTCCCTTTCCCATCCATAAAATAATGCAGTTACCCCATCCCCACATTCATAAAATAATGCAGAATTACCCCCCTCCCCATCCATAAAATAATAGTTACCACCCTCCCCATCCATAAAATAATAGTTACCCCCTTCCCCATCCATAAAATAACAGTTACCCCCTTCAACATCCATAAAATAATAGTTACCCCCTTTCCCAAACATAAAATAATGCAGGTTTACCCCCTTCCGCATCCATAAAATATGCAGAGTTACCCCCTTCCCCATCCATAAATTAATGCAGAGTTACCCCATTCCCCATCCATAAAATAATGCAGATTTACCCCCTTTCCCAAACATAAAATAATAGAGTTACCCCCTTCCCCATCCATAAAATAATGCAGTTACCCCCTTCCCCATCCATAAAATAATGCAGTTACCCCCTTCCAAATCCATAAAATAATGCAGAGTTACCCCCTTTCCCAAACATAAAATAATGCAGAGTTACCCCCTTCCCCATCCATAAAATAATGCAGAGTTATACCCTTCCCCATCCATAAAATAATGCAGTTACCCCCTTCCCCATCCATAAAATAATGCAGAGTTACCCCCTTCCCCATCCATAAAATAATGCAGAGTTACCCCCTTCCCCATCCATAAAATAATGCAGTTACCCCCTTCCCCATCCATAAAATAATACAGTTACCCCCTTCCAAATCCATAAAATAATGCAGAGTTACCCCCTTTCCCAAACATAAAATAATGCAGAGTTACCCCCTTCCCCATCCATAAAATAATGCAGTTATACCCTTCCCCATCCATAAAATAATGCAGAGTTACCCCCTTCCCCATCCATAAAATAATGCAGAGTTACCCCCTTCCCCATCCATAAAATAATGCAGAGTTATACCCTTCCCCATCCATAAAATAATGCAGAGTTACCCCCTTCCCCATCCATAAAATAATGCAGAGTTATACCCTTCCCCATCCATAAAATAATGCAGAGTTACCCCCTTCCCCATCCATAAAATAATGCAGAGTTACCCCCTTCCCCATCCATAAAATAATGCAGAGTTATACCCTTCCCCATCCATAAAATAATGCAGAGTTACCCCCTTCCCCATCCATAAAATAATGCAGAGTTATACCCTTCCCCATCCATAAAATAATGCAGTTACCCCCTTTCCCAAACATAAAATAATAGAGTTACCCCCTTCCCCATCCATAAAATAATGCAGAGTTTCCCCCTTCCCCACCCATAAAATAATGCAGTTACCCCCTTTCCCAAACATAAAATAATAGAGTTACCCCCTTCCCCATCCATAAAATAATGCAGTTACCCCCTTCCCCATCCATAAAATAATGCAGAGTTACACCCTTCCCCACCCATAAAATAATGCAGAGTTTCCCCCATCCCCACCCACAAAATAATACAGTTACCCCCTTCCCCACATCCATAAAATAATGCAGAGTTACCCCCTTCCCCATCCATAAAATAATGCAGTGTTACCCCCTTCCCCATCCCTAAAATAATACAGTTACCCCCTTCCCCACATTCATAAAATAATGCAGAGTTACCCCCTTCCCCAATCCATAAAATAATGCAGAGTTTCCCCCATCCCCACCCACAAAATAATACAGTTACCCCCTTCCCCACATCCATAAAATAATGCAGAGTTACCCCCTTCCCCATCCCTAAAATAATAGTGTTACCCCCTTCCCCATCCCTAAAATAATGCAGTTACCCCCTTCCCCACATCCATAAAATAATGCAGTGTTACCCCCTTCCCCATCCCTAAAATAATGCAGAGTTACCCCCTTCCCCATCCCTAAAATAATACAGTTACCCCCTTCCCCACATCCATAAAATAATGCAGTGTTACCCCCTTCCCCATCCCTAAAATAATGCAGAGTTACCCCCTTCCCCACATCCATAAAATAATGCAGAGTTACCCCCTTCCCCATCCATAAAATAATGCAGAGTTACCCCCTTCCCCATCCATAAAATAATGCAGAGTTACACCCTTCCCCAATCCATAAAATAATGCAGAGTTTCCCCCATCCCCACCCACAAAATAATACAGTTACCCCCTTCGCCACATCCATAAAATAATGCAGAGTTACCCCCTTCCCCATCCATAAAATAATAGAGTTACCCCCTTACCCATCCATAAAATAATGCAGTTACCCCCTTCCCCACATCCATAAAATAATGCAGAGTTACCCCCTTCCCCATCCATAAAATAATGCAGAGTTACCCCCTTCCCCATCCATAAAATAATGCAGTTACCCCCTTCCCCACATCCATAAAATAATGCAGAGTTACCCCCTTCCCCATCCCTAAAATAATACAGTTACCCCCTTCCCCACATCCATAAAATAATGCAGAGTTACCCCCTTCCCCATCCATAAAATAATACAGTTACCCCCTTCCAAATCCATAAAATAATGCAGAGTTACCCCCTTTCCCAAACATAAAATAATGCAGAGTTACCCCCTTCCCCATCCATAAAATAATGCAGTTATACCCTTCCCCATCCATAAAATAATGCAGAGTTACCCCCTTCCCCATCCATAAAATAATGCAGAGTTACCCCCTTCCCCATCCATAAAATAATGCAGAGTTATACCCTTCCCCATCCATAAAATAATGCAGAGTTACCCCCTTCCCCATCCATAAAATAATGCAGAGTTACCCCCTTCCCCATCCATAAAATAATGCAGAGTTACCCCCTTCCCCATCCATAAAATAATGCAGAGTTATACCCTTCCCCATCCATAAAATAATGCAGAGTTACCCCCTTCCCCATCCATAAAATAATGCAGAGTTACCCCCTTCCCCATCCATAAAATAATGCAGAGTTATACCCTTCCCCATCCATAAAATAATGCAGAGTTACCCCCTTCCCCATCCATAAAATAATGCAGAGTTATACCCTTCCCCATCCATAAAATAATGCAGTTACCCCCTTTCCCAAACATAAAATAATAGAGTTACCCCCTTCCCCATCCATAAAATAATGCAGAGTTTCCCCCTTCCCCACCCATAAAATAATGCAGTTACCCCCTTTCCCAAACATAAAATAATAGAGTTACCCCCTTCCCCATCCATAAAATAATGCAGTTACCCCCTTCCCCATCCATAAAATAATGCAGAGTTACACCCTTCCCCACCCATAAAATAATGCAGAGTTTCCCCCATCCCCACCCACAAAATAATACAGTTACCCCCTTCCCCACATCCATAAAATAATGCAGAGTTACCCCCTTCCCCATCCATAAAATAATGCAGTGTTACCCCCTTCCCCATCCCTAAAATAATACAGTTACCCCCTTCCCCACATTCATAAAATAATGCAGAGTTACCCCCTTCCCCATCCATAAAATAATGCAGAGTTACACCCTTCCCCAATCCATAAAATAATGCAGAGTTTCCCCCATCCCCACCCACAAAATAATACAGTTACCCCCTTCCCCACATCCATAAAATAATGCAGAGTTACCCCCTTCCCCATCCCTAAAATAATACAGTGTTACCCCCTTCCCCATCCCTAAAATAATACAGTTACCCCCTTCCCCACATCCATAAAATAATGCAGTGTTACCCCCTTCCCCATCCCTAAAATAATGCAGAGTTTCCCCCATCCCCATCCATAAAATAATGCAGTTACCCCCTTCCCCACATCCATAAAATAATGCAGTGTTACCCCCTTCCCCATCCCTAAAATAATGCAGAGTTACCCCCTTCCCCATCCCTAAAATAATACAGTTACCCCCTTCCCCACATCCATAAAATAATGCAGTGTTACCCCCTTCCCCATCCCTAAAATAATGCAGAGTTACCCCCTTCCCCACATCCATAAAATAATGCAGAGTTACCCCCTTCCCCATCCATAAAATAATGCAGAGTTACCCCCTTCCCCATCCATAAAATAATGCAGAGTTACACCCTTCCCCAATCCATAAAATAATGCAGAGTTTCCCCCATCCCCACCCACAAAATAATACAGTTACCCCCTTCCCCACATCCATAAAATAATGCAGAGTTACCCCCTTCCCCATCCATAAAATAATAGAGTTACCCCCTTCCCCATCCATAAAATAATGCAGTTACCCCCTTCCCCACATCCATAAAATAATGCAGAGTTACCCCCTTCCCCATCCATAAAATAATGCAGAGTTACCCCCTTCCCCATCCATAAAATAATGCAGTTACCCCCTTCCGCCACATCCATAAAATAATGCAGAGTTACCCCCTTCCCCATCCCTAAAATAATACAGTTACCCCCTTCCAAATCCATAAAATAATGCAGAGTTACCCCCTTTCCCAAACATAAAATAATGCAGAGTTACCCCCTTCCCCATCCATAAAATAATGCAGTTATACCCTTCCCCATCCATAAAATAATGCAGAGTTACCCCCTTCCCCATCCATAAAATAATGCAGAGTTACCCCCTTCCCCATCCATAAAATAATGCAGAGTTATACCCTTCCCCATCCATAAAATAATACAGTTACCCCCTTCCAAATCCATAAAATAATGCAGAGTTACCCCCTTTCCCAAACATAAAATAATGCAGAGTTACCCCCTTCCCCATCCATAAAATAATGCAGTTATACCCTTCCCCATCCATAAAATAATGCAGAGTTACCCCCTTCCCCATCCATAAAATAATGCAGAGTTACCCCCTTCCCCATCCATAAAATAATGCAGAGTTATACCCTTCCCCATCCATAAAATAATGCAGAGTTACCCCCTTCCCCATCCATAAAATAATGCAGAGTTATACCCTTCCCCATCCATAAAATAATGCAGAGTTACCCCCTTCCCCATCCATAAAATAATGCAGAGTTACCCCCTTCCCCATCCCTAAAATAATACAGTTACCCCCTTCCCCACATCCATAAAATAATGCAGAGTTACCCCCTTCCCCATCCATAAAATAATGCAGTGTTACCCCCTTCCCCATCCCTAAAATAATAGTTACCCCCTTCCCCACATCCATAAAATAATGCAGAGTTACCCCCTTCCCCATCCATAAAATAATGCAGAGTTACCCCCTTCCCCATCCATAAAATAATACAGTTACCCCCTTCCAAATCCATAAAATAATGCAGAGTTACCCTCTTTCCCAAACATAAAATAATGCAGAGTTACCCCCTTCCCCATCCATAAAATAATGCAGAGTTACCCCCTTCCCCATCCATAAAATAATGCAGAGTTACCCCCTTCCCCATCCATAAAATAATGCAGAGTTATACCCTTCCCCATCCATAAAATAATGCAGAGTTACCCCCTTCCCCATCCATAAAATAATGCAGAGTTATACCCTTCCCCATCCATAAAATAATGCAGTTACCCCCTTTCCCAAACATAAAATAATAGAGTTACCCCCTTCCCCATCCATAAAATAATGCAGAGTTTCCCCCTTCCCCACCCATAAAATAATGCAGTTACCCCCTTTCCCAAACATAAAATAATAGAGTTACCCCCTTCCCCATCCATAAAATAATGCAGTTACCCCCTTCCCCATCCATAAAATAATGCAGAGTTACACCCTTCCCCACCCATAAAATAATGCAGAGTTTCCCCCATCCCCACCCACAAAATAATACAGTTACCCCCTTCCCCACATCCATAAAATAATGCAGAGTTACCCCCTTCCCCATCCATAAAATAATGCAATGTTACCCCCTTCCCCATCCCTAAAATAATAGTTACCCCCTTCCCCACATCCATAAAATAATGCAGAGTTACCCCCTTCCCCATCCATAAAATAATGCAGAGTTACACACTTCCCCAATCCATAAAATAATGCAGAGTTTCCCCCATCCCCACCCACAAAATAATACAGTTACCCCCTTCCCCACATCCATAAAATAATGCAGAGTTACCCCCTTCCCCGTCCCTAAAATAATAGTGTTACCCCCTTCCCCATCCCTAAAATAATACAGTTACCCCCTTCCCCACATCCATAAAATAATGCAGTGTTACCCCCTTCCCCATCCCTAAAATAATGCAGAGTTTCCCCCATCCCCATCCATAAAATAATGCAGTTACCCCCTTCCCCACATCCATAAAATAATGCAGTGTTACCCACTTCCCCATCCCTAAAATAATGCAGAGTTACCCCCTTCCCCACATCCATAAAATAATGCAGAGTTACCCCCTTCCCCATCCATAAAATAATGCAAGAGTTACCCCCTTCCCCATCCATAAAATAATGCAGAGTTACACCCTTCCCCAATCCATAAAATAATGCAGAGTTTCCCCCATCCCCACCCACAAAATAATACAGTTACCCCCTTCCCCACATCCATAAAATAATGCAGAGTTACCCCCTTCCCCATCCCTAAAATAATACAGTTACCCCTTTCCCCACATCCATAAAATAATGCAGAGTTACCCCCTTCCCCATCCATAAAATAATGCAGAGTTACCCCCTTCCCCATCCCTAAAATAATACAGTTACCCCCTTCCCCACATCCATAAAATAATGCAGTTACCCCCTTCCCCATCCATAAAATAATGCAGTGTTACCCCCTTCCCCATCCCTAAAATAATACAGTTACCCCCTTCCCCACATCCATAAAATAATGCAGAGTTACCCCCTTCCCCATCCATAAAATAATAGTTACCCCCTTCCCCATCCATAAAATAATAGTTACCCCCTTCCCCTTCCATAAAATAATAGTTACCCCCTTTCCCAAACATAAAGTATGCAGAGTTACCCCCTTCCCCATCCATAAAATAATGAAGTTGCCCCCTTCCAAATCCATAAAATAATGCAGTTACCCCCTTCCCCATCCATAAAATAATGCAGAGTTACCCCCTTCCCCATCCATAAAATAATGCAGAGTTACCCCCTTCCCCATCCATAAAATAATGCAGTTACCCCTTTCCCCATCCATAAAATAATGCAGTTACCCCCTTCCAAATCCATAAAATAATGCAGTTACCCCCTTTCCCAAACATAAAATAATGCAGAGTTACCCCCTTCCCCATCCATAAAATAATGCAGATTTATACCCTTCCCCATCCATAAAATAATGCAGAGTTACCCCCTTCCCCATCCATAAAATAATGCAGAGTTACCCCCTTCCCCATCCATAAAATAATGCAGAGTAATACCCTTCCCCATCCATAAAATAATGCAGAGTTACACCCTTCCCCACCCATAAAATAATGCAGAGTTTCCCCCATCCCCACCCACAAAATAATACAGTTACCCCCTTTCCCACATCCATAAAATAATGCAGAGTTACCCCCTTCCCCATCCATAAAATAATGCAGTGTTACCCCTTCCCCATCCCTAAAATAATACAGTTACCCCCTTCCCCACATCCATAAAATAATGCAGAGTTACCCCCTTACCCATCCATAAAATAATGCAGTGTTACCCCCTTCCCCATCCCTAAAATAATACAGTTACCCCCTTCCCCACATCCATAAAATAATGCAGAGTTACCCCCTTCCCCATCCATAAAATAATGCAGTGTTACCCCCTTCCACATCCCTAAAATAATACAGTTACCCCCTTCCCCACATCCATAAAATAATGCAGAGTTACCCCCTTCCCCATCCATAAAATAATGCAGTGTTACCCCCTTCCCCATCCCTAAAATAATAGTTACCCCCTTCCCCACATCCATAAAATAATGCAGTGTTACCCCCTTCCCCACCCATAAAATAATACAGTTACCCCCTTCCCCACATCCATAAAATAATGCAGAGTTACCCCCTTCCCCATCCATAAAATAATGCAGAGTTACACCCTTCCCCACCCATAAAATAATGCAGAGTTTCCCCCATCCCCACCCACAAAATAATACAGTTCCCCCCTTCCCCACATCCATAAAATAATGCAGAGTTACCCCCTTCCCCATCCATAAAATAATGCAGAGTTACCCCCTTCCCCATCCATAAAATAATGCAGAGTTACCCCCTTCCCCATCCATAAAATAATGCAGAGTTACCCCCTTCCCCATCCATAAACTAATGCAGTGTTACCCCCTTCCCCATCCCTAAAATAATACAGTTACCCCCTTCCCCACATCCATAAAATAATGCAGAGTTACCCCCTTCCCCATCCATAAAATAATGCAGAGTTACCCCCTTCCCCATCCATAAAATAATGCAGTGTTACCCCCTTCCCCACCCATAAAATAATGCAGAGTTACCCCCTTCCCCATCCATAAAATAATGCAGTGTTACCCCCTTCCCCACCCATAAAATAATGCAGAGTTACACCCTTCCCCACCCATAAAATAATGCAGAGTTTCCCCCATCCCCACCCACAAAATAATAGTTAACCCCTTCCCCACATCCATAAAATAATGCAGAGTTACCCCCTTTCCCATCCCTAAAATAATACAGTTACCCCCTTCCCCACATCCATAAAATAATGCAGAGTTACCCCCTTCCCCACCCATAATATAATACAGTTACCCCCTTCCCCACATCCATAAAATAATGCAGAGTTACCCCCTTCCCCATCCATAAAATAATGCAGAGTTACCCCCTGCCCGATCCATAAAATAATGCTGAGTTACCCCCTTCCCCTTCCATAAAATAATGCAGAGTTACCCCCTTCCCCATCCATAAAATAATACAGATTTACCCCCTTCCCCATCCATAAAATAATAAAGAGTTACCCGCTTCCCCATCCATGAAATAATGCAGAGTTACCCCCTTCCCCATCCATAAAAGAATGCAGAGTTACCCCCTTCCCCATCCATAAAATAATGCAGAGTTTCACCTTTCCCCATCCATAAAATAATACAGAATTACCCCCTTCCCCATCCATAAAATAATGCAGAGTTACACTCTTCCCCATCCATAAAATAATACAGAGTTACCCCCTTCCCCATCCATAAAATAATGCAGAGTTACACTCTTCCCCATCCATAAAATAATACAGATTTACCCCCTTCCCCATCCATAAAATAATGCAGAGTTACCCCCTTCCCCATCCATAAAATAATGCAGAGTTACCCCCTTCCCCATCCATAAAATAATGCAGTTACACTCTTCCCCATCCATAAAATAATGCAGAGTTTCACCTTTCCCCATCCATAAAATAATACAGAGTTACCCCCTTCCCCATTCATAAAATAATGCAGAGTTACACTCTTCCCCATCCATAAAATAATACAGATTTACTCCCTTCCCCATCCATAAAATAATGCAGAGTTACACTCTTCCCCATCCATAAAATAATACAGATTTACCCCCTGCCCCATCCATAAAATAATGCAGAGTTACCCCCTTCCCCATCCATAAAATAATGCAGTGTTACACCCCTTCCCCATCCCTAAAATAATACAGTTACCCCCTTCCCCACATCCATAAAATAATGCAGAGTTACCCCTTCCCCATCCATAAAATAATGCAGTGTTACCCCCTTCCCCACCCATAAAATAATACAGTTACCCCCTTCCCCACATCCATAAAATAATGCAGAGTTACCCGCTTCCCCATCCATAAAATAATGCAGAGTTACACCCTTCCCCACCCATAAAATAATGCAGAGTTTCCCCCATCCCCACCCACAAAATAATACAGTTACCCCCTTCCCCACATCCATAAAATAATGCAGAGTTACCCCCTTCCCCATCCATAAAATAATGCAGAGTTACCCCCTTCCCCATCCATAAAATAATGCAGAGTTACCCCCTTCCCCATCCATAAAATAATGCAGAGTTACCCCCTTCCCCATCCATAAAATAATGCAGTGTTACCCCCCTTCCCCATCCCTAAAATAATACAGTTACCCCCTTCCCCACATCCATAAAATAATGCAGAGTTACCCCCTTCCCCATCCATAAAATAATGCAGAGTTACCCCCTTCCCCATCCATAAAATAATGCAGTGTTACCCCCTTCCCCACCCATAAAATAATGCAGAGTTACCCCCTTCCCCATCCATAAAATAATGCAGTGTTACCCCCTTCCCCACCCATAAAATAATGCAGAGTTACACCCTTCCCCACCCATAAAATAAGGCAGAGTTTCCCCCATCCCCACCCACAAAATAATACAGTTACCCCCTTCCCCACATCCATAAAATAATGCAGAGTTACCCGCTTCCCCATCCATAAAATAATGCAGTGTTACCCCCTTCCCCATCCCTAAAATAATACAGTTACCCCCTTCCCCACATCCATAAAATAATGCAGAGTTACCCCCTTACCCATCCATAAAATAATGCAGTGTTACCCCCCTTTCCCATCCCTAAAATAATACAGTTACCCCCTTCCCCACATCCATAAAATAATACAGAGTTACCCCCTTCCCCACCCATAATATAATACAGTTACCCCCTTCCCCACATCCATAAAATAATGCAGAGTTACCCCCTTCCCCATCCATAAAATAATGCAGAGTTACCCCCTGCCCGATCCATAAAATAATGCTGAGTTACCCCCTTCCCCTTCCATAAAATAATGCAGAGTTACCCCCTTCCCCATCCATAAAATAATACAGATTTACCCCCTTCCCCATCCATAAAATAATAGAGTTACCCGCTTCCCCATCCATGAAATAATGCAGAGTTACCCCCTTCCCCATCCATAAAAGAATGCAGAGTTACCCCCTTCCCCATCCATAAAATAATGCTGAGTTTCACCTTTCCCCATCCATAAAATAATACAGAATTACCCCCTTCCCCATCCATAAAATAATGCAGAGTTACACTCTTCCCCATCCATAAAATAATACAGAGTTACCCCCTTCCCCATCCATAAAATAATGCAGAGTTACACTCTTCCCCATCCATAAAATAATACAGATTTACCCCCTTCCCCATCCATAAAATAATGCAGAGTTACCCCCTTCCCCATCCATAAAATAATGCAGAGTTACCCCCTTCCCCATCCATAAAATAATGCAGTTACACTCTTCCCCATCCATAAAATAATGCAGAGTTTCACCTTTCCCCATCCATAAAATAATAGAGTTACCCCCTTCCCCATTCATAAAATAATGCAGAGTTACACTCTTCCCCATCCATAAAATAATACAGATTTACTCCCTTCCCCATCCATAA
This sequence comes from Heterodontus francisci, assembly GCF_036365525.1. Classification (NCBI taxonomy): domain Eukaryota; kingdom Metazoa; phylum Chordata; class Chondrichthyes; order Heterodontiformes; family Heterodontidae; genus Heterodontus; species Heterodontus francisci. Next base: position 71,347,049 of record NC_090397.1, read on the forward strand.
AATAATGCAGAGTTACCCCCTTCCCCATCCATAAAATAATGCAGAGTTACACTCTTCCCCATCCATAAAATAATACAGATTTACCCCCTTCCCCATCCATAAAATAATGCAGAGTTACCCCCTTCCCCATCCATAAAATAATAGTTAACCCCTTCCCCACATCCATAAAATAATGCAGAGTTACCCCCTTCCCCATCCCTAAAATAATACAGTTACCCCCTTCCCCACATCCATAAAATAATGCAGAGTTACCCCCTTACCCATCCATAAAATAATGCAGTGTTACCCCCTTTCCCATCCCTAAAATAATACAGTTACCCCCTTCCCCACATCCATAAAATAATGCAGAGTTACCCCCTTCCCCACCCATAATATAATACAGTTACCCCCTTCCCCACATCCATAAAATAATGCAGAGTTACCCCCTTCCCCATCCATAAAATAATGCAGAGTTACCCCCTGCCCGATCCATAAAATAATGCTGAGTTACCCCCTTCCCCTTCCATAAAATAATGCAGAGTTACCCCCTTCCCCATCCATAAAATAATACAGATTTACCCCCTTCCCCATCCATAAAATAATAAAGAGTTACCCGCTTCCCCATCCATGAAATAATGCAGAGTTACCCCCTTCCCCATCCATAAAAGAATGCAGAGTTACCCCCTTCCCCATCCATAAAATAATGCAGAGTTTCACCTTTCCCCATCCATAAAATAATACAGAATTACCCCCTTCCCCATCCATAAAATAATGCAGAGTTACACTCTTCCCCATCCATAAAATAATACAGAGTTACCCCCTTCCCCATCCATAAAATAATGCAGAGTTACACTCTTCCCCATCCATAAAATAATACAGATTTACCCCCTTCCCCATCCATAAAATAATGCAGAGTTACCCCCTTCCCCATCCATAAAATAATGCAGAGTTACCCCCTTCCCCATCCATAAAATAATGCAGTTACACTCTTCCCCATCCATAAAATAATGCAGAGTTTCACCTTTCCCCATCCATAAAATAATACAGAGTTACCCCCTTCCCCATTCATAAAATAATGCAGAGTTACACTCTTCCCCATCCATAAAATAATACAGATTTACTCCCTTCCCCATCCATAAAATAATGCAGAGTTACCCCCTTCCCCATCCATAAAATAATGCAGAGTTACACTCTTCCCCATCCATAAAATAATGCAGAGTTACCCCCTTCCCCATCCATAAAATAATGCAGAGTTACCCCCTTCCCCATCCATAAAATAATGCAGAGTTACCCCCTTCCCCATCCATAAAATAATGCAGTGTTACCCCCCTTCCCCATCCCTAAAATAATACAGTTACCCCCTTCCCCACATCCATAAAATAATGCAGAGTTACCCCCTTCCCCATCCATAAAATAATGCAGAGTTACCCCCTTCCCCATCCATAAAATAATGCAGTGTTACCCCCTTCCCCACCCATAAAATAATGCAGAGTTACCCCCTTCCCCATCCATAAAATAATGCAGTGTTACCCCCTTCCCCACCCATAAAATAATGCAGAGTTACACCCTTCCCCACCCATAAAATAAGGCAGAGTTTCCCCCATCCCCACCCACAAAATAATACAGTTACCCCCTTCCCCACATCCATAAAATAATGCAGAGTTACCCGCTTCCCCATCCATAAAATAATGCAGTGTTACCCCCTTCCCCATCCCTAAAATAATACAGTTACCCCCTTCCCCACATCCATAAAATAATGCAGAGTTACCCCCTTACCCATCCATAAAATAATGCAGTGTTACCCCCTTTCCCATCCCTAAAATAATACAGTTACCCCCTTCCCCACATCCATAAAATAATACAGAGTTACCCCCTTCCCCACCCATAATATAATACAGTTACCCCCTTCCCCACATCCATAAAATAATGCAGAGTTACCCCCTTCCCCATCCATAAAATAATGCAGAGTTACCCCCTGCCCGATCCATAAAATAATGCTGAGTTACCCCCTTCCCCTTCCATAAAAAAATGCAGAGTTACCCCCTTCCCCATCCATAAAATAATACAGATTTACCCCCTTCCCCATCCATAAAATAATAGAGTTACCCGCTTCCCCATCCATGAAATAATGCAGAGTTACCCCCTTCCCCATCCATAAAAGAATGCAGAGTTACCCCCTTCCCCATCCATAAAATAATGCTGAGTTTCACCTTTCCCCATCCATAAAATAATACAGAATTACCCCCTTCCCCATCCATAAAATAATGCAGAGTTACACTCTTCCCCATCCATAAAATAATACAGAGTTACCCCCTTCCCCATCCATAAAATAATGCAGAGTTACACTCTTCCCCATCCATAAAATAATACAGATTTACCCCCTTCCCCATCCATAAAATAATGCAGAGTTACCCCCTTCCCCATCCATAAAATAATGCAGAGTTACCCCCTTCCCCATCCATAAAATAATGCAGTTACACTCTTCCCCATCCATAAAATAATGCAGAGTTTCACCTTTCCCCATCCATAAAATAATAGAGTTACCCCCTTCCCCATTCATAAAATAATGCAGAGTTACACTCTTCCCCATCCATAAAATAATACAGATTTACTCCCTTCCCCATCCATAAAATAATGCAGAGTTACCCCCTTCCCCATCCATAAAATAATGCAGAGTTACACTCTTCCCCATCCATAAAATAATACAGATTTACCCCCTTCCCCATCCATAAAATAATGCAGAGTTACCCCCTTCCCCATCCATAAAATAATGCAGAGTTACACTCTTCCCCATCCATAAAATAATGCAGAGTTACACTCTTCCCCATCCATAAAATAATGCAGAGTTACCCCCTTCCCCATCCATAAAATAATACAGAATTACCCCCTTGCCCATCCATAAAATAATGCAGAGTTACCCCCTTTCCCATCCATAAAATAATGCAGTTACACTCTTCCCCATCCATAAAATAATACAGATTTACCCCCTGCCCCATCCCTAAAATAATACAGTTACCCCCTTCCCCACATCCATAAAATAATGCAGAGTTACCCCCTTACCCATCCATAAAATAATGCAGTGTTACCCCCTTTCCCATCCCTAAAATAATACAGTTACCCCCTTCCCCACATCCATAAAATAATACAGAGTTACCCCCTTCCCCACCCATAATATAATACAGTTACCCCCTTCCCCACATCCATAAAATAATGCAGAGTTACCCCCTTCCCCATCCATAAAATAATGCAGAGTTACCCCCTGCCCGATCCATAAAATAATGCTGAGTTACCCCCTTCCCCTTCCATAAAATAATGCAGAGTTACCCCCTTCCCCATCCATAAAATAATACAGATTTACCCCCTTCCCCATCCATAAAATAATAGAGTTACCCGCTTCCCCATCCATGAAATAATGCAGAGTTACCCCCTTCCCCATCCATAAAAGAATGCAGAGTTACCCCCTTCCCCATCCATAAAATAATGCTGAGTTTCACCTTTCCCCATCCATAAAATAATACAGAATTACCCCCTTCCCCATCCATAAAATAATGCAGAGTTACACTCTTCCCCATCCATAAAATAATACAGAGTTACCCCCTTCCCCATCCATAAAATAATGCAGAGTTACACTCTTCCCCATCCATAAAATAATACAGATTTACCCCCTTCCCCATCCATAAAATAATGCAGAGTTACCCCCTTCCCCATCCATAAAATAATGCAGAGTTACCCCCTTCCCCATCCATAAAATAATGCAGTTACACTCTTCCCCATCCATAAAATAATGCAGAGTTTCACCTTTCCCCATCCATAAAATAATAGAGTTACCCCCTTCCCCATTCATAAAATAATGCAGAGTTACACTCTTCCCCATCCATAAAATAATACAGATTTACTCCCTTCCCCATCCATAAAATAATGCAGAGTTACCCCCTTCCCCATCCATAAAATAATGCAGAGTTACACTCTTCCCCATCCATAAAATAATACAGATTTACCCCCTTCCCCATCCATAAAATAATGCAGAGTTACCCCCTTCCCCATCCATAAAATAATGCAGAGTTACACTCTTCCCCATCCATAAAATAATGCAGAGTTACACTCTTCCCCATCCATAAAATAATGCAGAGTTACCCCCTTCCCCATCCATAAAATAATACAGAATTACCCCCTTGCCCATCCATAAAATAATGCAGAGTTACCCCCTTTCCCATCCATAAAATAATGCAGTTACACTCTTCCCCATCCATAAAATAATACAGATTTACCCCCTTTCCCATCCATAAAATAATGCAGTTACCCCCTTGCCCATCCATAAAATAATGCAGAGTTACCCCCTTTCCCATCCATAAAATAATGCAGTTACCCCCTTCCCCATCCATAAAATAATGCAGTTACCCCCTTCCCCATCCATAAAATATGCAGAGTTACCCCCTTCCCCATCCATAAAATAATGCAGAGTTACCCCCTTCCCCATCCATAAAATAATGCAGAGTTACCCCCTTCCCCATCCATAAAATAATGCAGAGTTACCCCCTTCCCCATCCATACAATAATGCAGAGTTTCACCTTTCCCAATCCATAAAATAATACAGAATTACCCCCTTCCCCATCCATAAAATAATGCAGAGTTACACTCTTCCCCATCCATAAAATAATGCAGAGTTTCACCTTTCCCCATCCATAAAATAATACAGAATTACCCCCTTCCCCATCCATAAAATAATGCAGAGTTACACTCTTCCCCATCCATAAAATAATACAGATTTACCCCCTTCCCCATCCATAAAATAATGCAGAGCTACCCCCTTCCCCATCCATAAAATAATGCAGTTACCCCCTTCCAAATCCATAAATTAATGCAGTTACCCCCTTCCCCATCCATAAATTAATGCAGAGTTACCCCCTTCCCCATCCATAAAATAATGCAGTTACCCCCTTCCCCATCCATAAAATATGCAGAGTTACCCCCTTCCCCATCCATAAAATAATGCAGAGTTACCCCCTTCCCCATCCATAAAATAATGCAGAGTTACCCCCTTCCCCTTCCATAAAATAATGCAGAGTTACACTCTTCCCCATCCATAAAATAATGCAGAGTTACCCCCTTCCCCTTCCATAAAATAATGCAGAGTTACACTCTTCCCCATCCATAAAATAATGGAGAGTTACCCCCTTCCCCTTCCATAAAATTATGCAGAGTTACCCCCTTCCCCTTCCATAAAATAATGCAGAGTTACACTCTTCCCCATCCATAAAATAATGCAGAGTTACCTGCTTCCCCATCCATAAAATAATGCAGAGTTACCCCCTTCCCCTTCCATAAAATAATGCAGTTACACTCTTCCCCATCCATAAAATAATACAGAATTACCCCCTTCCCCATCCATAAAATAATGCAGAGCTACCTGCTTCCCCATCCATAAAATAATACAGAATTACCCCCTTCCCCATCCATAAAATAATGCAGAGTTACCCCCTTCCCCTTCCATAAAATAATGCAGAGTTACACTCTTCCCCATCCATAAAATAATGCAGAGTTACACTCTTCCCCATCCATAAAATAATACAGAATTACCCCCTTCCCCATCCATAAAATAATGCAGAGTTACCCCCTTCCCCATCCATAAAATAATGCAGAGTTACCCCCTTCCCCATCCATAAAATAATGCAGAGTTACACTCTTCCCCATCCATAAAATAATGCAGAGTTACCCCCTTTCCCATCCATAAAATAATGCAGAGTTACACTCTTCCCCATCCATAAAATAATACAGATTTACCCCCTTCCCCATCCATAAAATAATGCAGAGTTACCCCCTTCCCCATCCATAAAATAATGCAGAGTTTCACCTTTCCCAATCCATAAAATAATACAGAATTACCCCCTTCCCCATCCATAAAATAATGCAGAGTTACCCCCTTCCCCATCCATAAAATAATGCAGAGTTACCCCCTTCCCCATCCATAAAATAATGCAGAGTTTCACCTTTCCCAATCCATAAAATAATACAGAATTACCCCCTTCCCCATCCATAAAATAATGCAGAGTTACCCCCTTCCCCATCCATAAAATAATGCAGAGTTACCCCCTTCCCCATCCATAAAATAATGCAGAGTTACACTCTTCCCCATCCATAAAATAATGCAGAGTTTCACCTTTCCCCATCCATAAAATAATACAGAATTACCCCCTTCCCCATCCATAAAATAATGCAGAGTTACACTCTTCCCCATCCATAAAATAATACAGATTTACCCCCTTCCCCATCCATAAAATAATGCAGAGCTACCCCCTTCCCCATCCATAAAATAATGCAGTTACCCCCTTCCAAATCCATAAATTAATGCAGAGTTACCCCCTTCCCCATCCATAAATTAATGCAGAGTTACCCCCTTCCCCATCCATAAAATAATGCAGTTACCCCCTTCCCCATCCATAAAATATGCAGAGTTACCCCCTTCCCCATCCATAAAATAATGCAGAGTTACCCCCTTCCCCATCCATAAAATAATGCAGAGTTACCCCCTTCCCCTTCCATAAAATAATGCAGAGTTACACTCTTCCCCATCCATAAAATAATGCAGAGTTACCCCCTTCCCCTTCCATAAAATAATGCAGAGTTACACTCTTCCCCATCCATAAAATAATGCAGAGTTACCCCCATTTCCCCTTCCATAAAATTATGCAGAGTTACCCCCTTCCCCTTCCATAAAATAATGCAGAGTTACACTCTTCCCCATCCATAAAATAATGCAGAGTTACCTGCTTCCCCATCCATAAAATAATGCTGAGTTACCCCCTTCCCCTTCCATAAAATAATGCAGTTACACTCTTCCCCATCCATAAAATAATACAGAATTACCCCCTTCCCCATCCATAAAATAATGCAGAGTTACCTGCTTCCCCATCCATAAAATAATACAGAATTACCCCCTTCCCCATCCATAAAATAATGCAGAGTTACCCCCTTCCCCTTCCATAAAATAATGCAGAGTTACACTCTTCCCCATCCATAAAATAATGCAGAGTTACACTCTTCCCCATCCATAAAATAATACAGAATTACCCCCTTCCCCATCCATAAAATAATGCAGAGTTACCTCCTTCCCCATCCATAAAATAATGCAGAGTTACCCCCTTCCCCATCCATAAAATAATGCAGAGTTACACTCTTCCCCATCCATAAAATAATGCAGAGTTACCCCCTTCCCCATCCATAAAATAATACAGAATTACCCCCTTCCCCATCCATAAAATAATGCAGAGTTACACTCTTCCCCATCCATAAAATAATACAGAATTACCCCCTTCCCCGTCTATAAAATAATACAGAATTACTCCCTTCCCCATCCATAAAATAATGCAGAATTACCCCCATCCCCATCCAGAAAATAATGCAGAGTTTCACCTTTCCCAATCCATAAAATAATACAGAATTGCCCACTTCCCCATCCATAAAATAATGCAGAGTTACACTCTTCCCCATCCATAAAATAATACAGAATTACCCCCTTCCCCATCCATAAAATAATGCAGAGTTACCCCCTTCCCCATCCATAAAATAATACAGAATTACCCCCTTCCCCATCCATAAAATAATGCAGAGTTACACTCTTCCCCATCCATAAAATAATGCAGAGTTACCCCCTTCCCCATCCATAAAATAATGCAGAGTTACCCCCTTCCCCATCCATAAAATAATACAGAATTACCCCCTTCCAAATCCATAAAATAATGCAGTGTTACCCCCTTCCCCATCCATAAATTAATGCAGAGTTACCCCCTTCCCCATCCATAAAATATGCAGAGTTACCCCCTTCCCCATCCATAAAATAATGCAGAGTTACCCCCTTCCCCATCCATAAAATAATGCAGAGTTACCCCCTGCCCGATCCATAAAATAATGCTGAGTTACCCCCTTCCCCATCCATAAAATAATGCAGAGTTACCCCCTTCCCCATCCATAAAATAATAGAGTTACCCTCTTCCCCATCCATAAAATAATACAGAATTACCCCCTTCCCCATCCATAAAATAATGCAGAGTTACACTCTTCCCCATCCATAAAATAATGCAGAATTACCCCCTTCCCAATCCATAAAATAATGCAGTTACCCCCTCCCCCATCCATAAAATAATGCAGAGTTTCACCTTTCCCAATCCATAAAATAATACAGAATTACCCCCTTCCCCATCCATAAAATAATACAGATTTACCCCCTTCCCCATCCATAAAATAATGCAGAGTTACCCCCTTCCCCATCCATAAAATAATGCAGTTACCCCCTCCCCCATCCATAAAATAATGCAGAGTTACCCCCTCCCCCATCCATAAAATAATGCAGAGTTACCCCCTCCCCATCCATAAAATAATGCAGAGTTACCCCCTTCCCAATCCATAAAATAATGCAGTTACCCCCTCCCCCATCCATAAAATAATGCAGAGTTACCCCCTCCCCCATCCATAAAATAATGCAGAGTTACCCCCTCCCCATCCATAAAATAATGCAGAGTTACCCCCTCCCCCATCCATAAAATAATGCAGAGTTACCCCCTCCCCATCCATAAAATAATGCAGAGTTACCCCCTTCCACCATACATAAAATAATGCAGAGTTACCCCCTCCTCCATCCATAAAATAATGCAGAGTTACCCCCTCCCCCATTCATAATATAATGCAGAGTTACCCCCTCCCCATCCATAAAATAATGCAGAGTTACCCCCTCCCCATCCATAAAATAATGCAGAGTTACCCCCTTCCACCATCCATAAAATAATGCAGAGTTACCCCCTCCCCCATCCATAAAATAATGCAGAGTTACCCCCTCCCCATCCATAAAATAATGCAGAGTTACCCCCTCCCCATCCATAAAATAATGCAGAGTTACCCCCTTCCACCATCCATAAAATAATGCAATGTTACCCCCTCCCCCATCCACAAAATAATGCAGAGTTACCCCCTCCCCATCCATAAAATAATGCAGAGTTACCCCTCTTCCACCATACATAAAATAATGCAGTGTTGACGCCTTCCCCATCCATAAAATAATACAGTGTTGACGCCTTCCACACCTCTCTGGTGCCAGCTTCTGATGGACAGGAAAGTGAATGCACATGTGTGTCACACGTTGAGCTCAAGATTGGGAACCGATAAGATTGTGGCAAATTACTTTCAAGTGGATGTAAAGAGTTACTTCCCATATTTAATGTGGAGTCACATCGCAGAGGGACGGAGCTGCCGCCATGGATCTTTGCTGCCCCCAGGAAGATCGGAACCAGCAATCCCGGTGTTGGGTTCTCCTGCTGCACCGATTCCCCAGCACCCCCACCACCCCCCACCATGGAACCCGATGTCGGGCAGTGTACAAGTTCTCACCCCTTGTGTCTGAAGGGCTTCTGGAGGGTACAGGACCTCTCTTCTTCTTTCCCTCTCTATCACCAAGACCTCCAGTGCAGCGTCCATAAACCTTGGTGCCCACTCTCACCAGGGTCAGTTGTTGTCGAATCTTCCACAGCACATTATTCAGAATGATCTCAGCATCACTTGCACCCACAATAAACCTCCCTTTAAGAGGCACAGGCTAGCTTTAGGTAGTCATGATATTGGGCCCCCTGCTAATGCGTGCAGCCAATAAACAGTACGGGGAGCACTGGCTACACTCAACAATCACATAGAAATGAGCAGGCAGCACAAAGTTGTCATCTTGCCTGCAGTATGGTCATCAGTTGCAGGTTAATCGCACATCTCGATCCCTGCCCCTGTTGGGAGTTCTCCAGTTTAGCCCCCAAAATATCTTGGCATAACATAATTTTAGAATATGATTTGGTTTGCTTCTCAAAAGAAGCCCTTCATTTCTACAAGGAGAAGTTGCCACGCTCTTAAATGTCTCATTGCAGGATGTGAAAGGAAAAATACTGTTAAGAAAAATCTGTAGCCATTTTATTGTGATGTCCTTGGGCTTGTTGCACTCACTTTTAAAATAGCAAGCTGCCAGTTGTCAATGTAGAAACAGACACATTATGGGAAATATTTGTGTGACTTCAAATTGACAATAATGCAATTGCACTTTGGCATCAATTATATTAAGCCGTTGCCTGAGGCAAAAAGTTTGAAAACACCAGCAACAACTATCAATTCTTGTGATGTGATTGCATTTTAACTTGTCACATTCAGACTTCTCGCCCAAGGGGAATGATGTCATACGACTGGACATTACCTTTATTCACTTCAGTTTTTGACCATACAATGTTGCTTTAAATGGAGGGAGTAAATGATTGTGGTTTTGTAAAACAACTTGATTACTTCTCCCTGACACTGATTAAGAATTGTTTTGGAATTTCTCTCCATTCACACCAAAAGTTTGATTGAAGAAAGGTTCAATTAAATTAACTGAACTGAAGAGAAATATCCTTCATCTGTGAATTATAAGTAGGCACCAACTAAACAATCAGTGATGTCTAGTTCCTGAGGAAAGGTAACCCATTTACAGAAAAACCTTGACTATTCAATGGTGATCACCAATTGACTTCAAGCAGTCCACTTTAATGACAGAAAATTATTAGGAGGAAATATTGTGTACCTCGTTACTATCTGTTTGATAACCAGGCTTGCAGACTTTAACTGGTTTGATTTATTTGGTTTAATTTTGTTTTTCAAATTAACTTTGGCATTATCACTTAAACATTAAGTAAAGAAACAGTGAGACCAATTTTAACCATGGCCACTGGCTTAAATAGGACGGTGGCAGCCTCGAAATGGTGTTGGGTCTCTTATCAACTGTTAACACTAGCACTCTGGCAGCTGCCACCTGAGCAGGAGCAGTTCGAGTGATTACCTCTTACTAAAGGCCTGCTACCCGACTGAACTCGACGGGACCCGACGACATGTGTCGGGGTTTGGGTCGGGTCGCACTTCCGGGTCCAGCATTCGGGGTCGGGCCGGATCGGACCGGATCGGACACGCTCTATCACCACCTCAGGTAAGTGACTTTAATGTTAATTTACTTTTTGTACTTTAAAGGTGGTTTTGCTACAGTTATTTTAAGCTTGTGCAGGTAAGGCACAAAGTGAAAAACGAAGGTAGATTAACTGATGGTTGGGTCAGGTCGGGCATGGGGAAAAATGGAAGGACTCGGGCCAGGTCAGGCTCGGGGTCGGATGGGGTTCTGTCAGGCTCGGCACGGGTCTCATTTGCAGACCCGAGCCAGTCTTTACCTGTTACAGGTGGAAAGCCACTTTTAATATGCAAATTGGTGTCCTATGACATGCAAGCTCTGCCAACTTGTCCCAATCAGCACTCTTTAAAGATAAGTTATGGAGGCCACTCAAAAAAACTCAGCTTGAAACCAATTTCATCTTTTATATTTATGATGCTGACAGCAGGAACGCTCTTACTGTCCCAAAGAGATACTCCTGCCTACAGCCAGCCCAGGTGTGGCATCCCTCGGCTCACCTCACCCATGCACCCCACCCCTCCGTCACCCTCATCCAACAGACCTGGACTCCTGGCGGGCACCAAATAATAGCTGACTGACTTGTTGCCCTCTGCAATCAGTTAACATCATCTGAACCGCAGGTTGGTGTGTGCAGCTTGCAGGATGAAGAGGCTCGGTGCAGGCCTCAATTCATTCATTCCTATATGCCTTTCTTTTTAACATTGCTTTTCTGTGTCTCTCTCTGACTCCCTGATGAGCGCTTCCTGTTTTTCATTTACTCCATCCCCTTCTCTTTCTTTCCCTCTAATTTGCAAATTTCCACATTCCTGCTGCCTGTTTCTTATTCTCTCTGCCCCCAGCATACTTTTATTCTCTTTCTCTCTGTATCTCTGTCATTCTTTCTCATTTCATCTCTTAACTCATTGCACTTTAATTCCTTCTCTCCTTTCCTCCTACCCCTCTTTGCTTGCTCTCTTTCATTCTCTCTCTCAATTGCATTCCCTTATTCTCAATGCCTCTTTATTTTGTATCAATTTTCCTTTCATTCATAAGAACATAAGAAATAGGAGCAGGAGTAGGCCATTCAGCCCCTCAAGCATGACCCACCATTCAGTACGATCATGGCTGATCTGCTCCAGACCTCAACTCCTCTTTCGTGCCAGCTCCTCATAGCCCTCAACTCCCCGATATTTCAAAAATCTATCTACCTCCTCTTTAAATACTTCCAGTGATCTAGCCTCCACAACATACTGGCATAGAGAATTCCAGACATTCACTACCCTCTGAGAGAAGATTAGATTTTAGATTAGAGATACAGCACTGAAACAGGCCCTTCGGCCCACCGAGTCTGTGCCGAACATCAACCACCCATTAATACTAATCCTACACTAATCCCATAATACTACCAAACATCCCCACCTGTCCCTATATTTCCCTACCACCTACCTATACTAGTGACAATTTATAATGGCCAATTTACCTAGCAACCTGCAAGTCTTTTGGCTTGTGGGAGGAAACCGCAGCACCCGGAGAAAACCCACGCAGACACAGGGAGAACTTGCAAACTCCACACAGGCAGTACCCGGAATCGAACCCGGGTCCCTGGAGCTGTGAGGCTGCGGTGCTAACCACTGCGCCGCCCTCTGCGCCACTGAAGAAATTCCTTTGCATCTCAGTTTTACATGAGTGTGCCCTTATTCTGTAACTATGTTCCCAAGTTCAAGATTCCCCCACTAGTGGAAACATCTTCTCAACATCTACCCTGTCAAGCCCCCTCAGAATCTTGTACGTTTCAATAAGATCACCCCTCATTCTTCTAAACTCTAATGAGTAAAGGCCTAACCTGTTCAGCCATTCTTGATAAGTTAACCCCTTCATCCCAGGAATCAGCCGAGTGAATCTCTTTTGAACTGCCTCCAATGCCAGTATATCCTTTCTTAAATACGGGGACCAAAACTGTACACAGTACTCCAGGTGCGGCCTCACCAACACCCTGTACGGTTGTAACAAGACTTCCCTATTTTTAAACTCCAACCCCCTAGCACTAAAGGCCAACATTCCATTTGCCTTTTTAATTACTTGATGTACCTGCATGCTAACTTTTTGTGTTTCATGCACAAGAACACCCTGCGCTTTTTTGAAGTTTTCTCTCCATCTAAATAATAATCTGCCTTTTGATTCTTCCCACCAAAGTGCATGACCTCACACTTTCCTACATTAAACTCCATCTGCCAGGTTTTTTCCCACTCACTCAACCAATCTATATCCTATTGCAGATTCCTTATGTCATCACAACATTCCTTCCCACCTATTTTTGTATCGTCAGCAAATTTGGATATATTACACTCTGCCCCCTCCTCCAAGTCATTAATATAGATAGTAAATAATTGAGGCCCTAGGACTGATCCTTGTGGCACTCCACTGGTTACATCTTTCCAACCTGAAAAAGACCCATTAATCCCGACTCTCTGTCTTCTGTGAGTTAACCAATCCTCAATCCATGCTAATACATTACCCCCAATACAGTGAGCTCCTACCTTGTGCAATAATCTTTTATGTGGCACCTTATCGAATGCCTTCTGGAAATCCAAATACACTACATCTATCAGTTACCCTTTTTCAACTCTGCTTGTTATATCCTCAAAGAACTCTAGCAAATTTGTCAAACATAATTTCTCTTTTACAAAACCATGTTGACTCTGTTTGATTGCGTTAAGCTTTTCTAAATGTCCTGCTATTTCTTCCTTAATAATGGACTCTCGCATTTTCCCACTGACTGATGTTCGGCTGACTGGCCTATAGTTTCCTACTTTTTGTCTCCCTCCCTTCCTGAGCAGGGGCATCACATTAGCAGTTTTCCAATCCGCTGGGACCCTCCTGGAATCCAGTGAGTTCTGGAATATTTCGACCAATGCCTCCACTATCTCTGCAGCCACTTCCTTTAAAACCCTTGGATGTAGGCCATCAGGTCCTGGCGACTTGTCTGCCTTTAGTCCCATTAGTTTGTCAAATACTTTGTCCCTCGTGATAGAGGCTGTTACAAGATCTTTCCTCCCATTAGCTCCTTGCTTATCTGATATCTGTGGGATGTTTATAGTGTCCTCCACTGTGAAGACTGATGCAAAATATTGGTTTAAATTATCTGCCATTTCCCTGTTCCCTGTTATCAATTCTCCAGTCGCATCCTCCAAGGGTCCCACGCTCACTTTAGCTACTCTCTTTTTATATACCCGTAGAAGCACTTTCTGTTTGTTTTTATATTTCTTGCCAATTTACTTTAATAATCAATTTTCTCCCTCTTTATTAGCTTTTTAGTTATCTGTTTTCTAAAAAATTCCCAATCCTCCAGCCTACCACTAGTTTTCGCTGCTTGAATGCCTTAGTTTTTGATTGAATACTCTCTTTGACCGCCTTTGTTGACCACGGGTGGTTCATCCTTCTCATCGAGTCCTTCTTTTTGACCAGATAAATTTTTGCTGAGTGTTATGAAATATCTGCTTAAATGTCTGCCACTGCTTATCCACTGACCTTCCGCTTAGTCTATCTTCCCAGCCCGCTTTAGACAACTCTTTCTTCATGCCTCTGTAATTGCCCATGTTTTAAGTTGAAGACACTGGTTTGAGACCTGAGTTGCTCGCCCTCAAACTGAATTTGAAATTCTACCGTGTTATGATCGCTTCCCCCTAGAGAATCCTTAATTACGATATCTCTTATTAATCCCGCCTCATTACACATTACTTGATCCAAAATAACCTGCTCCCAGGTAGGTTCTGCAACGTATTGCTCTAAGTAACAATCCCTGATGCACTCTACAAATTCATCATCCATGTTACCTCTGCCAATCTGATTTGTCCAGTCAATATGCAGATTAAAATCACCCATGACAATTGTAGCGTCCTTCTTACAAGCCTCCATTATTTCCCGATTTATACTTTGTCCTACAGTGAGGCAACTCTTCGGGGGCCTATAGACGACTCCCACCCGTGACTTCCTCCCCTTGCTATTCCTTATTTCCACCCAAACTGATTCCACATCACGATCTATTGCACCTATATCACTACTCACCACTGCACTGATACCTTCCTTTATTAACAAAGTTACCCCAACTCCTTTTCCTTTTTGCCTATTTTTCAGGAACGTCGAATTACCTTGAATATTGAGTTCCCAGTCCTGGTCACCCTGCAACCACGTCTCTGTAATAGCTATCAAGTCATATTCAGTAATTTCTATTTGTGATGTCAACTCATCTATCTTGTTACAAATGCTGCGTGCATTCAGATAAAGAGCCTTAAGCTTTGACTTTTTACCATTATTACTCATTCTGGTTCTAATTTCTGCTGTACTCTTCTGCTTATATTTTCTGCCCTTTCATATCACTGATTACCATTCACCTCTTCACTACCCTGCACCTGTTCTCTCTCGTTTCTTTTTGATTTTTTAAACTTCCCTTTGATTGAACCCTCCCTCCACTAATTAGTTTAAAGTCCTATCTACAACCCTAGTTATATGATTCGCCAGGACCCTGGTCCCAGCATGGTTCAAACGAAGCCTGTCCCAACGGAACAGCTCTCTCCTTCCCCAGTACTAGTGCCAGTGCCCCATGAATCGGAACCCATTTCTCCCACTCCATTCTTTGAGCCACGCGTTTACCTCTCTAATCTTATTTACCCTACACCAATTTGCACGTGGCTCAGGTAGTAATCAGGAGATTATTACCTTTGTGGTTCTGCTTTTTAATTTAGCCCCGGGCTGCTCATAGTCCCTCAGCAGAACCTCTTTCCTAGTCCTACCTATGTCCTTGGTTCCTACGTGGACCATGACAACTGGATCCTTCCCCTCCCACTCCAAGTTCCTCTCCAGCCCAGAAGAGATGTCCTTAACCTTGGCACCAGGTAGGCAACACAGCCTTCGGGACTCCCTGTCTTTGCTGCAGAGAACAGTATCTACTCCCCTAACTATGCTATCGCCGACTAGAACTACATTTCTCTTTTCTCCCCCCACTTGAATGACACTCTGAACCACGGTGCTGTAGTCAGTTCGCTCATCCTCCCTGCAGCCTGTGCCCTTGTCCACACTGGGAGCAAGAACCTCGTACCTATTGGATAAGGGTACTGGCTGAGGCTCCTCCAAAGTTAACTTCTGGATCCCCATACCTGCCTTACTCGCAGTCACACCCTCCTGTCCCTGTCCACGGTTCAAATTTGATGCAATTATTCTAAGGAATGTGACTGTCTCCTGAAACACAGTGTCCAGATAACTCTTCCCCCTCCTTGATGTGTCGCAGTGTCCTCAGCTCAGACTCGAGCTCATCAACTCTGAGCCTAAGGTCCTCGAGCAGCCAACACTTGCTGCAGATGTGGTCACCGTGGATCGCA
This sequence comes from Heterodontus francisci, assembly GCF_036365525.1. Lineage (NCBI taxonomy): Eukaryota > Metazoa > Chordata > Chondrichthyes > Heterodontiformes > Heterodontidae > Heterodontus > Heterodontus francisci. The sequence continues at coordinate 71,363,340 of NC_090397.1, forward strand.
CCAACGTCCACCAGCTCCCACATACTACAGCTGCAACACATCGCCTGCCCAGCCATCTCTATTCTAATTAATTAATTAATTTGGATGTTAAATATTTTAAAAGTGAATTTCTTAACTGTACTCTTCAGCTGTAATAATGTCTCTTGATTTAAACCACTTGGCCAAAAAGAGACACGGAAGAGATACCCACCAATCACCTACCTGTTTTCCTGTGACGTCACACTTCGGCTCTGACAGGTAGAAGGGGCTCTCTGCCGCTGGTTTTTATCTCCTGCTGCCGCTGCCTTTCTCAGTACATAGACAATTACTGGCCAATCAGCTTCTTCCCCTGTACTGTGGAGGCTGAAAAAGCAAAAAGAAAAGAAAGAGGCCAAAGAACACCTCTTTCCCTTACTCAGTAAAATCCCTCACACACAACTCACAGCCTTACTCTCTTTCCAAATAGCACAATTCTAATTAATTATTAATTATTATTAAATTACACTAACTAAAACCTTACTAGAACCAACCTTATCACTCACAAGGTAGCTATTTTCGGGTTTAAAAAGAAAATAACTTTTTTCTGTTTTTTTTTAGCTGTTTACAGGCAATAAGAGCTGTTACTTACCAACCAATCAGCTTACAGATTCCCCGTGATGTCTCTAAGTTTTTTTGAACTCAGCACGCACTGACACAGCCAGAGGGAAAAAGAGAGAGAGAGAGATAGATTGCTATCTTCTGCTCCGCTCTGCTCCCAGGGTGAGTAAGGGCCTCAAGCCCCGGTCTTGGTTTTTACAGCTCCCACTCAGGTTTGCTGCTTCCCAGGTCTGCTGTCTGCTGCCCCGCTCTGCTCCCAGGTGAATCCTTTTCTGTTACCTTGCTATTTACTTTTCCCCAATTACTCTTTCATTCAAATACACAGACCCTCCTGTCCCACATGGAATTTTTGGTAATAAAAAGACATGAATGATGTAACTCAATTATATTTTACAAAACATGACCCCCACATTTACTTGTATATAATATGAATTCATTCATTTTCTTGTGCAGGTTTGCTTCTTGATTATATGGAGTGACAGGAGTGTCGAATTGGATAGCTAGTTTCTATTAATTGAGATTGCATTGGTTAACAAAGAAAGACTTGCATTTATATCGCACCTTTCATGACCACAGGGTGTCCCAAAGCATTTACAGCCAATAAAGTACTTTTGAAGTGTAATAAAAACAGAAAATGTTGGAAACACTCAGCAGGTCTGGCAGCAAATGTGGTCCGAGAAACAGAGTTACCATTTCAGGTCAATGACCTTTCATCAGAACTGCTTAGTATTTCCAGCATTTTCTGTTTTTATTTCAGATTTCCAGGATCCACCGTAGTTTATTTTTATACTTTTGAAGTGTAGCCACTGCTAAAATTTGGGAAATACGACAGCCAATTTGCAAACAGCAAACTCCCACAAACAGCAATGAGATACTGACCAGACAATCTATTTTTTGTGCTGTTGATTTGAGGGATAAACATTGGCCATGACACAAGGGATAACTCCCCTGCTCTTCTTTGAAATAGTGCCATGGGATACTTTACATCCATCTGAGAGAGCAGGCAGAGTCTCAGTTTAACATCTCACCTGAAAGATGGCACTTCTGATAGTGCAGCACTCCCTCATTACTGCACTGGAGTGTCAAGATCGTTTTTTTTTTTGCTTAAGTCCTGGAGTGGAAACAGAATCCATAACTGTCTGACACTGAAGTGAGAGTGCTACTCCTTGAGTCACCGCTAACACAACGTACACAAATATTCATAGTACCCCTGCACTTTACTCTGTTTGTAATTACAGTGTCTTAAATTTTTCTGACATATTGGCTGGTAGTTGCTTCAATCAATATCAACATCTAACTACACATGAATTGATACAGAAGGTTGGGACCTCTCCAGCAGCACACTTCTGAACAACATTTCTAATTGATTCCTCTGGGATAGCCTTCATATAAGATGCACCAAATGACTAAGCTGACTGTAAGCTCCAATTACAAATTCCTATCCAATCAAGGTTATCTCTCCTTTCAGACATCACAATGATAGGAATTGTAGAGTTGGACCCCATAAGACTGGAAAAAGGGCAGCTTTCATTTTGGACGTATCTGCAGCAAGTATTACCTCTTTTTTTTTAGTTTTAATATTTTGCAACATAGTCTATGCTATCAGTGAATGGTGACCAGTATTAGCCAGAGCTGCCCTTTCTTAGTTACATGTGCACATCTTTAAGGAAAATTGAACTACAACAAAACATTTCACTGAGGAGGGTAGTCAACAATAAAGGTGTTTTAAGAGATGGTGTTGGGTAGTAATGGGCTTGTTTTTTTTTACTGAGTGTGTATTGACACCATTGAGTCAACCAATGAGTTGGAGGTGAGACTGGATTTACAGCAGGAATTGTAGCAAACAGATTCTATTTAAACAGTAGCAAATAGAACTTATCAGCAAATCTGCAGCAGAGTCTCCCAATAATAGCAGGATTATTTCTCTGGAAAAATGTAATGCATGGAGGATAGTTACATAATCTCAAATATGTATGTAAAATTAATCCCAGTCACTCCAGCCTTGATTGATGGGGAATTACTCAATCATCTCGATTCCGGCTGAGAATTGTGGTGTTGCCACATTCAGCCTTTACTTTATTCTTTCTTGGAGATGTGGGTATTGCTGGCAAGTCTGGAATTTATTAGCCATTCCTAATTGCCCCATGGTAGTTTGATACAGCTGAATTGCTTGCTGGGCTACTTCAGTGGGCAATTAAGAATCAACTACATTGCTGTGGGACTAGAATCACAGGCCAGTCCAGGTAAGGATGGCAGACTTCCTTCCCTAAGGACATTTGTGAGGAGGTTGGGTTCTTAGGACAGCTCAATAGCTTCATGGACACTTTTATTAAAACTTGCATTTTGTTTTATTTACAGTATTTTTAAAAATACATTCCAATTCTCAAACTGCCATGGTGGGATTTGAATGCATATTTTCCAGATTATTAGCCCAGATCTCTGAATAACAATGACTGTACCTCCACATGCATACAAACGTACGAATTAGGAGCAGTGTAGAAACATAGAAAAAAGGAGCAGTAGTAGGCCATTCGGCCCTTCGAGCCTGCTCCGCCATTCATTAACTTCAAGGCTGATCATCCAACTCAGTAACCTGTTCCCGTTTTCCCCCCATATCCTTTTATCCCTTTAAACCCAAGAGCTATATTTAACTCCTTATTGAAAACATACAATGTTTTGGCCTCAACTGCTTTCTGTGGTAGCGAATTCCACAGGTTCACCACTCTCTGGGTGAAGAAATTTCTCCTCATCTCAGTCTTGAATGGTTTACCCCATCTCCTTGGACTATGACCCCTGGTTCTGGACTCCCCAACCATCGGGAACATCTTTCCTGCATTTACCCTGTCAAGTCCTGTTAGAATTTTACAGGTTTCTATGAGATCCCCCTCACTCTTCTGAACTCCAGCGAATATAATCCTAACCGACTCAGTCTCTCCTCATACGTCAGTCCCACCATCCTAGGAATCTGTCTGGTAAACCTTCGCTGCACTCCCTCTATAGCAAGAACATCCTTCCTCAGATAAGGAGACCAACACTGCACACAATATTCCAGGTGTGGCCCATCAAGGCCCTGTATAATTGCAGCAAGACATCCCTGCTCCTGTATTCGAATCCTCTCGCTATGAAGGCCAACATATCATTTGCCTATTTTACCGCCTGTTGGACCTGCATGCTTACCTTCAGCGACTGGTGTACGATAACACCCAGGTCTCGCTGCATATTCCCCTCTCTCAGTTTATAGCCATTCAGATAATAATCTGCCTCATCTAAATCATTAATATATATTGTGAATAGCTGGGGTCCTAGCACCGATCCCTGTGGTACCCCACTAGTCACTGCCTGCCATTCGGAAAAAGACCCATTTATCCCTACTCTTTGTCTCCTGCCTTCCAACCAATTTTCTATCCATCGCAATACACTACCCCCAATACCATACACTTTAATTGTACGCGCTAACCTTTCAACTTTGTTGAAAGCCTTCTGAAATCCAAATAAACCACATCCACTGGCTCCCCCTCATCAACTCTACTAGTTACATCCTCAAAGAATTCTAGTAGATTTGTCAAGCATGATTTCCCTTTCGTAAATCCATGCTGACTCTGTCTGATTCTACCACTGTTCTCCAAGTGCTCTGCTATAAAATCTTTGATAATGGACTCTAGCATTTTCCCCACTACCGATGTCAGGCTGACTGGTCTATAATTCCCTTCTTTCTCTCTACCTCCCTTTTTTAAATAGTGGGGTTACATTAGCTACCCTCCAATCTGTAGGAACTGTTCCAGAGTCTATATAATCTTGGATGCTGACCACCAATGCATCCACTATTTCTCGGGCCACTTCCTTAAGTACTCTGGGATGCATACCATCAGGCCCTGGGGATTTATTGGCCTTCAATCCCATCAATTTCCACAACACCATTTCTCTACTAATACTGATTTCCTTCAGTTCCTCTCTCTCACTAAACCCTGTGTTCCCCAACATTTCTAGTATGATATCTGTGTCCTCCTTTGTGAAGACAGAATCAAAGTATGCATTTAGTTGGTCAGCCATTTCTTTGTTCCCCATAATAAAATCCCCTGTTTCTGACTGTAAGGGACCTACATTTGTCCTCACTAATCGTTTTCTCTTCACATGCCTATAGAAACTTTTACTGTCAGTTTTTATGTTCCCTGCAAGCTTGCTCTCGTACTCTATTTTCCCCTTCTTAATCAATCCCTTGGTCCTCCTTTGCTGAATTCTAAACTGCTCCCAATCCTCAGTTCTGTTGTTTTTCCTGGCAAATTTATATGCCTCTTCCTTGGATCTAATGCTATCTCTAATTTCCCCTGTAAGCCATGGTTTGGCTACCTTTCCCATTTTACCTTTGCGTCAGACAAGAATAAACAATTATTGCAGTTCATCCATGTGCTCTTTGAATGTTTGCCATTGTGTTTCCACCATCATCCCTTTAAGTAACGTTTCCCAATCCATCATAGCCAACTCGTGCCTCATACCTTCGTAGTTTCCTTTACTAAGATTCAGGACCCTAGTCTCAGAATCAACTACATCACTCTCCATCTTGATGAAGAATTTTATCATATGGTCGCTCATCCCCAAAGGGTCACGCACAACTAGATTGTCAATTATTCCTCTCTCGTTACACAAGACCCAGTCTAGGATGGCCTGTTCTCTGGTTGGTTCCTCAACGTATTGTTCCAGAAAGCCATCCCGTATACACTCCGTGAATTCCTCCTCTATGGTATTGTGACTAATTTGATTTGCCCAATCTATATGCAGATTAACGTCACCCATAATTACAGATGTTCCTTTATCACAAGCATCTCTAATTTCCTGTTTCATGCCATTCCCAATATCACCATTACAGTTTGGGGGTCTATATACAACCCCCACTAACGTTTTTTGCCCCTTAGTGTTTCTCAGCTCTACCCATTCAGATTCCACATCGTCAGAGCCAATATCTTTCCTCACTATTGCGTTAATTTCCTCTTTAACCAGCAATGCAACTCCACCGCCTTTTGCTTTTTGTTTGTCCTTCCTAAATACTGAATACCCCTGGATGTTCATTTCCCATCCCTGGTCACCTTGCAGCCATGTCTCTGTAATCCCGACTATATCATACCCGTTTACATCTATTTGCGCGATTAATTCATACACTTTATTGCGAATGCTCCATGCATTAAGGCCCAAAGCCTTAAGGCTTGTCTTTTTAACATTACTTGTCCCCTTCCCACTATTTATCACTGTGGCCCTGTTTGATTCTGGCCCTTGATTTCTCTGCCTATCACTTTTCTTATTCCCCTTACTGTCTTTTGTTCTTGTCTTTGATTCCCCCCTCCTCTGACTCCTTGCAAAGGTTCCCATCCCCCTGCCATTTTAGTTTAAACCCTCCCAAACCTCTCCAGCAAATACTCCCCCAGGACATCAGTCCCGGTCCTGCCCAGGTGTAACCCATCCAGTTTGTACTGGTCCCACCTCCCCCAGAACCGGTCCCAATGTCCCAGGAATCTAAAACCCTCCCCCTCACACCATCTCTTCAGCCATGTATTCATCCGATATATCCTGCTATTTCTACTCTGACTAGCACGTGGCACTGGTAGTAATCCTGAGATCACTGCCTTTTGAGGTCCTACTTTTCAACTTACTTCCTAACTCCCTATATTCTGCTTTTAGGACCTCATCCTTTTTCTTACCTATGTCGTTTGTACCAATGTGTCCCATGATCACTGGCTGTTCACCCTCCCCCTTCAGAATGTCCTGTAACCGCTCTGAGACATCCTTGACCCTAGCAACAGGGTGGCATCATACCATCCAGGAGTCTCTTTTGCGGCCACAGAAACACCTATCTATTCCCCTTACAATTGAATCCCTATCACTATGGCATTTCCACACTTTATACTCCTCCCCTGTGCAGCAGAGCCAACTGTGGTGCAACGAATTGGGCTGTTGCTGCTTTCCCCTGAGAGGCCATTCCCCCCAACAGTATCCAAAGCAGTATATCTGTTTTGCAGGGGAATAGCCACAGGAGATTCCTGCGCTGCCTGCCTCGTCCTCTTGCTCTGCCTGGTGGTCACCCATTCCCCTCCTACCTGTGGAGTCTGAGCCTGCGGCGTGACCACCTCTCTATGCGTGCTATCCACGATACTCTCCGTCTCGTGGATGCTCCACAGTGTCCCCAGCCGCCGCACCAGCTCCGAAACCCGGACTTCCAGGAGCTGCAGCTGGAGACACTTCCTGCACACATGTTGGTCCCGGGCACTGGAATTGTTCCTGACTTCCCACATAGAGCACAAGGAGCACACCACGGCTCTGAGCTCCCCTGCTATGACTTAAGCCTTTAAATTAAACTTTTTGGAAGATCTTAATATCAAATAATATCAATTACTCTAGGGCCCTTCTTCCCTGGTCCTCGTTACTACAGAACTCCCTAAAAAACATTACTTACTATATATGAAAATAAACTGTAAACCTTTCTTACCTTAGATACTTACCCAGCTATTTAGAGCTATTCCCTAACAGCGATGACTTACCAACCAATCACCTTGCAGCTTTCCTGTGATGTCACTGTTGGCTTTTTAATTTATTTTTTTCAAATCTCTGGCGTGCTGGAAGAGGTCCGACTGCTCTCCGCTCCTGAAGGTAAGTGAAGGCCCTGAGCCTCATTTTGAATTTATCCGCTCCCAGTTCGGTTTGTTTCCACACAGGTCCGACTGATCTCCGTTCTTGAAGGTAAGTGAAGGCCCTGAGCCTCATTTTGAATTTATCCGCTCCCAGTTCTGTTTGTTTCCACACAGGTCCGACTGCTCTCCGCTCCTGAAGGTAAGTGAAGGCCCCGAGCCTCAGGTTGAATTTATCCGCTCCCAGTTCTGGTTGTTTCCACACAGGTCCGACTGCTCTCAGCTCCTGAAGGTAAGGCAGTAGGTCAATCGGCCCCTTAAGCCTGCTCCACCATCCAATAAGATCATGGCTGATCTGATTGTAACCTCAACGCTATATTCCCGCCTACCCCCAATAACCTTTCACTCCCTTGCTTATCAAGAATCTATCTACCTCTGCCTTAAAAATATTTAAAGACTCTGCTCCCACTGCCTTTTGAGGAAGAGAGCTCCAAAGACTCACGACCCTTTGAGAGAAAAATTTCTTCATCTCTGTTTTAAATGGCTGACCCCTGTCTTAAATGGGCAACCCCTTATTTCTGAATAGTGACCCCTAGTTTTAGATTCTCCCAGAAGAGGGAACATCCTTTGCACATCTACCCTGTCAAACCACTCAGGAACTTATATGTTTCAATCAAGTTGTCTCTTACCCCCTTACTGTTGTTATGACCAGGTGAGAAAGAGGTCTAGGGTTCCCTTTAAGCCTTCACCTGGTCTTACTGTAACAGGGTTTAATTTTAAACACAGTGTTTTTAGCTCCCCCTTGGTGAATCCTTGTTCATTGCTTTCCAATTATCAGGCAAAGAAACCAGCACAAACAGGCTTTCTTAGGTTTAAAGAAGAAAAGTTGAAATTTATTAAACTTAAACTTAAACTCTAACTTGGTTGACACCTATGGATACATGATGCATCCACACTAGCATGCATACATGATACACACATGCAAATCGAGACAGAAAGAGCAGAAGAAAAATAAAGTGGAAAAGTTTGAGGCAATATCTGAAGAGTTCTTGTTACGGTTCTTTGAGTTCACTGTAGAGTCCTTGATTGGATTTGAATTTATCCGCTCCCAGTCGGTAGATCTTGCTTTTCATTGGGGCCCAGTATTCTTCTTAAACCTTGTTCGCTGTAGGAGATTTTTCTCTCTTGGGCTTCATGTGTCTTCAGTGGATTCAGAGGCTTGTGAGAAAGAAATGGAAGCAGAGAGGAGAGAGACCTTCTCAGTCCAGGAGCAAACAAACTTTCTCTGCCCAAACTGTTTGTACAAATTCAAAAAAACTCAGATTGTCCAGCAGTTTAATCATGTGACTAGCTGGTTTGACCATGTCCGTTTGTGTATTCGGCCACCTTAGCAGTCAACCTGGAATGCGAGCTCCCCACCTTCAACGTCTAGTGATCAAAAGTCCATTGTGCTTCGAATGTCAGTGAATGGCTGCTTTGTCCTTCCAAACACCGTCTGTTCATATGCAAATGTCTTTTCCAGCCACGGCTGGAAGTCCTTTCTTCACTCCAGTAACAGTTGAAAATCAATGTTCCTGACAAAATGAATGTGCCTCATTCTTGGCAGGTGGAGGCCTAGCAGGACACCTCCACACCATACATAACAGCCAGGAGAATAGAAAATAACTTGAGATGGGAGAAATTTGAAAAGTAACCAAGAAGTTGAAAGCGTGGTATGAAACCTATAAATACAAAGGATGCCAGGGTAAAATGCTAAAGGGTGACAGGGGAGCTGTGATACTTGAAGTGTTTGCTAGAGTCATCACTTTTAACCTATTACCAGCATGGCACTGCTTATGGTAAGCTATGTTTACAGGAACAGAATTGTAATGGCATAGGTTAATTTTCCATCAGAATCCCTCAACAGAAGCTGGGGGATGTGAAATCACTGGCTAAAATTGGTCCACCCAAAGCAAATATTTGCCGAAGGAGCACAGTGCAATGACGACCAGTTTCTTCAGCAAAATTGTTTGGAAAAGCATAGAAACACTAAAATTCTCGCACAACTCAAAATTCTACAAACTGTGCATGCTGAGAATGGAAACCGGGGTGAAATGCCAATTTGAAGCTCAGGCTTGTAAAATGAGCTGAGGTATTGAATTAGAAAAAAAACCTGTAAGGAAGCAATAAAATGCAGAAGGAAATTCAATGGATAGATTTAATTATGTTGTGAAATATGCCATTTTTTGAAATTGTTAATTTATTTAAAACCTTATTTTAGATATTTTGAATTTCAGTTAGTAAGAAAAAAATGACTCTTTTCATAAATCTTTTTGAATGATTAAATTGGTTCACTTATTTTTCATTTTTTTAATTGGTAAATTCTTGCTTGTCCATTCAGGATTGATTGCTCCTATCCGTCCGTTGTAGTTTCTAATTGGCAGTTTCCCAGCTATTTGCTTTCAATGTGGACATTCCCACCTCTTTAATTCTGCTTTGCTGCTTTTATTTGAGTTAACTTATGGCAAGTAAACATTGAAATATAATTTTTTCATTGAAAAATATGAACATAAGATTTTATCATTGTCTAATATTGATGTTTAAAGTATCTGTAAAAAATGCAACTCAAGAATTAAGATTAAAGTAAAGTGTGTGTGATTCAGTTTTCAACAGTGTGCAAGAATAGAGGGACTTGGGGATGCATGTGCATCGATCTTTGAAGGCGGGAGGACATATTGGGAGAGTGGTTTGTAAAGCAGATGGGATCTTGGGATTCAGAAATAGAGGCATTGAGTTCAAAAGCAGAGAGGTTATGCTGAACATTTATAGAGCTCTGGTTAGGCCCAAACTGGAGTGTTGCATCCATTTCTGGTCACCACAATTCAGGAAGGATGTGAGGGTCCTTGAGAGGATTGTCATACAGGCCCCCACCTGCCAAGAATGAGGCACATTAATTTTGCCACATGGACATTAAATTTCAAATTGTTGCTGGGAAGAAGACAAGGCCTGTGACAAGGTGTTGCCAAACCACTGGCTGGAAAGACACATTTACATATTAACAGACAGTGCTTGGAACAAAGGAGCTATTCCTTGCTCCAATTCAATCCACAAACAGATGTGGTCAGACCAATTAGTCACATGACTAACTGGCTGTTGTACAGTTTGAATTGAGAGTCAGCAGACAGCTTTTTGCTCCTGGACTGAAGCAGAACTCCACCCCTGTCCTGTCTGCTCCCATCTCTTTCCCACAGAACTCCAAAACCCCGAAGACACATGAATCCCAAGAGACAAAAGTCTCCTACTGTGAACACGATTTAAGAAGAATACTGGGCTCCAACGAAAAGCAAGATCGACCTACAATCAAGGACCCGACAGTGAGCGCAAATAACCCTAACAACAACTCTTCAGATATTACCTCAAACCTTACCGCTTAATTTTTCTTCTGCTCTTTTCTGTCTTTATTTGCATCTGTGTATCACGTTTGCATGCTAGCCTGGGTGCATCACGTATCCTTAGGCCGAATTAGAGTTTGTTTAAGTTTAATAAAATGTCACCTTTCTTCTTTCCACCTAAGAAAGCCTGAAATAAAAACAAGAAATGCTGGAACCACTCAGCAGGTCTGGCAGCATCTGTGGAAAGAGAAGCAGAGTTAACGTTTCGGGTCAGTGACCCTTCTTCGGAACTGACAAATATTAAAAATGTCACAGGTTATAAGCAAGTGAGGTGGGGGTGGGGCAAGAGATAACAAAGGAGAAGGTGCAGATTGGACAAGGCCACATAGCTGACCAAAAGGTCATGGAGCAAAGGCAAACAATATGTTAATGGTGTGTTGAAAGACAAAGCATTAGTACAGAAAAGGTGTTAACGGACTGAATATTGAACAGCAGCAAGTGCAAACATGAAAAAAAACAGTGGGTAAGCAAACTGAACAAACTAAGATGAAATGAAATAAATGTAAAAAAAAGGTTGTAAAAAATGTAAAAAAGAAAGAAAAAACAACTAAAAATGAAAGTAAAATGGGGGGCTGTCATGCTCTGAAATTATTGAACTCAATGTTCAGTCCGGCAGGCTGTAGTGTGCCTAATCGATAGATGAGATGCTGTTCCTTGAGCTTGCATTGATGTTCACTGGAACACTGCAGCAATCCCAGGACAGAGATGTGAGCATGAGAGCAGGGGGGGGTGTTGAAATGGCAAGCAACCGGAAGCTCAGGGTCCTGCTTGCGGACTGAGCGGAGGTATTCCGCAAAGCGGTCACCCAGTCTGCGCTTGATCTCCCCAATGTAGAGGAGACCACATTGTGAGCAGCGAATACAGTATACTGCATTGAAAGAAGTACAAGTAAATCGCTGCTTCACCTGAAAGGAGTGTTTGGGGCCTGGGATAGTGAGGAGAGAGGAGGTAAATGGGCAGGTATTACACCTCCTGCGATTGCAGGGGAAGGTGCCATGGGAAGGGGACGAGGTGGTGGGGGTAATGGAGGAGTGGACCAGGGTGTCGCGGAGGGAACGATCCCTTCGGAATGCTGACAGGGGAATGGAGGGGAAGATGCGTTTGGTAGTGGCATCACGCTGGAGGTGATGAAAGCCTGTTTGTGTTTGTTTCTTTACTTTATAATTGGAAAGCGGTGAACAAGGATTCACGAAGGGGGAACTGAAAACAGTGTGTTTAAAAATTAAACCCTGTTACAGTAAGACTAGGTGAAGGCTGAAAGGGAACCCCAGGCCTCTTTCTCACCTGGTCGTAACAGGATGAAGATGAGATTTACCAGAATGGTTCCAGAGATGGAGAATTTTAGTTACAAGGTTAGGTTGGAAAAGCTGGGTTTGTTCTCCATAGAACAAATGAAATTGAGGGGAGATTTAATAGAAGTGTGCAAGATTATGACACGCTTAGATAAGTCAGACAAGGAAACGCTGTTCCCATTAACAATTGGTACAAGGACTAGGGGACACAGATTGAAAGTTTTGGGCAAAAGATGCAGGGGAAATATAAGGAAGGAAGCACTTTTTTACGTATCAGGTGGTAATGACCCGGAACTCACTGCCCACAAGGGTGGTGGAAGCGAAGATGACCAATGACTTCAAGAGGAAGTTGGATGGCCACCTGAGAGAAATAGACTTGCAGGGCTATTTGGATCGAGCGGGGGGAGTGGGACTGACTGCATAGCTCTGTGGAGAGCCAGCATGGACTCTGTTGTATGATCGTTTTCAGAGTGATGCCCCTTTAAGAACACAGAATGCTAATGAGTTAAGTACCAGGATGTAGTCATGTGACCATGGCTTACAAGGGAAATTAGAGATAGCATTAGATCCAAGGAAGAAGCATGCAAATTCACCAGAAAAAACAACAGAACTGAGGATTGGGAGCAGTTTAGAATTCAGCAAAGGAGGACCAAGGGATTGACTAAGAAAGTGAAAATACAATATGAGAATAAGCTTGCGGGGAACAGTAAAACTGACTGTAAAAGTTTCTATAGGTATGTGAAGAGAAAAAGATTGGTGAAGACAAATGTAGGTCCCTTACAGTCAGAAACAGGGGAATTTATTATGGGGAATAAAGAAATGGCTGACCAACTAAATGCATACTTTGGTTCTGTCTTCACAAAGTAGGACACAAATATCATACCAGAAATGTTGGGGAACACAGGGTTTAGTGAGAGAGAGGAACTGAAGGAAATCAGTATTAGTCGAAAAATGGTGTTGGGGAAATTGATGGGATTGAAGGTCGATAAATCCTCAGAGGCTGATAATCTACATCCCAGAGTACTTAAGGAAGTGGCCCGAGAAATAGTGGATACATTGGTGGTCATCTTCCAAGATTCAATAGACTCTGAAACAGTTCCTACAGATTGGAGGGTAGCGAATGTAACCCCACTATTTAAAAAGGGAGGTAGTGAGAAAAGAGGGAATTATAGACCAGTCAGCCTGACGTCGGTAGTGGGGAAAATTCTACAGTCCATTATCAAAGATTTTATAGCAGAGCACTTGGAGAACAGTGGTAGAATCAGACAGAGTCAGCATGGATTTACGAAAGGGAAATCATGCTTGACAAATCTACTAGAATTCTTTGAGGATGTAACTAGTAGAGTTGATGAGGGGGAGCCAGTGGATGTGGTTTATTTGGATTTCAGAAGGCTTTCAACAAAGTTGAAAGGTTAGCGCGTACAATTAAAGTGTATGGTATTGGGGGTAGTGTATTGCGATGGATAGAAAATTGGTTGGAAGGCAGGAGACAAAGAGTAGGGATAAATGGGTCTTTTTCCGAATGGCAGGCAGTGACTAGTGGGGTACCACGGGGATCGGTGCTGGGACCCCAGCTATTCACAATATATATTAATGATTTAGATGAGGCAGATTATTATCTGAAACAAAAACAAGAAATGCTGGATTCACTCAGCAGGTCTGGCAGCATCTGTGGAAAGAGAAGCAGAGTTAACGTTTCGGGTCAGTGACCCGAAACGTTAACTCTGCTTCTCTTTCCACAGATGCTGCCAGACCTGCTGAGTGAATCCAGCATTTCTTGTTTTTGTTTCAGATTTCCAGCATCCGCAGTATTTTGCTTTTATTTTACAGATTATTATCTGAATGGCTATAAACTGAGAGAGGGGAATATGCAGCGAGACCTGGGTGTTATCGTACAACAGTCGCTGAAGGTAAGCATGCTGGTGCAACAGGCGGTAAAAAAGGCAAATGGTATGTTGGCCTTCATAGCGAGAACATTTGAGTACAGGAGCAGGGATGTCTTGCTGCAATTATACAGGGCCTTGATGAGGCCACACCTGGAATATTGTGTGCAGTATTGGTCTCCTTATCTGAGGAAGGATGTTCTTGCTATAGAGGGAGTGCAGCAAAGGCTTCACCGCGGGTAGGCGGTGGCATAGTGGTATTATCACTGGACTAGTAACCCAGAGACCCAGGGTATTTCTCTGGGGACATGGGTTTGAATCCCACCACAGCAGATGGTGGAATTTGAATTCAATTAATAAATCTGGAATTAAAAGCTAGTCTAATGATGGCCATGAAACCATTGTCGATTGTTGTAAAAACCCATCTGGTTCACTAATGTCCTTTAGGGAAGGAAATCTGCTGTCCTTACCTGGTCTGGCCAACATGTGACTCCAGATCCACAGCAATGTGGTTAACTCTTATATGCCCTCTGAAATGGCCTAGCAAGCCACTCAGTTGTACCTAACCGCTACGAAGTCAATAAAAAGGAATGAAACCGGACGGACCACCCGGCATCGACCTAGGCACCAGAAACGACACTGGCAAACTCAGCCCTGTCGACCCTGCAAAGTCCTCCTTACTGACATCTGGGGGCTTGTGCCAAAGTTGGGAGAGCTGTCCCACAGACTAGTCAAGCAACAGCCTGACATAGTCATACTCACGGAATCGTACCTTACAGACAATGTCCCAGACACTGCCATCACCGTCCCCGGGTATGCCCTGTCCCACCGGCAGGACAGACCCACCAGAGGTGGCGGGACAGTGGTATACAGTAGGGAGGGAGTTGCCTTGGGAGTCCTCAACATCGATTCCGGACCCCATGAAGTCTCATGGCATCGGGTCAAACATGGGCAAGGTAACCTCTTACTGATTACCACCTACTGCCCTCCCTCAGCTGATGACTCAGTACTCCACCATGTTGAACACCACTTGGAGGAAGCACTGAGGGTGGCAAGGGCACAAAATGTACTCTGGGTGGGGGAATTCAATGTCCATCACCAAGAGTGGCTCGGTAGCACCACTACTGATAGAGCTGGCCGAGTCCTTTAGGACATAGCTGCTAGACTGGGTCTGCGGCAGGTGGTGGGGAAACAACACGAGGGAAAAACATACTTGACCTCGTCCTCACCAATCTGCCTGCTGCAGATGCCTCGGTCCATGACACCGCACAGTCCTTGTGGAGACGAAGTCCCGCCTTCACATTGAGGACACCATCCATCGTGTTGTGTGGCACTGCCACCGTGCTAAATGGGATAGATTTCGAACAGATCTAACAATGCAAAACTGGGCATCCATGAGGCGCTGTGGGCCATCAGCAGCAGCAGAATTGTACTCAACCACAATCTGTAACCTCATGGTCCGGCATATCCCCCACTCTACCATTACCATCAAGCCAGGAGACCAACCCTGGTTCAATGAAGAGTGGAGGAGGGCATGCCAGGAGCAGCACCAGGCATACCTCAAAATGAGGTATCAACCTGGTGAAGCTACAACACAGGACTATCTGCGTGCCAAACTGTGTAAGCAGCATGCGATAGACAGAGCTAAGCGATCCCATAACCAACGGATCAGATCGAAGCTCTGCAGTCCTGCCACATCCAGCCGTGAATGGTGGTGGACAATTAAACAACTAACTGGAGGAGGTGGCTCCACAAATATCCCCATCCTCAATGATGGGGGAGCCCAGCACATCAGTGCGAAAGATAAGGCTGAAGCATTTGCAACAATCTTCAGCCAGAAGTGCCGAGTTGATGATCCATCTCAGCCTCCTCCTGAAGTCCCCAGCATCACAGATGCCAGACATCGGCCAATTCGATTCACTCCACATGATATCAAGAAACGACTGAAGGCACTGGATACTGCAAAAGCTATGGGCCCTGACAATATTCCGGCAATAGTACTGAAGATCTGTGCTCCAGAACTTGCCGCGCCCCTAGCCAAGTTGTTCCAGTACAGCTACAACACTGGCATCTACCCTGCAATGTGGAAAATTGCCCAGGTATGTCCTGTACACAAAAGGCAGGACAAGTCCAACCTGGCCAATTACCGCCCCATCAGCCTACTCTCAATCATCAGTAAAGTGATGGAAGGTGTCATCAACAGTGCCATCAAGCGACACTTGCTTAGCAATAACCAGCTCAGTGACGCTCAGTTTGGGTTCCGCCAGGGCCACTCAGCTCCTGACCTCATTACAGTCTTGGTTCAAACATGGACAAAAGAGCTGAACTCAAGAGGTGAGGTGAGAGTGACTGCCCTTGACATCAAGGCAGCATTTGACCGAGTATGGCATCAAGGAGCCCTAGCAAAACTGAGGTCAATAGGAATCAGGGGGAAAACTCTCTGCTGGCTGGAGTCATACCTAACGCAAGGCAAGATGGTTGTGGTTGTTGGATGTCAATCATCTGAGCTCCAGGACATCACTGCAGGAGTTCCTCAGGGTAATGTCCTGGGCCCAACCATCTTCAGCTGCTTCATCAATGACCTTCCTTCAATCAAAAGGTCAGAAGTGGGGATGTTCGCTGATGATTGCACAAAGTTCAGCACCATTCACAACTCCTCAGATACTGAAGCAGTCCGTGTAAAAATGCAGCAAGACCTGGACAATATTCAGGCTTGGGCTGATAAGTGGCAAGTAATATTCACGCTACACAAGTGCCAGGCAATGACCATCTCCAACAAGAGAGAATCTAACCATCTCCCCTTGACATTCAACGACATTACCATCGCTGAATCTCCCACTATCAACATCCTAGGGGGTACCATTGACCAGAAACTAACTGGAGTAGCCATATAAATACCGTGGCTACAAGAGCAGGTCAGAGGCTAGGAATCCTGAGGCGACTAACTCACCTCCTGACTCCCCAAAGCCTGTCCACCATCTACAAGGCACAAGTCAGGAGTGTGATGGAATACTCTCCACTTGCCTGGATGGGTGCAGCTCCAACAACACTCAAGAAGCTCGACACCATCCAGGACAAAGCAGCCCGCTTGATTGGCACCCCATCTACAAACATTCACTCCCTCCACCACCGACGCACAGTGGCAGCAGTGTGTACCATCTACAAGATGCACTGCAGCAACGCACCAAGGCTCCTCAGACAGCACCTTCCAAACCCGTGACCTCTACCAGCTAGAAGGACAAGGGCAGCAAATACATGGGAACACCACCACCTGCAAGTTCCCCTCCAAGTCACACACCATCCTGAGTTGGAACTATATCGCTGTTCATTCACTGTCGCTGGGTCAAAATCCTGGAACTCCCTTCCTAACAGCACTGTGGGTGTACCTACCCCAAATGGACTGCAGCGGTTCAAGAAGGCAGCTCACCACCACCTTCTCAAGGGCAATTAGGGATGGGCAATAAATCCTGGCCTGGCCAGCCACGCCTACATCCCATGAATGAATTAAAAAAAAAACTGATTCCTGGGATGGCAGGACTGACGTATGAGGAGAGATTGAGTCAGTTAGGATTATATTCGCTGGAGTTCAGAAGAGTGAGTGGGAATCTTATAGAAACTTATAATATTCTAACAGGACTTGATAGGGTTGATGCAGGAAGGATGTTCCCGATGGTGGTGGAGTCCAGAACCAGGGGTCATAGTCTAAGGATACGGGGTAAACCTTTCAGGACTGGGATGAGAAGAAATTTCTTCACCCATTGAGTGGTGAGCCTGTGGATTTGACTACCACAGAAAGCAGTTGAGGCCAAAACATTGTATGTTTTCAAGAAGGAGTTAGATATAGCTCTTGGGACGACAGGGATCAAAGGATACGGGGGGAAAGTGGGAACAGGTTACGGAGTTGGATGATCAGCCATGATCATAATGAATGGCGGAGCAGGCTCAAAGGGTCGAATGGCCTACTCCTGCTCCTAATTCTATGTTTCTATGATTAGAAGCCATAATCACTCTGCAGCAGCAACACTCTGGACAAAGGTTCTGTATATAGTTTGCTCTGTATTGTATATACTAGTTTAGCTGTTAATAAACCTTCTAGAGATCTTCAAGGAACTGGAGTCCACGTACCTCATTGTTTTGCTTAAGATAACACAAAGAAACTCATGACACACTCGATGGGCTGAATGGCCTCCTTCTGCGCCGTAAATGACTGTATGACTCTCGGACTTCTAATATATACAGTGTGCTTTTAAAGTGCTTGTGCAGCTTTAAACATTAATAACTTTGGATGTGCATATGATAGAAGAAAAGTGTCAACAGATATGAAAGTGTAATTCTAAAAGATTTTCATGTTAATGTTTTTCTGATTGAAAATGGCAACAGTGGAAGAAAATGTGAACTGTTGTTATGGTTAGCAAGAACTGAAGTCCGTAACAGCTGGGAGAAGACAATTCACTGCTCATTATAGGGACAATGCAGCACATAGCAACTCAATGAACAATTGGATGAAAAAGTTTCTATCATGTGTAGATCTAAAGTTATTAAAGAGTACGAGGACTTTAGAAACACCCTGTATATTAGATGAAGATGATAAATTTAGTACTCTGAACAGATTGTTTCACTTTTCCCATCTTGCACACACATGCTGGAAGCCAAACATTTTGGTGGATGCTTGGCTTCACTTCTGAGTTCACAGAATCAGAAATTTGCCTGAATTCAACTTTCAGAATTATCTTTTGATGGAAAAATGCTCCTAGTAAACCACAAAATCTTTCACTCCAGGCTAAGGACAACTACGTTTTGTGACTTTATCTTGTACCAAAAATAGCAAATTTACAGAATGATAAAATGTTGAACATTAAAATCACATTTGTTTTGCTTGAAGTGGAAATAAAACAAATTTTAATAAAATTCACACTGAAATTATGGGCAGTTTAGATAGCATACCATTTATGGGATCTTTGCTTTATTCAGACCATGGCCAACCAAGTCTTTGCAAGCAATGGGCTTTGCTTATAATCACTCACTCAACTTTTCAAATTAAGCTTAGATTTAACATTGGAGATGTTAAACCAATAACAACAGGCACAGATAAATTCCAATCAGGCTTGTGATTTGGCCAAGATCATTGAGGATTTGTGAACTAACAACCACATCATGGAAATAACTGGAAAGGTACTTTTCAAGAATACGCAAGGCAGTTTGACATATTTAAATTTCAAACATCTGCTGTTTTCTTCCGTTTTAGAAACAGCAATCAGATCCCTGTTGATCAGTAGCCCAGCTGGCTCCAAATGAACCTGACCTCTGTTCAAGCTGGCCAGTTTCAAAGCTCCTTACATTGATATAATTAGTGCTGTGGAGTATAATGGTGAGTTTTTCAGAAAATTTTGACTTTGAATCGGTGTTGGATAATCAGCTAAACAAGTCTTACTTTTACCGATTGTCACCAATAATGACGTTGCAACAAATTCCATTCTGTCCTCACACTGGAGATGAATGCTTTTTACGGCAACTGGGAAATAAAGAAACAAGTCTTATGGTGAAACATTTTTCATCAACATTCTGCTTCTTTTTAAGAATTGTTATAATTATTCCAGAGATTTTTTCTATTATAATTTTATTTTTAATTGGGAAAGAAAAGATACAATGACAGAAAGAAAGTCTTGCATTTATATAGTGCCTTTCACAACGTCAGGATGTTCCAAAGTGTTGTACAGCCAATGAAGTACTTTTGAAGTGATGTCCCTGTTGTAATATAGGAAATATGGCAGCCAATTTGCACACAGCAAGCTCCCACGAACAGCATAGAAACATAGAAAATAGGAGCAGGAGTAGGCCATTCGGCCCTTCGAGCCTGCTCCGCCATTCATTATGATCATGGCTGATCATCCAACTCAGTAGCCTGTTCCCGTTTTCGCCCCATATCCTTTGATCCCTGTCGCCCCAAGAGCTATATCTAACTCCTTCTTGAAAACATAAAATGTTTGACCTCAACTGCTTTCTGTGGTAGCGAATTCCACAGGTTCACCACTCTCTGGGTGAAGAAAGTTCTCCTCATCTCAGTCCTGAAAGGTTTACCCCGTATCCTTAGACTATGACCCCTGGTTCTGGACTCCCCCACCATCGGGAACAGCCTTCCTGCATCTACACTGTCACGTCCTGTTAGAATTTTATAGGTTTCTATGAGATCCCCCCTCACTCTTCTGAACTCCAGTGAATATAATCCTAACCAACTCAATCTCTCCTCATAAGTCAGTCCCACCATCCCAGGAATCGGTCTGGTAAACCTTCGCTGTACTCTGTCAATAGCAAGAGCATCCTTCCTCAGATAAGGAGACCAAAACTGCACACAGTATTCCAGGTGTGGCCTCACCATGGCCCTGTATAATTGCAGCAAGACATCCCTGCTCCTGTACTCGAATCCTCTCGCTATGAAGGCCAACATACCATTTGCCTTTTTTACCGCCTGTTGCACCAGCATGCTTATACTCATACATGCCATATACTATACGAGAAGAGAGTGCATACAGTATAAAGTTGTTGCTTTTCCTTACATTGGTATTCTTGCACATTGTCCTGATGAGTGTAAGATGAAAAGCTTCGACGACATGCCTCTATTTTCAGTAATACTCAAATTTTTGAAGAGTTTCTAATTATTTTTTAAGATTTCTGATAGATCTACCAGGTATAAAACAGACCTTGAAATGACTCTGTGCAAATATTAGCATACATATGCAACTCCTCTGTATGCTACTTTAATGGAGAAGTTAACCCTGGGTTAAACAGATTAATGCTTCCATTAAAATAGCAGGGGAATTGCATACAGGCATATTGAGCATTCGTGCAATAATATGTGCAGATTGTAATTTCAAGGCTGAAATGTTTCGACACTCCTGTTTGGTCTGGGCAGCTGGAGCTGTTTACCTCCTGTTTATTTTTTTCTCTCAGGTTGTGTACGAGAAGTGTAGAGGAAAATAAATCATTCCATCTCACTATCTAATTCTTGATATTTCTGTGGTACATGTACTCCATCAAATGAGATTGACACAGGGTCAATGTTCAGCCAACTGTGTGGCAGATCATTTGCCTCATTACACATTGTCCATTGGAAGAAGCAGGTTTAATCATCATGGACACATGCTCTCCCTAACTTCATCTTCATGCCTATCTTTCATACAAGCAAGTTGAAGAGTCAAGTTAGTTTCTTTTTAATTTTGGCATATTTCCCAATAGCATGATATAACTTTTTTTAACTGCCAATAATTCTCAATTCAAACAAATTTCTGTTGTATTAAACATGTTTTCCATCACAGTGAGGGAGGTAAGGAACATAGGGCGACCTGCTCATATATCAAGGTGGGACATTTGTAGTACAAACACATGGAAGCAGTATGTTGACCTAAAGGAGACAGGGGGCAAAAGGAGAAAACATTACCTAGGAAAGAGGAAATGGTTAATGAATACAATTTCCATCCTTGGGCTGAAAAACTGTATTTGAATTTGAGCTTGTTCTGGTACAGCTGGTTTTATTGCTCCAAAAGACCTTTTCTGCAGGGTGAAATTTCCAGCCTTGTGATGCTATCTTCAGCAGATCAGGAATTCCAACTTGCATTGCAAATGAATCCTATCCTGAAGCAAAGTAACAGCATCATCTGGGAGCTGGACTAGGGTAAGCAACAAGGAGTGCTTTAGGGAGGTGAACTGCCTCTGGGATCTTAGTAAAGGGGAGGAATAGTACCTCTGAAGGGTTGACCAAGCAGCTATTGGCAAGTAATGGTCATGGTCTGTTGAATATTGATGAATCCAAGTGTCATTCAGTAAGCATGTTTTTGGTTCCTTTGGAAAAAGGCAGTGTCTAAAGGGAGAGGGAACAGATTAGGGTCAACAATTGCAAGGAATGTGTACAGTTCCAATTTATTTTTGCCTTTCTGTGAATGTTTTTCTGAGAAAAAGGTGGGAAACAACATTAATCACAAGCCTTACTCGTGCTTTTACACAGAATGGACAAAAGTGGGTAAAACCAAGAATTTATATGATGAAATTACACTATTAAATAAATCTGGGGAATAACTGTTTTCCCCTGCGAGTAACAATCAGTTGACATCACAGCTTTGAAAAGTACAATTACTGCGAATATGCTTTTGTCATCAGAATGGAGAAACCCTGGCTCGCTGGCTAACTTGCATTTTTCATTTAAAATCAGGAGGCAATCCATCAAATTTTTAAATGTAAAGACAGGTACCATGCAATTGATTTTCCTGAATGCATAGACAGTGAAGATATGGTGTGTTCAGGGCACGAACTCAAAACTCCAATTACTTCCCATTTTCCTAGGAATCTTGGGGAAGTAATTTTTCAGTATGAATCCAGACAAATTTTTTAATGACTAATATTTCACTTCCCTTCTTTTCCTTTTTCCCTGCTGATAGGGAAAGTGATCTTTGGAGCAAATGTGTATTTTAACTCTGATCTGTTTTAAGACTATGAATTAAATGCTTTTATTTGTGTTAATCGAATATTCTGCATTATAGGTTTTTTATTATTCATATTTAATTTAGTTAAAGTCACACTTATGCTCTGTGTAGTTCTGGGGAAATTCACCACTCAAAAGGTATGTTAGCATTCAGATGTCATGTTATAATTGCCTAGGTTTCTTATGTTTGTTTCTAATCTTAAAGGATGTGCCTTAAGCAGTGTTCTACAACATGCAGCTATTTTATATGAGTGACATGAGGTCAATTCTATTTTACCTAATTACTTCAGCCTGGAGACATGTGCTGCATAATGTAATTGTCTGGTCCATTAGAGCTATAAGTCATTTTTGAAACGACTGTAGATATCCTTAATAAACGAACGAGGACCAAAAGTCAACCAAGGCCATTACTAATATTATTAAGCACCTGAATGTGACAGTTAACAGATTCACTTCTTAGTCTTGGAAAAGAAATAGATTTAAGCATCATTATTTTATATTATGGGCTGGATTTTAAGAGCGGCGGTGAGCTAAAAAAATGTTGACCCACATGTGCGGGCCGCATGCAAAAGAGCCGCCGCAATCTCACACGCGACGGCTCATTTAAATAGCAGGGACAGCCCATTCCCCCCAATCATGTGGAGGGGGTGGGCTGTCCGTCCTCGGCAATGGCGTCAGCTACCTGTGCGCAGGTGCTGGTGCCATTTTTAAAGGGCAGCCATCCCTGCTGGTCAATTTGAATTTTTAAAGATACACACACCCAAAATTTATTAAGTAATTTTCTAACACCCTTTCCCACTCTCCAGTAACAATTACATTAATGATTCGCCCTTACCCCACCCCCCCCAAAACATGTACCTTTCAAATCTGACCTTCCTCCCCCAGAGTACACAAAGTTTGAAGTTCACCCCTTCCCACCATCCCCTACACCCATTACGTTTATTTGGCCCCATCCCCCCACTGCACTGAAAATCTTAACTCCTCCCCCCTCCCCACCAGTGTCACGCACGCTTTCCCCAGACATGGAATTGAAGGCGCAGGAGTGCTGGCAGCGACGTAAAGATTGCGGCAGGCCTTGAAGATTGAAGGTGTGTCCAGTTAAATTTATGCATGTAATTAATTTAAATATTGAAATACTGGTCCTGTCTCCCAGTGGTGGGGGGGGGGGGCTGTCATGGAGCCTCACTGCTGTCGGGAGGATTGACCCAGACCCTCTTGACGTCAGGCTCTGTGACGGACTGCTGCCGGCCCCATCTTTTGGCCCCCCCACCAGTGTTTACTATTCAACAACCTCTATTTGATGTCAACCTTTCATTTAAATTTCAAGTTGTATTCAATACTGTAAGTGTATAGATCACTGCAATCTTGTGAATGATGTTCAGAAAGATCTGACTACAATACCTGCACAAAAGTTCAATTCATGTTTTCAATAAATTTGGTATGACAATCTGCAGAGTCACATTGTCATTACCATTCAAATTATATGTTAATTATGCAGTTGTGGCTGCAGATTATCCCATATGGGTTCAGAAAGTGAAGTTGTAGAAAATTAATTGGAAGTAATTTTAAAGAAAATAGGTTGTGAAAAAAACAGGAGGACTCTGTTGTATCCAATTTAAAATGAAGCTTTGTTTGGGATTGAGGAATCCAATTGGATCCTCTATTACACAAACAAAAGTCAATGCCATCTTCACCAGTTCAAGGGAAGCAGATAATTAAACAGAAAATGGGAGATAAGGAAAGGGAAATAAAAGGATAGGGGTAACAGCATTGGTTAAAGAAACTATTATAGAACGAGAGAGGGATGATGTAGTTGAGGGGCCAAAGGCAGTTAAAATTAAGAATGTCACAGAACCGTATTTATTTACTCCTCGGATCAAAACAGTGTGCCTTTAAGACTCTGTTAAAAACAGTTTACCTTTAAGACAGAGAAAGAAGCTTTTGGATTTCTGAGGCACAGTGCGCCAGCTGCACTTGTTACCTAGGCCACAGCAGGAGAGAGAGGTCACATGGTATAATATTTCTATTTGACTGTGTGTAAAAACCGGGGGAAACCAGTTTTGAGAAATTCACCAGCGAAGCGTGTTACTGAAGAAAAGAG
This sequence comes from Heterodontus francisci, assembly GCF_036365525.1. Lineage (NCBI taxonomy): Eukaryota > Metazoa > Chordata > Chondrichthyes > Heterodontiformes > Heterodontidae > Heterodontus > Heterodontus francisci. Next base: position 71,387,710 of record NC_090397.1, read on the forward strand.
CTGTCTATTTTTCTCAGCAAAAATTATACAAGGAGCTACAGGCTGAGTTAATTGCCTAAGGAGGAAAACACCCTTTGAAGAGACTGAAGCAAAGTTTCGACCGAGAGACTGTCAATTTTAAAATTCAAGTCGACCAATTGCTGTGCTCATCGTTGAAAAAACTGTTTGCTGCTTGCTGCAGCTGAAGTCTTTAAATGGCTATCTACTGAGAGACTATTTCATCAAATTCGCATGGAGACTTCTTGTGGCATTTAATTATTTTCATGTTAGAATACCTCAACCATCAGGAACGTAACCCACAAAGACTTATATGTTAGTTATTTATTTATTGTTAAGAAACAACTAATTTTTTAAAACATAATTTTTTAAAAGAAAACCAGTTAACTGTCAGTTTTGAATGTATGTGTGTGAATGGGGGTTAGGTTAAAATAAGAAGTTATAAGGTCTTTAGACATTGGTTTATCTTAAAATGTTTAAGATTTAGTTTTTTAATAAATAATTAATTTGTTGTTGTCTAAAGATACCTGATTTGGTCTGTTTTATTCTGGGGGTTACTAGAGTGTTTAATTTGGCTGTTTTCCAGTTGGGTGGGAAAACTTTAAATCATCTGCTGCGACCTGTGGAGTGATGGGACTGAATTGACAGTGCATTGCTCCTACCTTGGTTGTAACAAGAACAATAGAGGAATTATTATGCACTCTGTATATACTGTAGGCTACCAAATACTGGGAAAGAGATGGAGGAGTAAATTTGTAGGCAAATTACAGAAAGATGAAAAAACTACAGAGTAGTGACAAAGGAGGACTTTAATTATTCCAATATCTACTAGAAGAGTAACAGTGTAAAGGGCAAAATGGGGGAGAAATTCCTGAAATGTATAAAAGAGAACTTTCTTGATCTGTGTATTTCCAGCCTGATATGGAAGGAAGCAGTGCTAGATCTAGGTCTGGGAATGAAGTGGAGCAAGAGGAGCATGTTTCAGTGGGAGAGAATTTGGGGAGTCTGTGATCATAATATCATCAGATTTAGAATAGTTATGGAAAAGGGCAAGGGATGATCAAGTGTAAAAATACCTAACTGGTAGAGGGCTGATTTCAGTGAATTGAAAAGAGATTTTGCCTAGGTTGATTGGAATTAAAAATTAGTAGGCAAAACAGTAAAAGAGGAGATGATTGGGATATAGAGTATATAGAGTAGATATATATAAAATGAGACAGAAAAAGGTGGCTTACGACAGTTGTAAGGTTCATAGCACAGTAGAGGACCAAGCTGAATATGGAAATTACAGAGGAAATCTGAGAAAGGAAATAAGAGTGGAAGAGAGATAGTGAGCTGAATTTTGTTTTCTCACTGCCGGGAGCGGCGGCGGGTGAAAAAAAAAAGGCGGCTTGCAAGCATGGGCCCATCATGTGGCGGGGGCGGACTCAGCAACGCCGTAAACGCCATCGGCTGCCTCAGTTCAGGCACTGGTGCCATTTTTAAAGAACTGTCAGACATGCCCAGAGACTACAGAGTTGAACCCTCGTACCCACCCCCCACTACACCGCAAATAATTGTATGCCCCGTTCCACTCACCCCCACCAAAATGCTTAGATTGCAGAGTTGCCCTCTCCCTCCTCCCCAAAACACTTAGATTGCAGAGTTGCCCTCTCCCTCCTCCCCAAAACACTTAGATTGCAGAGTTGCCCTCTCTCCCCCTCAAACTACACAAAGTGCAGAAGTCACCCGTCCTGCACCAGCCCCCCCCCCAACATTACAAATGCAGAGTTGACCCCGTTCCCACTCCCTCACTGCACTAAAAATCCTAAATTCTCCCCTTCCCACCGCGGCGGCACCAGCTTTCCCTGGATGGGAAAGTGAAGGCGTGTGAGTGCAGCCTGTCGCACGGAAGATCCCGAACTGCAGGTAAGTTCGCGGGGAATTGTATTTAAATGTATTCATGACCTTTATTTAAATATTTAAGGTCGGGTCCCATTGCGAGTGGCGGGGGGTGGGGGGAGTGTGGGGGTGGTGGGTGGGGCGGGGCACCACAGAGCCTTGCCGCTGTCGGGAAGATTGGGCCCAGCAAACCCGGCACTGGCTCTGTGGCGGGCCGCTGTCACTCCAACGTTCTAGCCCACCCTGCCACGGAGCCCGGCGTCAGGAGCTGAACAAAATTCAGCCCGGTATATGAATAGATCAGCTGTTAACATAAAAGGAAACCCAAAATCTTTTATAAACACATAAATAGTAAAAGGGTAGTCAAAGGAAGGGTGGGGCCAATTAGTGACCAAAAAGGAAATATTCTTGTGGAAGCAGAGGGCATGGCTAAGGTACTATGTGACTATTTTGCATCTGTGTTCACTAGAGAAGAGGATGCTGCCAATGCAGCAATAAAGGAGGAGGCAGTTGTGATGTTGCACAGGATAAAAATAGATAATTACGATTTGCTTCAAAGGTTAGCAGCCCTTAAAGTAGAAAAATCACCCGGCCCAGATGGGATGCATCCTGGGTTACTGAGGGAAGTAATGGTGAAAATCCAGTTCTTCTTGAATATGGCAATGATGCCAAAGGATTGGAGGATTTCAAATATTACACCCTGTTTAAAAAAGAGGAGAGGGTTAAACCTGACAACTACAGGCCAGAAAGTCGAACGTCGACAATGGGGAAACTTTGACAAACAATAATCCGGGACAAAATTAATTAGTATTTGGAGAAATATGGCTAATAAATGCAAGTCAGCATGCATTTGTAAAAGGCAAATTGTTTTGACTAACTTGATTGAGTTCTTAGATGAAGTAATAGAGAGGATATTGTGGTTGATGTTGTGCATATGGACTTACAAAAGGCATTTGTCAAACTGCTGCATTATAGATATTTTAGCATAATTAAAGTCCATGGAATTAAAGAGACAATGGCAGCATCGATACAAGATTAGCTAAGGAAGAGGAAGCAGTGCGTAGTGGTGAAAGCTTGCTATTCAGATGGAGGAAAGAGATCATGGTGTTTCCCAGGAATCAGTATTAGAACAATTGCTCTCTTTGATTAAATATTTTTGAGTATAGAGCAGAATTTCAAAGTTTGCAGATCATATGAAACTCAGATATGTCGCAAATAATGATGAAGTTAGAAACAGACTTTAGAAGGACATAGATTGGTAAAATGGGAACACACATGGCAGATGAAATTTGTTGCAGGAACGTGTGATGTGGTACATTTTGGTAGGAAGACGAGGCACTATGAATTAAATAGTGCAATTTTAAAGGGGGTGCAGGAACAGAGAGACTTGGAGATGTATGTGCACAAATCTTTGAAGGTGGCAGGACAATTTGAGAAGTTGTTAAGAAAGCCTATAGGATGCTTGGCTTTATTAATAGAGGCAGAGAGTACAAAAGCAAGGAAGTTTCCCTAAACATTTAGAAAACAATGGTTAGGTCTCAGCTGACGTGTTGTGTTCAATTCTGGGCACCACACTTTTGGAAGGATGTCAAGGCCTTGCAGAGGGCATAGATGAGATTTATTAGAATGGCATCAGGGATTAGGTACTTCAGTTACGTGGAAGGTCTGGAAAAGCTGGGGTTGTTCTCTTTAGAGCAGAGAAGGTTAAGAGGAGATTTGATAGAGGTGCTCAAAACCAGGAGCGTAAATAAGGAGAAACTATTTCCAGTGGCAGGAGGGTCAGTAACCAGAGGACACAGATTTAAGATGATTGGCAAAAGCAGCTGAGGCAACATGAGGAAACTTTAAAAAAAAAGATTTTTGAGTTGTTGTGATCTGGAATGCGCTGCTTGCAAGGGCGGTGGAAGCCGATTCAATAGTAACTTTCAAAAGAGAATTGGGTAAATACTTGAATGGAAAAGACATACAGGGCTATGGGGAAACAGCAGTGGAGGGAGACTAATTGGATAGCTCTACCAAAGAGCCGTCACCAGCACGATAGGCTGAATGGCCTCCTTCTGTGCTATATCATTCAACGATCCTGTGATTATAACTTGGATTTATTGCAGTGGAATGCATGGTCTGGTACTTGCACAGTCCCAAAGTTTGTTGTTTGTGGGAGCTTGCTGTGCACAAATTCACTGCCACGTTTCCTACATGACAACAGTGACTTCATTTCAAAATTACTTCATTGCCTGTAAAGTGCTTTCGAACTTCCTGAGGTCATGAAAAATATTATATAAATGTAAGTATGTCCTCATTTCTCTTCTTTCCCACCGCCAAGTCCTGATCAATTCATTGAATTTACTGCCTCATGTTCCTGTTTAATGACTTTCAGCATGATCATGGGTTCAGCTGTTTAGGCCATTCTTAAAAGACAAAGGAAACTGAGATGGCCTTGCCTATCAGCAGCATTCCCTAAAAGGCTTTTCTGAGGTTTTCAAAGGAGGTGAGTGTAGCACTTAGGCACATAGTGCGAAATCAGGAATAGTGGGCAATAAGGATTGAGATAGATGCAAGGTATGAGGAGTATGAAGGAATCAAGTTGTGTGCAGCAGAATCAGAGGCAGAGTGAATTTGAGTCCTTAATAAATCGACTGCTTTCTCCAGCAAGGTTTTGAATGTTCCCCTTTTATCGACTAAAGGAAATCTGCTTTTAACTTTGTATATTTATCCTTGCATTTATGTACAATTGACAGAAAATGAGAAAACTGTTAATAACAAAAGGAGTATTGGGACATTGTGTGACTGGTTGGAACGCCATTGTGCTGTACTGTGGTTAAGCGGAGTGTGGGTCTTTCCTCATGGTGACACCTGACTGAACCCAGCGATGATTCAATAACCGAAGGTTATAGATTTAAAATAATTGCCAAAAGAACGATAAGGGAAAAGAGAATTTTTTTCACAGGGAGGGTTGAATTTTTTTTTCAGAGAGGTTTGTTAATATCTGGAATGCACTATATGAAATGGTGATAGAAGTAGATTTCACAGAAACTTTCAAAAGGCAATTGGACATGTCCTTGAAGAGAACTAACTTGCAGGGTTATGGGGGAAATTCAGGGAAATGGGACTATATTATAGATAGCTCTTTCAAAGAGCTGGCACAGATATGACAAGCCAAATGGCCTCTTTCAGTGCTTTAAGATTCTATGATTTGTCTAAGAGACAGGCAGTTTTGCCCAGGAAGGAATAGGGGTGAATATTGGTCACCTTGGACTAATAATTACAAAGATGCAGTAGTTGTTACTGCTGACAGTTCAGTGGTAGTCATAATTTAGACAGTAGCTTTAATGTATTTATATTCATTTATGATGGTCATGCCAATATTTGTTATGCCATGTTTTCAATTGTATATCTTATATGTCTCTTTTTATAATGTTGCTATTGGATCGCATTCTGGCAGCTTTTTTTTAACCCTGTTGGAAATGTTCAATTTATTTTGAAATGCTGCAGAGAAGTTTACAAGGAACAATTGGTGTTGAAGAGCACAGAACCTATTGTGTATGACAGCAATGAATTGCTGCGTAAAGCTGTCCTGCTCGATCTGTGCCGGACCTGTCTACAGCATTTAATAAACGGTTCAACTGTCATTGCAACATTCAGTGGGAGGTATCTGTGCTCAGAAAATTGGAAGCATTCATCCAATGAAAAGATCTGAAAAATTAGCTGAACAATTTCAAGTGAATGCAATTTCACTTGCATTTCTTTCTCATGTTTGCAAAAATCTCAATAATGTAGAATTCAAGATTTTAAACTGTGTTGAACACATTAAAACAAATGACTCAAGCATGATACATTAACAGGGTCCATAAACCTTTCCCCAGGGAAGCATTTAAGCATAGTATAATGGAACAACTGATCTCACAAAAATGGTAAATGCTTATTCAATTTTAAATGATGTCTGTATAACCTGTCTTACTCATCAGGCTCCAAACCACAGTAATGCATCTTAATGCATAGGTCTCTATTAATGATAATTTCTCTATTAATGATTATTTGGAGTACTTTTACAGCAACACACTATGGAAGATACATGACTACTGACTGAAACAATTACTGTTGAAGGCTGTTTTCCCAGCAATTTCAATGCATAGTAATATTGTAAACAATGTGCAGGGTTATAGAGAGAAAGTGAGGGAACGGCATTAGATGAATTGCTCATTCGCAGAACTGGTGCAGCCACGATGGGCTGAATGGCCTCCTTCTGCACTGTAATGATTCTGTGATTGTATTTTGATAGAATTTTACAAGTCAAGCAAAAAAGAAAATTAACTGTTTTGAATACATTTTGCAGTAAAATTTAGATTCAGGTCATGTGTATAGATTGCTTCCCTTTTGATGGTTTGAGAAAAGAATCTAATAGGGGCACCCCATTTGGCTTAGCACACTTATCCAGACAATAAAAGTGCAGGACACAGCATAAGCCAGAGGATATGCTGTTTTATACAAGCAGTCTATGTTAAATGTATTATTCCTCTTTTATAAATTTTAAGAAAAAGGAAGTTGGTTTTATCATGGTGAAATTGGAGTTTCATTTTTAGGGTCACTGTAAATCCATTAAGTGTCAGTCCATTGGAAAACTGGGAAAAAGTGGCTAATTATTGAACTCTTGTGATAAATAGGATGGCATGATGTCTCAATGATACTAAAGAATGGAAAACTGTGTTCAGGTTCTAGACTCCTGGCAGATTTCACATCCTGAAACCACTGATGCAGATGAGCCATTGGCAGAATTATATTTCCACGGAGTCTTTGGAAGCAGTTAGTGAATGAAAAACAAATCAATTTGTGTCAGGCTGTCAGACATTCACAAGATGTGAAACAGGAAGGATGCTTGCTTGTCAGGGTAAGGCCTTGCATTTGACCAAGGAGTAGTCCCTTCATAGATTTCACTTTGCGAAAGAAGTCATCAATGGAGCAGAAAATGATTGCAAAGTAAGAGGAAAAGATTGCAATGTAATGGAGAAGGATTGACAACATGAGATTGTGTGGCAGTAAGTAATCTTATAAACGCAGATCAAATTGGTTTTACAATTTGTTTTAATTCTGCTTGTGGGGAATTATCAGATCTGTTTAAACAGGGAAATTAAGGTAGAGGAGTAATATATAGTCCAAAAGGAACACCTAACAATGAAAGAATCATGTCGTGCTTAATCTTAAGTAGCACTACAAGATAGACAATGTTGTATTCAACATCTGCCTCCAACTTATTCTTTCAAAATATCAGTTATATGACCTCCATTTCCTACATAAAATGAAATTGGGAAAGAGTGAGTTTTCATTCCAAACATCAAATATTTTCTTTGTCAGATCTTGATGGGTTTTCATTTCGTCAGATCCTAATGAAAGATTATTGATCTGAAATGTTAATGTTGTTTCTCTCTCCGTGGATGCTGACTGACCTGCTGAGTACTTCCAGCATTTTCTGTTTTTATTTCAAATATAAATAACATTTCATTATCATGTTCTCATGGGATAGACTTTAACCAGCAGGTGACTAAGTGGTGGAGAGTGCCAGCAGGTTGTCTGATAGTGCCAGCAAGAAGCTCACTTCATTTTGTGGAGTTGAACTTCCTTAACATATCGACAGTAGGCTATGCGGCTGACAGGGCAGCCCGATGCAGCTGGCCAGCTGTTGGCAGACGCAATATCGAACATTGGGCAGTCTGGTGTCCAATCTTTCATTACTTAGCAATTACCTTTTTGTGCTTCAATGCAGTACTGCTGGCCTGTTACTGAATGGAGTATTTTCAATGGCTGCTCTATCCAGTAAGTATTTTGAATGGCACTTTGGTCCTATGTATGCCACATATCTCCGATTTGCACAAATTAATGAGGCTCTTACCTGATTCTGGTGGGTATCGTGACTGCTCAATGAAACAGCCAGGAAAAATGGCAGTAAAGCAGGAGTGGGCAGAAAGTTCAATATCTCCATTTTAAATTTTACATGTAAAGGGTTGTTAAAATCTAAAATTCTCCTAATTGGGACAATTAGAGCTTTTGAGACTGAGAGCGATAGATTTTTATTAGGTAAGGGTATCCAGGGATATGGAGTTGAGGTATAAATCAGCTATGATCGAGTTGAATGGCACAGCAAGTTCAAAGGGCCAAATAACCTAATCCTGTCCTAATGTTCCTATGCTAACTCCATTACAACCCTGTTTCCACTGGACGTATGGAATTAAAATCTTCCCTTCCACCTGATCTAGATAAGAAAATCATGTTGTGATTTATTCCCTAGTAAATGCAATGAAATAAAATGATATCAGCCCAGCTCAGTTGATAATAGCACCTCTGTTCAAATCATTTATTAATTCATATTATCCATTCGTGCCTGAGATCTTCCTTGCTTTGTATAGTTCAGTATTATACCAGACTGTACAATTATCCACTGTTAGAGGAGTTCAATTTATTTTTTAAAATCTTAATGGCTGTGAAATTCCATGAGCCAGAACCTGTTATATTATTATTGCTTTGCCCACAGTTTGTTTGGCCTCATTCACAGGGTTTACGTATGTGCTAAGAGGCATCTGCCTTGAGCCTCCAATACCGACTTCATTAAATTTAAATGCCTTCAGTGGGCTAGAAGCAAAGAGGCCAGAAATCCTAGCCGAGGAATGCTGGACTGTGGGGATTTTTGAAAGAAAGATTATCAAAGGCACCACATTGCTTTTTTACAAAAGAGGGTTCCTTGAAAGATTAATGAGTGCCATATCTTTTGTTCGGGGGTGGGGGGGGGGGGGGGGTGGGGGGCAAGGCCTCAATCATGGCATAGACCCTCAGGTGGGTGCCACAACTACCAATGGGTCTGTGACTAGTTTAACTAGCCTAAATGTATCGACCAAACACTGAGTTACAAAGAAGGCCCAATGCATGGAACATTCTATGCTTGCAGTCTGTGTCCCTGGCCCCATCTCTTTACATTGATGGCCTTATATAGGTCAGGCAGAGGTTCTGTCCCACAAGACCATCCCAGAAAGTTGGGTGCAATACCAGACCCCGGTGTTCAGTAGATTCCTTCTGAAGTTACAGTGAGAATCTGTCAAAACTAGATTTTCTATTTTGCCTTTAGGAGTCATCAGTCACATGGTTAGTTTACTAATTCTGAATTCAATTTCTTCTTAGAAGTTGTAAATTGGAATAATAAAATAAAGCCAAAAAGTTATATCCAGGGCAGTGAGACCCCTTTAACAGATTACTTCTGAACCTTTACATTGCGACAAGAGCAAAATATTAGCCAGCTGATGGTATGCAACTGTGGCAGTTTAAAAAATGGAATCACCACATTGACAGCACAGAAAATGCAAAATCCATTTATGATGCAAATATGTTATTCTTGCACCAGCAATGCTCAGGGGTCTTCAGGTCAGGAATCACACAATGGATATTTTTTGAGACCACACCTAACATTCCTGCTTCCTCTATTTAATCAATATTACATAGAGGCAATATGTCAGTGGCAATAACAGAAAGCATTGTATCACTTTGGTAGACTGCTGTGCTTTAAATGACAAAAACCAGATGGTATTTGTTGCTTGCTTGCCAAAGTCCTGCTGACTACAGAACAGCTGGTCTTCCCAACTGTATGAACATCGACCATTAAACCATTTAAAACCCTTCAAGATACTCAAGTGCATTAAGGATCTTATGATTTGATTTACCACTTATACCACTTAAATTTCATCATCAGCAATTTACATGATAGTCTGTCTGGTGGATATGCCAACCTCTTGCCACGCTGTGTTATCAAACAGCCGAGAGAGAGTACAGGAAGAGTGAACTGAAATGTGTTAAATAAACAACCTGACTATTATAAGCCTATGCACTGGACTGGAATATCAACATTTAAATATATATCACAGACCTTCCCTTTTGTTCTTCTTCCCTCCCATACCTCCTATCACTTGCTCAAAAACTGTTACATTTCTAACCTTCACCAGTTCAGATGAAAGGTCACTGACCTGAAACGTTAACTCTGTTTCTCTCTCCACGGAAGCTGCCAGACCTGCTGAGTATTTCCAGCATTTTCTGTTTTTATTTCAGAATTCCAGCATCCGCAGTATTTTACTTTTATTTTCAATACCTTTGCTCTGTATCTAATAACTCAGATTTTCTGATCAGTGTTTTAAGTTACAACTAGTGTTGATGACTATCAGTAAAATCTACACTCAACTGTCATATTGTGTAGCATAATGTAAAGTACAATAATAAATAGGATATATAAACTTAGACATTGCTGTTTGTGTCCTAGTCAAAGATTGACTGTGGGTTGCTAAGGAGTGGATTTTCCACGGATTGGGCTGGATTTTAACAGCCCCCGGTGGCGTGCTCAAAAAATGGCGGCCCGCATGTGCGAGCCACACGCCAAAGAGCTGCCATGATCTTTGAGCCGCACAGCGGCTCATTTAAATAGTCTGGACGGCCCGCTCTCCTCAATTACGTGGAGGGGGCAGGCTGTGGGTTGCCGGCAACGGCGTCAGTTGCTTGTGTGCAGGCGTTTGTGCCATTTTTAAAGGGCAGTCAGCCCTGCCGGCATATTTACATTTTTAAAGATACACCCCCTCAAAATCTATCAAATAAATTTCAAACACCCCTTTCCCAATTCCTAATAACAATTACATTAACCATGATCAGGGCAGGCCTTCCCACCGTTGGCCTCTGTAGCGGGCCACTGCCGGACCCACACTCTGGCCCCCCCACCACGGAGCCCAACGTCGTGGGCTTGATAAAATCCAGCCCATTATATTCTGGCAGAAGGAACAGTCCTGCCATTGTACAGATAGATATCAAGCCGTATGAGACAACATCTGTAAAAGAGAGATGTGCTGACTGCTCACAGGATTGCCTGACACCACTGAGTCTGAGTAGGCAGACTCCAGGACACCTGCCCACAAGGGGAGTGACCAAGAGTTCTTTGCAGGAGCTATCATCCTCTTTAACTGTTGTGTCTATTATCCAAGGAAAGTGACATGAAATGAGGGAGCAGTTTGCAGACCTGAAGAAATCATTCAAGGTACCATTATCCATTAGAAACTTGATAAAGTACTGATGCCACAAATTGTTCTCTCATGCAATTGATACATAGCAAATGCACTTGAGACTATCTTAGAGCCCATTGCATCTCATACACAATACATGGAGACTGAAATTTATTGGGTTTCCTCCTCAATCACCAATTATAAATGAATCAACTAGCGTAGCACATGCCACAGATACAATTTCACATACACCTTCAGCTCTCATACAGAAAGTTTCAGTGAGAAGGGAACTGGGTGAGAATTGTGTAATTTGACAGATTCTCAACATTATTAGCCATTATTTCTTAATTGCCACCAATGTAATACTTTGCGGCAACTGCAATTTCCAGGTTTTAAGTAAACGGAGTTACCTTGTATTTTTATATGAAATCAATGACCAAGAATCTTTCACAAATTTACAAAAGGTGTAACTTATTTCTGAGGACAGTATAAATGCCTCTTCCCTTTCATCTCCCAGAGTTCTACCATATTCCTTGCTCAGCTAATATCACCAACTAATACATTAACTGGTCTTTCACCTCATTTGTAGACAAGGCTGACACAATGCTGCCATGGGTGCTCACATAGCAACAGTCATTTCATTTCAATAGTAATTCATTGTATGAAGCACTTTATGCCATTTTGATGTGGATAAGGTACTATAAAAATGTAAATATTATTTATGATCATACTCCTGCTACAACACAGGAATTCTTAGACAGAGGAAAACCCACTTCTCTGTTTTCATATATAACTCTCAATCACTACTCTTTCTAGAAATATGTCTAGTTATATGTTGAATCGATTGATAACAGGTATTTCGTTGAGTTCACATTGTTGCCAGGCAACATTACCCACTGAGATTACATGTTGGAAATTTCTGTGTGCTGCCCGTGATTTCCGGCTATTGGTAGTTGTGACAGTACGTGCCCAGGTTTCCCATTATACCCTTTCAACAGATGAGGCTCCTGACTACAAGTACAAAGCTGTACAATTAACCCTATACTGCCTACTGCTCCTTTACTATATTAGTGAAGCAGCCTCACCATTTTGCTCCTTATTAACTTGTGTCCCATTCTATGTGAACCTTTAACCCCCAGTTAATAATTTAGTCTTGTTTTTCCAATTCTGTCATGATCTTAAAAACTTCTAATAGATCTCCAGTTTGGCTCATTTCCAAAGAAAACAAGGTCAACTTACTCAATTTATTTCTTAATCTAAATTCCTGATACTCAGAATCATCCAAGTTCCTCATCTGTTTACCTGCTCAAGGACTGTAATATCTTTCTATGATTAGGTGACCATACTGTAAACCAGATGGGGCCTGATCAACATCTTACCCTCCAACAATATAACTTTTTTTGATTTGTTCGCTATCCCTCTCATAGTGCAAACCAGGAGCTGTCCAGAAATAAGGCACAATGAAGGAGAGAGAATAAATGGCTGAGAATGAATGAATAATGATGATCTGTTGATTGCAGACATAAGTCTTTAAAGTATGACATGACTTAAACCCACCAATACTTGCAAGTTCAGGTATTTAAAGTGACCCAACTTAGACCAGATAGGGACGTGTCCTAAACAGGACCTTATGCCCAGGGATGGACAGAGAACCAGCTACTGCTACAGGCCAGAACTTAACTGTTACCTACATATAAAATAAGCCAGCAGAGCATACAATTTAATATAGCTGCAACTGCAGCAGTAATGGCTACTGCCTCCAAACGTTTCCCTCCAGCCCTGACCTTGATCCTGATGACCTTACGGGGAGAAAAGTCTCTTGCCAATTGCTTTGCACCCAGACCCTCTTCATATCCTCCAACCTGAGCTGAGCTGTGTTTAAGGTTTAAAGCTAATTTCTGCAGGCACATCACCCTGTGTAAATAAAGAATATGAGCTGGGAAGTGCCATGATATCCCTGCAGACACATTTCAATAGCATTTCAGTCCTTACACTTATTGAGGATGAAAGCATTTTTCACCCCAAGAAGAAGCCCCAGACGTCACTGAGCAATGTAAACAGCCTCTTTCTGTTCTCTGTTCTTTTTCTTGTATTTTGTGTCCAGGGAACAACCCCTGATACAAAGCTGTCCAAACAGGGAGATTAGATGCCAAGAAGTATTTATTTTCCCAGAAATTTGTTGCCTTCTACAACATACCATAATATACCAGAATTACAAGGTTCTAGGAAAGGATGAACATACTGGGTCTCCTTTCTCTTGAAAAGGAAAGGCTGAGGGGTGACTTAATAGAGGTCTTTAAAATGATGAAAGGTTTTGATGGAGTAGATATGGAGGGAATGTTTCCATTTGTGAGGAAGAGCAAAACTATGGGTCATAAATATATGAAATTTCCGAGAAATCCAATAGGGAATTCAGGAGAAACTTCTTTGCCCGGAGAATGATGAGAATGTCCAATTTGCTACCACAGGGAGTCGTTGAGATGAATAATATAGATGCATTTAAGGAGAGGCTAGATAAACATATGAGGGAGAAGGGAATAGAGGGTTATGCCGATAGAATTAGATAAGGAAGAATTGGAGGAAGCTGGAATACAGAATAAATGCCGCCATGATGTGGTTGGATTGAATGGCTTGTTTCTGTGCTGTACATTCTATGTAAGTTAATGGTAAGTAAAGACAAGTAAAGACAAGCCTTTAAGAATTGATTTGACAAGTTTCTGAGTGAGGACATTTGACTTAACAGGGTATTGGTCACAGACCTGAAACATTAACTCTGTTTCTCCCTCCACAGATGCTGCCTGACCTGCTTTGCATTTCCAGCACTTTCTGTTTTTATTATCAGTTTGTTGTGTTTACTTAGTGATTTATCATGAATAAGTGTGACCTTTTAATCTAATTGATGGGTGTCTGGATCAGGAAGGAAATTCAAAGACTTTTTTCTGGAACTGATCAGAGTTCTTATTTCAGCCTTCCCAAGGAATTAGCATGACCGGTAGTCAGGAAGTGAGGTGTACCAAACTGCTCATCTAATTCATTGAGAAAGCATGGATGGTCTGGTCTTGCACATTGTTTTGTATACTCACTACCTCAATGTGGCACTGAATGTCAACCTAGATCATGAATTCAAACTAGGATGTGGGACCCAACCCACAGTCTTTTCAACTTAAGGCAAAAATGCTACTACGAGAACCAAGCTAACAAATAAATTAATTTTGAAATATGTTTCCTTGCAAAAAAATAAGTATTTTATAAAACTTGCGCATATAGATCATCTGTGGAAAAAACTGAATGTGTTGTTAAAAACGATCATGATTTACAGTGACTTCTGTGCAAAATCGGTTACTACCTGCTGAGTTAAATGATTTTAGACTTCCCTCTCCCATTGAGCCATCAACAGCAACTAAATTGGAATGCAATCAATTGTGTTGGAAAGCAATTCATGGCACCACAATATCATTTATCACAAAACATTAGAAAGTTGCTGCAAGAGGCCATTGAGGCTCTTCAGTATAGCCAACATGTGTTCTATGAATGACTAGTTATTATAATCTAATTCCTTGACTGAAGATAAGAAGCCATTTATTTGCAAGAACAAAAAAAAACGAGTCTGTTCTACTGATGAGGCTGACTCCTGAACAGCAGATGTACAAAGAACCTCTTGAGAGTGCTGAACAAGTGACATTCAGGTCAATAATGATGGTACCCCGGGCTCTTAAATAACAGTGTATGCTCAGATCCTAGTTATAACGGCAAATTTTCTGGAGTGTGAGACTGCCTGCTAGAGATAGTCTCACATCATTTTAGCTTGACATGGGCTTTAGTATAATTGCAACCAGTGTGAAATCAAGTTATAAAATTTCCAGATGCCCTCACGGCAGAGCGGAGAATGTTTTAAATGTTACTTTTCATCTTTTTAAGTTAGCAGAAGTATTAAATGAGCCAGCGTTCAAAGGTGGAAGTTAGAACTCTGCACATAATTTTGTTTTGGTTAAGTGTGAAGTGCTTCATTTTAGCGACAAGGAGGCAGCAGTATAACTTGAGTCTGCTAATCAGGTGTTACTCTATGCAGGTACTTGTGTCAAACTGATGTTATAGTGCATTGAAGCATATTAGGTGCTTTTTGCAAATGCAAAATGAGTAAGAATATGTTTACATTCCAATAAAAAAATTAACTTACAAATACTACTTAAACTCCAATTATAGAATATATTGATTTAAAAATTCAATTGGCTAACAAGCAGTTACAGATTTCAGTAATATATTTTAAACAATTTTGTTGGTGCAGTGTTATAGGCTCCTAATAAAATTAAATAGGGACTGCATACATTAAAATGTAACTATTTACTTTCCTACCCATATTCATGGTTACTGCCCTTGACATTGCTTCTAATGTGTCTATTCCAATGGCCTCAATCACAGACAAGGCCGAGTCCATCCACTTCCTTGTTCGTTTCTGCACCTACATCTCCCTGCTGCCTGCCAACCTCACTTCATTCTGTATCCACCCCTCGGAAAAACATTTCTCCCAAGTCACTTTCAGAGAGCAACTGCCTAAACCTTGGCCCTCCACTCGTCACAATATTTCTGCACCTGTCAATCTATTCAACCATTGCTTCACCGCCACATTAGACAACCTTGTCTCCAGTAAAGCATCTATAATATCTCACTCTCTTTTTTCTCTTCCCTCTCTTCTTTCTCTCTCTTTGGTGCACCTCCCATCTTCACTCTCTCAAGTCCAAGAAGTACTGTTTAAGTGTATCTGGTGGAGATCTGATTTAGCCATCCATAGCTGATCTAGCTAGACTGCACAATCCAGCCTCAATCTCCTTTGCCAAAACTGCCCACAATCATGTCCTTTAAATCTCTCTCTTCTGCTCCTTCCACTATCACCTTCTACAACAAGTGCAAAGACTTTATTTTTGTTTTACTAAGATTGACAACATCCATTCAGCTGTCTTTGCTGCTGGCCCCTTCTTACCCACAAAGCAACAAATCCCTTGGCTGCCCACCCCCCACCCCCTGCCCTAGCTTAATCTCCAATCCTCCACTAGTTGCTCTCCAGCTCCTCTCATGCCCTCTCCAAACTGATCCTGACCATGAAACGTTACCCCCTACTTGACCCCATTTCCACCCAACCTCCCTTTCTAGCCCCCACGCTAGCTGACAATATAAACGGTTGCCTCTCCTCAGATACTGTGCCCTTCCTTTTGAAAATGCTGTCATCTCTTTCTCAAAAAAAACCCCCTTTGCTCTGTCTGTTCTTGCCAACGACTACTTCATTAGTAAATTTTTTTTCAAAGTCCTTGAACGTGTTTCTGCCTCTCAAATCCCACCTATTTTTCTCATAATTCCTGTTTGAATTGCTCCAATCAGATTCTTCCCCCACCATAACACTGAATTGAATCTAATCAGAATGACAAATGACAGCTTCTGTGACTGTGATAGTGTTGCCTGTCCTCCACTGCCCTCATTCGGTTCAAATCATAGCTGGAGTATTTCTGGCAATGGGTTCTCTTTCTGATCCAACATCATTACCTCTGGAATTATCCAAGGTTCTATCCTTGGATCCTCCTTCTTCTTCATCGACACACTGCACCTTGGCAATTGAAGACATGAGGTCAGTGTCCAAGTGTGCAAAAATGACACCCAGCTCTACTTTTCCACCATCCTTCTCGACTCCTTCCCTGTCTCTGTGCAGTCAGACTATTTGTTTGATGAGTTGAATTTGTTTCATTCAAATATTGGGAAGACCAAAACCATCATCTTTAGACCCATCAAAAACTCCATACTCTTGGATTCTATCCCCCTCCCTAGCCATTGTCTCTGGTTAAATCAGTCTCTCTGCAATCTCAGAATTTTATTCCACATTGAGCTGAGTTTCCAACATACATCCTCTTCATCACAGTGACTGCTTATTTCCACCTCAATGATATTGCCTCTCTATGCTCCAGTCCTTAGCCCATCTGCTGCTGAAACTCTCATCCGTGCATTTGTTACCTCCTGACATTGCTCTCTTTGCTGATTTAGTACCCTCTGCTCTGTGTAAACTTCATCTCATCCAAAAATCTACTGCCCGTATCCTATCCTGTATCAAATCCTGCTGAACCTTCACACCTGATTTTATGCTTTAAGTAGAGCTCCAGCTAGATTGTACTGCCTGGTTTCCTCGTGGTGTCATGTCCAAGTAACAATTCGATTTGTTTGAACCTAAACAGTGAAGGTTGCCAGGTATTTTGAGTTTGGATGGTATCACAGCTAAGCTCAATTGCATCCTCACCTGATGTCCATCTATGTGAGCTTTCGATCAGGAGGAAGCAATAATAATAATTGTGAATGGCACTCCTGGCAGAGGATTCCTTTCCCTAGCTCAGAGGTGCTGAGGTCTATAGTAATGGGTCCTGCTTAAGTGTTAATTTGCTGCTGCACATGCTTGAAACCTCTGCGGCACTTTAAAGTACACTTAAACAGTGAATGGCTTTACAAACTGGGAACTCTGTGCAGTGCTATTAAGAAAAGATTTTGCACAATCTAATAACTGCAGTGTGAAAGGGAGTGATGGGGAGAAAAATACCCATTGGTACTAAACGACAGTCAACCCTGAATATTAATATAACAACCACAATTATGGTGCACGGAACATTTGTTATATGTGGGTGTTAACTGAATGTGGGATGTTTACTGCTTGATGGAGTCATAGAGTCATTATAGCAAAGAAGGAGGCCATTCAGCCCATCGAGTCCATGCTGGCTCTCTGTAGTGTAATCCAGTCAATTCCATCTCCCGCTCTATCCCTGTAGCACTGCAAATTTATTTCCCTCAAGTGCACATCAAATTTCCTTTTGAAATCATTCATCATCTCTGCTTTCATCACCCTTGTAGGCAGCGAGTTCCAGGTCATTACCATTCGCTGTGTAAAATAATTCTTCCTCACATTCCCCCTGTATCTCTTGCCCAAAACCTTAAATCTGTCCCTTGGTCCCCTAGTCTTTATACCATCGGCTAATGGGAACAGCCTTTCTTTGTCTACCTTATCTAAACATGTCATAATCTTGTACACGTCTATCAAATCTCCCCTCAATCTCCTTTGGTCCAAGGAGAACAACACCAGCTTCTCCAATCAAACCTTGCAGCTAACATCCCTCATCCCTGGAACCATTCTGGTAAATCTCCTCTGCACCCACTCAAGGACCTTCACATGTATCCTAAAATGTGGCGGCAAGAGCTGGATGCAATTCTCTAGTTGTGGCCTAACCAGAGCTTTATATGATGCATTTAGTGTATATCAAAAATAGATTTGGCATCTTTTTCTGCCGTTACTAGATATTCACTTACCTGAATTTTGCATTCCTGCAATATTCGAACTCCTCAATGCTCACTCAAGAACCTACTTGTGACTTTTAAAACAAATTTTTTTTCTCTTGAAACTATGATACAGGCATTTAGTGTGAATTTAATAGAGGATTCTGCTTTGCTGATGAGGCTGTGGTGTAGTGAAAAGGCTGACATTTTTGACAAGTCCTTGTGGACCATTGACTAAATCTCCATTTAGATAAATTTACAGACTTCGAACTGGGGTTTTCCATTCCCACTGGCCTGCTTTAACCTTCCTGTCAGTCAAATAATTAGCTCTGCTGTTCAGTGGGGGAACTCCAGAATTCTAATTGGACTAATTCATTAAACGAATGTTGAGGTAACGCCTTTCACAACCTCAGAATATCCTAAAGCGCTTTACAGCCAATTAAATATTGTCAAAGTGTAGTCACTGTTGTAATGTAGAAATGGGTGCAGCCAATTTATGCACAGCAAGATCCCATAAAGGGTATTGAGATAATGACCAGATAATCTGTTTTGATGAAAGCAAAATACTGCGGATGCTGGAAATCTGAAATAAAAACAAGAAATACTCAGCAGGTCTGGCAGCATCTGTGGAGGGAGAAGCAGAGTTAACGTTTCAGGTCAGTTCTGAAGGAGGGTCACTGACCTGAAACGTTAACTCTGCTTCTCTCTCCACAGATGCTGCCAGACCTGCTGAGTATTTACAGCATTTCTTGTTTTTAATCTGTTTTGATGATATTGTTTGAGGGATAAATACTTGCTAGAACGCTGGTAAAAAAATACCCCTGTCTTCTTTGAATAATGCCATGGGATATTTTCCATCTTCCTGAGAAGGCAGGCAGGGCCTCGGTTAAATGTCTCACCCAAAAGACTGCACCTCCAACAGTGCAGTGCTCCTTTAACGCTGCACTGAAGTGCCAACCTTGATTTTGTACTGAAGTCTCTAGATTGCAACTTGAACCCAAAACCTTCTGATTCAGAGTTGAGAGTGCTACAACTGCACCACAGCTGACTGCCTAAACAGGAATATATTGGTTATAGGAGAAGTGCACTTGCATAGTACAATCACTTGGGGTCATTTCTATAGGTTCATTGTAAGTTGATTCATTCTAGTTAATTGATTATAAGTGGGGTTGTGTATGTGACATGGCAGGAAGGTCATGTCGTTTCTGTCTGAAAGAGATGTACATCCAGTGATCTTCCCAACCATATATTATTATGCCATTTGGTACCAAACACCAAATAACAAATGCATTATGAAGCAGGGAGATTATCGATTTTCAAATTCTGGCCTGGATTTTGTGATGTAATGACGGTGAACCTGTCAGTGCTCGCTGTCATTCTGACTGTAGAGCTGACAGCAACTTCTGGAGTCTGCACATGCACAGTTAAACATGAAAATCAGAAGTCACTGTTAGCTCCTTCACATGGTGCGCTGTTGAAAGTCCCCACAGATGGAAATCTTTAGCAATCACTTATATTGACAAGATGTTTGATTACTTGATTATGATAGGGGATTAAAAATATCTAAAGGTGCGATTTGAAATAGGCGGGAAATTTGGGTTCATTATTTTCTGAGATTTGCTCCATTTGACTGATGCATCAGATCATTGAATTACCCTGAAATAAATTTTCAGTGGAAAAGCTGAAAAGGACATGGACCAATAGTTTTTTTTAAAATAAGGGTTTTCTTTGTCCAAAGGAAAGGAAGTCAAGAAAATATAATTATTATTCAAAGGAGCCACAAGCTAATCATTGAGAACTTCCTCGGTGGGTATCCCGAACAGCCACTGTAACTTCAGTGGAAAATTGGCTTTAGTGGTTTATCTGGGTTTCCATCGATCTTCTGTTGAAATTATGGCAAACGATCGGGAGAAGCTCCAAGGAAATTTCCATATGAGTGAAGTGAAGAGAGCTATCTCTGCTTAGTGTGAGCAGCTTCTGGCCTGTGCTGCCATTTGAATTAGTATTGAATTAAGTTAAAGGATTGAAAAGAAAAATGGAGCAATTTCTGATTTAGCAGTAAAATGTGAAATGTGGGTTTGGTGATGATGAAAACGATCAGAGTAGCCCCTATGAGAAAAGCTATATGATATGCTCAGCATAGAGCAAGTGGCCTTTATTTATCCCAGTGTAACAAAGGATGTGCTTTAATGTTAAGAATCTCTGTAATGATAGATTCAGACAAATTCTTATTGATTAAGATGAATCGATTTTATAACAGCCTTTTGCTTATTCACTAATTTTCTCCATTCCCCTCTCCCATTGAAGGCAATGCTTTTTCTTGGACACAGCTCTATAAATGCACAGAGCTTGGCTCCCCTTGTGGTTCATCTCTTCAGGGGTTGTTCCAGATTAATTCCACTGTTACTCCAGCCAGGGTATGACAGAAGCCACTGACAATGCTGTAGCCAAAATTTTCCAAGTGATCTTGTAAGGGGCAGAAATTCTGCTCCACCATTACAAGGCAAACGACATGGGGGTGGGGGAGTAGGGGTGGGCTGACGTGGGGGCAGAAAGCGGTGGGGGCTGTGGGGAAATGGACTCTCTAGGCTATCAGTTCCAATTTTCCTGGCTCAGCCAAGATCCAGACTTTGGGATGCAGCCTGAACCTCTAAAAAGTGGCCAATTTTTTTAAACAAAAGAAGCATGATTGGGCCCCCTTACACAGGGGATTGAAAGAATTATCCAATATGGATCTGGTGGGCAACCTTGGTAATTTCCATTCCCTCAAACCCCTTTCCACCCCCATTTTGCAAGTAGGGGCAGGAGCATCCGTGCTCTTGTAACACAAATAAAAACTGCCTAAGTGTTTTTTAAATCTAGAATTATACTTGAAAATGTGTCAAGCCCAGGCAGTGTGAGGAGGTCTTGTATTGTTTGGTTGTAGTGCGATGCATTTCAGAGTTAGATCAGGACCTGAGGTCAGAGTTATGCTGTCAATTTTACATTGCTTGCCCAAAACCAATTTTAATTGACGCAATATAAAATACCTTGATATGATTATATAGTAAATTGTATAATAGCTTACATGACATATTTCATATAAAATTATGTGCTGTAGTTAAATGAGGTTATAAATTCTGGCTAGAGAATTTTCTAACTGAAGATGCTTAACAAGATATGGCAGTTTCATCATTTAGATGCAATTTTTAAAAATTACTCAAGACATGTTAGTCTAAACAGTTTGCAAAATTCATCGCAAGATGCAATTACTGCTAATAAAGGGAGCATTAGCACTCTGGAGTGCAAAGTCAATAGTCAACAAGATGCTGTTATTTATTTAAGAAAATAGGGAATTGACAAGAATGATTGAACATAGCAGCAGACATATGATGCTGATGACTTGAACCTATTTTTCAGTCACCAAACAGATAGGACCTTTCTGGGCCCCCAGGTATAATACAATGTCTACATGAATACAAAGGGCTTTTACTTAAATGGTGTGAACTTTATCAGTGGTCATCAGTGGCATATCATTAAGGCCAATGCCCAAATCCCAGGCAGTAGCCACAATGGTTTTATTTTGATAGAATCATCTGTGCCAGGCTTATTTGAAGGTGAAGGAAGACTGCAAGGATAGCTTCGGTGAAACCAAGGATACCCTCTTCAACCCAACCAATTAAACTGTGCTGGACAAAAGCAGAGTGCAGGTGCAAAAACAAGGCCCATGCAGCTATCCCGGAACAATATGGAGCGTTCCATTGGCAACAGGAAGCAATACTTGAGGTTGCTCGATGGAGCAGAGCTGCCTTTCAATAAAAAGAAAAAGGAAGACTTGCATTTAAATAGTGCCTTTCTCGATCTCAGGACGTCCCAAAGTACTTTACAGCCAATGAAGTACTTTTGAAGTGTAGTCACTGTTGTAATGTTGGAAACGTGCCAGCCAATTTGTGCACAGCAAGCTCCCACAAACTGATAATGACCTGATAGAGTTTTTTGTGATTTTGGTTGAGGGATAAATATTGACTAGGACATGGGGGAAGAATTCCCCCACTCTTCTTTGCAATAATGCCACAGGATCTTTTACATCCACCTGAGAGAACACACAGGGCCTTGGTTTAATGAGTCATTCGGAAGACGACACCTCTGACAATGCAGTCCTCCCTTCGTACTGCTCTGGAGTGTCAGTTTCATGCTGGATGCCAGTTCATCCAGAAATATCCAGAGATTTTTCTAGGTTTCTGTAGGGGAATTGGATACCCTTTGGGTTACATATAACATTTACATCAATGTTTCCATTAATTTGCGTATACTTCATACAAACAGATCTTGGGGGTGACATTCATGGAAGAGAAGATTGAGCAGAGTGCAACATGGGCTGACAATGTGCTATAACCCAAATTGAATTTCAACCCCCTTGTGTTCCAATTTTGGATTTAACTACCACTGAGGCATCAACACTAAGAACATGCCAAAACTGCCAGTCCCACAAAATGCAAACAGGACAAACCAGTGAATAATAAATACAAATGCAAATAGAACTGAGTTGCTTAGGTTTTGTGGATTGTTTTCCTAGAGCTCACAGGCTGCTTAAGGCCTGTGGCCATAGATTGGAGACTTGGAGTTTAGCCAACTGGAGAGTTTGTCAAGATTCTTGTTCTGTAGTTATATAAAAATGAATATAGCTGCATCGTCACTCTCTTTACTCCCCAAACTTGAATGATTGAAGGTAAAAGGAAGAATCTAAGCCAAAAATAAAAGGTAAAGGCCTGGGCCAGGATTTTCCTTCCAGGGGCAGGATATGGAAGGTATGACCATTTCCAGGTCCCTAAACTGCCTCTAGGGTCACTGGCCCTGATTTTCATAGGGGCAGTCCCTTAATTGGCCTAGAGACAGATTTGGTGGCCAAATAGTGGCCACGGGGATGGGAACGGAGATAGGACTCTTCAAGTGCAGGGCTGATTTAAATACGGGACACCATCATCATCTTTGGCCTCCTTGTGCCTTCTGACAGAGGGGCCATCTTGTGCAGCAGGGCCCAATGACAGAGGCTGCCCCTCCAATGATGCAAGTGCAGCAGCCTCTGGAGATCCTCCATGGGCATCACCATGATGAAGATGACCATCATGTGCATCTCAGCCACAGGCAGGGTTAAGTGAGCAGGCTGCTTCCACCGAGGCCGCATAGACGTGGCCGCATTGGGCAGAGCACTGAGTGGGTCACTGGGGTGTCTTCTACCTGTAATTGTGCACTTCCTTTATGAGCACCATGTAAATACTGACACATGAAGCCAGACTTGTGAGCCTCCTTTTGCCAATGGTGGTACATCAAAAGAGAGATGAAGTGTTGAAGGTGAGCAACGATCGGTGGACGGTGATGGTGAAACCTCTAAGTTGATTGAGTTCCACACCATGCCATTGCTCCTATGTCAGAGGGGCTGACTCAAAATGAGCCTGAATCAGATGATCCCTGACATTGATGGCATCCTGACGAGACCCTTGAGCCCCTTGCCGGGCCTGCCCACCTCCCTGTGATGCCGAAGCACCTCAGTATTCTGCATCTTCCCCCTCTGCCTCCTCTTCTTCTTCCATGTCCTGCTCCTCTTCTTCCTTTGATCAGCTGTACCCTTCCAGGGCTTGACTCTCTTCAAGGTCCACAGCTCCCTAGAGGGACATATTATGGAGAGCACAGCAGACCACCACAATGCGCAAGACGCTTGCAGGACTGTACTGCAGGTCTCCGCCCGACCAATCCAGGCAACAGAACCGCATCTTCAGAAGCTTGATGGCTTCCTCAGTGGTTGTCCTAGTGAGCAGATGGCTTTGGTTGTATCGCCTCTGTCTTGTGCTGTCATAAAGGCGTGAACAGCCCCAGTATTTGAAAAAAAACCAAATGCAGTATAAATGCTCGCTGTGACAAGTCATTAATTTGGTTATCGAAAACTTTTCATGTGCAGTTGTCCTTTGATAGACTTCAATTTGGGTTCAATATTCTGATGATGCCATCTGATCATTCTAATTTAAGGAGCTATAATGTTTAGTTGCTGTACTGTTCAACTGAAAGACAAATTATGCTAATTATGAATGAAGTGTATAGTTCATTACAGGGCATGTTGTCTCTCTGCTGCCTCTTGCATTAACGTAACACTACATCATTATATTTGTTATAAAAACAAGAAATGCTGGAACCACTCAGCAGGTCTGGCAGCATCTGGGAAAAGAGAAGCAGAGTTAACATTTCAGGTCAGTGACCCTTCATCGGAACTGACAAATATGAGAAAAGTCACAGATTATAAGCAAGTGAGGTGGGGTGGGGCAAGAGATAACAAAGGAGGTCTAGATTGGACCAGGCCACATAGCTGACCAAAAGGTCACGGAGCAAAGGCAAACAATATGTTAATGGTGTGTTGAAAGACAAAGCATTAGTACAGATTAGGTGCTAATACACTGAATATTGAACAGCAGCAAGTGCAAACCTGAAAAAAAACAGTGGGTGAGCAAACTGAACAAACTAAGTTGAAATGAAATAAATGCAAAAAAAAGATTGTAAAAAATGTAAAAAAGAATATTAAAAAAAAGGAAGAAAAAATAACTAAAAATGAAAGTAAAATGGGGGGCTGTCATGCTCTGAAATTATTGAACTCAATGTTCAGTCCGGCAGGCTGTAGTGTGCCTAATCGGTAGATGAGATGCTGTTCCTCGAGCTTGCGTTGATGTTCACTGGAACACTGCAACAATCCCAGGACAGAGATGTGAGCATGAGAGCAGGGGGGTGTGTTGAAATGGCAAGCAACTGGAAGCTCAGGGTCCTGCTTGCGGACTGAGCGGAGATGTTCCGCAAAGCGGTCACCCAGTCTGCGCTTGGTCTCCCCAATGTAGAGGAGACCACACTGTGAGCAGCGAATACAGTATACTACATTGAAAGAAGTACAAGTACATCGCTGCTTCGCCTGAAAGGAGTGTTTGGGGCCTGGGATAGTGAGGAGAGAGGAGGTAAATGGGCAGGTATTACACCTCCTGCGATTGCAGGGGAAGGTGCCATGGGACGGGGACGAGGTGGTGGGGGTAATGGAGGAGTGGACCAGGGTGTCGCGGAGGGAACGATCCCTTCGGAATGCTGACAGGGGAAGGGAGGGGAAGATGTGACTGGTAGTGGCATCACGCTGGAGGTGGCGGAAATGGCGGAGGATGATCCTTTGGATATGGAGGCTGATGGGGTGTAAAGTGAGGACAAGGGGAACCTTGTCACGGTTCTGGGAGGGAGGGGAAGGGATGAGGGTAGCGGTGCGGGGAATGGGCCGGACACAGTTGAGGGCCCTGTCAACCACAGTGGGGGGAAATCCTCGGTTGAGGAAAAAGGAGGTCATATCAGAAGCACTGTCATGGAAGGTAGCATCATCAGAGCAGAAGCGTCAGAGACGGAGAAACTGGGAGAATGGAATGGAGTCCTTACAGGAGGTAGGGTGTGAAGAGGTGTAGTCGGTCCCTCCCAGAACCGTGACAGGGTTCCCCTTGTCCTCACTTTTCACCCCATCAGCCTCCATATCCAAAGGATCATCCTCCGCCATTTCCGCCACCTCCAGCATGATGCCACTACCAATCGCATCTTCCCCTCCCTTCCCCTGTCAGCATTCCGAAGGGATCGTTCCCTCCGCGACACCCTGGTCCACTCCTCCATTACCCCCACCACCTCATCCCCGTCCCATGGCACCTTCCCCTGCAATCGCAGGAGGTGTAATACCTGCCCATTTACCTCCTCTCTCCTCACTATCCCAGGCCCCAAACACTCCTTTCAGGTGAAGCAGCGATTTACTTGTACTTCTTTCAATGTAGTATACTGTATTCGCTGCTCACAATGTGGTCTCCTCTACATTGCGGAGACCAAGCGCAGACTGGGTGACCGTTTTGCAGAACACCTCCGCTCGTACCGCAAGCAGGACCCTGAGCTTCCAGTTGCTTGCCATTTCAACACTCCCCCCTGCTCTCATGCTCACGTCTCTGTCCTGGGATTGCTGCAGTGTTCCAGTGAACATCAACGCAAGCTCGAGGAACAGCATCTCATTTACCGATTAGGCACACTACAGCCTGCCGGACTGAACATTGAGTTCAATAATTTCAGAGCATGACAGCCCCTCATTTTACTTTCATTTTTAGTTATTTTTTTTCTTCCTTTTTTATATTCTTTTTTACATTTTTTACAATCTTTTTTTTGCATTTATTTCATTTCAACTTAGTTTGTTCAGTTTGCTTACCCACTGTTTTTTTTCAGGTTTGCACTTGCTGCTGTTCAATATTCAGTGTATTAACACCTAATCTGTACTAATGCTTTGTCTTTCAACACACCATTAACATATTGTTTGCTTTTGCTCCGTGACCTTTTGGTCAGCTATGTGGCCTGGTCCAATCTAGACCTCCTTTGTTATCTCTTGCCCCACCCCCACCTCACTTGCTTATAACCTGTGAGTTTTCTAATATTTGTCAGTTCCGATGAAGGGTCACTGACCCGAAACGTTAACTCTGCTTCTCTTTTCACAGATGCTGCCAGACCTGCTGAGTGGTTCCAGCATTTCTTGTTTTTATTTCAGATTTCCAGCATCCGCAGTATTTTGCTTTTATTATATTTATGTTTGGACCCAGTTCAGATTAACTTATATGTATTAAAAAGTGAAGTAAAACTTAAAACCGATATTGTTCTGTGTCTGTTCATATATTCTCAGATTATAATATATAATTCTACATAACATTGTATGTGTAGTTATTGATAGGGTACTTTAATATATTGTTATATACTATGTAACTGTGGTTTCCTGTTCACCAGACAAGCCTTTGACTGTTGTCTTTTATCAGTACAATGGTTTGTTGATGATACTTAGCACATTGTGGAAGTAAGGGAACAGATTAGAAGGCATATCAGAAAATGATTATTTATGATCTAATTTTGTCAAAATAAATGACTTCTAAGATTGGAACATGAGACTAGAATGAAAAGAGGCAATTAGGGAGGGGCAATAAATACTGGCCTTGCTAGCAACGCCCACATCCCATGAATGAATAAAAAAGAAATATTTTATATTAAGTAATCAAGAGACTTTAATTGCTTTCAGCTGTTAAAATCACACTATTTATTAAAATAATCCATACGTATAAAAGTCTTCGTTCTAGCTCACATCTGTCATGCTTGGGGAATCGTCTAGTGCATTTGAAAGTAACTCATTAATTCAATGATAAAATTTGATGTAATTGTGTTTCAACTGGTGTCTGAATATTAATATATTTGCTGGTAGAACTGTTTGAAAAGTTGCTGGACAATATTTTGTGGCTGTTATCCGCAGTCCTTTCCTCTTTCCCTGGAAAGTAGTCACTTTTTAAGTCAAGTTTAGCACCCATCAGTCAAACTGATAAGAGCATCTTGGGTTTTCTAACAGCTTGTTGTTACTCTCTTCACTGCTCATAGTCATCCAATGTATGAATCAGAAGAACAACCTGCATTAATGCATTCTTTATCACCACTCATACTTCAGAGGTTTCAGAGAATGAGGAACATTGAGGTTCACACTAAAGATAGATTTCTTCAGATCACTGTGGCTATTTGACCTGCAAATTCGATGATGCAGTAACACTTTTTCCTCTGTGAAGGTTCTTGGAACATTTTCTATTTCAAAGGGCGGCACAGTGGCGCAGTGGTTAGCACTGCAGCCTCATAGCTCCAGTGACCCGGGTTCAATTCTGGGTACTGCCTGTGTGGAGTTTGCAAGTTCTCCCTGTGTCTGCGTGGGTTTCCTCCGGGTGCTTCGGTTTCCTCCCACAGCCAAAAGACTTGCAGGTTGGTAGGTAAATTGGCCATTATAAATTGCCCCTAGTATAGGTAGGTGGTAGGGAAATATAGGGACAGGTGGGGATGTGGTAGGAATATGGGATTAGTGTAGGATTAGTATAAATGGGTGGTTGATGGTCGGCACAGACTTGGTGGGCCGAAGGACCTGTTCCAGTGCTGTATCTCTAAACTAAACTAAACTAAAGGTACAATCCTTGAATATTATTTCAAAAGTCAAAGGCATGTGCGTGAATGTGTGCATTGCTGCATACATTTTTCCAATGTTTGTAGACTCGGCAGAATGGGGAGATTCCATTCCAGTCCAACTCACCAGGATCCTCCAAGAATCACTGAAGGAATATCTGGTGGTTAAATGATTAAAAAATGATATTTATAGCTACAGCTTATTCTAGTTTGGTGTTATAAAACTTTTGTATATAAGCATGCTTTCAAAATCACAAAAGCAAAATAATGCGGATGCTGAAAATCTGAAATTAAAACAGGAATTGCTGGAACTACTCAGCAGGTCTGGCAGCATCTGTGGAGAGAGAAGCAGAGTTAACGTTGATGCCTTTCATCAAAACTGTACTCTGCTGTTCAACTGAAGTCAGTTCTGATTAAAGATCATCGACCTGAAACATTGGGCTGAACTTTGTTATGGAGACGGGTGTCCCGGCAGTGCGCCGGAAGGTGGGTTGGGACCCCATCTCGGCCTTCTGTTGGGCCCCTGTTGCTATTTCATGGCGGGCAGGAAATTAACTGCCCACCGTCAAGGATGCTGCCCCTTTAGGGCATGAGCTCCCACCTCCATGAGCTGCTGGCTAATCGGAAGGCCGGTAACTCTGCAATACTGGCAGCACCACTGACAGCAGTGGTGACTGCTGGTACTACAGGAGGCCCTCAAGTACCAAAGAGTCCAGAGACCCCAGGAGAGGTAAGTGGAAGTTGGGGTCACATGGGTGATTCATGCAGGCCCCACTCTAGGGTGTGGACTGGGGTTAGTGAGGGTGGGGGGCTCTTGCTGAGGGGGGGAGAGGGCTGCGATTGCTGCCGGGGGGTGCCTTTGGGGCCTGGATTGCTCTCAAAGGTGGCCCTTCTAACCCCACAAGAGGATTCCAGGTTTTACCAGGCAGTGCCTCCCCATGCCAGTGGGCCCCTCTGCCTTCTATTAAATTGATCCAGAGACAGGTGGAGGCCCTTAGGTGACTGTTAATTGACCACTTAAGAGCCTTAATTGGCCTGGGATGTTAATGCTGACCTTGGTTTTCCCCACACTGGACTAAATTGCAAGGCATCGGGAAGGCAATGGGCACTCCACTTCTCGCCTTCCGACACAATTTTATGGCCCCATCCCCACTTCCGTTCCCATCCTGAGGGGCCTATAAAATTCAGCCCATTAACTGTTTCTTTATCCACAGGTGCTGCCAGACCTGCTGCGTGCATTTTCTGTTTGCATTTGCTATCAAAATTAGTTGGAATCTTGCAAGTAAAAAATAGAAAGGAAGTACTTACATTATATAGCACCATTCACAATTTCAGGACACGCCAAAGCTCTTTACAGCCAATGAAATACTTTTAAATTGCAGTCACTGTTGTAATTTATGAAATGTGTTAACCACATTGCGCACAGCAAGCTCCCACAAATAGCAATGTGATAATAGCCAGGTAATCTGTTTTTTAAAGTGATGCTCACTGAGGGAGAAATATTGGCCAGAGCACGGGGTGTAAGACTGTAATATTATCTTTAATTGAAATCTGTGGTTGAGACTTACGAGGCTATTCAACCCAGGAGCAACAATAATTTAAACGAAATACAGGAAGCTATGTTGCATACAGGTGTACAGAAAACTGACCGAATCTGATCAGCATGCCTTGCGAAGGCCAAAAGTGCTTTTCAAGCTAAAGTAAACTGTTAACAGCTGAACGATAAACAAAGTCAGTGGTAAAAAAACACTTTTAGGCTATGGAATGTTTAGCAAAAAGCAGAGAAGTTGCAAAAATTGAGTCAAAACCAATAAACAGACATACATCAAAGCTATGATTTGCTTTGATGCCAAGTTAGAATTTTGGAGAAGCTTCACGTGCACAAAAACATGAAGTCATGGTGTCTGGAAACATGAAGAGAAGAGACTGATCATGTTTTAAAAATGTTAATTTAGCTGGCCTAAGTGGTCCAAAGTGTTTTGAAAAGCTGCGAGAGAGAGAGAGAGACACAAACTGACGCTGATTGATGACATCAGAGTTTGCCTTCTTTTGAAATGTAGAGAAACTCGAAATTCTCCAAGCAACAGCTTATGAGAAGTCAGTAATTTAAGGGACCTGGATTGTTTAATTGTTCTGTGGTTTTAAAATGCGTGTGTGACCAGGAAAGAAAGCTACTATTGTGTTTACTGATAAAGATCTTGAAGGCCTCTGTAACATCCCCCACCAGAGATGGTGAATTTACTGTCATATGCTCACTGTCAAGGCAGTTCTGATATCATAGTTTGAACAAAGATTTAGATGCCTCATTGGACAATTGTAGCTTAAGGTGGATTTTGATAGGACAGCACAAACTTGTCACCGAAACATTCTGTCCACCTTGGAAAGAAAGGTATAAAAATTGTTGGAGACCATGATTTGGTACTTAAGCCAAGCAACTTTGTCAGTTGCTGAGGAGAACAATCAACAGGAGGTGACCGCTCACCGGGTGATCATATGTACGACTCCTTGAGCTGGCTTTTAAAGCCCCTCTGCCATCGGGAATGTTGGTGGGGGGGGGGGTGTCAATGAAGATCGATGTGGTGGAGGCCCGCCACCGGCCCCAACGGCGAGAGGCCCCATGCCGATCTCGGCAGTGGGACCTTGTGGCAGCTGCCCTGCCGCTCAGCGATGAGATCCCCATTTAAATATGGAAAGTAATTAACATACTGGAATTAATGAGGGTCCCGCCATCTCCTAAATTGCCGCACCGATCTACATTCGGGCAGCCAGTCATAGCGCGCCTTTGAATCCCCAGTCAGGGAAATGTGGGGAGCGGGGAGGAGGGTTTTTTTCTCTGCGTGGGAGGGCAGGAGCGAGGTTAAAATGATGCGGATTGGTCGGGGGGCAGTGATGGGAAGCGGTAAAGGGCAAAGTTGTTGACCTGTGCAGGGGGATAAGGGCAAATTCTAAATATTCGCATTCTGGGGCGAAAAAGGGCACAAATAGCTGGAAATGCCATTGGAGGGCTGTGAAAATGCATTCCAACCTCATGAAATTATGTTTTGGTGCAATGTGACCTAACTGGCCCTTTAAATTTTAAACGTCCATGAAGGGCTGTAAGCCCTTTAAAAATGGCGTTTTTGCCTGCGACGGCTTGGCCGCCCCCTACATGTCATTACGGGGGGGGTGGTGGCGGGCGCCACGGCCATGCAAATGAGCCTGTACATTTGAAATCGCAGCGGCTCCGTGACACGGTGCCCTTGTGGGTGGGGTGCATTTTTCTATGTCCACCGCCTACTTCAGCAGTGGACATTTAACATGCAGCCCCTTGTAATGTATTTGTGACTAACGGGTGTTTTGTATTGTTAACTGGTATTTCTACCAAACCTAGTAAAGAGATTAGTGTTTAATCTGGGCTTTGAATGTTGTCTCATTATTTCTCGTCATTCTTATATTTGAACAGTAACCTGTAAAGGGGTAGAAGGTTACATCTTACAGGGGTGAATGCAACTGTTACCATGGGATTGTTTACATATCCCAAGAAGGCAAATGGGGCTTCATTCAAAAATGGCACTTCCAACAGTGCAGTACACCCTCAGTACTACACTGAATTGTGAGCCTAAAACATGTACTTAAATTCAACAGTGAATTCAGAAGAAATCTCTTTAACCAAAGAGTGGTTAGAATTTGGAACTGGCTACCACAAAGCATACTTGAGGCGAATAGCATAGATGCATTTAACAGGATGTAGATAAACACAGGCGAGGCGGCGGCCTAGTGGTATTGTCACTGGACTAGTAACCCAGGGTATTGCTCTTTGGACATGGGTTCAAATCCCACCACAGCAGATGGTGGAATTTGAATTCAATTAATAAATCTGGAATTAAGTCTAGTCTAATGAAACCATTGTCGATTGTTGTAATGTCCTTTAGGGAAGGAAATCTGCTGTCCTTACCTGGTCTGGCCTACATGTGACTCCAGACCCACAGCAATGTGGTTAACTCTTACATGTCCTCTAAAATGGCCTAGCAAGCCACTCAGTTGTATCTAACTGCTAGCACTGTGGGTGTACCTACCCTACATGGACTGCAGCAGTTCAAGAAGGCAGCTCACCTATAAGGGCAATTAGGGATGGGCAATAAGTGCTGGCCTGGCCAGCGATGCCCACATCCCATGAATGAATTAAAAAAAACATGAAGGAGGAAGGAATGGAACATATGTTGATAGTGTTGGGTGGAGGAGGCTCGTCTGGAGCTGGCATTGACTAATTAGGCTGAATGGCTTGTGCTGTTAATTCGATGCAATTTTACGTAAAGTAGTTGGTGTCAGGCTCGAATCTACATTTTTAATACTCGGGGCAAGAGTGCTACCACTGAATTAATGCTGACAACCAGGCAAATCAATATTCCAGGCAGTTATTTTCTGTCATCTTTGAGCATTTAAATTTTCACACAGAACTGTTAAGGATGTATTATGTTCATGCATACACATGCAGCTTATGGAGCCAGTCATGGAGGTAATGCTGTAAGCTCCTAGTTAGAATGCTTGGTGTTGAGAAAAGAATTATTGGGAGTAATTTTGTACAATAAGTTAAATGTTATTCTGTTCCAGATCAATAACAACAAATGGGCTGAAAAGAGATTTGAATAGATGGTGGCCAAATTTTACGCACCCCCTGGAGGAGTGGGCTGGTGGCAGGGTGGGGAGGGAGGGTCATAAAATTGAGTGGGAGGTGGCAGGGGGAGGGGGCGCCGTTCCAGAAGCCTTCTCGCTCCCTGCTGCAATTTTACCAGCACCCGGCGAGCGGCTGAGGTCCCCCAGGAGGTCACCAAGTAAAACCTGGCGACCTCCTTATGGGCTGGGTGGAGGGGCCCTCCTGATCGAGCAGCCTGTGCCCCATGGAGGGACCTCCACAGCCCAACCACCCCCACTACACAACACTCCCCACCCGGCCAACCGATGCCCCTTGCCTTGCCGGACCCAGCTGATTGTCCCTGGCGAGGCCCCAGAGACTTACCTTATTTGTGGGAATAGGGGGGAGGTGAATGTGGGCCAATCATGACTCATAGTATTGGTGTAAAGCAATGAGGAGCACTCCTGCTCCTTCTGGCTGCATATTCAGGTAAGTAAAAGATGAACATCGACCTGCTCTTCAGCAGTATTTGGCATTTGCCATTAAGGTTCGGCTGCTGTAGACCCGGAACAACTAAGTGGGCCTTTTGTCAAATTTGGCACTGGAGTCCTAAAAGAGATGTTAGGCTCTAATTAACATATTCAAGGTGCCTAATGCACCATTAGGCAGGGGCCCTGGACACTGAAATGTTGAATCTTTAGAAGGGCATCAAGCACAGGAGATCATCCCCGGGCTGCATTTTTCCACCAGGGATGAACTCCTACCTCGGGATTGAAAGCAGGACTTGACCGTGTGCTGGAGAGCAGCGGGATCCTGGGAAGCATTATACTGGCGGCAGCCAATTAAGAGACGGCTGCTGGGTCTGCCGTCCAATTGAGGATGGTGGGCTGGCTGCCAGAGCTGCTGGCTCAATCAGAGGTCCACCCATTAGAGGTGGCCACTGCTGGGGCTGCACGATGAAGGAGACGGCACCTCCCTGCCGAGGCACTCCCAAAGGCCAGGTAAGTTTTTTCTTTCATCTTGCTGGAGCCAGGCAGGCAGGCCCGGGCAATCAGAGGAGTCCTTCTTCCATCAGCAGTGCTATCGGGTCATGGAGCAGCCATAAAGGAAGGCCCTCCCTGGGAACCCGCTGGGAGGCTTCCAGGGTTTACCTGCCGGTCTCCAGACACGGCAGCGCCCCTTCCTGATGCTGGTAAAAGCCAGTTGGGGGGATTGGGTGGTTTTTAATAGGGCACTTACTTTGCACAACTGGCCACCCTGTGGGCAGGTGCGCTGCTGTGCTTTCCACTGCTGGTAATATGCTGTGGCAGAGGGAAGATGTCAGCCTCCCCTCCAGCCATTGTGTGCTGCCATTTTACCAGCCGTCTCACCTCCTGGCCAGTCTCCGCCGGACTGGTAAAATCTAGCCCCCGACTCCTACTTCTGCCCAGAGAATGGGTGTGATGTTGGAAACAATTTCCACTCCATTGTGTTTAATATGTTGAGTGATCTTTTCTCAGTGCCACTGATTCTGATAATATTCCTTAATTCCTTTTTGGGTAATGGACATTTTCTGATCTGACTTAAGAAGAGAAATGTGAAATAAGGCTCTGAAATTAATGGTGCCACTGCCGTAATCGGCAGCTGACGTAACCAATGGCGGTCCGCCTGTGTAGAACGCTCGTCACAGAGCGGCTGCGTTATTCAGCGCGGCGGCTCATTTAAATGGCGGGGGTGGACCGCTGACCCCAATGACATAGATGGGGCAGGCTGTCCGTCCCCGGCAATGGCATCAGCAGCCTTTGCGCGGGCATTGACGCCATTTTTAAAGGGCCTCAAGCTCTACATTTAATTTAAATAGTTCCAGAAAGAGGTTACAAAAACTTTTTAAAACATTTCATTTTCCTCACTCCCACCCATCCCAATTACCATGCAATGCATTACTTGCCCTCTCCCCCCAAAACACTTCCCCTGCCCACCTGAACTTCACCCCCCACAAAGTTCATAAACTGTGCACTGTAAACATTCCCACCTTCCCCTACACCAATCAGATGAGTTTGACCCCGCTCCTCATCGTACAGAGGAAACTACCTGCTCACCCCCTCCCCACCAGTATTCCACCACGGACCCCCGAATGGAGATCTGAAGGAGTGGGAGTGCAGGCCACGGGCACCTATATCGCTCCAGGGTGGTTGGCAGGTGCGCGGCGGTCATTAATTCTGTTATTTAAATTAATTTACATATTGAAATTGGGCTCCCATTGCCGAGCGCTGGGGGGAGGGGCCCGCCATGAGGCCTTGCCGCCGCTGGTAATATGGGACTGGGCCTTCCCGGCGTTGAGGTCTGTGGCGGGCCACTGCCAGAGGCATTTTATGACACCCCCCCCACCCCCCCCGCAACCGCCGTGACCCCCGATGTCAGGGGCCTGTAAAATTCAGCCCAAGGTGCTGGGTTAAGATACGGCCACAATAAAGAAAATGTAAAGCTCAAATGAGAAAAAGAGTGACTGTCATTGACTTTTACAACATATTCAATGTGAAGATAACAGCATTTTGCAAGGGCTGTTTTATTTTCATTTTGAAATCACCAATGCCTTGGGTATCAGACTCTGGACTAACATATTTTAGAAGTTGCTATGGCAACTTTACATATGCCTTTTCTCTGGAGAAATGGTGGAAAACAGTGGATGATTTTGTTAAACTGTATGTTGTTAGCATTAAAGCTTTCATTAAAAGCCAGACTATTAACAAAAATCTTTTGCTCAATTAAGCATGCTACTATTTCTGGCAAGGTATGTCGGATATCATCAGATTATATACAGCAATTCTCACCAAAGAAAATGAAAGGTGTCACAATCTGTTTTAGTTGAAGCAATTTTTGTCTCATTTCATTCAGCACGCACGGAAACATTTCAAGGATTAATTCCATCATAAAAGCAATGACATAAACATCAAAACTATATTTATAATATCATTTTCATAAGAAACAGTTACAATAAGTGACACACATGGGACAGATTAAGGTTAATACCTTCTCAACATATGCTGCTTCAGCACAGATTTTATATAAACTATTTTAACCATCGAATTGAATGGAATTCTAATTGCAGCCATAGCGATAATAGGTTCTTGATTGAGTTTGTCAAAGTTGGACAGTTTTAGTTGCCTCTTTAGGATTCAGAAGGCTGTCCTCATTATTTTCTGCTCAGAATGTTAACCAAGCACGAGTGCCAAATTTGGAGTGAAACTATGAAGAGATATAAATTGAGCCACATGCAAGATCTTCAAAATAATGTAAACTTTACGCTAGTTCTGATAATTCTGTGCCAGATGGCTGGAATCCCTTTTGGAAAGTGGTAAAGCAAATTCACACACTGAGGGGTGTGGGGAGAAAATTCCAGAGCATGAGTCCTAGGCGGCTATAAGCAAGGCTGCCGATAGTGGGACGAAAGAAGGGTGGAGTGTATAAGACACCATTGTGTGAGGAGTGTACAATACTGGTCAGTATGCTGTTAATATTAAATGGGGATAGTAGACTTTCGGTCAAAGTAACAGGAGTTTATTTACAGAGGTCTTATCTCTAAGGCATCTATATTAACACTGAGCAACACGAGGTTCAGACTCGTGACATCACATCCTGTGATGATGCTTAAGGTCTATATACATAATCCACCCAGCAACAGTTTATGTACATTACACCACAAGGAGCAGAAATTTCCAGGAGATGAGTGGAGGGGGCTGGGTTTGGTGTTTGACGCCACACACTCCATCAATGAGTTCAGCTGGCTGGCCAACAATCAATATTGCCCTGCAATACTGTGTATTTGCTTGGTTGAAGTTAGATTACCCAAAACTGCCTCAACGGATTGACTTGGTACCATTCTTTCATCACCAGTTTTCTAATTTTGGAGCCAAATTAGTTCCCATGGAGACATCGCTTGCCTCCCTGTGCCATGGAATATGTTCACGAATTGATCATTAGCTCAGTAAACACATCAGTGTTAAAGAAAATGTCAACATGAAGAAACTGGCTATAACCTTTACAGGTATTGTCACCGTGCCAACCCTTAGGCCGGAATTTTACGTTGGGTGGGTAGTCCATGCCTGCTGGTCAGAACTTTGGGGGCGAGCCCCCCCCGCTGGGCCTGGGGAGCCATGATAGAATTGTTCATTCCCCAGGCCCTTAATTGGACTTGGGCGGGACTTCCACCTCCTTGAGGCAGGAAGTCCCGCCTCCAACAGCGGGCCAGCAGCTTTTAGTCCCAGCAGAGCCACCAGGAGTGGTGGCCACTGCTGGAACTGCACCCAGCATCGGCAGCAAGATGGACGCTGGCCTGGAAACAAGGTAAATTTTGGGGCCTCGCTGGGGACAATCGGGTGGGTCCTGGAGAGGCAAGGGGGATCGATTGGGGGGTCTTTATTTTTAGTTGGGGTGGTTGGGTCTTCGGGGGGGCCCTTTTTGGGGCACAGGGTGCCCAATCATGATGGCACCACCCCCAGCCCGCAAGAAGGATGCCAGGTTTTACCCGGCAGCTTTCTGGGGGCCTTTACTTCCCCATAAAATACCAGCGGCAGTGGGAGGAGGCCCTTAAGTGGCAGTTAATTGGTCACTTAAGGGTCTTGATTGGCCTGGGATGGGCAGGCCGTTTCTTGCTGCCGCCCTGTGTAGGGAGGGTGGGAAGGCATCGTGAATGGCACCCTCCGCCTCCCACTCAATTTTATGCCCCCCCCCACCTGCCACCAGCCCGTTTGTGTGGGGGGGGGGGGGGAGAGGGGAAATTCTGGCCTTCGTATCTCAGATAAATATTGGACGCATAAACCTATGATCTCGCTGTTCCAGGTAAACAATTACCCCTAATCCTGAGGAAATTAAGCTTAAGCAATTTTTTCTACAAAAGTTAGTGTTTCATTGTCCCAAATACAAAAATACTTATTGGAGTAAAGTAACAGTTTCAATTCTAGTATTTCATTTTTGTGCTATACCTTTGTGTTATTCAATGATATTGACCAATGAATCAATTGCTGAGGATTATGATAAATCACTCATTATTCTTGGCAGTAAATCATATACTGAGCCAAAAAATATTCTAAACCTCCAAGCATTGCAACATTCTTCAGCAATAATCTACCGCGGGAATGCAAAATAGTAAGAGCAAATTTACAAGTTAATGAATTTGAAGGCCATCTATTGACAACCTAAAATTTAAAGCTATGGACAGGATGATGAAATGCCTAAAGGCAAAAACAGTGGGAACTGCACACCATTTCAGCTCATTAATGTTTAGTCTAGGCAGAACTGTAGGCTGCAGAAGCAAACAGAAGTTACTCTCTTCTCACCAATACAATCAAGAACAATATTGGAATTTGCAATGCTGCTGAGTTTGGGGTCCTTACAGCAATAACAATGTTTTTAGTTCAATTTAGAATTAACAATAGCAAAAATCTGTTCATGGTTTTAGAGATCAACAGAAAACTGTACTTACACTTACAAGTCCAATGATGTTGAGAAGCTCCAGCTAAAACCTTGATGGAGGATCTATATTTCTGTAGCAGCTATTGAAAGAAATGCTGTTTGCCCTTTATGAAAAGAGGTGAGCATGTGATAATAATCCAACAGTTAAATATGTGACCGAATTCCCTACCTATCAGCACTATGGGACAATGTTTCCTCTAATTTCTCTTTTTTGTCCGTGCGTTGTTTATTGCGCTGCGTGGTACATTCCTGATTGCTGTACTCCCCGTGCACACACACAGTTGAGTGGGAACATTGCTGTAGGACCTTTACCACATGGATTGCAGCAGTTGAAAAAGAAGGATCCTCACCATTGTCTCGAGGGTAAATGGGGATGGGTAATAAATGTTGGACTTGTCAGCGATGCCTATACCCCAAGAAAGAATAAAAAAAGACTGGTGCCATTGAAATTATCTAGCTTGAAAATATGTATTCAACACCCCAGTATTGGCTAAGCAGTGAATGTGGTATGTCCTTAAATATTGTATTTAACAGAAACAGGAAAAAATGCTGCGCATGCTCTTTGTATAAATCACCCAAAACTTGGATTATCTTCGTTCAGACAAATCAAATCATCTGGAGAAACAGGCAGCCTCTCTTCTATTCCAACTTGGAATAATGTTTTGCAGAACTGGTGTCAATATTTTTCCACATAATGATTGGATTGCAGATTCCAGGTAGCTCTCAATTACTAGTCTTGATAACCAGAAGCAAATCTGTATGTTCCAGTTAAGTATTCTGTCTGTATTTGTTACCATCTAGTCGAATCAGTGTTATAGGCAAGCACAATGTCTGGAGACCGATTACCACCTCAGCCACTCAGCACTGACAAAACTAATGAATGTCACCAGTCAAATTTTTGATACTAGACATTTCCTGTTGTAACAGTCACATCATAAATTCTATATCAATTGACCTAAATTGGTAGCACATATCAAAATAAATACAGTGGTCTCCCACTGCTCTCTGTATGTCACCAAAGAAGGTCAATACATTTAATAACTTATCGATGAGCAGCAATTTCTTCAAATAGTTACATGATAGTGATCACTTCCCTTGTAACCCAGAACAAATCACCTTCAGCCTTTATACATTTTAATTTCTGTCTTTTTAGAAACAGCTTTTCCTCCATTTTGATATGCTGACAATCTCCTGGCAACAATTAAACCACAACAATATCAGTAAAATAAAGTTATATGTGACCAGAATATTATCTTGATAAATTGGTTATCTTAGGTGAATATTAGCCTTTTATTCACTTCCACTGTTAGTGATGCAACACTATTCCCACTGAATTGTTTGCATTGTTATGTCTTACTCTGTTTAATAATCTCACACAAGCTCTGACAGTAAACCGGTACTTCATTAGCTTTTTTGGTCATGAGGGTCAAGGAAAAGTGACAGTAACAGAGTCACCAAGCAGCTTGTTGAGTAAATATAATAGTTTATTGTGGCTATTCCAGGATGTCATGGTTGTCTAGGTAAATATTTCTGTGTTTTTCAAGTTTCTACCTGACACTAATTCTGATAGAGTGTCGCCAAATTAAAAAGTTTTGAATGTAGTTTGGGTTTTGAATGTAGTTTGGGTTTTGAAGATAGTTTGGGTTTTGAAGATAGTTTGGGTTTTGAAGGTAGTTTGGGTTTTGAATGTAGTTTGGGTTTAGTTTAGTTTAGAGATACAGCACTGAAACAGGCCCTTCGGCCCACCGAGTCTGTGCCGACCATCAACCACCCATTTATACTAATCCTACACTAATTCCATATTCCTACCACATCCCCACCTGTTCCTATATTTCCCTACCACCTACCTATACTAGGGGCAATTTATAATGGCCAATTTACCTATCAACCTGCAAGTTTTTGGCATGTGGGAGGAAACCGGAGCACCCGGAGGAAACCCACGCAAACACAGGGAGAACTTGCAAACTCCACACAGGCAGTACCCAGAATTGAACCCGGGTCGCTGGAGCTGTGAGGCTGCGGTGCTAACCACTGCGCCAGTTTGGGTTTGAATGTAGTTTGGGTTTTGAATGTAGTTTGGGTTTTGAAGGTAGTTTGGATTTTGAAGGTAGACATCCAGATGTCAGTCATGTCTGTACATGTGACTGAATATTAAAAATCCCAACTTGGAGTATATAAAGTTTAAAGTTATTAGCTTGTGCATCCAGCACTCTAAGCACTTCCGCCTTCTCACAAAGAGACATAAAGGTCCCTGTTGTTACGTCAAAGGAGAAAGAGAGGTACAACTATTATGGCAGCTGGAGTAATAACTGTATAAATCATTGGTTCACCCACAACTTGAGTACTGTGTGCAGTACTAGTCACCTCGTTACAGAAAGGCTGTAATTGCACTAGACAGAGAATTGGAGAGGGAATTCCAAAGCTTAGAGCCCAGACAGCTGAAAACACAGTCGCTATAAATTGGGGATGCTCAAGAGGCCAGAATCGGACGAGCACAGATACCCTGCGGAGTTGTAGGACAGGAGGAGGTTACAGAGTTCAGGAGGAAGCCAAGGGCTGTCTGATTATGCAACACCCAAATGTAAAGCTGCCTTTAGCTATTCCTTTATTGAGGTGACAGATTTTCCACATGCTCAGTTGACAGCTACTAGGGGCAGTTAAGATTGAGATGGGAGGAGTGCACTGTTTATTCTAGTTCCACTTCTCCACAGATCACAACATATATTTAAATTTTTACACTTACCGATACGGTCAATCATATATTCTATTTTTCCCAGAATAAAACACAATAACTAGGATTCTTTAATAAACAACAAAATTATCAGTTTATTACAAAACAAGTCTTAACCAGTAATGAAGTAAAGCGTAAACATACAGATTGAAATATTACAGTTCCCTTTTTCCCTGCCTCCTCCACCTTCTGAGGCAGAGAGTTCCAAAGTCGCACAACCCTCTGAGAGAAAACTTTTCTCCTCATCTCTGTCCAAAAAAGGCAACCCTTAATTTTAAAACAGTGACCCCTAGTTCTGGACTCACCCACAAGAGGAAACATTCTTTCCACATCCACCTTGTCAAGACCGTTCAGGATCTTATAAACTTCAATCAAGTCTCCCCTCACTCTTCTAAACTCCAGTGAAAACAAGCCCAGTCTGTCCAACCTTTCCTCATAAGACAACCTGCTCATTCCAGGTATCAATCTAGTAAACCTCCTTTGAACCGCCTCCAATGCATTTACATCCTTCCTTAAATAAGGAGACCGAAACTGCACGCAGTATTTGAGATGTGGTCTCACCAATGCCCTGTATAACTGAAGCCTAACATCCTTACTTTAATTTTTAATTCCTTTCGTAATAAAGGGTAGCATTCCATTAGCCTTCTTTATTACCTGCTATACCTGCGTACTAACTTTTTGTGACTCCTGCACTAGAACACCTGGATCCCTCTGCACCTCGGAATTCTGCAGTCGTTCTCTGTTTAAGTAATACTCTGCTTTTTTATTCTTCCTGCCAAAGTGAACAACCTCACATTTTCCCACATTATACGCCATCTGCCAGATTTTTGCCCACACATTCAACCTATCGATATCAGTCTGCAACCTCCTTATGTCCTCTTCACAACATACTTTCCTACCTATCTTTGTGTCATCTGAAAATTTAGCTACCAAGCCATCATTCCCCTCATCTAAGTCATTGATATAAATTGTAAAAAGTTGAGGCCCCAGCACAGACCACTGCAGGACTCCACTTGTCACATCCTGCCAATCAGAAAAGGACCCATTTATGCATACTCTCTGTTTTTTGCCAGTCAGCCAATCTTCTATCCATGCTAATATGTTACCCCCTACACCATGAGCTGCTACTTTGTGCAATAACCTTTTATGTGGCACCTTGTCAAATGCCTTCTGGAAATCCAAGTACGGTACGTCAACGGGCTCTCCTTTATCCACAGCACGTCACTCCTCCAAACAACTCCAACAAATTGGTTAAACATGATTTCTGTTTCACAAAACCATGCTGACTATTCCTGATTACCTTGAGTTTTTCTAAGTGCCCAGCTACAACCTCCTTAATGATCGATTCTAACATCTTCCCCACGACAGATGTCAAGTTAATTGGTCTATGGTTACCTGTTTCCTGCCTCTCCCCCCACTTCTTGAATAGAGGGGTTATATTTGCTACTTTCCAGTCTGATGGAACCTTTTCAGAATCTAGCGAATTTTGAAAAATTAACGCCAAGCATCTACTATCTCATTAGTCACCTCTCTTAAGACCCTAGGATGAAGTTCATCAGGACCCAGGGACTTGTTCGCCCGCAGCTCCATCAGTTTGCTCAGTACCACTTCCCTGCTGATTGTAATTTCACTAAGTTCCTCTCTTCCTTCCACCTCCTGATTTACAGCTATTGTCGGAATGATTTTTGTATCCTTTATAGTGAAGACAGAAGCAAAATATTTGTTCATTGCATCCAGCATTTCCTTATTATCTACTATTAACTCCCCATTCTCACTCTTTAGAGGACCGACACTCACTTTATTTACTCTTTACCTTTTTAAATACCTGTAGAAACTCTTGCTATCCGTTTTTACATTTCTAGCTAGCTTCCTCTCATACTCTAATTTCTGTCTCCTGATTAACCTTTTAGTAATTCTCTGCCATTCTCAATATTCTGACCAATCATCGGAACTGCCACTCATCTTTGCGCAATGATATGCCTTTTCCTTAAGTTTGATGCTTTCCTTAACTTCTTTAGATAACCACGGATGATGTGTCCTCCCCTCAGAATTTACTTTATAGTAGGAATATACTTATTCTGAGTATTCTGAAATATCCCCTTAAATGCCTATCAAAGCTTCTCTATTGAATTATCTCCAAGCCTAGTAACCAAGTTCATTTCAGCTAGCTCAGTTTTCATGCCCACATAGTTGCCCCTATTCATGTTTAGAATACTAGTCTTAGACCCACTCTTCTCTCTTTCAAACTGGATGTAAAATTCAACCATATTGTGATCACTGCTACCTTGAGGTGCCATTACTCTGAGTTCATTGATTAATCCTGTCACATTACACAATACCAAGTCTAATATAATCTCCTCTCTGTTTGGTTCCAGAACGTGCTGCTGTAAGAAACTGTCTCAAAAGCATTCTATGAACTCCTCATCTAGGCTACTATTGACAATCTGATTTTTCCAGTTTATATGTAGATTAAAATCACCCATGATTATTGCTATTCCTTTATCACAAGCACCCACTATTTCTTGTATACTTTGTCCTACATTGCGATTACTGTTTGGGGGCCTGTAGACCGCACCCACTAGTGACTTCTTTTCCCTACTATTCCTTATCTCCACCCAAACCGATTCTACATCCTGACCTCCTGGACCAAGGTTAGAGCTCTGTTACAAAAAAAAAAGACAAAGAACCACTTAGACTGAATACTTGCTCATTCTTGAAGAAACAGCAGATGAGATATGTTGCCATCCAAAACTGGCATACAGTCTGGCTTCCGAGTACACGTAAATGGGTCACTGGGTATTTTAGAACAGTTTTTTTCAGGTGGCAATGCAAATTAATTTGGCAGGCTTTTCTTCAAAGATAGGGGATGAGATGAGTTGACAGATTGGACTTCTCAGGGTCTTTTAAAGAGGCGCTGGAAAGTTGAGCAGGGTTGTGGTCTTCTCATTCCTTGGGAATTCTCTTCTCTCCTTGGAAGTTCTCTTCTTCTTCTGCATGCTTTTTAAAGAGATGGAACAGGCTGAGATGAGCTGAGGCTCTGTCCTTCAGTTTTATCTATTTATTTTTTAACTACAACCCCTTTTAAACCGATCATTCCCAACTCCAAACAATTCAAAAATGCAAACCTTCTGACCTGTCACTTATCTGCACACATCTTCCCCCAATTACCAGGGTTTCTGTTCTACTTTTAACTTGTCATGTGACAACCAGTAAATGTTGTTGCCTAACAGGTCCTTTCAGTGTCCTCTTCATGACCCTCTTGAAAAAAAACTGGTCCAACATTTCTTCAGTTTGACTATGAATTCCTCAAAAAATATTTTTAACAAAAAACAGAAGCACTTTCATAACAGGACCATGTTAGCTATGATGATCTGTATAAAATTCATTCAGGGTGACTGCATCTCTTCATCTGCAGGTTTACCTATTTTATTTCCAGTGGGATTGAACTGGATGCTACAGGACTTATAAACTGTCAGTCAGCCTTCTGTGTAAGAGTGCAATGCTGACCACATCCTATGGATGTTCTTTATAATACTCGCACTAAGGTGCATACAAAGGGCATGGTATTGTTTGCATGGAACTAATGCATATTTTGTGTGATT
The DNA here is from genome assembly GCF_036365525.1 of Heterodontus francisci. NCBI lineage: Eukaryota > Metazoa > Chordata > Chondrichthyes > Heterodontiformes > Heterodontidae > Heterodontus > Heterodontus francisci. Next base: position 71,432,296 of record NC_090397.1, read on the forward strand.
TCCCTTTTAAAGAAGGAGCCACAGACCAGCTTTATGAGAGATTCATCACAGAGAAAAATGTATACAACTATGTACAGCTTATTCTGCCTCCATAACAGAATTGTATTTATTTCGTAACAGTCACTAGATTAACTTTTACATGCAAACATAATCTTGTGTATCAGTCATGAAATTCACTTTCAAATTGCTAAAGTGCTATATCACAAAATCTAATGGCAGCCAGACATATTTATGATTTTAGTAGTAAATTCTAATATCACTTGGTGTATATTATAATATAAAAATAGTTGGCAGAGACAAAAGCATTAATTTTATTTCAGGGCACTGATAATATTGAATCAGCTGACAGTCTGTGAGATTATCAGAACCCACAGATTCAATTAACTGCATGTATCTTATTGTGAGCAATTAAATGTGTTTTACTTACTGGATTATGGTGTTGTACCATACGATCAGTGCTCAAAGGTTGATGGCCTGCACAGTCTTGTTCCATTTACTTTTACAAAGGAGCATAACGCTTGCTTACAATTCTAATTTCAGACATTAACTCAGCATGAACACCATCCTAATACATTTTTCTAACACTCCTATTTTCATATAGCCTATATTCGCCTCCTCTCAAAGCACTTTAAAATGTATGTATGAATTGATAGCTAGTTTGCTTAGAAATAAGAAGTGAATGACTCTACTTGCTCATCATGTATTGCTAAAAGTGATTACAGAAAATTGCTTTTCAAGATTTAACCATATCTCTGTACTTTGGTGCAACTATCTAGTTTTAGTCATTCATTGGGTCATTAAATGGTTATTTCTATTACATTTATAAATACAGTATAAGGAAAGGTTTAATCAGACTGTTTTGGAATCTACTAATGTATTACTATTGATTTATTTCTATATTGTAATGATGTTAACCTTTAGCTTTGGCTTGTTATGTAGGGAAGTATAAGTTAGTTTAAAATACAGCTGGACTGTTGGGCCAGGGCTGACCCTACAGCAATGGTCAGTTTGAGGATGAAGTAACAAGAAACAAGACACTGATTTCAAAGTTTCAGAGAACTTTAATATTTAATAAGTGTGGAAAAGCATTTAGTTTTATGAAGGAAAATATCTAGGTATATATCATCATTTTTAACTGGTACCAATCATACAGAAAAAAACGTATTAATGTTTTTACTTTATAGAATAGCAGTTATATGGAACAATAATGAAACCAATGGTAAGATTACAAAGGGCTGGATGTTCTTCTCCTGCCACTGGGAGTGGCAGTAGGTGAAAAAATGGCGGTCCGCACGTGTCCCAGGATAATGAGCTGGTCAGGCCACACCCCCTCCAATCACATGGAGGGGGCGGGCTCTCCGACACCAGCAATGGTGTCAGCTGCCTGTGGGCAGGTGCTGGTGGCCTTTTAAAGGGCAGCCAGCCCTGCCAGGGCATTTAAATGATTAAAGGGCTACCCCTCCTCAATGTACCATCGATAAATCTATCGCCCCTTCCCCCCTCAATAAAAATTAAATTCAACATTTGCCCTCTGCAGCTCGCAAAACACTGACCTTCAACACTTGACCTTCCCCCATCAATAACCAATCAAAGTGCAGAGGTCTCCCCTTCCCACCCTTCCCTACACTAGTAATTTGCACCCCCCGCCCCCCCTCCCACACAACTGCACTAAAAATCATAAGATCCCCCCTTCCCCACTACGGTGGCACCTGCTTTCCCTGAATGGGAAAGTGAAGGAATGTGAGTGCCGGCTGCCGCTCGGAAGATCACGGCCCACAGGTAAGATCGCTGTTGATTTTATTCAAATGTATTCATTTCATTAATTTAAATATGCTAATCCGGGTCCTGTTGACCAACGGCGGGGATGGGGGCTGCCACGGACCCTTGCTGCCGCTGGAAAGATCAGGCCCTGAACGATCTTCTGCCCCCTCCCCCCAACTGTCACGGAGCCTGATGTTGGGAGCTCAGTAAAATCTCAGCCAAAGTGTGGGAACTTTACTTGGTAGCCCAGTGGAAAAGGAGATTGCTAAGTAAGGAAAATTAAAATTACTGATAAGGGATAAGTCAGCTTAATTCTCATTATATGGAGTTGTATTTTAACCTTCAGTTATGTAATGCCATGTTGCGAGGGTGAGAAAAATGTATAAAAACCAGCAGTTTGTAATGAATATTTGGATTTGTAAAGGAACTGTGACACATTTGGATCCCCAAACAAACTTTTAGAGGTTGTTATAAGTCTGACATTTTAAGTGAATGTTTAAGAATTATTACATGTTTAATATGCTGAATAAACCTAATATATAAATTCATTTTCAAAAATCTTATTGTTTTGAGGAGTAAATCATAAATAAGGTTGTTCCTCTCACAACATTATGAGCTCTAATTACAACCAAGCCTTTCGATAAGAAATTATTAAGGAAAAACTTAGGAATAGCATACTGCTGAAGATAACATAATTGGCTGAAAATAGCACAGAATTATTTCCAAAGGTTCAACTGTAATAATTTTCTCATTGTTTAATGAAATAATGAGTATTCATTTGGAGGAATACCTTATTAGTTAATAAATTATACAAAATGTTGCAGCAGAAAATGACATTATGGGCTGGATTCTATAGAGGCCTTGACGTCGGGAGTCATGGTGTTGGGGGTATGAAGATTGCCCCAGCTGAGGCCCACCACGGACCTCAATGCCCGCAGGGCCTGTCCTGATATTGCCGGCGGTGGCGGGGTCTCATGGCAGCTCCCCCACCCGCCGCTCGGCAATGGGACTGTAATTTAAATATTCAAATCAATTTACTTACCTGCATTAATGACTTACCTGTTGCATCCTGAACTTCATCCCGGCGGCCAGCACTGCCGCACCTTCAAATCCCCGTCCAGGGAAACGAGGTGCAACACCTGTGAGGAGGGGGTAGGAGGCAGGTTTCTCAGTGTGGGAGAGGGGGGGAGCAGGGTCTAACTATTCTGGTTGGTGGAGTGGAAGGTGGGAAGGGTAAAGTTAAACATTTGTGAACTTTGGGGGGTGAAGATCAGGTACACAAGTGAAGTAATTTTGTGCAGCAGAGGGCAAGGAAAGAGGGTATTGTTAATGGGGGAGGGAGTGGGAGAGGGGCTGGAAACATGGATGTAATTTTTTCCAATCGGTTTTATTACAATTTTCCTTTAAACATTCAAATTAAATCTAAGGGCTGGAAGCCCTTTAAAAATGGTGCTGGCACCTGTGCGGTGGCACCGGATGCTGTTAAACATAGAAACATAGAAAATAGGAGCAGGAGTAGGCCATTCGGCCCTTTGAGCCTGCTGCACCATTCATTATGATCATGGCTCATCATCCAACTCAGTAACCTGTTCCCGCTTTTGCCCCGTATCCTTTGATCCCTTTAGACCCAAGACCTATATCTAACTCCTTCTTGAAAACATACAATGTTTTGGCCTCAACTGCTTTCTGTGGTAGTGAATTCCACAGGTTCACCACTCTCTGGCTGAAGAAATTTCTCCTCATCACAGTCCTGAAAGGTTTACCCTGTATCCTTAGACTATGACCCCTGGTTCTGGACTCCCCCACTATCGGGAACATCCTTCCTGCATCTACCCTGTCAAGTGCTATTAGAATTTTATAGGTTTCTATGAGATCCCCCCTCACTCTTCTGAACTCCAGTGAATATAATCCTAACCGACTCAATCCCTCCTCATACGTCAGTCCCTCCATCTCAGGAATCAGTCTGGTAAACCTTTGCTGCACTCCTTCTATACCAAGAACATCCTTCCTCAGATAAGGAGACCAAAACTGCACACAATATTCCAGGTGTGGCCTCACCAAGGCCCTGTATAACTGCAGCAAGACATCCCTGCTCCTGTACTCGAATCCTCTCGCTATGAAGGCCAACATACTATTTGCCTTTTTTACCACCTGTTGCACCTGCATGCTTACCTTCAGCGACTGGTGTACGAGAACACCCAGGTCTCGCTGCAATACTCTCTCAGTTTATAGCCATTCAGATAATAATCTGCCTTCCTGTTTTTGCTACCAAAGTGGATAACCTCACATTTATCCACATTATACTGCATCTGCCATGCATTAGCCACTCACTCAACTTGTCCAAATCACCCTGAAGCCTCTCTGCATCCTCCTCACAACTCACCCTCCCATCCAGTTTAGTGTCATCTGCAAATTTGGAGATATTACATTTAGTTCCCTCATCTAAATCATTAATATATATTGTGAATAGCTGGGGTCCTAGCATCAATCCATGCGGTACCCCACTAGTCACTGCCTGCCATTCGGAAAAAGACCCATTCAACCCGACTCTTTGTTTTCTGTCTGCCAACCAATTTTCTATCCATCGCAATACACTACCCCCAATCCCATGCGCTTTAATTTTACACCTAATCTCTTATGTGGGACTTTGTCGAAAGCCTTCTGAAAGTCCAAATAAACCACATCCACTGGCTCCCCCTCATCAACTCTACTAGTTACATGCTCGAAGAATTCTAGTAGATTTGTCAAGCATGATTTCCCTTTCATAAATCCATGCTGACTCTGTCCGATTCTACCACTGTTCTCCAAGTGCTCTGCTATAAATCTTTGCTAATAGACTCTAGAATTTTTTCCACTACCGACGTCAGGCTGACTGGTCTATAATTCCCTGCTTTCTCTCTACCTCCCTTTTTAAATAGTGGGGTTACATTAGCTACCCTCCGATCTGTAGGAACTGTTCCAGAGTCTACAGAATCTTGGAAGATGACCACCAATGCATCCACTATTTCTCGGGCCACTTCCTTAAGTACTCTGAGATACAGACCATCAGGCCCTGGGGATTTATCGGCCTTCAATCCCATCAATTTTCCCAACACCATTTCTCTACTAATACTGATTTCCTTCAGTTCCTCTCTCTCACTAAACCCTGTGTTCCCCAACATTTCTGGTATGATATTTGTGTCCTCCTTTGTGAAGACAGAACCAAAGTATGCATTTAATTGGTCAGCCATTTCTTTGTTCCCCAAAATAAATTCCCCTGTTTCTGACTGTAAGGGACCTACATTTGTCTTCACCAATCTTTTTCTCTTCACATACCTATAGAAACTTTTACAGTCAGTTTTTATGTTCCCCACAAGCTTTCTCTCGTATTCTATTTTCACCTTCTTAATCAATCCCTTGGTTCTTCTTTGCTGAATTCCAAACTGCTCCCAATCCTCAGGTCTGTTATTTTTCCTGGCAAAATTATATGCCTCTTCCTTGGATCTAATGCTATCTCTAATTTCCCTTGTAAGCCATGGTTTGGCTATCTTTCCCAATTTATCTTTGCGCCAGACAGGAATAAACAATTGTTGCAGTTCATCCATGTGCTCTTTGAATGTTTGCCATTGCCTATCCACCGTCATCCCTTTAAGTAATGTTTCCCAATCCATCATAGACAACTCGTGCCTCATACCTTCGTAGTTTCCTTGACTAAGATTCAGGATCCGAGTCTCAGAATCAACTACATCACTCTCCATCTTGATGAAGAATTCTATCATATTATGGTCACTCGTCCCCAAGGGGTCACGCACCACTAGATTGTCAATTATTCCTCTCTCATTACACAATACCCAATCTAGGATGGCCTGTTCTCTGGTTGGTTCCTCAACATATTGGTCCAGAAAACCATCCTGTATACACTCCAAGAATTCCTCCTCATAGTATTGTAATTAATTTGATTTGCCCAATCGATATGCAGATTAAAGTCACCCATAAAATTACAGATGTTCCTTTATCGCATGCATCTCTAATTTCCTCGCCCACCCCGCTATGTAAATGAACCGCCGCGTATAATATTGCGGTGACTTCGTGGAGTAAATCCTGCATGTGTGGGCCACCATCTTTTATGGCTGCCACTGTAATCGGGGGCAGCAACATAAAATTCAGTCTAATATGTTTGCTTATATGTTGTTCATGGTTTATTGTTAATGAATGGCATTTCAGCCTATCTACTTGAGTGTGTAGGTAACGTTTTTTTAGCTCATGTTTTATATTGACATGTATTTGATAAAATGTTTCATTATCTTGTGCTTATTCTATAGTCCAGTAAATAGTGAGGAATAGGTGGCCAGAGTATTGTTCAGTAAGGTCCATGCTATGTTACAAGCAGCTGCTTTGTTTTACGAAAGGAGGAAATCCCATGAATAGCAATAGCATTTACGGAATGGAATGTAATTGGAATGTGGAGATTGAATCAATGTTGTACTTTGAAGTGAACTTGTACATGGATTAGTTAAATAGAGAATCCACACTAATTGCAACTGGAAATAGACTTCTAAAATGTGCAATAAATAAATTCCCTCTCCAGAAAAACTGCCATTAATCCAAAAGGATTAGGCACTCAGTGCTCGAAATTCTGCTATGTTTTCGGGCCAAAGGAGATGTACTTATGGCACGGTGGGTGAGGGTGATGTCACAAGAGTTTTGTTTTTTTATTTGAAAGCTTAGAATTCTGTGTGTTTTTAAAAAGCTGAGTAAAGGAATTTTCTGTGAACATTGAATGCTGAAACTTGAGCTGGAATATTACCTGTGAAAAACGGGACTGCACCGAGGGGTCCAAGATGTAAATTGGTGGTTGATGACGTTGGGTCGGGTCCCCGACATCATTACGCACAAACGCCATTTTACGCAGGTCGGACGGTGGGCGAGATCGAGGTGCCGCTCGCCGTCCACTTTCAATCAATTAAAGAGTAATTTAGTTTGTTAAAACATCAATTGACAGCAATTTTATGTTGGCTGCCAGATTTTGCGGCTGTAACACGAGTCGAGGGGCGTGTAGGGAACCCGGCAGGTTTAAAAGAGTGGCAGGCAGTGTATCTGGGAGGGAGTTGGAGGTACTGTTTTGTTGGTTCTTTATTTATTTTATTTATTTGTATGACTTTACAGTTTGTGGTAGTTTCAGCTTGTTCAGCAGGATTCATCTGAGTGTTACTCACTCCTGATAGGGCCCCAGCAGTATTTCTTGGGTGAAAGGGAGGGGGTTATGTGAGCCTTTCCTTGCAGCAGGCTGGTAATATCTAAGTAATTGCATCTGTGGAACACAGCAGCAATGGGAGTTGTGCACTCTGGAGGTGGCTCATCTAATGAGGAGGATAACGCCCGAAGGAGGGAAGGAGGACAACTGGACAGGGGAACAAGCAACCTGTTGGCCCAGTGCAGCCTCGTAATGGGGGAGGGGGAGAAGGTGGCAGCATGGACTGGGTGCAACCTGTCAGGAGAGGAGCCTACCCAGCAGGCAGGGTCTAATGCCCACGTTTGAGCTTCCTGCAACTGTCAGAGCACCAGTGCCGAAGAAGACTGCACCTGTCATAGGAGACTGTCACATCTCTGTGTGAGATGCTGGCAGTGGAGGTTGCTTCAAACTGCGTGGGTGGCCATCCAATGCCGGTTGCACTGAAGGTAACAGTAGCACTGAATTTCTATGCATCAGGCTTGTTCCAGGCTTCATCGGCAGACATGAGTCTCCCAAGCATCAGCGCATCACTGCATAAATGTTGTGACTGATGCCATTTTCAGGCATGCCAACCATTTCATTAACTTCAAGATGGACACCGCCAGTCAGGCCGAGAGAGCCTGAGGATTCAACTCCATTGCTGGGTTCCCCATGGTCCAGAGCGTATTAGACTGTACTCGTGGCCATTAGAGCACCGACAGGTCACTCAGGGGCCTTCATTAATTGCAGGGGTTCCACTCAATGAATGTTCAGCTCATCTGTGACCATCGCAAGGGAATCTTGCAGTTGTGTGCACGTTACCCTGGGAGCAGTCACGATGCCTTCATTCTGCGGCACTCCCAGGTGCCAACACTGTTCAACCCTCCTGCATGCCTGCAAGGATGGATACTTGGCGACAGGGGTTATCCGCCGAAGATATGGCTGATGACACCGGTGAGGAAACCAAGGATTGATGCAGAGGAACGTGAGAATGAGAGCCAGGTGGCCACCAGAGTGACCATAGAACAGACTAAAGGGGCTACATTTTACCTTAAGCAGACGGGAATTGGCCACTGCCGTAAAAGCCAGTGGCAAACCAGCTTCCACCTAGCCCGGGGATCCGTCTCGCATTTTACGGGTCTCGGGCTTTAATTGTCCTGAGGTGGGACTTCCACCCACTTGAGGGAGGAAGTCCTGCCTCATTGAGCTGCCGGTCAATCAGTGGGCCGGCAGTTCTTAGTCCCAGCAGTGCCACTGGGTGCAGTGGCCACTGCTGGGAGTGCAGCCCAGCCCATCAGATGGAACCAGGAGTCCAGGTTAGTTGGGCTTGCCTCACCAGGGGGATCGGCCCTTCCCTGGTGAGGCTGGAGTGGTCATTTGGGGGGAGGGGGTGTCTTGGGTCCCAGGGGTGTGTTGGGAGGTAGGGGCGGCCGTCAATCGGGCACCCTGTGCCCGACTGCCATGGCCCCCCCCCCCACCCCCCGGGGAGTGGAAAGGCCGGCAGCTATCGCTGGGTGGCCTTTCACATCCCCAGCACGCCCGCATGCCATGTGTTAAGTGGCCACTTAAGGGCCTTGATTGGTCTCGGGCGGGCAGGCCGTATCCACCCCCCCCAACCCTGCCTGATGTCGTAAACTTGACCGGAGGCGGGAGCGGGGCAGGTAGGCCTCCTGGAGCCTCCTGCTCAATTTTACGCCGCCCCCACACCACTATCCGACCCACTGGGGCAGTGTAAAATTCAATCCTAGGTCTTCCCAAAATGAGATTTTGGTGTCTCGATCGGTCAGGTGGAGCCCTGCAGTACTCGCCATCAAGAGTCTCTAGAATTATTGTCGTCTGCTGCACCTTACATAACCTGACAATGGAGAGGGGAGAAGCCCTGGAGGATGATCAAGGTCAGCACCAAACTTCCTCACACAAGTATGGTGATGTGGATGAGGAAGAGGGGCCACAGCCACCTGAATGGCGGGGAGAGGGAGCCGAAGGTTAGGTGGAGTTGATGCAAGAGAGACCTGGGAGGCTCTAATACTCAGGCTTTTCTCCTGAACAGAGTCTGCTCAACTATAACCTGATGTGTCAGTCTGAGAGGAGGCATTAACAGGAGCTGATAGGGCAGAGGCACTCACCTTCAGGGGCAAATCTGATCTGAACCAGCCCACCCTTCCATCAAACACCACCCAGCCCAAATGTGTCACCTCTCAAATAATCCTTCTCATGCAGAGCAACCAGCTTGCCTACAACATCAGCAATGACCTGTGACATGTAAAAATGCCAAGTGAAAAATGTAATAACTGTTAGTGCATTTATACATCAAATAAATATTTACAAATTGCAACAGTGACCCCGGAGTGCTGTCTGTGTAATTTTTTGAAACATTTGTGAGTGCTCACGCGTGTTGGACAACTCCTCGCCACCAGCCACAACAGAGGCAGGTGGCTGATCAGGCTGCCGCATTGCTCTGGATGACTTTGGCCGGGGTCCTCTGCCTGCCCGAGGCTGTGCGGGCTGTGGAATCTCAAGGTGACCCTGAGAAATCTCAGGAACACCCTCTGACACCCTGGGAATATGCGGTGCTGCTGTCACTGGCAGACAGGACAAGGAGCTGCAGGATGCATCAGGAGCACCCTGAGAATCACAGAATCACAGAATAATATCGTGCCGAAGAGGCCCTTCGGCCCATCGAGTCTGCTCCGATGCATTAGAACACCTGATCTGTCTACCTAATCCCATTTGCCAGCACTTGGCCCATAGCCTTGAATGTTATGACGTGCCAAGTGCTCATCCAGGTACTTTTTAAAGGATGTGAGGCAACCCGCCTCTACCACCCTCCCAGGCCGGGCATTCCAGACCATCACCACCCTCTGGGTAAAAAAGTTCTTCCTCAAATCCCCCTTAAACCTCCTGCCCCTCACCTTAAACTTGTGACCCCTCGTAACTGACCCTTCAACTAAAGCGAACAGCTGCTCCCTATCCACCCTGTCCATGCCCCTCATAATCTTGTACACCTCGATCAGGTCATCCCTCAGTCTTCTCTGCTCCAGTGAAAACAACCCAAGCCTATCCAACCTCTCTTCATAGCTTAAATGTTCCATCCCAGGCAACATCCTGGTGAATTGCCTCTGCACCCTCTCCAGTGCAATCACATCCTTCCTATAATGTGGCGACCAGAATTGCACACAGTACTCCAGCTGTGGCCTTACTAAAGTTCTGTACAACTCCAACATGATCACCCTGCTTTTGTAATCTATGCCTCGATTGATAAAGGCAAGTGTCCCATATGCCTTTTTCACCAGCCTATTAACCTGCCCTTCTGTCTTCAGAGATCTATGGACAAACATGCCAAGGTCCCTTTGTTCCTCAGAACTTCCCAGTGTCAGGCCATTCATTGAATACTTCCATGTCACATTACTCCTTCCAAAGTGTATCACCTCACACTTATCAGCGTTAAATTCCATCTGCCACTTTTCTGTCCATTTGACCATCCCGTCTATATCTTCCTGTAACCTGAGACACTCCACCTCACTGTTACCCACTCGGCCAATCTTTGTGTCATCCGCGAACTTACTGATCCTACCCCCTACATAGTCATCTATGTCGTTTATATAAATGACAAACAATAGGGGACCCAGCACAGATCCCTGTGGTACGCCACTGAACACTGGCTTCCAGTCACTAAAACAGCCGTCTGTCATCACTCTCTGTCTCCTACAGCTAAGCCAATTTTGAATCCACCTTATCAAGTTACCTTGTATCCCATGTGCATTTGCTTTCTTGATAAGTCTCCCATGTAGGACCTTGTCAAAGGCTTTGCTGAAATCCATGTAAAGTACATCAACTGCACTACCCTCATCTACACACCTGGTCACATGCTCAAAAAATTCAATCAAATTTGTTAGGCATAACCTCCCTCTGACAAAGCCATGCTGACTATTCCTAATCAAATTTTACCTCTCCAAGTGGTGATAGATTCTCTCCTTCAGAATTTTCTCCAATAGTTTCCCTACCACTGACGTGAGACTCACTGGTCTGTAGTTCCCTGGCTTATCTCTACAACCTTTCTTAAATAGTGGGACCACATTAGCTGTTCTCCAGTCCTCTGGCACCTCCCCCGTGGCCAGAGAGGAATTAAAAATTAGGGTCAGAGCCCCTGCAATCTCCACCCTCGCCTCCCACAGCATCCTGAGATACAAATCGTCCAGCCCTGGAGATTTGTCCACTTTTAAGCCTTCCAAAACCTCCAATACCTTGTCACTCCCTATGACAATTTGCTCAAGAACCTCACAGTCTCTCTAAGTTCCATATCTACATCCTCTTTCAGCTCCCAGATGAAATTGGCTGCTGCCCTGTGGCCTCCTGAGGCTCAATTGGTCCTCTTTGCTAACCTCAGAGTGATGAGCAGCTTCAAACTGTCGCCTGAGCATCAGAGTCAGATCTCTAATGCTCTGGTCCATGGAGCCCACTCTCTCTGTGAGGTTGTGCATTGCATCCAAGATCGGCCCTCCACTGCAGCCGCCAATCTGTCCAATGGAGGAGGCCAGATGGATAAATGACAGATAATGTGAGGTACTCAAGCCCTGGATGGACATCTCCAAAGTCTGAGTCATAGCACGCAAAGTCTCTGGTAACACTGCCAGATCTCCACACATCGCACGCTGCACCTGAAGCATCTCCTGCTGAATGGATGTCAACAGAGGCTCATTATTAGCTTCTGGCTCTGCATTGGCCTCCCACAGTCCTCCGATTGTCAGGGGCATGGGCCGGTACTGCCTCTGGCAGCTGTCCCGGCAATTGTGTGGTGCTGACACCAGGTTGTGACCACGGATCTGAGGAGACACCATCCCAACTGAGGTGAATGTCTCTGAGCTGGCGCTTGGTGTGGGGCGATAATGTAACACTGCATCATCTGAGGTCCTCTCCTCATCCTCAGAGGCGGAGATGCTTCCTGGCCGTGTTTCACCTGAATGATCAGTTGTGATCCACACTCCTGACTGCAGGACATGTTATAGACTGAACTGTGGGCACATCTGTGTGATTTTACGTTTGAGAGCACCCTTCAGTGCCTGAGACAATCGCCGCACCATACACCCCGAGGAAGCCCTGCATTTTAAAAGGTAGCAGATCCCTATTGCCTCCAGTCTCTGAAAAATCTCTGCCTCAGGAGTGATTCCTGTTGCCTTAAAGCTCAAGAAAGCTTCTGTTGCTGAACTGCTATTTCAAAACCCAAGTACAGCTGTTGCTACACTCTTTGCTGAAAGATCTGTGTGATGCCTGCTGCAGATGAATATGTGTGTGCATGAGGGTTAGGAAGAGTAAGAAGTTTGAAAAGAATCTTTTCCCCATATAGAGTTATCTCATTATAGTTTGAGACTTAGTTTATTAATAAATAGTTAATTTTGTTGTTGTTTGAAGAAATCTGGTTTGGTGTGCTTTATTCTGGCAACAAATAGAGTGTTTAATTTGGCTACTTTTTGGTATATTAGACACTTTAGCTGGCCGAGCGCGTCTACCCTGAGGCACAGTGTGGCTTTCGTGCAGAGAGATCGACTATTGACATGCTGTTCTCCCTTCGTCAGATACAGGAGAAATGCCGTGAACAACAGATGCCCCTCTACATTGCTTTCATTGATCTCACCAAAGCCTTTGACCTCGTCAGCAGACGTGGTCTCTTCAGACTACTAGAAAAGATCGGATGTCCACCAAAGCTACTAAGTATCATCACCTCATTCCATGACAATATGAAAGGCACAATTCAACATGGTGGCTCCTCATCAGAGCCCTTTCCTATCCTGAGTGGTGTGAAACAGGGCTGTGTTCTCGCACCCACACTTTTTGGGATTTTCTTCTCCCTGCTGCTTTCACATGCGTTCAAATCCTCTGAAGAAGGAATTTTCCTCCACACAAGATCAGGGGGCAGGTTGTTCAACCTTGCCCGTCTAAGAGCGAAGTCCAAAGTACGGAAAGTCCTCATCAGAGAACTCCTCTTTGCTGACGATGCTGCTTTAACATCTCACACTGAAGAATGCCTGCAGAGTCTCATCGACAGGTTTGCGTCTGCCTGCAATGAATTTGGCCTAACCATCAGCCTCAAGAAAACGAACATCATGGGGCAGGATGTCAGAAATGCTCCATCCATCAATATTGGCGACCACGCTCTGGAAGTGGTTCAAGAGTTCACCTACCTAGGCTCAACTATCACCAGTAACCTGTCTCTAGATGCAGAAATCAACAAGCGCATGGGTAAGGCTTCCACTGCTATGTCCAGACTGGCCAAGAGAGTGTGGGAAAATGGCGCACTGACACGGAACACAAAAGTCCGAGTGTATCAGGCCTGTGTCCTCAGTACCTTGCTCTACGGCAGCGAGGCCTGGACAACGTATGCCAGCCAAGAGCGACGTCTCAATTCATTCCATCTTCGCTGCCTTCGGAGAATAATTGGCATCAGGTGGCAGGACTATATCTCCAACACAGAAGTCCTTGAAGCGGCCAACACCCCCAGCTTATACACACTACTGAGTCAGCGGCGCTTGAGATGGCTTGGCCATGTGAGCCGCATGGAAGATGGCAGGATCCCCAAAGACACATTGTACAGCGAGCTCGCCACTGGTATCAGACCCACCGGCCGTCCATGTCTCCGTTATAAAGACGTCTGCAAATGCGACATGAAATCGTGTGACATTGATCACAAGTCGTGGGAGTCAGTTGCCAGCATTCGCCAGAGCTGGCGGGCAGCCATAAAGACAGGGCTAAATTGTGGCGAGTCGAAGAGACTTAGTAGTTGGCAGGAAAAAAGACAGAGGCGCAAGGGGAGAGCCAACTGTGCAACAGCCCCAACAAACAAATTTCTCTGCAGCACCTGTGGAAGAGCCTGTCACTCCAGAATTGGCCTTTATAGCCACTCCAGGCGCTGCTTCACAAACCACTGACCACCTCCAGGCGCGTATCCATTGTCTCTCGAGATAAGGAGGCCCAAAAGAAGACACTTTACTAATATGTTATGATCTGTAGAGTAGTGGGACTGAATTAACAGTACATTACTCCCACCTTGGTTGTAACATTAATTGCAGGCTCTTGTCGGGATCATTTCCAATGTTAATTACATTAATGGTAAGAGGGGAGTAATAATTTGAAAGAGAAAAAATAAAAGAACCAAGTTTCTTATGTAAAAGGGTAAAGGCTACACCATCAGCATGGCATTAGCAGTTGCAGCAGTTTTTCTGGGAAAGGAAAATGTATCTCTCAGTGACTTGACAACTTTAACTGAGGTTAAACTGAAAGATCTGACAGCGCAATTGGGGTTAAAATTGAAATCAGGTGCTAAGAAAGGAGAGATAATTGACAAAATTGTTCAACATTTGAAATTGGAAAAAGAAGATAGAAAGTCAGAGAGTGATGTGTTAGAATTGGCTAAGATTCAGTTAGAAATGAAAAAAATCTGAGCAGGAAAAAGAACTAAGAAAACTTGAGGCTGAGAAAGAATTGACAATGAAAAAACTTGAATTTGAAAAAGAGGAAAGGGAAAAAGAGAAAGCATTTCAGAGATAAAGTGAAAGAGAATCAAGCGAATTCACATTAAAAGAGATGGAATTAAGACAAAGGGGTGGTTTGACTCCAGGGAAAATTTTGGTCAGGAAGTATCTAAATCCAGCTCAGGACCTAAGGAAAAGCTATTTAATTTTATACAAGCTCTCCCTAAGTTTGAGGAAAGGGACTTGGAGGCATTTTTCATTTCTTTTGAAAAAATAGCCAAACAAATGAAATGGCCAAAGGAAAGCTGGACACTGCTTATGCAAAGTAGGTTGATGGGCAGGGATCATAAAGTTTATGCCATGCTTCCTGAAGAGGCTTCTGCAGATTATGAGATGGCCAAAAGGCTATTCTCATTGCATATGAGTTAGTCCCTGAAGCTTACCGTCAGAAGTTTTTTTAGAATTTTTTTTTAGAATTAGAATATTACAGCGCAGTACAGGCCCTTCGGCCCTCGATGTTGCGCCGACCTGTGAAACCATCTGACCTACACTATTCCATTTTCATCCATAAACGTCGCTATTGTACCTGCTTCCACCACCTCCCCCGGCTGCAAGTTCCAGGCACTCACCACCCTCTGTGTAAAGAACTTGCCTCGCACATCCCCTCTAAACTTTGCCCCTCTCACCTTAAACCTATGTCCCCTACTAACTAACTCTTCCACCCGAGGAAAAAGCTTCTGACTATCCACTCTGTCCATGCCACTCATAACTTTGTAAACCTCTATCAGGTCGCCCCTTCACCTCCGTCGTTCCAGTGAAAACAATCCAAGTTTATCCAACCTCTCCTCATAGCTAATACCCTCCAGACCAAGCAACATCCTGGTAAACCTCCTCTGTACCCTCTCCAAAGCCTCCAAATCCTTCTGGTAGTGTGGCGACCAGAATTGTACGCAATATTCCAAGTGTGGCTTAACTAAGGTTCTGTACAGCTGCAGCATGACTTGCCAATTTTTATACTCTTTGCCCCGACCAATGATGGCAAGCATGCCGTATGCCTTCTTGACCACCTTATCCACCTGCGTTGCCACTTTCAGTGATCTTTGGACCTGTATGCCCAGATCTCTCTGCCTGTCAATACTCCTAAGGGTTCTGCCATTTACTGTATACTTCCCACCTGCATTAGACCTTCCAAAATGCATTACCTCACATTTGTCCGGATTAAACACGATCTGCCATTTCTCCGCCCAAGTCTCCAACTGATCTATATCCTGCTGTATCCTTTGACAATCCTCATCACTGTCCGCAACTCCACCAACCTTTGTGTAGTCCGCAAACTTACTAATCAGACCAGCTACATTTTCCTCCAAATCATTTATATATACTACAAACAGCAAAGGTTCCAGCACTGATCCCTGCAGAACACCACTAGTCACATCCCTCCATTCAGAAAAGCACCCTTCCACTGCTACCCTTTGTCTTCTGTGACTGAGCCAGTTCTGTAGCCATCTTGCCAGCTCACCTCTGATCCTGTGTAACTTCACCTTTTGTGCCAGTCTGCCATGAAGGACCTGTCAAAGGCTTGAAACATCAACTTTGTTTCTCTCTCCACAGATGCTGCCAGACCTGCTGAATATTTCCAGCAATTTCTGTTTTTATTCCAGCAATGCCAACTTCCGCATTGGGCCAGCAATGTTCTCCTGAACATGGTTCAGGAACTCTTCCCCCTCTCTGCCCTTTACACTATTATCCCATTCTATAGTAGGATAATTAAAGTCCTCCATTATGAATACTCTTTTGCTCTTGCACCTCTCTGTAATTTCCTTGCAAATTTGTTCCTCTATATCTTTCCCACTAGTTGGTGGCCTATAAAATACATCCAGTCGTGCAATGGCACTTCTATTATTTCATAACTCTTACCAAATAGATTGTGTCCTTAACCCCTCTACACCATCCTCTCTCTCTGGCATTGTAATATTCTCCTTAATTAATACTGCCACCCCTCCTCATTTCATTCATTCCCTATCTTTCCTGAACACCTTGTATAGAATTATCAAAACGTTACAACATAGAAGGAAGTCATTCACCCTGTCGTGTCCATACCAGCTCTCAGTAAGAGTAACTCAGCTGGTTCCATTCCTCCACCCTTTCCCTGTAGCCCTGCATTTTTTTCCCTTCAGTAGCTTATCCAATGCCTTGTAGAAAGCCATAATTGCCTGTCTCAGGTAGTGCGTTCCAATTCCTAACCACTTGCTGCGTAAAAAAGCTTTTCCTCATATCACCATTGGTTCTTTTGCCAACCACCATAAATCGCTGTCCTCTGGTTTGTGACCTTTCCACCGATGGGAACAGTTTCTCTCTATCTTCTCTGTCTAGCCTCTTCCGAAATATTTAGAACCCAGTCCTGGCCTTTTTTGAGCTAGGTCTCCGATATCGCCACAACATTATATTCCCAGGTGCCTATTTGCGCCTGCAGCTCACCAACCTTATTTAACATGCTTCATGCGTCTACATATATGAACTTTAAACCTGAATTATATTTACCCCATGTAATCTCTTACATATTGATACTGAGATTGACTGGGCAGACGTTATAGAATTTGAGAGGGTAAAGCAAATTAATTTTGATCATTGGATGCAGCAGTAAAGATGGAAGCCACGTATAAGAATCTTAGAGAACTGATTTCATTGGAAGAGTTTAACAATTCAATTCTTCCAGGAGTGAGAACTCATGTAGAGAACCAAAAAGTTTTAAAAGCCTGACAAGCAGTGGAAATTGCTGATGATTTTGAGCTTGTGAATAAGCCAAAATCCTTTGTCATTGCCACCACAAACCCGAGAAGGATCGAAGGTGGGCAGATGAAAGGAAGACAAATTACCGGGGACAAGAAGGAACAGCTGGGAAAGTCCCAGGATCCCTTCCTCCGGCCAGAAAGGAAGATGCTGAGGGTAGAAGTGAGGTCCGCAAGCCATAGTGTTATCACTGCCACAAGGTGGGACATCTCCGTTCAGAATGCTGGAAGTTGCGAGGTAAACCTATGAGACTTGTTGGGGTACACAAAACTAATGCAGAGAAAGGGGCTCCGGCTGAGAGTACAGCAGATCAGGCTGTAGCGTTGATGGTAAAACCAGACACAAAAACTAAAGTGAGTGTAGCAGTTGAGAATAAGATACTTAAAAGTTATAAAGAATTCTTGTGAAAAAGATAAGTAACTCCATATCCCTCAAGTGAGGCAAGAAAACCTATTGTTATACTTAGGGATACAGGAGCAACCCAACTCTTTTGCTGGGGAAAGGTATCACATTTCCACCAAAGAGCGCACTGAATGCTAAAGTTTTAGTTAATGGTATTGGTGGGAAGTATATACCTGTACCTTTGTATCAAGTGCACTGGGAGTGTGTACTGATGTCTGGGATGGTAACTGTAGGAGTTGTCCATAGTTTGCTGGTAGAGGGAATTGACCTATTTCGTCAGAGCAAGAGTATCAGTTTCTCCTGTAGTCACAGAGAAACCAAATGAAGTTAAAGAAACAGAACAATTACAGGAACAAGTGATGCATGTGTGCAAATAGCCAGATAATGAGAATAGAAATCTGCTTTTTCTGAAATTCTGTCATTTACATTAGAACTGCAGCTGACCTAACTTAAGCTTGTAGAAAAGAAGGATTAGCTATGTGCGTGACTTTTCAGACCAGCAAGGCTACAATCTTTGTGTGAAGCCTCAGCGTTGGCTGAAGTGATTAGAAAAATCTCATTTGAAAAGCGATGTGAAAAATGGATCTTGCAAGCTAACTTTCAGGAGTTCCAAGGTAGGGACATTTGTTCTTTCCACCCTTCTGTCATGGAGACCTTACAATGTGATGCACTATAGACATTCCCATATATGTCTTAATAATGAAGGCAGAACGAGAGCCAGAGGAAGAGTAAACGAGAGAGGCATGTCAGATAAGGCCACACCAAAGTAGAAGACAAAGTAGAAGTTACCCTTCCACTGGAGTCTACAGGTTATAGCAGTCCACCAAGGATGTAGCAGAAAAGGTTTGCATAAGGACGCAATGGCTCAATAGAAAGATTAGAAAGGACTTTGTGGTCCATCTACAGAGAATGTCTCAGACACATAAAACACAGAACAGATATGCTTTAGAACACTAGACTGCACATCACTAAGTGGTTTTACTGTGCACACACATAGTTAGTACAGGTGCTTCTTTTTTCCACCATGTCCACTCCTGGAGGATTCTTCTGCTGCTCTTTAACCTATCACGGTGTTGTGACGAAGTGTTACCTGAGGACCAGGATGACAGCTGTTTTTGACTGTCTTGTGGTTTCATGAGCTTTGTGGGATTGAAGTGGCTGCAGTCTCAGGACTTTTGAGTCTCAGGAGGACTCCTCAGCAAGATGTGGCATCAGTACAAGTGCAAGAGCAACCTATTCCTGTATCATGACAACTATTTTAGTAGGCACCTCAAGGGGATTGAGTTGTCAACAGTAGTGGTGATGGCATCATGAACATGAACTCTCGCCATTTCTCTTGTACTGGGTCCTGGATCTGACTGGCCATTGATCAGTGGGTGAGCTGGTATCATTTAGTCATATAGAACCTAATGGATGGTGATCTGTGACTCTTGGAAGCCAGTTTCCATTGTTCTCTGCAAGCAGTGCCCAAAGACCTACCTCCTGAATTCAATACCGTCAAAAACAGATTAACTGGTCATCTATGAGCTGCTGTTAATGGGATCTTGCTGTGTGAAAAAGGTGTGTAAAAAGTTTGTCTATATAATATGTCACTGTATTTGAAAGTAGTATAGAGATATGATGGGGTGCTAAATAATCTTCTTGTGCATTAGCATTTAATTTAAGCCAGACAATACTGAAACGATTGTTCAAAATTGATAAAATTGTGCTTTGTGATATGACTAAAAGTGACAGCAAGCAGTATCAGTTGTAGGTCCCGAGTTTGGCATGGTGAATGTGTTAAAGTTATACCTTTGTAGTAACTCACACGTGGGTAAGTTCTCAATGGCAAGCAAAATGGCACAGACATGTCCTCCTCAGAATAACAACAATCTTCCTGTATTTTTTGGTCACCATGAATTGTTATGAGGCACGACAGCCAGACAGGAACACTGACTAAATACCCATTGGTGGTCATAGAGAAGGAGGCATTAATCAAATGTCCAGCTATCTACAGAGGATTGAAATTCAGTTAGGGTCACACAACATCTGGAAGCGTGCTGTGCCTGCCAGTCGCAGAGTGACCCTTTTTGACTTTAATACATGGCACTGCAGAATGAAATCTTTTGCCACAGGTGATCATTAAACAACTTTTGGCCCATGCCACTTTGGCAACATTTTCCATGTTGAGAGCAAGGAACTGGGATTTACTCGAGCACACAATTTTAAGGACCACCAGTAGCTTACAGTTTTGAATCACTGTTCTGAGTCAATCTGTGTTGTGTAGGGAGAGAACAGCACAACTATCTGAGAGTTAAAATTGTGAAGTCTGTACACACAATGATATCAATTCATTTTTATTAATTATTTAATAATGACTGCATATATTATGCATTTCAAAACTCATGATAATTGATATAATTATATTTTATTTCCAAACTATTCATAGCTATAGGCATCTACAGATAATATTTTGCAGTGTTTACAATTTGTCAGTATTTTAGTAAAAGTTAACAAAATCCAGAGGGACTGATCATGAGATCTAATCATTGGTTGGGTCAATTACAGCAAATTGTCATCCACATCCATTCAGCTAATCATAAATTAATGTAAATGCTTGTGGACTCTGAAATCTAATCATGGTGATATATGACTTCCTTGTTTTTAGAAGTGAACTCCTTATGATGAAAATAAGGAATACATTTTTCAGTAAAGGAAATTACAGCAGAGATAGATTAAGTTAATCATTGGAATTCATCACCAACAAATACAGTGGCTGAGGCTCTGTATATATTCCAGGTGGTAGCAGCATCTGGAATTGATAGTTTCTATTTGAAGGGCTACCTCCTGCAGACAGAAGGAAGTTCATAGGGAGTGAAATGGAGATGTAAACAAATACTGGCAAGTATATTGTGCTTTGTTAATTAGAGCTCACTTGTTCTGAGCCTGATTAGAAGAATGCGCAACATCATAATGCCTTAATTTATAAAATTATTTACACTTATAAAACTACATGCCGAAATGTTTCATCCATTTCCCTATATTTTCATTGCTGTTACGACCAGGTGAGAAATGTGTCTCGGGGTCTGTTACTATCTTTACCTGGTCTTATTGTAACAGGGTTTAATTTTAAACACATTGTGTTTTGAGCTCCCCCTTTGTGAATCCTTGTCCACAACTTACCAATTATAAGACAAAGAAACCAATTCACACAGGCTTTCTCAGGTTTAAAGAAGAAAGATATAATTTTCTTAAAACTTAAACTCTAATACAGTTCACGACTATGGATATATGACATGCCCACTCTAGCATGCACATGCGCTATATACATGCAGATAGGAACAGAAAAGAGAAGAAAAGATAAGGTGGAACAGTTTGAGGCAATATCTTGTTACGGTGCTTCGAGCTCACTGTAGTCCTTTTGTACGTAGTCTTGCTTTTCATTGGGGCCCAGTAGTCTTCTTAAAACCTGGTTCACGTAGGAAACATTTCTCTCTTTGAATTGCACGTGTTTTCACAAGATTCAGTTCCGTGGGAAGGAGATGGAAGCAGGCAGAAGAGAAGTCTTCTTGCGTCACTTCCAGGAGAGATCGTTACTCCATGAGCACACGGCTTTGTCTCAGTTCAAATCCTGTTTACTCCAATTTAAAACTCTCAGTTCAAAACTCTGCAACAGCCAGTTAGTCTGGTTTGACCACTTCTGTGTATTGGGGAAGCAACTACTGGGTCCCCATTGTTTCAACATTGTCTGGTACTATGCAAATGTGCTTCCAGTCAGGGATTGCAATTTTAAGTTTTGTTCATGTGGCGAAATAATGTATGCCTCAGTCTTGGCAGGTGGGGGGTTTGCCTGACATTGTGCATGTAGAATCAGTCACAACGGATGTAAATGATGGTAAAGTTAGAATCAGTCCTTTATATTGTAGAAGGGTGACACCTTTTGTTTAATTCATTTTCTGTAAAGGGCATAATGTTATTTTTTCATAAATTTATTTATTCACTTAATATATTCGAGTCTTTTCCCACTAGTGATTAGTTTCAATTTTCTAAATGTGCTCTTTATAAAATAGTTATTTATTAATACAGTGTAATTCTATAAGTAAAGTCAATTAATATTAGAATAGACAGCTTGGGTGTGGGATTACAAGTATCCCCTCCTTTGAGATAATAGTGGCCTGTTGCTCTGAGTTACTAATACAGAGTTACTAATATTTATCTGGAAGAGTCATCTGCAGAGATTTAATGACAGGACCTTCGTTCATTTCACATTGGACTATGCATACTTATCACAATGAAACACATAAAGTTGAATATAAATTGGGAAATATAGGGATGAGTGGTGGAGGGTTGCATCCAGAAGGTATATTACTACACATATTATGGTCCTTCTCCTTCAGTCAGCCATTCTATACAACAACACGGAAGGTCACAGAGGGAAGAACAAGCTTCACAATCCCAAGTCTATGCCTGCTCAGCTGTCATGCAGGCCCCCACCTGCCAAGAATGAGGCACATTAATTTCACCACATGGACATTAAACTTCAAATTGTTACTGGGAAGAAAAGAGGGCCTATTACAAGGAATTGCCAGGCCCTTAGCCGTAAAGACATTTTTGCATACTAGCAGACAGTGTTGGAACAAAAGAACCAGTCCCTGCTCCCAATGCACAAAAGATGTGGTCAGACCAGTTTAGTCACATGACTAACTGGCTGTTGCAGGAATTTGAACTTGCCACAGAGTTTTGAACTGAGAGAAAGCTCCTGGCTCCGGATTGAGAACATCTCTCTCCAGTCTGCTCTCATCTCATTCTCACCAGCTTTGGAATCCATTGAAGACACAGGAACTCCAAGATAGAAAAGTCTCCTACAGTGAACAAGGTTTAAGAAGAATACCGGGCCCCAACGAAAAGCAAGAATTACCTACAAGCAAGAACTACCTACAAAAGGACTCTACAGTGAGCTCGAAGCACAGTAACAAGAAACTTCAGATATTGCCTCAACCTCTCCACTTATTTTTTTCTTCTGCTCTTTTCTGTCCCTATCTGCATGTGTGTGTTGCATATACATGCTAGCATGGGGCGCATCGTGTATCCGTAGGCATTAAACAAATAGAGTTTAAGTTTAAGTTTTAATTAATTTCACTTTTCTTCTTTAAACCTACGAAAGCCTGTTTGTGCTCATTTCTTTGCCTTATAATTGGAAAGTGGTGAACAAGGATTCACCAAGGGGGAGCTCAAAACATGATGCGTTTAAAATTAAATCCTGTTACAGTAAGACCAGCTGAAGGATGAAAAGGACCCCTAGCTACCTTTCTCACCTGGTCGTAACAGAAATTTGGGTGCTAGCATCTGGAATTTTACCCACAGACAAACGAGAGAGATTGGAAGTGGGAAGCCAAATTGTTCCCAATCAAAAAGAGCAAGATTAATACAGGTTTTCTTGTGGTTGTGTGTGCTTGAATACGAAAATGTCTGCAACTGAAGCTAGTAGCTCCCCAAGCCAGGGTGAAGTTACTTGGGATAAGTCAAAAACACTGTCTATGGAGGAGTTGAGAAAAATGGCTGAGCAGTGTGGGATCACTGTACGTGACAAGGCTAGGAAGTCTGAACTCCTAAGGCTAGTGGCCAACCATTTTCCCTTGAATCTGAAGAAGCAGAAGCAGTGTTAGAAGCAGACCCAGACAGGGTACTGCTAGCAAGGATACAATTGGAACAAAGGAAACTTGAATTAGAGGAAAGAGAAAAAGAGAGAGAGAGAGGCAGGAGAGGGAGAAAGAGAGAGCCTTCCAGAATGAACGGGAAGAGAATGAAAGACAGGAGAAGGAATGAGAGAGAGAGAGGAGAGAGAGAGAGAAAGAATATTCCAGAAAGAATGCGAAGAAAGAGAGTTGAAATGGCTTGAGTTAACTAGGGGGCGACAGAGTAACCCTAGTAAAAGTATGGCCAATGCGGACAAGTATAATTCAGGCTGGGTACAAAATTTCTAAAACTAGCTCATCTAATTCCAAAATTCAATGAGGAAGATGTGGAAGCATTTTTTGTATCTTTTGAGAACCTGACAAGGCAGCTAAAATGGCCAGCTGAGACCTGGTCTCTTTTACTACAAAGCAAGCTAACTGGAAAAGCCAATGAGGTTTATTCCCTGTTGCCAGATGAGAGTTTATCAAATTATAAACTGACCAAATATGCTATCCTCGCGGCATATGAATTAGTACCTGAAGCCTAACACAAAAAGTTTAGAACCTCAAGAAGCAAGTTAGTCAAACCTATCAACAGTTTGAAAGAAGTAAACAGCTGGCTTTTGACCAGTGGCTGAGGGCTTTAAAAATACAGCTCAGCTATGAGAATCTCAGGGAAGTAGTTATGTTTGAGGAATTTAAAAACTCTCTCCCACTCTCAATAAAGACCCATGTAGAGGAGCAGTGGGTTCAGAGAGCCCGACAGTTTCCCAGGGGAGAACCTTTCTTAGTCATCCTCACAAATCCAAAAAGGACAAAGGGTGGGAAGGTGATATCTGTCCAGGCAGTTCTGGGAGAGAAAGGAAAGCAGGAGACACAGGGGGCCCTCCTCCAGCCAAAAAGGAAGGTTCTGTGAGCAAGAATGAGACCCGGAGACCCATGTCCTTCCATTGTAATGAAGTGGGGCACTAAAAGCTGACTGCTGGAAACTAAAGCAAAACCAGTAGGGTTAATCAGGGCACACCCGCTCAGTGAAGATGGGGACCTGATGGAAACCACAGCAGAACAAGCTGTGGCTTTAAGTGCAGTAAGAGTGCAACCCAGGAAGCTTACTATGGCCAGTGCAGGAAAAGCTAATTGGATTCCTGAAGGCTGTCAGGGTCTTGTGTTTGAAGGGAAAGTAACCCCACAGCTCTTGAGTGGGGCCAGCAAGCCCATAATGATTCTCAGGAACACAGGGGCCACTTGAACCATTTTACTGCGAAAAGGCCTGACCTTTCCCCCAGGGAGTGCAGCGAACACCAAAATGGTGGTGAATGGTATTGGAGGGCAGTGTATGCCTGTACCTATGCACTGGGTGCACCTGGAGTGCGACCTAGTTCGGGATCGGTGACCGTAGTGATTGTCCCTAGTTTGCCTGTGGATGGGGTTGACCTGCTCCTGGGTAATGATCTGGTGGGGGTGAAGGTGGTAGCCCCCCCCAGTAGTGAAAGAAAGACCACAGGAGGTCAGAGAGACAGGGCAGTGGCAGGAGACAGACCCCTGCAGTTTCCATGAATGTGTAGTGGATCAGGCCATGATCAAACCAGCTCCCCCAGAGGAGGCTGCATTGGCACTACAGGCAGATGACCATGAGGTCTGTCTGTCTGAGACTTTCTTTGGAAAGTTCGTAGACCCAAGGAATGAATTAAATGGATTTTCCCAGGTGGGGCTCAGCGAGCCGAGACTGTATTGTGAGAGTTAGCACAGGCTGCCCAGTCTGAAAGTGAAGCAGAGGGAGTCCCTGATTGCTACTATTTAAAGATTGAGGTACTGATGAGGAACTGGAGTTCTCCTCACAGACCTGAGAGCAAGGAGTAGACAGTAGTTCACCAGTTAGTGGTGCCGCAGAGGTACAGGAGAGGAATATTAAGAAGGGCCCACGAGACTACAGTGACTGTCCATGTTAGTGTACGCAAGACCAAAGCCCACATATGACAGCAGTTTGACTGGCCAAAACACCACATAGATGTGGTGGAGTACTGCAGGAGTTGCCACATGTGCCAGGTTGAGGGGAAGCCCCAACCGACACTGAAACCTGCACCCCTTAAGTCCTGTACCAGTGTTTGGAGGACCCTCCAGTAGAGGGCTGGTGAACTGTAAAGGACCCCAACCGAGAACAAAAGGGGACAGGCAGACAGAAGGCTGGCAAAAGTTTAGAAAAAGAAGGGGAAAAAGTCACCAAGATGGCAGGTTAAAGGGAATCCAAGAGGAATGCCGATGAAAACCCCAACTGTCCGGTCAGCCAACACCGAAAAATTTGAAAAGCTCGACCCCACAGCCTCTTACGTAAATGCAAACTCAAGAAGCACCCCATCAGAGGTGCTAACTGCATTTACAGGAACCTGCAGAGACAAAGACTCTAGGGGGCACAGAAACCATAAGGGTGATGTCTCACCTCGTCGAAGTGCCACAAGTGAGTGCAGTCAAATCTGCACAAATACCTACAGGTAGGAGTGTCACAGAGAACAAAGGGAAGATTAACAAAGAATCCTCCCCCACAGTCAGAGAAAAAGGGAACCACCCATCCCCTGAAGTCAAAAGCCTTTGCATGACTTAGCAAAGCACTGAAAAAGAGTTAAGGATAGGCCTGTCCTTTACTAACTCTCCTGAAAAAACATTTACCTCAGCAGGCAGCAACACCCCAGGTAGTCATGGTAATAGGCAAACTGAAGAAAAGCTTCCCCAAAGAAAAGCATGCTTTCTGGGATGCCAAAAAGGAGAAATTAAATCATTACTGGCACCCAGAAAAGATAATTTTAATAGGCTTTAAGATTTATGAATGAATGGAAATGAATGAGAGAAATGCATGGCTTTTCTTTCTGTATCTTATATTTCTGTCAAACTTTTTAATGAAATGTGCTTTTTTTTCAAATCGCATTTCATTCCCCTGGGTGTGGAGGTGTCATGCAGGCCCCCACCTGCCAAGAATGAGGCACATTAATTTTGCCACATGGACATTAAATGTCAAATTGTTACTGGGAAGAAAAGAGGGCCTATTACAAGGAATTGCCAGGCCCCTAGCCAGAAAGGCATTTTTGCATGCTAGCAGACAGTGTTGGAACAAAGGAACCAGTCCCTGCTCCCAATACACAGAAGACGTGGTCAGACCTGTTTAGTCACCTGACTAACTGGCTGTTGCAGGAATTTGAACTTGCCACACAGTTTGGAACTGAGAGAGATCTCCTGGACTCAGAACATCTCTTTTCCGTCTACTCTCATCTTGTTCTCACCAGCTTTGGAATCCATTGAAGACACAGGAACTCCAAGAGAGAAAAGTCTCCTACAGTGAACAAGGTTTAAGAAGAATACTGGGCCCCAACGAAAAGCAAGAATTACCTACAAGCAAGAACTACCTACAAAAGGACTCTACAGTGAGCTCGAAGCACAGTAACAAGAAACTCTTCAGATATTGCCTCAAACCTCACCACTTATTTTTTTATTCTGCTCTTTTCTGTCCCTATCTGCATGTATGTATCATGTACGCTTGATAGTGTGGGCGCGTCGTGTATCCGTAGGTGTTACCGAATTAGAGTTTAAGTTTAAGTTTAATAAATTTCACTTTTCTTTTTTAAACCTACGAAAGCCTGTTTGTGCTCATTTCTTTGCCTTATAATTGGAAAGTGGTGAACAAGGATTCACCAAGGGGGAGCTCAAAATATGGTGTGTTTAAAATTTAATCCTGTTACAGTAAGACCAGATGAAGGCTGAAAGGAACCCCTAGACACCTTTCTCACCTGGTCGTAATACCAGCTCATAAAGTAACAGGCAGCCTGGAACCTATCCCTGGCAGTCTACACAGAATTTTCCACATAGTCACGGAGCTTTTTCACAAAGTTAGAAAGATGTTACAAATTGGAAACTTCTTGTACTCCACAATGGAAAGTGTCGCAACTTTTCAAGACCCAGCAACATAATTATAAACCATTTGATACCCCTAACCCATGAGCCCTTATCTTGACCTCCAAAGAGCACATTGTTCCCAAAATGTGCACTGACTACCCCAAGGTTGCACCTTAGTGGATAAGGTGAGCACTGATGTGCCTCTTCTATCACCTTTCTTTTCAGATCTCTGTAAGGAACATCTTTTGTCATTCTATATCAAAGGTTTAAATTAGGATAGACTATTTTATATTTTGAAAATTTGTTATCGAACTTATTATTTGTGCTTTATGATTCATTAGTTCAACATAATTAGAGGAATGGATTTACTTTGAGTCACTGAGAAGGCTGTGCTGTTCTTGAGCAACTTCCTGAATCAGATATTTTGACTGGGTATTCACATTCTTTGAATGTTTACAGTATACAATGGGTTATTCAGCTGAAAATTTAAATTTTCCCTTCTACCAAAGATTAAAATATATTTCTGAGCTTTACCTCATTTGTAGAAAATCTCCAAAGTTGTTCAAATCTCTAAAGATCAATGTGATTTTCTGTATTTTGGACATAAATATTATAATTTTATGGTATATGTAATATACATAAGCTGTTGCTGGGTAGATTATGTATATAGACCTTATGCATCATCACAGCTGCGATGTCATGACTCTGTACCTCATGCTGCTCAGTCTTCATGTAGACACTCCAGTAAGATGACCCCTGTAACTAAACTCCTGTTAATTTGACCCAGAGTTTGCTTTACTCATTCAGTACTAAAAGCACATTGACAAGATAGTGTAGTTTATAGTCAAAAGGTCGCGGGTTCAGGTCCCACTCTAGAGACTTGAACGCATAATCTAGGCTGACGCTTCACTGTGGGGCGGCACCGCGGTGGTTAGCACCGCAGCCTCACAGCTCCAGCGACCCAGGTTCGATTCTGGGTACTGCCTGTGTGGAGTTTGCAAGTTCTCCCTGTGACCGCGTGGGTTTTCGCCGGGTGCTCCGGTTTCCTCCCACAGCCAAAGACTTATAGGTTGATAGGTAAATTGGTCATTATAAATTGCACCTAGCATAGGTAGGTGGTAGAGAATTGTTGGGATATGAGAAGGTAATGGGATTAATGTATAAATGGGTGGTTGGCACAGACTCGGTGAGCCGAAGGGCCTGTTTCAATGTTGTATCTCTAAATAAAATAAATACTAAGGGAGTGCTACACTGGTGGAGGTGCTGTTTCTGAATCAGATGTTAAACTGAGGCCCCATCTGCCCTCTCAGGTGGGTATAAAAATTCCCATTGCACTATTTTGAAGAAGACCAGTGGAGTTGGTTTCCTGGTCATTATTTATCCCTAAATCAACAGAATGTAAAACAAAAAAACAGATCATCTGATCATGTCTATTATTCTGTTTGTGGGAGATTGCTGTGCACAATTAGGCTGCTGCATTTCCCTACTTTACAACAATGGTTACACTTCCAAAGTACTTCATTCTTTGCAAAGCACTTTTGGATGTCCGGAGATCTTGAAAGGTACTACGTAAACCTTTTGTTATTGTGTATATGTGTGTGAACATATATATTGTATATATATTACATATACATTATAGATGATATCAAAGCGTCAATGATCTGTTTTACTTGTAAAATAGGAAAAATCGATTGTGTGCATGTTATAGCTGTGGTGGATTGGATCCCATACTGCTAACAAAATTGGGCTTCCCCACTTTCTGTACTTTTAATGAGAATGTCACTAAGATAGAGGATGTAATTCTTTACTGACAAGTTTGATAATTGAGTGCAATGGGAATGGAACCTTAGAAAGGAATAAAAGCAAAATACTGCGGATGCTGGAAATCTGAAATAAAAACAAGAAATGCTGGAACCACTCAGCAGGTCTGGCAGCATCTGTGGAAAGAGGAGCAGAGTTAACGTTTCGGGTCAGTGACCCTTCTTCGGAACTTAGAAAGGAATACTTTGTGCTATGGAGAGAGGCTTAAAAGGTATTTTCATCCCAGAAGCAATTCATTTCTACATGTGTCTGGATTAGTTCAGTGTGGTGGGGCGAGGGAAATGGGGTCAAATAAACCTAATGGCGTAGGGAATGGTGGGATGGGGTGAACTTCAAAATTTTTGCAGTCTTGTGGGGTGGGGGGGTGGGGTGGGAGGGGGTGAAGATCAGACTTAAAAGGTAAGTGTTTTTTTGGGTGGGGAAGGGCAAATAGTTATTGTAATTGTTATTGGGGAGTGAGAAGGGGGCATTAGAAATTTACTTAATACATTTTGGGGGGGTGTATCTTTATGAATTGATGAATTCTAATCAATGTTGACTGTTTGGAATGCACTGCATGCTTTTCAGAAAAACCTTGGTAGCACCCTAAGCAATTTTTCATGACATTTGGCCTGCTGGTTATTGCAGATCAAGTTGGTTATAATTCCAAGTCTCATTCTTTTTTTTATGGATATTAATGTTTCTTTAACTCTCTTCAGCTTTCCAGCACAACCTCTGTATTGATGCATCAACTTAAAATATTAACTTGTCTGCTAAATTTCATCATACTTTTAGATATCTAGGGCTGGATTTTATTAGCGGCTGTGCTCCGCGGCAGTGCATTGTGAGAGGGGCAACCTTCCGACACGGAAGTGCTGCCACACATCCTCCCCGATATTACACATGGGGGCTGATTTAAATAGAGGGAGCAGAGTTGCTGCCCCCGATGACGTAGAGGGAGCGACTACCGCGTCCCCGGCAATGGCGTCCGGTGTCATTTTTAAAGGGCTTCAAGCCCTGACAGCTGATGTAAAATTTTAAAGGGACCAGCACTGTAAATTTCAATAAAAGCATTTTATTGAACATAAAAGTGCTACTTCCACCCCCCCCCCCCCGCCCCATGGTCAAGCAATAAATTGTTTCCCTCCCCCCCCCGAAAAAGCATTTTCGACAGTCCCGACCTTTCAACCCCAAACTTTGCACTCTTTGCTCTTCAACCCCTTCCCACCATCCCCACAGCCAATAAAAAATGTTTTTCCCACTCCTCCACCCCTCCCGCCCTGAAAATTTTATTCCTCCCCCCTCCCCACCAGGCTCTCGCCTCGGAACTCCGTACGGGATGGTAAAATTCAGCCCTTATAGTCCAGCTGTTTGTAGATACATTTAAGACCAAATTTTTGAACATTGTTCTACTGATGGGAGCTTCACCTCTAGAGAACAAATTGGAGATTTGGGCATGTTCTGCACATGATTTTCAGAATTAACAAGTCCAAAAATCATGGGCTGTGATTAGTCCAACTTTCTGAAATGCATTTCTAGTGGGAGAAGCTCCTAGCTGAAAGCACCACATTGGAAAAGTACTTTCATGTTTTGAGCTTTCTATCCATATGTTGTGGATTCCGGAGTATGTTTGACTTGAACTTGTCTATTGTCATTAATAATGAAAATTTAAAGGATCTATAATTTCTGAATATTCCCATAATATTTCAATTTAACTCAACCTTTAACAAAGCTACTTGTCTATCTTCTTTTCACTTAGGTGACAATCCATTCTGTAAGGAACAGTAATATTATTTTAATTTGCGAGGCAATCCAACCCAGAAGTATCAATAATTTAATTGAAATATGGAATGCTGTTTGCTGTAGGCAGGTATACAGAAACTGACCAAACCTTACCAACATGCTTGGCAAGGCTAAAAGGTTTTTCTAAGTAGGTGAGCACTTTGGTGATAGTGATCACAATTCGGTTAGGTTTACCTTAGCGATGGGCAGAGACAGGTATATACCGCAGGGCAAAAATTATAGCTGGGGGAAAGGAAATTATGATGCGATTAGGCAAGATTTAGGATGCGTAGGATGGGGAAGGAAACTGCAGGGGATGGGAACAATCGAAATGTGGAGCTTTTTCAAGGAGCAGCTACTGCGTGTCCTTGATAAGTATGTACCTGTCAGGCAGGGAGGAAGTTGTCGAGCGAGGGAGCCGTGGTTTACTAAAGAAGTTGAAGTGTCAAGAGGAAGAAGAAGGCTTATGTTAGGATGAGACGTGAAGGCTCAGTTAGGGCGCTTGAGAGTTACAAGCTAGCCAGGAAGGATCTAAAGGGAGAGCTAAGAAGAGCAAGGAGAGGACACGAGAAGTCATTGGCGGATAGGATCAGGGAAAATCCTAAGGCTTTCTATAGGTATATCAGGAATAAAAGAATGACTAGAGTTAGATTAGGGCCAATCAAGGATAGTAGTGGGAAGTTGTGTGTGGAATCAGAGGAGGTAGGGGAAGTGTTAAATGAATATTTTGCGTCAGTATTTACAGTAGAGAAAGAAAATGTTGTCGAGGAGAATACTGAGATTCAGGCTACTAGGCTAGATGGGATTGAGGTTCACAAGGAGGAGGTGTTATCAATTTTGGAAAGTGTGAAAATAGATAAGTCCCCTGGGCCAGATGGGATTTATCCTAGGATTCTCTGGGAAGCTAGGGAGGAGATTGCAGAGCCTTTGTCCTTGATCTTTATGTCGTCATTGTCGACAGGAATAGTGCCGGAAGACTGGAGGATAGCAAATGTTGTCCCCTTGTTCAAGAAGGGGAGTAGAGACAGCCCTGGTTATTATAGACCTGTGAGCCTTACTTCGGTTGTGGGTAAAATGTTGGAAAAGGTTATAAGAGACAGGATTTATAATCATCTTGAAAAGAATAAGTTCATTAGCGATAGTCAGCACGGTTTTGTGACGGGTAGGTCGTGCCTCACAAACCTTATTGAGTTTTTCGAGAAGGTGACCAAACAGGTGGATGAGGGTAAAGCAGTGGATGCGGTGTATATGGATTTCAGTAAAGCGTTTGATAAGGTTCCCCACGGTAGGCTATTGCAGAAAATACGGAAGTATGGGGTTGAAGGTGATTTAGAGCTTTGGATCAGAAATTGGCTAGCTGAAAGAAGACAGAGGGTGGTGGTTGATGGCAAATGTTCATCCTGGAGTTTAGTTACTAGTGGTGTACCGCAAGGATCTGTTTTGGGGCCACTGCTGTTTGTCATTTTTATAAATGACCTGGAAGAGGGTGTAGAAGGGTGGGTTAGTAAATTTGCGGATGACACTAAGGTCGGTGGAGTTGTGGATAGTGCCGAAGGATGTTGTAGGGTACAGAGGGACATAGATAGGCTGCAGAGCTGGGCTGAGAGATGGCAAATGGAGTTTAATGCGGAAAAGTGCGAGGTGATTCACTTTGGAAGGAGTAACAGGAATGCAGAGTACTGGGCTAATGGGAAGATTCTTGGTAGTGTAGATGAACAGAGAGATCTTGGTGTCCAGGTGCATAAATCCCTGAAAGTTGCTACCCAGGTTAATAGGGCTGTTAAGAAGGCATATGGTGTGTTAGCTTTTATTAGTAGGGGGATCGAGTTTCGGAGCCACGAGGTCATGCTGCAGATGTACAAAACTCTGGTGAGACCGCACCTGGAGTATTGCGTGCAGTTCTGGTCACCGCATTATAGGAAGGATGTGGAAGCTATGGAAAGGGTGCAGAGGAGATTTACTAGGATGTTGCCTGGTATGGAGGGAAGGTCTTACGAGGAAAGGCTGAGGGACTTGAGGTTGTTTTCGTTGGAGAGAAGGAGGAGGAGAGGTGACTTAATAGAGACATATAAGATAATCAGAGGGTTAGATAGGGTGGATAGTGAGAGTCTTTTTCCTCGGATGGTGATGGCAAACATGAGGGGACATAGCTTTAAGTTGAGGGGTGATAGATATAGGACAGATGTCAGAGGTAGTTTCTTTACTCAGAGAGTAGTAGGGGCGTGGAACGCCCTGCCTGCAACAGTAGTAGACTCACCAACTTTAAGGGCATTTAAGTGGTCATTGGATAGACATATGGATGAAAATGGAATAGTGTAGGTCAGATGGTTTCACAGGTCGGCGCAACATCGTGGGCTGAAGGGCCTGTACTGCGCTGTAATGTTCTAATTCTAATTCTTATTCTGAGCGAAATAACCTGCTAAAAGCTGCAGCTGCTTTTTCGCAGATAAACAAAACTGTGATGGAAAACAACACTTTCAGGCCATGGTACATCTGGCCGAGAGGTCCAAGGGTCATAAAATTGGGCTGAAACCAACCAACAGCCATATTTCAAAGCTGTGTTTTGATTTGATGCAATGTTAGAACCATAGTGAAACTTTGGCTGGGATTATATGCTGGCGATGGAGGTCTTGATGTCTGGAAAAGGCAACACTGAGAACCCCGTGCCTCCTTTTCTCCGGAAGTCCTGAAATCTAGTGCTAATGAGGCACTTAAGTGGACAGCGGTGGACCTTCCATGAGTTTAATGATCCCGTCGCCGGAAGTCCCAGCTTAGGATCAGAGACTGGCAGCTCTTCCACTGATCAGCGCCACTGCAGAGGCGATGGCTGCTGCTGGAGGAGCATCTAGCCAAGGCCCAGGAGTGTCGCTGGACCCAGACCACAGGTCGGTCAGGGTGCGAGGGGTCCTGCGAGGTGGAGGTTGCAGGCGATTGGAGCTCTCAGCACCCCCGCCCCCCCCCAACTTCCTGATGCTGGGTCTCCCATTCAGAAACTAATTGTCTTTTAATGAGGAATGGCCCCCCAGAGCCGGGAAGCATCCTGCACCGTTTTTTGTGCCGTGCTTTCTGTGCGGCAGCAGGGCTACCCGCTGCATGGCTAATTGTGGTGGCAGTGGGATGAGATCCTTTAATTGGGGATTAATTGCCCAGTTAAGGCCTCAATTGGCAGTGGAGTGGGAAGGTTGTTCACAGGACTAAACTTGACAGAGGTGGGAAGGTGGTGGGAATTCTTTCCCACCACCATCCCACCTGATGTTATGCTCTCCCTGCCTCCAAACCCGGCATGGGGGAGAGCATAAAATTCACCTCTTTATGTTTCGATAAGTCTGATAAGAAATAAAACTGGAGACAAAGAATATGGAGACAGTGGCTGAATTCTAGTTTCTGGAGACGGGCTGGGCAGCGGGAGGGCTGGTAAAATGGTGATGAAAAGCATCGGGAGAGAAGCCCGGCATCTTCACGGCACCATGGGATCTTCCCAGAAGTGGAAATGGCAGCAACACAGCTACTTGCCGACTGGAGGTGGGTGGCCAATTAATTCAAATAAGTGCCCACTCTATGCTCTCGCCGGCATTTTACCAGTGTCTAGATGGGTCCCCAACACGTGGGGAGACCGCCAGGTGAACTGTGGCGGCCTCCCAGCAGGTTCCTGGGTGGTGGTGGGGTGGGGTCTTCCTTTCTCAGTGCTCCATGGCCCAGCGAGAGGCTCCCCTGCATCAGTGGCCACTGCTGCGTCTCCAACGCCACTGGAGGGTTCACCCCTCCGATCACTGGGGCCTGTCTGCCGGCCCCGGCACATCAAAAAAATTCCTTATCCGCCTTTCGAGGGTGCCTCAATATGGAGGCATTCTCTCCACCTCCCTGCAGTGTCCACAGTGGCCACCCCTAACCTTGGAAAGAAAAGTATAAAGATTATTGTAAGGAATGATTTGATGCTGCAGCCAAGTAACTGAAGAGTACGATCAATGGGAGGTGACCACTCACTGGGGGGATCATATGTATAACTTCTTGTAATGTATTTATGACTAAGGGGTGTATTATATTGCTAACGGGTATTCATACCAAATCTAGTAAAGGTATTAGTGTTTAATTTGGGCTTTGAGTTTTGTCTCATTGTTTCTCTGAATTCTTGTATCCGAACCATAGAGTAACCTGTTAAGGGTAGAAGGTTACATCTTCCAATTCGGAGCACTCTTACTGCTGTCAACAATCTCTCTTAGAAGCCCTTCTAATGCACATTTTATTTTTCCCCAATTAACTTTTGTATGGTACTTTTTCCCTCTTTGAAATGTATTATTCTTTCTTCCCTGTAAATTATCTTCAGCTTCATAATTCAGTCACTGATATGTTACTTTTTTTTCACCGCACACATTTTCAGATCTTTAAAAGAATAGAGTTAAGAAAATAGTTTTGTTATATTATTTTCCAGTTCAGTCTACGGTGGATTAATATTTGATCCTCCCTTGAAACTTTCTTCCATCTTTGGCTGTATATTATTCCTTGAGCTGCATTTGTTGCATGAGGCCTGTGAAATCAGGGAAACTCCATGTCAATCATTAATTGCTGTTATTATTAATTGATGACAGCAGTGGCTCAGTTGGTTGTGCTGTCTCCTCTGAGTTAGAAGATTATGGGCTCAAGTCCCACTCCAAAGATTTAAGCACAAAATTAAATCTGCCACTCTGCTGCAGTATCGAGGGATTGATGTAGGTATTAAACTGAGGACACATCTGCCCTCTCAGGTGCATGTAAAAGATCCCATGGTACTATTTTAAAGAAAAGCAGGGGAGTTATCCCCATGTCCTGCTCACTATTTATCCCTCAAACAACATCACAAAAACAGATTATCCGCTCATTATCACATTGCTGTTTGTGGGAGTTTGCTGTGTGCAAATTGGCTGTTGTGTTTCCTACATTACAACAGTAAAGACACTTCAAAAATGCTTAATTGGCTGTAAACTGCTTTGGGACATTCTGCGGTCATGAAAGGCACTAGATAAATGCAATTTTTCTTTAATAAGTTTCATCGTGTCTTGCACTGATACATTTAAGGTGCCCCCGATTCTGAGAGACTGCATTGATTTTGGGCAACAAAGACATCCAGTTCATCAGGGATTGCCGTTCTAAAGTCTATAATTTTATTCTTGCCTTTGTATACTTGGAATTGGTAATGTAAAATGAGCCCATGTGTTCACACACTTCCAGGTTATTGATGACTTCTACTAAATCTATATCCACTAAATATAGCATCCACCCTAGCAGCAGATATCCTGAGCAGCAGACTCCTTCCTGAAAAGCAGCAGTGAACCCACTTGGACACTGCAAGCAGTTTCCTCCCTGCTGTCAGAGAGGCTTAAAGTGAAGAAAGTGTTTTTGGGACAAGGAGATCCGCAATCAGACAGACTATTTTAGCAGCTCACATGATGTGAGTGTATCATGGGAGAATCCCCAACCACAAAAAGAAATTCCAGCCCCTGTAGTAAAAGGGGCAGAAGAGAAATATCTCACGATTGAACACCACAGCTTAAAGCTGGGCTTCATTTTGAACTGTTTGTTTTTCGTTGAGTAGGTAACAGTCCAGGTTTCACTCACTACTGTAGCATTATGCCATTTATCATGTGTTTCATTCAAAACTCTGATGCCTGTGTTCTAACTCGCACCAAGTCCTGTTCATACATTACCCCAATGCTTGCTGAAATACATTGGCTCCCGATCTGACAACACCTCAATTTTAAAATTCACATCCTTCATTTCAAACCCCTCTACTGCCTCACCTCTTCATATCTCTGTAGCCTCCTCTGGCCCTACAACCTACCAAGATCTCTGTGCTCTTCCAATTCTGACCCCTTGGGCATTCCTGATTTTAATCACTCCACTATTGGTAGCCGTGCCTTCAGCTGCCTGGGCCCTGAGCTCTGGAATTCCCTCCCTAAACCTCTCTGCCTCTTCACCTGTCTTTCCTCCTTAAAGACACTCCTTAAAACCTGCCTCTTTAATCAAGCTTTTGGTACCTTTCCTTATGTCTCGTACATGGCTTTGTGCCAAGTTTTATCTGATAATGCTCTTGTGAAGTGATTTGGGACATTTTATTACTTTGTATAAATGATAGTTGTTGTTCTGGTGGTGACTTCTGGTAGGGAGCCAAGTTGCATATATTTCTGCTACCGTTGACTCCAGCTATAATTTTATTCAATAGTTATGGTCATGCTGCATGATTTACAATGTCTAAAGTGGTCAATATGCACACGCACACACCTATTTTCATCTCCATTAGCAGGCAGGAACTGGTTGGTGGTATGTTCTTATCTGAGTACAAAACTTATTGTCCTGTTCCCCATTTCATTCTGCCTGCCACAAATTCTATTGGGGTCTTTGGAAAACCAGCCCAGTCTCTCGGCAGATACAGTTGGGAGTTTGCAAACATGCATCGCAGGAAATGAGACACTTAACAGGAATGCTGCTAAGTGACTCTGCCTCTGGGACTAGGGGCATGTTGCCATGTGGGACCCTACCAGGCATTGCTTGGTTGTTGTGCTTAAGGAATAACCATGTGCTTCCCTATGGTCCAGTTGTCTTCCCAGTTATTCATCTGAAAACACAATTACCTGAACTTAGTAAAAATCATTACATTTTTGACACTCCAAGGAAATCCTTGTGGTTCTGGAGTTCTCCCTTGCAGACAGAGCCACCTCCTTTCACATGGCCTGTTCTGCTGCATGTGATAGCCTCTTCTGATGGAGTTCTGATGAAAGGTCACAGACCTGAAACATTAACTCTGCTTCTCTGTCCACAGATGCTGCCAGACCAGCTGAGTATTTTCAGCACTTACTGTTTTTATTTGTGATAGCCTCTTCCTTGGGTTGTCAACTATTACGTCCCTCCTTTCTCAAATTTGTGCCAGCAGAACATCCACATTAGCTTCTCCCACCATTCTGGCTCTCTCCAATGTCTCCTACTCCATGGGGGCTATTCGATAGAAGAAGGGCACCCTCTCCTCCCATCTGGGCCTTCTCTCTCGTGTTGTGCATGCATTTCACCTGAAAGGACAAAAGATAGCGAGCTACGGCACTGTTAACCTCTGTGTCAATGAAATCTTCCTCTATCCATTAGGATCTGTGTTTCTCAGTGCTAACAGGTCGCCAGCAGCTCTCTGGCTGTGAGCCACTCTGAGGGGTCAGTCAGTGTCCTGGGCACCCACCCCTCCCATGTTCAGGAGCAGCATGCGCCCTGAGGCTCCTCGGGTGTTGTGGCTGCTGGAGGGTGCAAGCCCTGAGACCTGTCCGGAGGGTTCTGGGTTACACTCAACTTGCCAGGATGTATGAGTTTGTTGAACCTTTTCTGGCACTGGATCCA
Organism: Heterodontus francisci; assembly: GCF_036365525.1. Taxonomy (NCBI): domain Eukaryota; kingdom Metazoa; phylum Chordata; class Chondrichthyes; order Heterodontiformes; family Heterodontidae; genus Heterodontus; species Heterodontus francisci. Next base: position 71,470,377 of record NC_090397.1, read on the forward strand.
GGATGTCCATGCCTCACTTCTGCTGCTCACGGAGGCAGCAGTCTGGAGCCAGGCCTGTTTGGTCTCAGACGATGGCCTCCTCAGGGAAAAGGACCTCCTTCCCCTCTCTCACAGCCTCCAACATGACATTTAGCTCTGTTTCATTAAAGTGAGGGGCATCCCTGCCCCAGATGCTAGTCCTCCAGCTCTCCTGAGTCATTTCAATTCCCCTTTGATGAGTGCAAGGCTTTGGCATGATGCACAGTTTTCTTCAGGGGAACTAGCAGCCTCAGTAATGGCTGCCATCAGCCATCTAATTGAGTCCCACACTTGAAAAGACCTGTTTGCATTCCTGCCCCACTGGCTTTAATTTGTCAGGAAATCCATCTCCATACCAATTAAGGACTTCCCACGTGAATATAGGGACTTTAATCAGTTTTCCCCCGGAGGCGGGTTTCTGACCCACAAACAAACCCGGCTCCTGTTTCCCGCCTCCTTGGCGAAAATTCAGCTCTATGGTGTTAATCCTTCAATCAACATCACAAAAACGGATTATCTGGTCATTGTCACATTGCGGTTTGTGGGAGCTTGCTGTGTGCAAATTGGCTGCTGCGTTTCCTATATGAAACAATGATTGCACAGTATTGGTCTCCTTTTTTAAGGAAGGATGTAAATGCGTTGGAAGCCATTCAGAGAAGGTTTACTCGACTAATATCTGGAATGGGTGGGTTGTCTTATGAGGAAAGGTTGGACAGGCTAGGCTTATATCTGCTGGAGTTTAGAAGAGTAAGAGGCGACTTGATTGAAACATATAAGATTATGAGGGATTTGACAGGGTGGATGTGGAAAGGATGTTTCCTCTTGTGGGAGAATCTAGAACTAGGGGTCACTGTTTAAAAATAAGGGTCGCCCATTTAAGACAGAGATGAGGAGAAATTTTTTTCTCTAAGAGGGTCATGAGTCTTTGGCATTCTCTTCTGCAAAAGGCGGTGGAAGCAGAGTCTTTGAATATTTTAAGGCAGAGGTAGATAGATTCCTGCTAAGCAAGGGGGTGAAAGGTTATCGGGGGTAAGCGGAAATGTGGAGTTGAGGTTACAATCAGATCAGCCATGATCTTATTGAATGGCGGAGCAGGCTCAAGGGTCTGAGTGGCCTTTGCCTGCTCCTAATTTGTATGTTCATATGTTCAAAGGTACTTCATTGGCTAAAAGCCCTTTGCAATGTCCTGCAGTGTTAAAAGGAGCTATATAAATGCAAGTTATCTGCCCATTTACCTCCTCTCTCCTCACTATGCCAGGCCCCAAACACTCCTTTCAGGTGAAGCAGCGATTTACTTGTACTTCTTTCAATGTAGTATACTGTATTCGCTGCTCACAATGTGGTCTCCTCTACATTGGGGAGACCAAATGCAGACTGGGTGATCGCTTTGCAGAACACCTCTGCTCAGTCCGCAAGCAGGACCCCGAGCTTCCGGTTGCTTGCCATTTCAACACTCCCCTCTGCTCTCATGCTCACATCTCTGTCCTGGGATTGCTGCAGTGTTCCAGTGAACATCAACGCAAGCTCGAGGAACAGCATCTCATTTATCGATTAGGCACACTACAGCCTGCCGGACTGAACATTGAGTTCAATCATTTCAGAGCATGACGGGCCCCCCATTTTACTTTTATTTTTAGTTTTTTTTTCCTTTTTTTTATATTTTTTTGTCTTTATTTTATTTTATTTCATCTTAGTTTGTTCAGTTTGCTTACCCACTGTTTTTTTCATGTTTGTACTTGCTGTTCAATTTTCAGTCCGTTAACACCCTTTCTGTACTAATACTTTGTCTTTCAACACACCATTAACATATCTTTGCTCCATGACCTTCTGGCCAGCTATTCTGTGACCTTGTCCTATCTACACCTTCTCCTTTGTTATCTCTTGCCCCATCCCCGCTTTACTTGCTTATAACCTTTTACATTTCTAATATTTGCCAGTTCTGAAGAAGGGTCACTGACCTGAAACATTAGCTCTGCTTCTCTCTCCACAGATGCTGCCAGACCTGCTGAGTGTTTCCAGCATTTCTTGTTTTTATTATATAAATGCAAGTCTTTTTGCTGGGTGAAGCAGGGTCCAGGAATTTCCAGGTTTACATTTCAAACTTTAGGATCTTAAAACCAACCAATGTTAGAGTTTGGGTGTGGTTTTAATCTGTTATGTAAGGATGAGATTGCTGAATTTTAACCAGCTCCTTGAAAGGATTTCAATAACAATTCTATCTGCATTTTAGTGGGAAATAATTCATTCATAAAATGTAATTCATAAAATGGAGCATTTGCACATCACAGCACAGGCATGAAAGTCACAGGAATAAAGACAACAGTTTATCACTCCACATTAGCTTGACATATATTCAGCACATTACATAGAATTATTTGTTCTTGCAGGAACTTTGCTTTTTTCCCCAATGTTTAGTACTGGCCTTTGTATTGAATTAGAATTGGTTTTGGTGCAGCTTTTTATCTCCATAAAGCGAGTTTAAAGGTTAGACAGACATGCACAATAGAAGCATTTTAATATAATGTACCCTCATCTTCCCATAGAAACTGGAAATGAATCATCATAGTATTGTTGCCATGGTGACAAGTGTAATAGTAAAGCTTCTAACATTCGTAACCTCAGGAACATCGTCAATTCCTGTTAAGTGAACAACATGCCTTTTTGCAAAATAGCATTCACTAAACATATAAGGAATAGATTTCATGTCAGAAATTCAGAACAGTTAGCATTTTAATTGTAAACTTGTTACTTTTAAGTGTAATGAAAGATAATTTTCTGAAGTACAAACTGCGTCATGTTTGCTATAGTTTGGTAGATTGTTGAAGCAATGGAAATCAGGCAGTACATTGCAATAGATGGTAACTGTATCAATTGAGCTGTAACGACATTATATGCCACTTAGATGAAAATTCAATTGTTCCAGTTTTCTTTAATTAAGTAAGTTATCTGAAGTATGAAGGTTGTGGGTTCAAGTTCCACTCCAGGACTTGAGCACAAAAATCCAGGCTGACACTCCAGTACAGAGGGAGTGCTGCACTGTTGGAGGTGCTGTCTTCAGGATGAGATGTTAAACCGCGACTGTGTCTGCCCTCTCAGCTGGATGTAAAAGATCCCATGGTACAATTTCAAAGAAGAGCAGGGGAGTTCTCCCCGGTGTCCAGACCAATATTTATCCCTCAATCAGCATCTCAAAAACAGATGATCTGGTCATCATCACATTGCTTTAGTGGGAGCTTGCTGTGTGCAAATCGGCTGCCACATTTCCTATATTATAACAGTGACTGCACAGCTGGCTGTAAAGCACTTTTTTGATCACCGAAGTTCATGACAGGCTCTGTTTTAATGCAAGCCTTTTCTTTTGATGGTTTAGGACAGCATTCGGATTCACAAAAGCAAAAGAGAAGACCAGGTAAATCAGGGAGATGTGATGCTGTAAGTGTCTACAATTCGATGATTATGGGAAGCTTAGGTTTTTGATAACTGGAGGTAGTAGGAGAGAGGGAAGATAGGGGAAGGTAAGAAGTGTTTATAATGCTGGGAAAGAAAGAATATGCATGTGACCTCTTGATTGTTACACAGTGAGGAAGCAGGGATGGTTCAAGCTCAGGACAACACCATGGCTGGGATCTTACTGGCACACTGTGAGTGCCGAGGTCAGGACCAAATGCGGGTCCCAAGCGCGTGAGGACCGACGGCAGGACCGTGGTGACAATTTTACTGTCGGTGGCCAATTAAGAGGCTGCCACCTGGACTGATGTCCAATTAAGGATGGCGGTCTGCCTCTCTAAGCAGCTGGCCCAATCAGAGGGCTGTCGGCTCTGCAGCCTTGGCACTAATAGAGGTGGCCGTTGTTGAGGCTACAAGGAGAAGGAGAAGGCAACTCCATCTTGTAGCTCTCTTGAAGGGCTGGTAAGAGATGTAGTGATGTGCACAGTGACAGGCAGGCAGGCCACGGCAACTGGAGGGGTGAACCCTCCAGTGGTGGAGTCAAGGCTGTGGGAATGGCCATTGCTGCCGGGGGTGATGGTGGGGGTGGGGGCCCTCCTTGCATCATGGAGCTTCAGAAAACGAAGGCTCCCCCCGGGAAGCTGCTGGAATGCTCACTCGATGCAGCTGGCGGGACTCCCCATGGGGTGGGGTCTGTTCCGACACCAATAAAATGCTGGCGGAAATTAATTGGCTTAATTGGCCATCTGCCTTCAGTCAGCCGGCAGCCGAGTGGCTAACGTCCCTGCAACTGGGAATATTCCCTGGTGGTGAAAACATGTCAGGCTTCCCTCCCACCACCTTTTGTTGCTATCTTACCACCCCGCCCACCTCCAACAACATCTCCAAATCCTGAGACAATCCCGAGGTATGTCTCCTACAATAATTATATTATTAAGAAAATAATGTTTATGTACATATGTCAGGGCTGAGGGCTCTACAACCAACATACAGACACACAGACCTAATCTGTATAGGCAATTATGACAGTATACACACAATATCTGCAGTTCAACCACTAGTTGGTAAAGGTAGTATAATTCAAACAAAATGTTAATATTCATGATAATGGAATTGTAGTTAATCGCTAAATTTTCCAGTTAACAGGAGGGTAACAATCAAAAAATGAGCATTTCAGAGGTCCAATTTCTCCTAGATTTTTACGTTCAAATGAGCTTTACTTTAATACCTCAATAATATTAATGTGATTTAGAAAAACCCCAATTTATTGCAAAAATGGAAGGTTGCAGTCTCACAGCTGACAAACAATTCTATTACACATTGCTGTGAACTTATCAAACTTAGAAAAACTGTAAAAATCCATTTAAAGAGAACATGTTTCCCTTTGTTAGCCTAAAGCTGAGTTATTGAAGCATGACAAATTAAACCCATACAATACTTTATGAAACATACCCAGAGTTCTCATAAGGTTAATGTAGTGGATAATCCTCCAATGTTGTGCGCTTGGCGCTACATTTCAAATTAGTTCTGACTGTTGCTTTTATATTTTCGGTGGATTGCAATTCCATTAAAAAAATACATTGACTGCATGTGTATAAGTCAGGGTATCACCATTATAATGACAATTTTATGAAGAATGTATTGGGGTGTAAATTGCTTTAAGCTCATTTTCAAACCTGAAATGGGTGCCCACTCAGAGTTTGTGCTGCAACTTGAAGGCTGATAGACCAGCTGGAAAACTGGGCCTCAGGCCTCATTACCATTCTGTGTGTGAGCCTGTCTTCATCCATAGGCAGCTGATTCATTTTAAATGACCAATTCCAGGCTGCTAGTGGCCTGAAGGCAAGTTGTGTGAAGGGCTATGGAGATGGTGAATGAGAGCGCAGCAGTGGGAAGGCGATTGGGATTCTGTGATGACAGGGCAGATCTCCCACTCCTCCTGGCTCCACAAGAAGCATTTTAAAATTACTTTACTTTAATAAACTAACGTTTTGGGGGCAGGTGCTGAGGAAACCCAAATGGAACAGGTCCGACTCCTGCTTAACTCTGTGAAGTCCAATTTGGTAGAGGGCTGAAAACAGATGTTCAGCTCCTTATTTACAAATGGAGGGGGCTTATTGTCTGTTTTAGGTGACCACCAAAAATGGCCCGACCCAATATCAGATTAAACGCCTTTCAGGCATCGTTAAAGTGCGGGACATTCTTCCCCAAATTTAATCCTTGTTACACCTGTCTTACACCCCTAAAAGACGGGGCATGGGGAATCTAGAAGCAGCAACTGAAAGAGTAATGGATTTGCGTTGCGTTTTTGGAATCTTGATTGAGAGCTTCACATAGTGAGAGTACATATCAGAAATTTGAGCACAGAAATTAAAATCATGTGACATGTGTTGACCTGTACTTATTTTGTGGAATCTACTCTTCATTGACTTGTTAGTGAAGCCAGTGTAGCACTGAATCCGCTGACTTATGTTGGCTATCCTGTTAAAGTATGTTTAAATTGGTATCTAAGAGACAGTTACGATAATAAACTTTGGCCACATCTGTTCCAGCAATACTCTGGTAAATCCAACATTAACTTCCTTTAATGCTGGGCTATCATTAGTCACCATCACCAGTGACAGACAACACATGTCCTCGTCCTGACACTGAGCTATCTATCAATAATACCTTTGAGTAATGAGTAATCAGTGGATGAAGATCTTGTAAGGACATGAAGCCCAACCAGATCTTGTGTATATGTTCTTGCACAATATTGCCAAGGTCATCACACCTCGGAGCTTTGATACATCTGGCTCAATCCAACTTGCCAAAGGGAACATCAGAAATATCAATCAATCTGAGTTCACACAGGTGTCAACAAGGTGAATTGGATGGCGGGAAAATTAATTTAATCGCTTTGTGTGTTGTAATCAGCAGCAGTATGAAAGTGCTGTGCAATTTTCTCACATTGTAGAAATCCTCAAAATCCAGGCCCTCATTGGTGGCGTTCAAGTGAACTCATAGGCTTGAGTGCATAATCCCATAATCCTCATAAGCAGCAGTCATGATCTTTCTATTTTAAGACAATCCCAGTGTCACGATTATTTGATGGAGAAGGAAGAATGGAAGATCAACTTCTCGGAAACCTGCGCTTCAGCCCCGGTTCCTGCCAAGTGAAAGAAAACCAGGAAACCAATTCAGAGGGATTGATTATTAAATTACCTGGGCCTATATTAGGTGGAGTTGGTGAGTTTAAACCTGAAACCAAGGGCTGGATTTTCACTCCCTGCCAGAACTGGGAACGGAGGTGAGTGGGAACTAAAAATAGACCTGCCGGCCGACGTGCCTGTCCCCGGCTCCATCCCGCCTCTGGGCCATTTGTGCGGAGGTGGGATCGAGGGCCGGCAGGGCTACCCACGCGACCATGCTGGGTAGCCGATCAGGCTCATTATAAGCCTAATTGAGACAAATTATAGGAGGCCAACTGGAATTTTCCTTTTAGCGTCCAGGTTCCCAGAGGTGGCAGGGGCCTATTTCAGTGCCTGGAGGCAGCCTCCTGGTGGCAGGTCGAAGAGTGGGGGGGAAGGGGGGCAGTGCTCCAGGCAGGCCTAGAGGCCCTCCCTGCCGGCCTGGGTGCAGGAACAGCCACAGGCCATCCTGTAGAGACCTCTCCCACAACCCACCCCACAAGGGTGGCCTGACTGCAAAAGCCATTTTTAAAAATAACATTTAAAAATGTTGGGGAGGGTGCCTCCATCTTGAAGTACCCTGTCTTATTTACCTTCCGTTGCTGCCTGCTGGTCCTTTCAAGCTGGAAGGCCTCTGTGATTGGCCCTGCAGCTTTGAGAGCCCACCCGCTGACCTGAATTGGATGGCTAATCTGTCTCCAGGCCAATTAAAGGGGCACCCCCACCCCCGGTTATGATGATGACTGATTGTGTGTATGAGCTTGAGTATTAGTTACTATTTGGTACTTAGATGAGAAACTGAAAGGAACACTCTGTTGGGGAGTCACCTGGCCTGGGGGGCATGGGGAGGTGGTGGTTGCAAGATCAGAAAGCACATGTAGCAGCTGTAAGAAGAAGCCCCCATTAACATTTATTAAATCTTTGTTAAAATTAAATCTGAGACTTCAACTGTGATTCTTTCAGCCTGAGAAGTGACATTGGCGATGAGGATGGGATAGAGTCTGAACTATATATACCAAGCAGGAACATCATTATAAGGGAGGGACATCATGATGGCTGATTGTGTGTGTCTGGGCTTGAGTATTAATTACTATATGGTTGTAAGAAATGGGACCCCTTTAAGAAATAATACTTCTCAGAGTAATATAAGATTCTTATAAAAACAGTAGGCATAGTATGAAATAGACCCTCTCTCTCTCAAAAGGGGCAGAGAAGCAGTTCCTAACACCAGGGTCATCACTGGTGTAAACAAGATAAGAGGAGCAGAGTAAGATGCATGGCCTATATACCTAGCATCACATTGCACTGAAATTCATATATCACATTACTCATTTGTATGATAGGCAGAACGTCTTTTTGGCTTGACAGCAGCATCCTGTTATTGGCGAACACCACAAGTGTTGCTATTGCATAGTAGTAGCGTGAAACAGCTAGCTTCACCTGTTGCTCAGATTTTTGGGCTACCTTACCCTTCCGGGGTAATCCAGGGTATATAGGCCGTACATTCCAAAGACTGGCGGATCATATCAAACAACATGTCCCTTCTACTGTTCGCAATGGGCAAGGTACAGGCCGTACCCAACCAGCCCATGCTTGCAAAACTCAAAACACAGTGTCCAACATTAGATGTGATTCCGTGATTGGACAACATTTGCTAAATGATCCTCAGTGTGCTACGAACTACGCTGACAACCAATTTCAGATTGTTAGTCGGGCTCGCAGTGTGGCGCATTTGTGCATACTGGAAGCTATATATATTAATACACAGGGCCCTGTACTTTGCAGACAGAAAGAACATGTACACACATTGCGCTTGTTTCAGTTAAACAAAAGTGACAGCCATTCGCTGGTCCATTCCTCAGGGCAATGCCTTGACCAATCAGAGTCAAGCTGCCCAGTTTAAATTTCAAACAAAGCTTGGCAGTTAACTGTCAGTCACCATAAACTGTTGCATTCTCCATGGCAACTCCTCTACCAGAGTTCAGTTGCCAACCAATCAGCACTGTCTTCTCATACATATAAATTTGTTGCTTTCCCTTACATTGGTATTCTTGCAAATTGTCTTGATGAGTGCAAGATGAAAAGCTTAGACAAAATGTCTCTGTTTATTGCAATACTCAGGTTGTATAATTCTTCTGTCTACTTAGATTATGCATCATCATATTTAAACTGCCACCTTTTAATATCCATTATATTTAAACTGTTGCTACTTAATAAACTACTTGAAAATTACTTATGAGTTTTTGACCCCCTTCTTTGGGTATCTGTGACAGTCAAACCTAAATCTTACACAGTACTTGGATGAGAAACTGCACACTCTGTATTGAGGAGTCACCCGACCTGGAGAGTTGCCAGGTCAGAGAGCACATGTAGCAGCTGTGAGAAGTAGCCTCCATTAAAGCTGGCTAAATCTTTGTTTAAGTTAAATCTGTGACTTCAAGTGCAATTCTTTCAGCCTGAGATGTGACACCCGTGAAAATCCCAATGAGTGACTGTTACCCCTCGGGGTGGGTTGAAGGGCCCCAAAACAGTCCTGACCTCTGTTTCCCACCCCGGAGGGAAAATCCAACCTCAAAACTCACCCACTGAAAATTTGCGCCGATGCATTTTTTCTTAAGAGTATGTGTGTGAAGCTCAAGGACGGCAATGCAGTATGGAGTCGGTTGCTTTGCAGCAGCTCTATCTCCTGAGTCAGGTGGTGGAGGCCAAAACTTGGCAGGGCTGGGCAATCCATGAGCATTTAGTTGCCAGTCCTGGAGTAACAGTCCTGGGCGGCACAGTGGCGCAGTGGTTAGCACCGCAGCCTCATAGCTCCAGTGACCCGGGTTCAATTCTGGGTACTGCCTGTGTGGAGTTTGCAAGTTCTCCCTGTGTCTGCGTGGGTTTCCTCTGGGGTCTCCGGTTTCCTCCCACATGCCAAAAGACTTGCAGGTTGATAGGTAAATTGGCCATTATAAATTGTCCCTAGTATAGGTAGGTGGTAGGGAAATATAGTGATAGGTGGGGATGTGGTAGGAATATGGGATTAGTGTAGGATTAGTATAAATGGGTGGCTGATGGTCGGCACAGACTCGGTGGGCCGAAGGGCCTGTTTCAGTGCTGTATCTCTAACTAACTAACTAACACCATCTGCTGTCACAGGCAACATTATTGGGCTAAATAAAAACAAGAAATGCTGGAACCACTCAGCAGGTCTGGCAGCATCTGTGGAAAGAGAAGCAGAGTTAACGTTTCGGGTCAGTGACCCTTCTTCGGAACTGACAAATATTAGAAATGTCACAGCTTATAAGCAAGTGAGGCAGGGGTGGGGCAAGAGATAACATGGAGAAGGTGTAGATTGGACAAGGCCACATAGCTGACCAAAAGGTCATGGAGCAAAGGCAAACAATATGTTAATGGTGTGTTGAAAGACAAAGCATTAGTACAGATAAGGTGTTAATGGACTGAAGATTGAACAGCAGCAAGTGCAAACATGAAAAAATACAGTGGGTAAGCAAACTGAACAAACTAAGATGAAATTAAATAAATGCAAAAAAAAAAGAAAGATTTTTAAAAATGTAAAAAAGAAAAAAAGAAAAAATAACTAAAAATGAAAGTAAAATGGGGGGCTGTCATGCTCTGAAATTATTGAACTCAATGTTCAGTCCGGCAGGCTGTAGTGTGCCTAATCGGTAGATGAGATGCTGTTCCTCGAGCTTGCGTTGATGTTCACTGGAACACTGCAGCAATCCCAGGACAGAGATGTGAGCATGAGAGCAGGGGGGAGTGTTGAAATGGCAAGCAACCGGAAGCTCAGGGTCCTGCTTGCGGACTGAGCGGAGGTGTTCCGCAAAGGTCACCCAGTCTGCGCTTGATCTCCCCAATGTAGAGGAGACCACATTGTGAGCAGCGAATACAGTATACTACATTGAAAGAAGTACAAGTAAATCGTTGCTTCACCTGAAAGGAATGTTTGGGGCCTGGGATAGTGAGGAGAGAGGAGGTAAATGGGCAGGTATTACACCTCCTGCGATTGCAGGAGAAGGTGCCATGGGACGGGGACGAGGTGGTGGGGGTAATGGAGGAGTGGATCAGGGTGTCGCGGAGGGAACGATCCCTTCGGAATGCTGACAGGGGAATGGAGGGGAAGATGCGTTTGGTAGTGGCATCACGCTGGAGGTGGCGGAAATGGCGGAGGATGATCCTTTGGATATGGAGGCTGATGGGGTGGAAAGTGAGGACAAGGGGAACCCTGTCACGGTTCTAGGAGGGAGGGGAAGGGTTGAGGGCAGAGGTGCGGGAAATGGGCCGGACACGGTTGAGGGCCCTGTCAACAACAGTGGGGGGGAATCCTCGGTTGAGGAAAAAGGTCATATCAGAAGCACCATCATGGAAGGTAGCATCATCAGAGCAGATGCGTCGGAGACGGAGAAACTGGGAGAATGGAATGGAGACCTTACAGGAGGTAGGGTGTGAAGAAGTGTAGTCAAGGTAGCTGTGGGAGTCGGTGGGCTGATAATGGATATTAGTAGACAACCTATCCCCAGAGATGTAGACAGAGAAGTCGAGGAAGGGAAGGGAAGTGTCAGAAATAGACCACGTAAAGGTGAGAGAAGGGTGGAAATTGGAAGCAAAGTTGATAAAGTTATTGGGCGTTCACCTGGCACAGAGTTGAGAACAAAGATAGATTTGAAACCACCAGAGATTACAATGAAACTGTCCATAAGTTATTGCTATCATTGAGAGTAAAACATTCAACGTCACTCCTTGGGCTAGATTGGACTTCATTATTCTGATGGTCATACATCTTGTGGATTTTGTAACAGTTAGTTCACTCAAAGTACAAAATAGCAACAGAATCCTTCCACAATACCTGTGAGAATCCTACATGAAAGATGGTTATGTTATTGATACTCTTATCATTCCTTCGATCAAGGGGATAGTGACATGTTTAAAAACAAAGTAAAGCATGTATTTATATTGAATGACTATAGTAAATATATATTCTGGGGAGAAAACCAAAGGAATAAGTCTATGAGTGCACAGGGATTTAAGGGCAATAAAGAGAGCCCAAGTCAAGTACTGTAAGATTCCATTTGAATTTCCGAAGTTGCAGTTTATACTCCACCATATGTTGGAATGGTAGATCCAACGTGACTTATCCCTGGCGAGGTGATTTGTATCATCAGACCAAGGAGGATTGGGAGGAGAGCAGTATAACATTGCATTCAACAACTTCTTTGATATCTATCTCAGATGACCAGCACTTTATTTCTCTGAGTGATACCATTACAGTGTAACTAGCATCTGAAGTTGTGTTTGGTAATGGAGCATTTTCTAACAACTGTAAGTTGTTTTATCTTCAATAAGAGAAACTGCAAGGAACGAAAAATTTGAAGATAAAAAGAAATGATGATGGTAGTAAACCAGCACTTAAGGGTTTTGTTCCATGCAGTCACCTTCAAATTTTTAAAAGAGAAAAAGAAAGCTATTATATAGGAGCCAACAATGTGCTCCTGATCCTGTGGCAGCTGGAGCTCCACTCTTTGATTGCTACATGTGCCTGTAGCACTATAATGCTCCGTTGTATGATATTGAGGCACTCTTGATGCACAGCACATGCAGCAAAGGTGTGCAAGATCTAGGTCCAGCAATTCTTAAAAGGTTGCTGGTCACCTCAACACCGTAATACAATCGAGTGATAGAAAATACTGCAGCTAGCAGATGACAAACTTTTCTAAGATGTAACTTTGAGATCCTGTTGCACAGGAGGTGCTGGAGAGAAAGGTGATTCTTTTTGAAGCAGAGGGGCATCACTTTGTGAAAAGCAGCACAAGAGTATAATGTATGAAACAATGAATATTGGCAGGAATTTTTCATCGTCCATCAGCCAAAAAGTTGGTGGTGAGCCTGCCTCCGCCGGGCCTGGGCAGCCAGACTGGATTTTACACTCCCCAGGCCCTTATTGGTCTTGGGCGGGACTTCCACCTCCTTTAGGCAGGAAGTCCTGCCTAATGGAGCTGCAGGCCAATAGGCGGGCTGGCAGCTCTTAGTCCCAGCAGCACCAGCAGGAGCGGTGGCCACTGCTGGAACTACACCCAGCTGCAGGAGGAAAATGATAGACGGTCCCGGAAAAGAGGTAATTTTGGGTCTTGCAGGGATGATCAGTCCGGCCCTGGTGAGGCAAGAGGGGGGATCGGTTGGGGGGGAGGGGTGGGGGGAGTGTTGTGTATTGGGGCAGTTGGGGCTTTGTGGGCGGCCCAGGTTGCCTGATCAGGAAGAACCCCCCCAACCCACAAGAAGGGCACCTAGTTTCATCAGGTGAGCTTTTTGAGGCTTCAGCTGTCCGCCGGCCATGGGTAAAATACCCCTGGCGGTGGGCAGAAGCCCTTAAGTGCCAGTTAATCAGCCACTTAAGGGCCTTGATTGGCCTGGGGTGGTGGGCTGTTTCTCGCTGCCGCCGCCATGCATAAATCGGCAACAGGGTCGGGAGGGGGTCAGGAACAGCCCTCCCCTGCCCCCCACTCAATTTTACACCCCCCCACCCCGCCCCCGCCACCAGGCCACTCATTTGGGGGACGTAAAATTTCAGCCATCGTCTCACTTGACCAGATCCTGAGATCAGGTAAAGAAGAAATTGTATTTAAACTTTGCTCGGTTTTAGTGCCTTACATTGAATCTTAACAACACCTTACTGAAAGCTTGTAACATTCCAGGGTGAGAATACATAAGATTCTGGCAAGTGCCCATCTACTTTTCAAATGGATAGTTGTGCCGCTGTTTAAGCACTGTACATGTTGCCCATGAAAAGTTGCAGTGAACAAACATCAAGGAGGTGGCTGACTCAAGGTACATATTCACAGACCCACAGAAAGTGCCTGATGGTTAAGGTCATCTTTCTGTTTCAGTTTGAGGCAGCTTCCCTTCTTTTCCATTTGTGCAATGACAGTAGCCATTTACAGGAGAAGGTTGTGTAAGGCATCAGGTTGCAGTTATCTTGGCTGCCTAGACCAGCCTGCACTACATGTTGCCTCCGATCTTGCTCTTCCTGTTTGAGAACTGGCAGATAGAGAAAGATGGTTAGTAATATATCCATAAATTGCATTCCCATCGTGTCCGGATGGAACGCCACCTTGGTGCTTTCCCACCGCTGACTAAATCCGGAACTGATGTCACAACGTTGGATTTCCAGGTGGACTCGTCCAACGCGATTCTCCGGGCCCCTACAGCACGATTCCTGCACTAAATTCAGCCCAATGTGGGCTTACTACAGAGTTGCACAGAGATTTGATTTGCTTACAGAATCAAATATCCTTATGGTCCGTCTCAATACTTATAGCCTGTTGATAACAGCTTGCATGCATACTTCCAGTAACTAGTTGCTCTAGGGGTTTGCACCAATGCCATCTGGTCAGGACATAGGTGGCCCAAGTCTGTTGTCGTTTCCAACAGATTTCACTATGGTTTACAAGGTTTAGAGAAGAAATTCCAGAGAACTTCCTCTTAATCATAAAATAGAGCTTTTCTGAGGCCACTCGGGAGCTAGAATTCAGAAAGCTTCTTAAAAGAAAGACAACACGGGTTAACACTGAAGTGAGAACTGAATTGAAGGCCATTATTACATTGGTATTTAAATTTATCACCTTTATCACGTTTGATACTTTGATCTGCCGTGTAGTTTTATAGCAGCTTCTGAGCCAATGTTGTCATTATGTTATTGATATAGAAGCTGGCGGAATGGTTTCAGTGCTCTTTAATGCAGGATAAAGGAAGTAGCGAGGGATTTAACAAGGACTATTAATGCAGGTGTTGGGGGTGAGGGACTCTGTGTACATTTTGAGGGCAGGGGAATGAGCAATTCACAAGAATTGCTGTGCAATTAACTCATCCTCATGCCTCTTGAATTGGGCTTTCTTCTGCTCACCTTCATCCTGGTCTTCCTCAACCAATGAAGACTGCTGCTGCTGTGCTTCCTCTCTGTTTGGCAAAGTTGTTGAGGATGTATGTGGGGCATTTTGCAGGGAGCTCACAAACCTGTTGAGACACCTAAACCTCTGTTTCAGCAGACCTATGATGTGCTCAGTAATTATCTGGTGTTCCCTTGTCTTTTATTATACTCGTCTTGCTCAGGTATAGTGTGCTGGTGGAGGGGTTTCATGAGCCACGGATGTCAAGGGTATCCTTTGCCTCCAGCAACCATCCTGTCGCGTTTATGGAAGAATCAAATATTGGAGGATAAAAGCATTGTGATAGCTGCCAGGTTCATCAACTCCTGATAGAGTGCTGGGCTATCCATGCCACTCATCACAATATCAGTTGGAAGCAGTTGACCAAAACGCACACTAATTCTCTGGCAGGATCCCTGAAAGTCAGGAAAGCAACAAAGTCAAATGCCATGGATGAAAAGAGACTGTGATTCAACTATTGGTAGCTGACTGCAAAGAGTTTCCTTGCTAACCCAGGATGATGCCAGCTACCTGAGGATCTTTCCAAGAAGATCAGAAGACGAGGGGCACCAAGAGACCCTCTCACATTTGATTGCATGCTCTGTGAAGAGAGGATTAATTTGCACAGCTGGAGCTTGTTAGTTTGCACAGTTCTTTTAGGAGTCACAGGAGGGAATTTGCTGAATCTGTATTGTCAAGTGGGGCAACCTCATGCACCAGCAGTATAAATTGGGAATTCAGGCCTGCACTGGCTATGTTCTTCTGACCATTTATTACCGCTACAATATTCTGCAGAAAGCTTCTTGTAAAGTATTTAATTCAGCAGCAAATAATGGATTGAGGACTGGTTAATTGACAGAAAACAGATTAGGAATAAATGGATAATTTTTGGGTTGGCAGGCTGTAACTACTGGGGTGCAGCAAGTATCAGTGTTTCAGCCTCAGCTATTCACAATCTATATCAATGACTTAGATGAAGGGACTGTTTAATGTATCCAAGTTTGCCAATGATACAAAGTTAGGTAGAAATGTAAGCTGTGAGGAGGATGCAAAGAAGCCAGAAAGTGACCTCGACAGGTTAAGTGAGTGGGCAAAAACATGGCAGATGAAATGCAATATGGGGTAATGTGAAGTTATCCACTTTGGAAGGAAACATAGAAACACAGAATATTTTTAAATGGTGAGAGACTGGGAAATGTTGATTTTCGGAGGGACCTGGGTATCCTCGTACATAAATCACAGAAAATTAACATGCAGGTGCAGCAAGCAATTAGGAAGGAAAATGCTATGTTAGCCTTTATTACAAAGGGATTGGAGTATAAGAGTAAAGAAGTCTTACTATAATTATAGTAATTATAATTAAAGGCCTTGGTGAAACTACACCTGAAGTATTGTGTACAGTTTAGTCCTCCTTACCTAAGGAAAGACAGAATGGAGTGCAATGTAGGTTCACTAGACTGACTCCTGAGCTGAGAGGTTTGTCCTTTTGGGAGAGAACAAGTAGACTAGGTCTATACTCCCGAGAATTTAGAAGAATAAGAGGTGATCTGATTGAACCATGTAACATTTTTAAGGAGCTTGACAAGGTAGATCCTGAGAGGATGATTGCCCCTGGTTGGAGAGGCTAAGTCTAGGGGTCACAGTCTCAGAATGAGATGTTAGCCATTTAGGTCTGAGATGAGAAAAATTTCTTTACTCAACTGCTTGTGAACTTTGGCATTCTCTACCCCAGAGAGCTGTGGACGCTCAGTCACTCATCATATTCATTCTCTACCCCAGAGAGCTGTGGACGCTCAGTCACTCATCATATTCATTCTCTACCCCAGAGAGCTGTGGACGCTCAGTCACTCATCATATTCAAGACAGAGATTGATTTTTGAATATCAAGGGAATTAAGGGATGTGAGGATCATATGGGAATGTCGAGTTGATGTATAAGATCAGCCTTGATTTTATTGAATGGCAGAGCAGGCTTAAAGGGTTGAAGGGCCTACACTTGTTCCTATTTTTTATCTTTTATAATTTTCTGTAGCAGTTGTCAAACTGGAAGCTGTTGAAATCTGCCCTTTGTTTATCAGTGGTTAACTGCAAACACTGGCTGAGAAAAAAACCTGTGCATGCTCTGCTGAGGCTAATGTGTAAAAAAGATTAATTCAGATTTTAACAGAAAGTCAACTGAAATGCCAGTTCAAATGATTTGATATGAAAATATTGATCAAAGCCCGGAAGAAAGTTATAGAGACAGTGTTTAAAAAATGTACCAGAAAATTAAAAGGATGTAATAGTCAAAGATGATCCATAAAATTAAGCTAAAAAACTGAGTTTCAAGAATACCAACTGTGGAATTTGAGCCTAAAGCTGACAGTACACATCACAGTGTAGACTTCAGTACTATAACTGCATTGAATGTCCTGATCAAAGGTATTAGTTAGTTGTCTTGGTAGAGATATTCCCTGAATAAAAGCTGCTTTTTCTTGAATTCTGAAGACAAGGTTTGATTGCCTTAGTCTTGACTTAGGCCTCGATTTCTAATTCCTGACTGATCAAACTCTTTTTGCAGATTGGAAAACATTGCGGGGATGAAATTGGTCTTAGGCAGGAGAAGAAAACGAGTGATAGTCGTCCGCCCGTTTCACACTCAGCTCAAAATAGAAAGTGGGGCATATGTCTAAAACAGGCTGCAGAATCGCGATTGCCATTTTGTGCTATCTCGCCATCCCCACCCGCCATCACTACCATTCCCGCCGCTCACCAGGCCAATCTCACCTCCTGTCCATTCTATTTGATGAACTGTGTGTTCATCAAGATGCAGATGTCGGTGCTGAGTAACGAAACATTAAGCATTCCAGATATACTTTATTGCAGCACCTAGCACCTCTAGATAGATGACAATTACTAAAACTTCACAGGAATGATAAACATTGTGATTCTTATATATAAATGGATTTTCTAGAATTAAGTGCAAGTGCATAAGTTTTTTTAAATGATGGTTATAGGTGTAGGGGAATAACTTTGTTAGCAAATGTTGGTGATAGCTTGTGCTTTTGGGCAGCGTTAATATGTTTTACCCGTTGCTCTATATTATTAACAATTATTCAAAAGAAAATAAAGTATCCAAGTTTGGTGTAACTTTTAGTATATTTCACAATTCCTTGAACTTGCTGTAAGCATTTAAATATTTTGATAGTAAGTATTTTAAATTTGCCCAGTATTGTTTTAACCCAATCCTTCTGTTGACCAATTCAGCTCATCACTTAAGATTTTAAACCCTTGAAATTATCCTGTGGAATAATAATGTTAGAATACTCAAATTATTTTTTTATTCCATTTATTTCAAACTGTGTTGTGTGATTACCTTTAAGAGTAATGTATCTTTAAGACCTTAGTATGTTAATGAGCCAAGTACCAGGACACAGTCACGTGACTAGGAGCCAGAGTCACTTTGTATCTGTAATACCAAGGGGCAAGTCCTGTAAATAGTTAGCTCTGCACTGTATATACTTGGTAGCTGTTAATAAACCTGTTTGAGATCTTCAATTAACTGAACGCCACACATATAACATATGTTGCATCAGATAACATAAGAAACCTTCTCATTACAACTGGTTAAACCCTTCAATAAAATATTGAATAACAAAATATCAGATGAATGTGTTGAGTATTCTGATGCCATTCTCACACAGAGATCTTGCCTGGTGGGTTCTGGTGAAGCTATGACCAATATCGTTTTAGAGATAAGCCCCAGTTGAAATAATCTTGCCAAAATTAAAATGTGTTGCTATTTCCATCACATGGATTTTTGCAACAGTCCATATGCCAGCTTATGCCAGACAGCATTTCTGGCAAACATTTCTTCTGTGATAACACAAAGAACATTTTGGGCAATTAAAGCAGGAAGTAATAATTGACAATACTCCACTTTATTCCCTCAAATTTAAATTCATTGTAATCTCATGAGATAAGTTTGCTGTTTCACTGTGAATATAATGAAGTGTTTGCCAGGAATTGTGACTGCAATAAAAACAAAATACTTTTGATGAAATATCTCTCAAGAGAAAGTAGGAACATATTTTTGTAACAGTTTTTTTCTACAAGTTTCAGTTTCAGCAAAACTGTGGAATATTGTTCCTACTGCACTAGTTATTTTTATACTATAATATAGAAACATAGAAAATAGGAGCAGGAGTAGGCAGAATTTCTCACCCACAGCTGTTACAAAAATTTCTAAATTCACTTGTAACAGCCCTTCAAAACACTCCCACAGGGGATGCTGAGACCAAGTGGGCCCACATCAGAGACGCCATCTATGAGTCAGCTTTGACCACCTACGGCAAAAGTGCGAAGAGAAATGCAGACTGGTTTCAATCTCATAATGAAGAGCTGGAACCTGTCATAGCCGCTAAGCGCATTGCACTTTTGAACTACAAGAAAGCCCCCAGCGATTTAACATCCGCAGCACTTAAAGCAGCCAGAAGTACTGCACAAAGAACAGCTAGGCGTTGCGCAAACGACTACTGGCAACACCTATGCAGTCATATTCAGCTGGCCTCAGACACCGGAAACATCAGAGGAATGTATGATGGCATGAAGAGAGCTCTTGGGCCAACCATCAAGAAGATCACCCCCCTCAAATCTAAATCGGGGGACATAATCACTGACCAACGCAAACAGATGGACCGCTGGGTTGAGCACTACCTAGAACTGTACTCCAGGGAGAATGCTGTCACTGAGACTGCCCTCAATGCAGCCCAGCCTCTACCAGTCATGGATGAGCTGGACATACAGCCAACCAAATCGGAACTCAGTGATGCCATTGATTCCCTAGCCAGCGGAAAAGCCCCTGGGAAGGACAGCATTACCCCTGAAATAATCAAGAGTGCCAAGCCTGCTATACTCTCAGCACTACATGAACTGCTATGCCTGTGCTGGGACGAGGGAGCAGTACCCCAGGACATGCGCGATGCCAACATCATCACCCTCTATAAAAACAAAGGTGACCGCGGTGACTGCAACAACTACCGTGGAATCTCCCTGCTCAGCATAGTGGGGAAAGTCTTTGCTCGAGTCACTCTGAACAGGCTCCAGAAGCTGGCCGAGCGCGTCTACCCTGAGGCACAGTGTGGCTTTCGTGCAGAGAGATCGACTATTGACATGCTGTTCTCCCTTCGTCAGATACAGGAGAAATGCCGTGAACAGCAGATGCCCCTCTACATTGCTTTCATTGATCTCACCAAAGCCTTTGACCTCGTCAGCAGACGTGGTCTCTTCAGACTACTAGAAAAGATCGGATGTCCACCAAAGCTACTAAGTATCATCACCTCATTCCATGACAATATGAAAGGCACAATTCAACATGGTGGCTCCTCATCAGAGCCCTTTCCTATCCTGAGTGGTGTGAAACAGGGCTGTGTTCTCGCACCCACACTTTTTGGGATTTTCTTCTCCCTGCTGCTTTCACATGCGTTCAAATCCTCTGAAGAAGGAATTTTCCTCCACACAAGATCAGGGGGCAGGTTGTTCAACCTTGCCCGTCTAAGAGCGAAGTCCAAAGTACGGAAAGTCCTCATCAGAGAACTCCTCTTTGCTGACGATGCTGCTTTAACATCTCACACTGAAGAATGCCTGCAGAGTCTCATCGACAGGTTTGCGTCTGCCTGCAATGAATTTGGCCTAACCATCAGCCTCAAGAAAACGAACATCATGGGGCAGGATGTCAGAAATGCTCCATCCATCAATATTGGCGACCACGCTCTGGAAGTGGTTCAAGAGTTCACCTACCTAGGCTCAACTATCACCAGTAACCTGTCTCTAGATGCAGAAATCAACAAGCGCATGGGTAAGGCTTCCACTGCTATGTCCAGACTGGCCAAGAGAGTGTGGGAAAATGGCGCACTGACACGGAACACAAAAGTCCGAGTGTATCAGGCCTG
Source organism: Heterodontus francisci (assembly GCF_036365525.1). Lineage (NCBI taxonomy): Eukaryota > Metazoa > Chordata > Chondrichthyes > Heterodontiformes > Heterodontidae > Heterodontus > Heterodontus francisci. Next base: position 71,490,866 of record NC_090397.1, read on the forward strand.
TGTCCTCAGTACCTTGCTCTACGGCAGCGAGGCCTGGACAACGTATGCCAGCCAAGAGCGACGTCTCAATTCATTCCATCTTCGCTGCCTTCGGAGAATAATTGGCATCAGGTGGCAGGACTATATCTCCAACACAGAAGTCCTTGAAGCGGCCAACACCCCCAGCTTATACACACTACTGAGTCAGCGGCGCTTGAGATGGCTTGGCCATGTGAGCCGCATGGAAGATGGCAGGATCCCCAAAGACACATTGTACAGCGAGCTCGCCACTGGTATCAGACCCACCGGCCGTCCATGTCTCCGTTATAAAGACGTCTGCAAACGCGACATGAAATCGTGTGACATTGATCACAAGTCGTGGGAGTCAGTTGCCAGCATTCGCCAGAGCTGGCGGGCAGCCATAAAGACAGGGCTAAATTGTGGCGAGTCGAAGAGACTTAGTAGTTGGCAGGAAAAAAGACAGAGGCGCAAGGGGAGAGCCAACTGTGCAACAGCCCCAACAAACAAATTTCTCTGCAGCACCTGTGGAAGAGCCTGTCACTCCAGAATTGGCCTTTATAGCCACTCCAGGCGCTGCTTCACAAACCACTGACCACCTCCAGGCGCGTATCCATTGTCTCTCGAGATAAGGAGGCCCAAAAGAAAGAAAGAAATATAGAAACATAGAAAATAGGAGCAGGAGTAGGCCATTCGGCCCTTCAAGCCTGCTCCGCTATTCATTATGATCATGGCTGATCATCCAACTCAGTAGCCTGTTCCCACTTTTGCCCCATATCCTTTGATCCCTTTAAACCCAAGAGCTATACCTAACTCCTTCTTGAAAACATACAATGTTTTGGCCTTAACTGCTTTCTGTGGTAGTGAATTCCACAGACTCACCACCCTCTGGGTGAAGACATTTCCCCTCATCTCAGTCCTGAAAGGTTTACCCCGTATCCTTAGACTATGAGTCAAGTCCTGTTAGAATTTTAGAATTTTACTTCCTTATGCAATTTTTTTCTGACATTAAAAAAAATTTAATAGATTAATAGGTGCACTGCCATCCAGATCAAGCTTGATCCCAGTGGATAATCAGTTTCAGTTATTCATTCATGGGATGTGGGCATCGCTGGCACAACCAGCATTTATTGCCCATCCCTAATTGCCCTTGAGAAGGTGGTAGTGAGCCACCGTCTTGAACCACTGCAATGCGTGTGGTGCTGTTCGGAAGGGAGTTCCAGGATTTTGACCAGCGACAGTGAAGGAACGTTGCTATAGTTCCAAGTCAGGATGGTGTGTGACTTGGAGGGAAACTTCCAGGTGGTGGTGTTCCCATGCATCTGCTGCCCTTGTGGTAAAGGTGGTAAAGGTCACAGGTTTGGAAGGTGCTGTTGAAGAAGCCTTGGCAAGTTGCTGCAGTTCTCTTTTCTTTGGCCTCCTTGTCTCGAGAGACAATGGGTAAGCTCCTGGAGGTGGTCAGTGGTTTGTGGAGCAGCACCTGGAGTGGCTATAAAGGCCAATTCTAGAGTGACAGACTCTTCCACAGGTGCTACAGATAAAATTGGTTGTCGGGGCTGTTACACAGTTGGCTCTCCCCTTGCGCTTCTGTCTTTTTTCCTGCCAACTGCTAAGTCTCTTCGACTTGCCACACTTTAGCCCCGCCTTTATGGCTGCCCGCCAGCTCTGGCGAACGCTGGCAACTGACTCCCACGACTTGTGATCAATGTCACAGGACTTCATGTCACGTTTGCAGACGTCTTTAAAGCGGAGACATGGACGACCGGTGGGTCTGATACCAGTGGCGAGCTCGCTGTACAATGTGTCTTTGGGGATCCTGCCATTTTCCATGCGGCTCACATGGCCAAGCCATCTCAAGCGCCACTGACTCAGTAGGGTGTATAAGCTGGGGATGTTGGCCGCCTCGAGGACTTCTGTGTTTGAGATACGGTCCTGCCACCTGATGCCAAGGATTCTCTGGAGGCAGCGAAGATGGAATGAATTGAGACGTCGCTCTTGGCTGACATACGTTGTCCAGGCCTCGCTGCCGTAGAGCAAGGTACAGAGGACACAGGCTTGATACACTCGGACTTTCGTGTTCCGTGTCAGTGCGCCATTTTCCCACACTCTCTTGGCCAGACTGGACATAGCAGTGGAAGCCTTACCCATGCGCTTGTTGATTTCTGCATTGAGAGACAGGTTACTGGTGATAGTTGAGCCTAGGTAGGTGAACTCTTGAACCACTTCCAGAGCGTGGTCGCTGATATTGATGGATGGAGCATTTCTGACTTCCTGTCCCATGATGTTCGTTTTCTTGAGGCTGATGGTTAGGCCAAATTCGGTGCAGGCAGACGCAATCCTGTTGATGAGTCTCTGCAGACACTCTTCAGTGTGAGATGTTAAAGCAGCATCGTCAGCAAAGAGGAGTACCCTGATGAGGACTTTCCGTACTTTGGTCTTCGCTCAAGTTGCTGCATCTTGTGAATAGCACACACTGCTGCCATTGTATGCCAGTAGTGAAAGGCCTGAATGTTTAAAATGGCCGATGGGGTGCCGATCAAGCGGACTGCTTTGTCCTGGATGGTGTCAAGCTTCTAAAATATTGTTGGAGATGCACTCATACAGGCAAGTGGGGAGTGTTTCATCACACTTCTGACTTGTGCCTTGTAGATGGTGGACAGGCTTTGGTGAGTCAGGAGGTGAGTTCACGCCACAGAATTCAGTTTGCTGATTTCAAATTGATGTCAGTGTCTCCAGTGTGTGAAAAAGGAGAAAAAACATCAGAAATGCTTCTGATTCAAAACTTGCAGATGACACAAAACTTGGAAGTATTGTGAACTGTGAGGAGAATAGTGATAGACTTCAAGAGGACATAGACAGGCTGGTGGAATGGGTGGACAAATGGCAGGTGAAATTTAATGCAGAGAAGTGTGAAGTGATTCATTTGGTAGGAAGAACGCAGTAAGACAATATAAAATAAAGTGTACAATTCTAAAGGGGTTGTAGGAGCAGAGGGACCTGGGGTTATTTGTGTACAAATTGTTGAAGGTGGCAGGACAGGTTGGGAAAGTGGTTAAAAAAGCATATGGGATCCCAGTCTATATATATATAGAGGCATAGAGTACAAAAGCAAGGAAATTATGGTGATCCTTTATGACACTGTGCTTTAGTCTCAACTGGCACATTGTGTCCAAATCTGGCGACCACACTTTAGGAAGGTTGTGAAGGGCATTGGAGAGGGCGCATAAAAGATTTGTGAGAATGATTCCAGGGATAAGGGTCTTCATTAACGTGAATAGATTGGAGAAGCTGGGATGTTCTCCTTAGAGGAGACAAGGTTGAGAGGAGATTTGATTGAGATGTTCTAAATCATGAAGGTTCTGGACAGAGAAGATAGGGAAAAAAGCTGTTCCCGTTAGTAGAAGGGTGAAGAACTAGGGGACACCAATTTAAGGTGATATGAAGAAAAATTTGTTTTACACAGCGAGTGGTTAGGATTGGAAATGCACTGCCTGAGAGTGTGGTGTAAGCAGGTTCAATGGTGGCTTTCAAAAGAGAATCAGATAATTATCTGAAAAGAAAAAAATTGCAGGGCTACGTGGAAAGGGGGGCAGTGGGACTAGCTGAGTTGCTAGAGAATGAGTACAGACACAATTGGTTGAATGGCTTCTTTCTGTGTTGTAACCATTCTGTGATTCTATGATTCATTCCTGCTGTCGTGGTGGCTGCTCCTAGGTCTACTGTTGGCAGTAGTAAGGTGGTAGGCCCAGTTAGATCTTCTTCTCCCACCATCGCGATCGGTGGCAGTTGCAGAAAATGGTGACTGTCCCGCACAGGACCCACGCTGCTGTGATTCTGCGGTGGGCGGTCATTTAACAGACTGAGAGCGACCATCCTCCCTGAATCATGCCCTGAATGACGTCATCTGATGCGGGGGCAGGTGCTGGTGCCATTTTTTAAAGGATGCCAACCCTGCAAACAAAATGCAAGGTTGACCACTCCCCACCGCATCTATACACAGAATGCAGGAGTGACCCCCTCCCCCCATCTATACACAGAATGCAGGAGTGACCCCCTCCCCCCATCTATACACAGAATGCAGGAGTGACCCCCTCCCCCCATCTATACACAGAATGCAGGAGTGACCCCCTCCCTCCATCTATACACAGAATGCAGGGGTGACCCCCTCCCCCCATCTATACACAGAATGCAGGGGTGACCCCCTCCCCCCATTTATACACAGAATGCAGGAGTGACCCCCTCCCCCCATCTGTACACAGAATGCAGGAGTGACCCCCTCCCCCCATCTATACACAGAATGCAGGAGTGACCCCCTCCCTCCATCTATACACAGAATGCAGGGGTGACCCCCTCCCCCCATCTATACACAGAATGCAGGGGTGACCCCCTCCCCCCATTTATACACAGAATGCAGGGGTGACCCCCTCCCCCCATTTATACACAGAATGCAGTGGTGACCCCCCCCCTTTCCCCCATCTATACACAGAATGCAGGAGTGACCCCCTCCCCCCATCTATACACAGAATGCAGGAGTGACCCCCTCCCCCCATCTATACACAGAATGCAGGAGTGACCCCCTCCCCCCATCTGTACACAGAATGCAGGAGTGACCCCCTCCCCCCATCTATACACAGAATGCAGGAGTGACCCCCTCCCTCCATCTATACACAGAATGCAGGGGTGACCCCCTCCCCCCATCTATACACAGAATGCAGGGGTGACCCCCTCCCCCCATTTATACACAGAATGCAGGGGTGACCCCCTCCCCCCATTTATACACAGAATGCAGTGGTGACCCCCCCCCTTTCCCCCATCTATACACAGAATGCAGGAGTGACCCCCTCCCCCCATCTATACACAGAATGCAGGAGTGACCCCCTCCCCCCATCTATACACAGAATGCAGGAGTGACCCCCTCCCTCCATCTATACACAGAATGCAGGGGTGACCCCCTCCCCCCATCTATACACAGAATGCAGGGGTGACCCCCCCCTTTCCCCCATCTATACACAGAATGCAGGGGTGACCCCCTCCCCCCATTTATACACAGAATGCAGTGGTGACCCCCCCCTTTCCCCCATCTATACACAGAATGCAGGGGTGACCCCCTCCCCCCATCTATACACAGAATGCAGGGGTGACCCCCTCCCCCCATCTATACACAGAATGCAGGGGTGACCCCTTCCCCTCCTTTGGTGGTGCCAGATTCTCGTGAATGCCGCACGTTGAGTTCAAGATTGTGATTGGATGGGAAGATCGCGGCGGATGACATTGAAATTTATGTGGCGAGGTATTTTAAATATTTAAAATTGGGTCCCATTGCAGAGCGGTTGTGGGGCTGTCACAGAGTTTCCCCGCCCCCGGGAATATTGGGTGCTGCAATCCTGGCGCCGGTTTCCGTGCTGGCCGCTGCTGCTCTGATTCTCCGGCCTCCCCCCTCCACGGAACCCGACGTCAGGCCAAGCACAGGATCTGGACCAAATCGGATCCTATAACATAGATATGACCCCATTGCCTCTTTCAGAAGCATACAGGGCAGAATGTGTGCCATGTACACTCCACCCACTATCAGCTGGCAGTCCAGTCGAAGAGGAGCCCAGGAGTAAGTTTGCGCTTCTTCTAAAGGTATAGCCCGCTACCTTGCTGGGCTTCCTTCGCTTCAGGTCGAACCGCCCATCCCTGGCTATCACTCTCACGGACCTACCTTCTTCCAGCCCGGAATTTTGTGCAACCCAATATTCCAGCAGTCCAGAGCGGAAAGCTACATTGGATGTCCTCTACACTGAGATCATCTTTTTTCTCCACAAAGCGTGAGATACATTAATTACACAGATTTCATGTGGCAAACACTGGCTAACAGCTGCTCTTAGCACAGTCAACCAAAATTACAATTCAGACGTAGCTCAATGAATAGTTTGAACACCCTCTGACATGCTATCATAAAACATGATAACATTTTGGGGAATATGAAGACAAGATATCAATTGTCATGATTCAGCATTTGTTCCTGGCAGGTTAAGCTTCCTTTTTCCAACTCAATAACAAATCCGATGTACTCAACAGTAATTTAAACTAAAAATGACAGACCTCACCAAATTTCAATTAGTTTTACTCATATATATTTCCAAAACAATTATATTATCTTGTGGCACATTTCACATTGTGGACGATTCCATTTTCCCTCTACAGATTGGCAATTTTAAGTGAGCATTCTGGTATCAGTACTTTCAACTGTTCAAACCTGAGAGAATTTGATTCTTTCACTTGATGGTAGACAGACAGTGCAGGATTAGATGTACAGGCTGAAAAATTCAGCCTACTCATTCTTTTAAAGATGTTTCTATAGTAATGTCCAAATTTGCCTTGTTTGGGAGTGTACCTGTTTTTTGTCACATACTAAATTAAATCCAATCATCCACATATTCTCTCAAATGTTGCATTGTTTCCATTTAAAATGAACAAAATATTTGAGTCGATGTATAAAATATACCTTGGCTATATGTTCAATTGTCAGCTAACCATTTTGACACATTTTGGTTTTATTTAATTTGTTTTACTTTCAAGTCAGCACGCTTTAAATTGTGTTATTAGAAGCTACAAAATTCTTAGTAAGGAAGTGACTAACGAAATGCATTATTCTTACAAAAAATGCAACATTATTTGAAAAGTCTTTGCCTAAGGTAATTCTCCAGCATTTAAAATGATTGCAAGGATTGGTTCTTTCAGGCTGCTAACTAAGCCTCATTCCATCACCCTGACAGTTTTGATAAGAATTGGTCCCAAAGAACCACTAATTTCATAATTGCAGGGGTTTGCAAATCGTTCTCCAATCAGGCTATATCTTCTCTCTAAATGCTGAAGTGGTAATTTTAGGTTGAGCTTTGTTATCTTTAAGGGACCAAGCTCATCAGTCAGCATTTCATTTGTCACCATCCCTCCTCTTTACTGACTCAGGAGAGTGCTCCTAGATAATAAGAAAAGCTGTGCGACACAATTCAACTCTTGTTGCTATCTCTTCCTTCAGCCAAACTGCTCAAATGGATTTGGCACAGATCAGCTGTTATTGAGACAGTACAGTCAGTACATAACTTCAAGTAGATGAAATACATCAATGAGCATTGCACAGTCATCACTTTCTATTTTTCACATTTGCAAGTATATTGTGTAATATTATTTGTCCCTTGATATGTGATCTGTGGTTAAGACTCACAGGACTACAAGTAATATCCAAAATAAGCATGGGTTTTATTACAAATGAGCTGGAACACTAGAATACAAATAGTTACTGCACGAGCTGGACTTGAACACCTCTCACTCTGCCGGGCTGTACCCACAATTCCCTGATCATGTGTGACCCAACATCACTTCCTCTGATGATCTTCACCTCCTGACTCACCAATGGCTGTCCACCATCTACAAGGCACAAGTCAGGAGTGTGATGGAATACTCTCCACTTGCCTGGATGGGTGCAGCTCCAACAACACTCAAGAAGCTCTAGCACGAGAGTAGAGAATAGTAAGTTATTAGATGGGGTCAGAGTAAGAGAGAAAGTAAGAAAGTCTAAATCAAGGTTAATGGCTGGAATTTTATGTCCCCCAAATGAGTGGGCTGGTGGGGGGCGGGGGGGGGGGGGGTAAGATTGAGTGGGAGGTGGGGGGGGTGGGGGCGGTCCTGACCCCCTCCCGTCCCCGCGGCAATTTTACGCGGGGCAGCAGCGGCGAGAAACAGCCCGCCTGCCCCAGGTACCAATTGACTGGCACTTCAGGGCCTCCGCCCGCCTATTGGTATTTTACCCTTAGCTGGTGGGCGGCTGAGGCCTCAAGAACCACGCCTGGTAAAACCAGGTGGACTTCTTGAGGGCTGGGATAGAGGGGGTGGGGAGGGCCCTCCTGATCGGGCACCCTGTGCCCCACAGATGGTTGCCCCCGAAGCCCCAACAGCCCCCAATGCATAACACTCCCTCCGCTCCCCTAACCAATCCCTCATGCCTCGCTGGGGCCTATCCGATTGTCCCTGGTGAGGCCCTAAAAACTTACCTTTATTCTGGGGCCGTCCTTCCTCTATCTTCCAACGGCTCGGTGCAGTCCCAGCAGTGGCCACCGCTCCCGGTGGCGCTGCTGCGTCTAAGAGCTGCCAGCCCGCTGATTGGCTGGCAGCTCCATTAGGCGGGATTTCCTGCCTCAAGGAGGTGGAAGTCCCGCCCAAGACCAATTAAGGGCCTGGGGAGTGAAAAAACTCGGTCTGGATCCCCAGGCCAGGCAGAGGTTGGCTCATCACCGACTCTTCGGCTGGTGGACAGGCCCCCCCACCCAATGAAAAATTCCGGCCAATGTGCATGTATGTGAATACACAGAGTGTTGTTAATAAGATTGGTGAGGTACAGGTGCAGATTGACATGTGGAAATATGATGCTGTGGCTATAACAGAGACCTGGCTCAAAGAAGGACAAGACTAGGTATTGAATATTCCTGGATACAAAGTGTTGGGGAGAGATAGGAAATGGATAAAATGAGGTGGGAGGCAGTGGTATTGATTAAGGAGAGCATTGCAGTGTCGGAGAAAAAGGAAATTTGCAAGGAAATTACAGAGAGGTGCAAAAATTATAGGGTAGTTATAATGGGGGACATTAATTATCCAAACATAGACTGGGATAGTCATAGTGGAAAGGGCAGTGAGGGGCAAAAGTTCCTAGAGTGTGTCCAGGAAAATTTTCTACAGCCCTATGTTTTTATTCCAATGTGAAAGGAGGCATTGTGAGACCTGGTTCTAGGGGTGGTCAAGTGGATCAAATATCAGTAGGAGATCATTTAAGGGACAGTGATCATTGCATCATAAGGTTTAGGCTGACTATGGAAAAGGGCAAAGAACAATCCAGAGTAAGAATAATTAACTGGGGGAAAGCCAACCTCAATGAGTTAAGAATGGAGCTGGGGCAAATAAATTGGAGTCAAAGGCTGGCAGAAAAAATGGTAGCTGAACTTGGCTGCCTTCAAAGAAAAGATAGTTCAGGCACAGACAAGGTATGTCCCCTCAAAAGTGAAAGGTAGGGTAAACAAATCCCTGGATGACAAAAGAGGTAAAGATTAAGATAAAGAAGAAAAAGTGTGCTTATGACAAATGCCAGGTAGAAAATACTATTGAGAACCAGGCTGAATATAGAAGGACCAGAGGGGAAGTGAAAAAGCAAATAAGAGAAGCAAAGAGAGAGCATGAAAAGAGACTGACAGCTAACATTAAAGGGAATCCCAAATTTTTCGATAGGCATTTAAGAGAACAAGTGTGGTAAAAGGAGGGGTTGGGCTGACTACGGACCAGAAAGGGGATTTACACATGGAGGCAGAGGGCATAGTTGAAGTGTTAAATGAATACTTTGCATCTGTCTTTACCAAGGAAGAAGATGCAACCCAGGCAATGTTGAAGGAGGAGGTAATTCAGACACTAAAAGGGTTTAAAATTGATAAAGGGGATGTACTGGACAGGCTGTCTGTACTTAAAGTGGATAAAGTACCAGGACCGGCTGAGATACATCCAAGGGAAGTGAGGGTGGAAATAGCGGAGGCACTTGCCAATTTTTCAGTCTTCCTTCGAGTCGGCGGTGGTGCCAGAGGACTGGAGAATTGAAGACATTACACCCTTGTTCAAAAAAAGGTTTAAAAGATAAGTTCAGCAACTACAGGCCAGGCATCAAGGAGCCCGAGCAAAACTGGAGTCAATGGGAATCAGAGGAAAACGCTCAGCTGGTTGCAGTCATACCTGGCAAGGAAGATGGTTGTGGTTGTTGGCGGTCAATCATCGCGGTCCCAGGACGACACTGCAGGAGTTCCTCAGGGTAGTATCCTAGGCCCAACCATCTTCAGCTGCTTCATCAATGACCTACCCTCCATCATAAAGTCAGAAGCGGGGATGTTCACTGATGATTGCACAATGTTCAGCACCATTTGCAACTCTTCAGATACTGAAGCAGTCCGTGTCCACACACAGCAAGACCTGGACAACATCCAGGCTTGGGCTGATAAGTGGCAAGTAACATTCACGCCACACAAGTGCCAAGTAATGACCATCTCAAACAAGAGAGAATCTAACCATATACCCTTGATGTTCAATGGCTTTACCGTCGCTGAATCCCCCACTATCAACATTCTGGGGGTCACCTTTGACCAGAAACTGAGCTGGACCAGCCACATAAATGCTGTGGCTACAACAGCAGGTCAGAGGCTGGGAATCCTGCAGCGAGTAACTCACCTCCTGACTCCCCAATGCCTGTCCACCATCTACAAAGCACTTGCCTGGATGAGTGCAACTCCAACAACACTCAAGAAGTTCGACACCATCCGGGACAAAGCAGCCAGCTTAATTGGCACCCCATCCACCCCCTCAACATTCACTCCCTTCACCACCAATGTACAGTTGCTGCAGTGCATCTTGTAGATGGTACACACTGCTGCAACTCACCAAGACTCCTTCGACAGCACATTCTAAACCTACGACCTCTTCCACCTAGAAGGACAAGGGCAGCAGATGCATGGGAACATCACCACCTGCAAGTTCCCCTCCACAAGCCACACACCACCCTGACTTTGGAACTATATCACCGTTCTTTCACTGTTGCTGGGTCAAGTTAGGAACTCCCTAACAGCACTGTGGGTGTACCTACACCCCAAGGACTGCAGCAGTTCAAGAAGACAGCTCACCACCACTTTCTCAAGGGCAATTAGGGATAAGCAATAAATGCTGGCCTTGCCAGCGATGCCCTCATCCCATAAACGAATATAAAAAAAAATCTTCACTTACAGGTCTCAAGGTGGTCCGCTCTTAAGATTGTCCCTTCTTAAGGTTGTCCAACAACATCCTCTTTTTCCAAAGATAGAAACATATGTACATAAACAATGATGTTGTGGTTTGGACAAACTATACATGATTAAACTAAATGCCATTTACAGGTAAGAAAATTTAACACTCTCCACAAGGTCGGGGAGATTTGCGTATTCATCCCGATCTGGTTGATATGAATCTCTTCCCTCGTTTGAAAAGCTCAGAAAAATGATGACTGGCAACATAGCCAATCACCAGCAATCTCTCTGGCCTCTGGGTACTTGCTGTGATGAACTGAAGTCTGAGGTGAGACTTCCGGTTGTATTGCCTCTTTGTGCCTAGACTGCCAGCCTTGTGTTGCTCTTTACATGGACCGACCCGATACACTCAACCTGGATATTTTCTGCCATCTCTGGTGTGTTGCTGACTTCAGGTATTGTGACAATTTGTAGACCTCGACATACTGAAGTCCTGTGAGAGCTAATCCAGTTGTGTCTACAGTTGTAAAACAATTTGTCGCAGCCATTCAGACCTCCCATAGTGGCAGGCATCCATCCGTCTAGGAAGACGATGCACAGCTCCCGGGGTGTCTGTCACTTCTGAGTCGTACATTGTTTGTTGTGGTTGTAGAGGCTGACTTGTGAGGTCAATCCCTTCCAGCGCTGGCATACATGAATATCATTGGCCCAAGGTCGACTGATGCTTTTTCCTTCGGCTGCCATCTGGTCATTTCTTTTGTCCTCTGTTTTTTCCATGCCCTTCCTGACTGCCATTTTCCAGGAACTCCGGTCAGCAGCAAGGACTTCCTATGCATCGACTCCAATCCTGGTCAACTTGAGGTTTCGCTTGCAGCCATACTTGTATTGCAGATGGAGGCAACTTGTTGGACTCATGTCGATAGCAAGCTCGCCATGGAGCATGTATTTGGGGATGCAGACCTCATTCATTCGGTCGGTGCACATGACCCAGCCAATGGAGTTGCCATTGACTCAAATGGGCAAACGTACTGAGGATCCCCGCACGCTGGTGTACTTTCGTATTTGGCATTCTGTCATGTCAGGAGCTGCCCAATATCCATCTGAGGCAGTGGAGCTGGAAGCTGTCCAGCCACTTTTCTTGGTTTGCATAAGTTGTTGATGTTCCTCTACTATAAAGGAGGGTGCTGAGATACAAGCCTGGTACACGCGAAGCTTTGTATTTTTGGTTAGCTTGCTGTTGGTCCGCACTCGTCTTCTCAACTTTGACATGACAGCTGCAGCCTTGGCAATCCTGGTGTTGATTTAGGCATCGAAGTATAGATTACTGGTGATTATGAAGGTTTGTGAAGCTGTCGATGACCTCCAAAGTGAGGTTAGTGGAAGGTGTAGTATATATGTCTTGGCCCATAACGTTGGTCTTCCTGACACTGATTGTCAGTCCAAACATCTTGCAGGCCAGGAAGAAGTGATCTACAAGCTGCTGCAAATGAACATCATCATCGATGTCCGTGCAGCATCATCAGCAAACAGCAACTTATGGACTCGGACTTTATGCACTTTGGTCTTGGCGCACAGTCTTGCCAAGTTGGAGCTCCCATAGCTGCACTGTAAGGTGACTGTTCCAATGCACTTGATTGGAGAACCATTGTAGGCTGGCAGACTAGCTGTGGTGGGTTGCACCATAGATTCCCATTTCATTGAGTACATATCCTTTAATATACGAATTGGCAGAATATTTGCACTTGTTCCAGTGTTGGGTTTTACTCTGAGCTTATGCTTGTCACTCTTCCGCGGACATACAATCCCGATCATGGTGAATGCCTTAGATTGCATAATAGCATTGACATGTCGATCCAAATTGACTATGTGGAATGCTCGCTCACTATTTGCATGAGTGCAGGTGTTGTCTGTGTCCTGCTGGCAATCTGTCTATCTGCTGACCTGATGTACCTGCTTGGGCCTTTGTTGTGTGTTGTCATACTTCGTGTTGCATTTGCCATCCTTTCTTGCAGACATTCTCTCTGCATGGGATCTGCCAGCATTCCTGTGTGCAGTATCTGAGCTCAGCCTTCTGCACTGCCTTGCCCAATGTCCTTGCATGCCACAAGCTTTGCACTGGTCCTGATACACTGGACAACTGCCAATTGGGTGAGTCAGACCACATTTGCCACAAGGCTTAGCAGACCTCTGAGCATTGGTTACCATACCGATTAATGTAGCTACCCCAATGCTTGTAATTGTTGGCACGAAGCCATGATGGCTTCAATTTTCCTTCCATCATTGAATAGTCGATCTATGGTGTGCCCTTTCTTCTTTTCTGGCAGGTCTTTTTGAAAGGCCTCTAGTGGGGTACACGTGATTACTAGCTCTATAATCCATTCTGACAATTCAATATTTGCAAAGTCACAATATTGAGCTTTGTCTCAGCACTTTGCAATAAACTGGTCAATGGACTTATCTTGCCTTTGCCAATAGGTCACAATCTCAAACCTATGTACTTGGAAATTTAGCTTTACCTTCGGTTGCTGCTCCAGGAATGTCCAGATCTTGTGAGGGTCCATCAGATCCTCATCTGACATTCCTGAGCTATTTAGCCATTTCAGACCCTTGTTGCCCAGTGCGAGTTTAATTTTGGTAGCTTGTTTCTCTGGTTCACTCACTTTTAGGTCCAGGAAACACAATTCCTTTTGCTCTCTGGATAGTTTAAATGCAGACGCTATGTCCGACACCTTCCAGTCCATAAATGAATATCTGAAAGCCATTGTCTTATTTTTATAAATATAGGACTTTTACAAGTAGTATTTTCCACAGAAACAGTTTTTTTTGTTTCCTTTTTAAGAGAGATTCGGTTTGTTTAGAACTGCCCCTTTTAAGAGTGAGTCTATAGCTTTCTTTGTTTGCACAGACAGGCTTTTTGTTGACACAGCTGTTCAATTTTTTTAAGAACTGTGAACTGCCTTTTTTTTTAAACATAGAAGTTTTTTTTTACGAGGGCTGGAGATTGCTGTACTGGCAGCTGCCACAAACAGGCTTTTACACAGAGCTGGACCTCCTGCTTGTTTTGGTTAGGCCCCACCCACAAAGAAATAAAAACAGAAAATCTAAAACAGTAATGGCTACTGCTTTTGCAGTTTTTTGACCCACTCTCAGATGAGAAGAAAGCTCTGATCTCCTGGCAAATCACCTGCTGTACTCACAGAGCTTCAACCTCCCAGGGTCCTGGATGTGTTCTTGGTTCACTGCAGTGTTGTGGGGTCTCTTGCTGGCTGCTCTCCTGCTGGATCTTCAGTCACTCAGATAGGCAGCTTGCTGTTCCTTGTTCTCTCACTTGATGTATTCTTCAGGAAAAATCAAACGTTGCCACGACGTGCTGTTTGGTGGTCTTCAGAAAAAATAAATAGATCCTGACGCTGCCGCCATGTAATATTACTTGTCCTTTAGTGCATGATCTGTTTTTAAGACTCACAGGCCTGCAAGTAATATCCAAAATAAACATGAGTTTTATTATAATTGAATTGGAACACATATAGATATATATATATACACACACACAAATAGCTACTGCACAAACTAGACTCGAACACTTCTCATTCTGATTAGATGATTAGATTAGAGATACAGCACTGAAACAGGCCCTTCGGCCCACCGAGTCTGTGCCGACCATCAACCACCCATTTATACTAATCCTACACTGATCCCATATTCCTACCAAACATCGCCACCTGTCCCTATATTTCCCTACCACCTACCTATACTAGTGACAATTTATAATGGCCAATTTACCTATCAACCTGCAAGTCTTTTGGCTTGTGGGAGGAAACCGGAGCACCCGGAGAAAACCCACGCAGACACAGGGAGAACTTGCAAACTCCACACAGGCAGTACCCAGAATCGAACCCGGGTCCCTGGAGCTGTGAGGCTGCAGTGCTAACCACTGCGCCACTGTGCCGCCCTCTGCGCCACTGAAGAAATTCCTTTGCATCTCTGAGCGCAACTCTGGTTTCTGTGATGTTTTGTGCTAGTTTTAAAAACATTGTGCTCGAAGCCAGCCCCACCCACAAACATGGCAATGCACCCGAGGTGGGTGAATTAATCACCATTGGGAGTTTCCTCCAATTGCACTTGTTTGCAGGTCTTCCAGGAAGCTCCAAAAATTAAGCTAGAATTTTAGGGCTCAAGGACACGAATAAGTACATTTTTAAAAGCTTTTAAATGTGATGTTTGTTTTAATTTACTAAGAAATTGACTAATATACTCCAATTTAACTGGAAAATTGTTTTATATATTTTTTAAAAAGTGAATGTCAGTAATTTAAAATCGGGTTACTCATTGATGCTGGTTTGACACTAATTAAAAAGGCTTACTTTGTGATAAATCCATTTTCAGCTATTTTAATCAAACTGCAAAAGACCAGAAATAAACAAAGACAGGCTGTCTTTTCTTTATTTGACAGGTTTACTTTTACTGTTATTTTGCAACTGGAAATTAACAGATGCACGAAGAATTTGAGAAAATTTGGATTCTATATTTTATGTTTTAAAGCAGAATTTCTCAATTTATAAATTAAAAACATAGAAAAATAGAGAAGTATGAAGATGAACTCTGCTGCTGTGAATATTTTCATTACGTAAAGACTAAGAAATACTGACAGTAATTACTAATGGCATTTTTTGTGCAATAAATTAAAGTTAAAGCAAGATATTCAAATAGAAAGACTTGCATTTCTTGTTTTTATTTCAGATTTCCAGCATCCGCAGTATTTTGCTTTTATGCTTGCATTTATATAATGCCTTTCACAATCTCAGGACATTCCAAAATCCTTTACAGCCAATAAAGCATAATCACTGTTGTAATGTAGAAAATGCAGTAAGATCTCTCAAACAGCAATGTGTTAGAACAAAGAACAAAGAAAATTACAGCACAGGAACAGGCCCTTCGGCCCTCCAAGCCTACGCCGATCCAGATCCTCTATCTAAACCTGTCGCCTATTTTCTAAGGGTCTGTATCTCTTTACTTCCTGCCCATTCATGTATCTGTCTAGATACATCTTAAAAGACGCTATCGTGCCCACGTCTACCACCTCCGCTGGCAATGCGTTCCATGCACCCACCACCCTCTGCGTAAAGAACTTTCCACGCATATCCCCCCTAAACTTTTCCCCTTTCACTTTGAACTCGTATCCCCTTGTAATTGAATCCCCCACTCTGGGAAAAAGCTTCTTGCTATCCACCCTGTCTATACCTCTCATGATTTTGTACACCTCAATCAGGTCCCCCCTCAACCTCCGTCTTTCTAATGAAAATAATCCTAATCTACTCAACCTCTCTTCATAGCTAGTGCCCTCCATACCAGGCAACATCCTGGTGAACCTCCTCTGCACCCTCTCCAAAGCATCCACATCCTTTTGGTAATGTGGCGACCAGAACTGCATGCAGTATTCCAAATGTGGCCGAACCAAAGTCCTATACAACTGTAACATGACCTGCCAACTCTTGTACTCAATACCCCGTCCGATGAAGGAAAGCATGCCGTATGCCTTCTTGACCACTCTATTGACCTGCGTTGCCACCTTCAGGGAACAATGGACCTGAACACCCAAATCCCTCTGTACATCAATTTTCCCCAGGACTTTTCCATTTACTGTATAGTTCACTCTTGAATTGGATCTTCCAAAATGCATCACCTCGCATTTGCCCTGATTGAACTCCATCTGCCATTTCTCTGCCCAACTCTCCAATCTATCTATATTCTGCTGTATTCTCTGACAGTCCCCTTCACTATCTGCTACTCCACCAATCTTAGTGTCGTCTGCAAACTTGCTAATCAGACCACCTATACTTTCCTCCAAATCATTTATGTATATCACAAACAACAGTGGTCCCAGCACGGATCCCTGTGGAACACCACTGGTCACACGTCTCCATTTTGAGAAACTCCCTTCCACTGCTACTCTCTGTCTCCTGTTGCCCAGCCAGTTCTTTATCCATCTCGCTAGTACACCTTGGACCCCAAGCGCCTTCACTTTCTCCATCAGCCTACCATGGGGAACCTTATCAAACGCCTTACTGATGTCCATGTATATGACATCTACAGCCCTTCCCTCATCAATCAACTTTGTCACTTCCTCAAAGAATTCTATTAAGTTGGTAAGACATGACCTTCCCTGCACAAAACCATGTTGCCTATCACTGATAAGCCCATTTTCTTTCAGATGGGAATAGATCCTATCCCTCAGTATCTTCTCCAGCAGCTTCCCTACCACTGACGTCAGGCTCACTGGTCTATAATTACCTGGATTTTCCCTGCTACCCTTCTTAAACAAGGGGACAACATTAGCAATTCTCCAGTCCTCCGGGACCTCACCCGTGTTTAAGGATGTTGCAAAGATATCTGATAAGGCCCCAACTATTTCCTCTCTCGCTTCCCTCAGTAACCTGGGATAGACACCATCCGGACCTGGGCACCTGTCCACCTTAATGCCTTTTAGAATACCCAACACTTCCTCCCTCCTTATGCCAACTTGACCTAGAGTAATCAAACATCTGTCCCTAACCTCAACATCCGTCATGTCCCTCTCCTCGGTGAATACCGATGCAAAGTACTCGTTTAAAATCTCACCCATTTTCTCTGACTCCACGCATAACTTTCCTCCTTTGTCCTTGAGTGGGGGCCAATCCTTTCTCTAGTTACCCTCTTGCTCCTTATATATGAATAAAAGGCTTTGGGATTTTCCTTAACCCTGTTTGCGAAAGATATTTCATGACCCCTTTTCGCCCTCTTAATTCCTCGTTTCAGATTGCGCCTACAATCCCAATATTCTTTCAAAGCTTCGTCTTTCTTCAGCCGCCTAGACCTTGTGTATGCTTCCTTTTTCCTCTTAGCTAGTCTCACAATTTCACTTGTCATCCATGGTTCCCTAATCTTGCCATTTCTACCCCTCATTTTCACAGGAACATGTCTCTCCGGCACGCTAATCAACCTCTCTTTAAAAGCCTCCCACATATCAAATGTGGATTTACCTTCAAACAGCTGCTCCCAATCTACATTCCCCAGCTCCTGCCGAATTTTGGTATAGTTGGCCTACCCCCAATTTAGCACTCTTCCTTTAGGACCACTCTCGTCTTTGTCCATGAGTATTCTAAAACTTACGGAATTGTGATCACTATTCCCAAAGTAGTCCCCTACTGAAACGTCAACCACCTGGCCCGGCTCATTCCCCAACACCAGGTCCAGTATGGCCCCTTCCCGAGTTGGACTATTTACATACTGCTCTGGAAAGCCCTCCTGGATGCTCCTTACAAATTCTGCTCCATCTAGACCTCTAACACTAAGTGAATCCCAGTCAATGTTGGGAAAGTTAAAATCTCCTATCACCACCACCCTGTTGCTCCAACAGCTTTCCATAATCTGTTTACATATTTGTACCTCTATCTCACGCTTGCTGTTGGGAGGCCTGTAGTACAGCCCCAACATAGTTACCGCACCCTTCCTATTTCTGAGTTCTGCCCATATTGCCTCACAGCTCGAGTTCTCCATAGTGCCTTCCTTCAGCGCAGCTGTGATATCCTCTTTGACCAGTAATGCAACTCCTCCACCCCTTTTACCTCCCTCTCTATCCCGCCTGAAGCATTGGTATCCTGGGATATTTAGTTGCCAATCATGCCCTTCCCTCAACCAAGTCTCAGTAATAGCAATAACATCATACTCCCAGGTACTAATCCAAGCCCTAAGTTCATCTGCCTTACCTATTACACTTCTTGCATTAAAACAAATACACCTCAGACCACCAGTCCCTTTGCTTTCATCATCTGCTCCCTGCCTACTCTTTCCCTTAGTCACGCTGACTTCATTATCTAGTTCCTTACAGGCTTTAGTTACTACATCCTTACTCTCCACTGACCTCATTTGGTTCCCATCCCCCTGCCACATTAGTTTAAACCCTCCCCAACAGCGTTAGCAAAAGCACCCCCAAGGACATTGGTTCCAGTCCGGCCCAGGTGTAGACCGTCCAATTTGTAATAGTCCCACCTCCCCCAGAACCGGTCCCAATGTCCCAAAAATCTGAACCCCTCCCTCCTGCACCATCTCTCAAGCCACGCATTCATCCTGACTATTCTTTCATTTCTACTCTGACTATCACGTGGCACTGGTAGCAATCCTGAGATTACTACCTCTGAGGTCCCACTTTTTAACTTGGCTCCTAACTCCCTAAATTCTGCTCACACTGAAGAATGCCTGCAGAGTCTCATCGACAGGTTTGCGTCTGCCTGCAATGAATTTGGCCTAACCATCAGCCTCAAGAAAACGAACATCATGGGGCAGGATGTCAGAAATGCTCCATCCATCAATATTGGCGACCACGCTCTGGAAGTGGTTCAAGAGTTCACCTACCTAGGCTCAACTATCACCAGTAACCTGTCTCTAGATGCAGAAATCAACAAGCGCATGGGTAAGGCTTCCACTGCTATGTTCAGACTGGCCAAGAGAGTGTGGGAAAATGGCGCACTGACACGGAACACAAAAGTCCGAGTGTATCAGGCCTGTGTCCTCAGTACCTTGCTCTACGGCAGCGAGGCCTGGACAACGTATGCCAGCCAAGAGCGACGTCTCAATTCATTCCATCTTCGCTGCCTTCGGAGAATACTTGGCATCAGGTGGCAGGACTATATCTCCAACACAGAAGTCCTTGAAGCGGCCAACATCCCCAGCTTATACACACTACTGAGTCAGCGGCGCTTGAGATGGCTTGGCCATGTGAGCCGCATGGAAGATGGCAGGATCCCCAAAGACACATTGTACAGCGAGCTCGCCACTGGTATCAGACCCACCGGCCGTCCATGTCTCCGTTATAAAGACGTCTGCAAACGCGACATGAAATCGTGTGACATTGATCACAAGTCGTGGGAGTCAGTTGCCAGCATTCGCCAGAGCTGGCGGGCAGCCATAAAGACAGGGCTAAATTGTGGCGAGTCGAAGAGACTTTGTAGTTGGCAGGAAAAAAGACAGAGGCGCAAGGGGAGAGCCAACTGTGCAACAGCCCCAACAAACAAATTTCTCTGCAGCACCTGTGGAAGAGCCTGTCACTCCAGAATTGGCCTTTATAGCCACTCCAGGCGCTGCTTCACAAACCACTGACCACCTCCAGGCGCGTATCCATTGTCTCTCGAGATAAGGAGGCCCAAAAGTAAAAAAAAAGTAAAGGACCTCATCCCGTTTTTTACCTATATCATTGGTGCCTATGTGCACAACGACAACTGGCTGTTCATCCTCCCCCTTCAGAATGTTCTGCAGCCGATCTGAGACATCCCTGACCCGTGCACCTGGGAGGCAACATACCATTCGGATCACCTAATCTGGATTTGTGATGCCAACTAAGGGATAAAGATTCATCAGGACACCAGGGATAACTCCCCTGCTCTTCCTCTAAATAGTGCCATGCAATCTTCTACGATCACCTGAGAGGGCAGACAGGGCCTCCCTCAGTAGTGCTGTGGAGTGCCAGCCTACATATTTGTGCTCAAGTCCTGGAGAGGGAACCTGAACTCATAATCTGCTGATACAGAAGCAAGCATGTTACCAACTAAGCCATAGCACCATCACACTGGTACTACTTTCTAAAAAGGCCTGTTAGCTTCTGTATTGATGTGGCAATCATAATGGGAACACCACCACCTGTAAGTTCCCCTCTGAGCCACACACCATCCTGACTTGGAACTATATCGCCGTTCCTTCAATGTCACTGGGTCAAAATCCTGGAATTCCCTTCCTAACTACAGTGTGGGTGTACCTACCTCACATGGACTGCAGCGGTTCAAGAAGGCAGCTCACCACCACCTTCTCAACTGCAATTAGGGATGGACAATAAATGCTGGCCCAGCCAGCGACTTCCACATCCCAGGAACCAATAAATAAAAATGACATTCAAGCACAACAGGTTTGTCCTGAAGGCTTAGTCAAGTGATATATCCTCCCAGGAACTACCACAGCCAAGACTTTCCAACCACAACTGTTGAATTTACCTTGTCTCAAGTTCGATCAGCCACCCATAAGTGCCCATTTTTCAGTGAAGCTTCATGTTATACTTTACAGCATAATCGAAAAACCCAGTGTTTTTTAAAATTTTATCTTGCTTTGATGTTATCTTCCAGAGATCTGCTTTTCCACTTGATGTCTCAACAGCTTCTTGTTTATACCACGACAGTGCTTTTAAGCCATTGGGTGTCATATTGAATCTGTGGTTTCTGATGCAGACATCTACACATCTGAATTTATCCCATTTTGAGAGTGAACAGGTGATCAAATTTTCAAAAGATTTTATTGATTTTAACTGAAGACAAGTGTCAGAGATTTGGAAATTTTCGGAACAGGAGGAGGTTATTAGCACAATAACCAACTCGTTTCTTGATTGATTTCAATCTCCTGTCCTCCCTTTTCACCAGATCCATCGATTCTCTCTTACCAGGATCAGCTTAGCTCAGTTGCCAGGATTTTTACCTTTGTGTCCAAAGTTCCAGCTCCACAGGTGATTTTCTACATTCACAGTAAAGATTTTGCCACTGGTGTTGAATGTTCAAATTTTTTTTTTAACACATTCTGGGTTAAAGTTTATTTGACTTTGCTGCTTGGCTTGATTTTTGCTTTTCAAACATAATTATCCTCAGCTGTTCATTTTAAGGAGAAATTACTGCCCTTATTGTATAACTTACTAATGGAGAAATGTTGATGCTAGAGGACTTCCCACGTGATCAATGCATGAAAAGACCGGGCAGACCCTGGACTGACCTGCAGCCTCTGCAGTGGTATAGTCCGTTAGTAGATCACAGGCAAGGCAGTGATCGATTGGCCATAGTAATTTGAGTGAGGGGCAATGGAAATCTGCCGGGGATTCTCCTCCAGACGTACAGTACAGTTAGTATACTTAGCTACTGAGTTTCTGGGGTTTTGCTGCGTCTATGTTTATAGAGCCACTTCCTTCAGAAATACCAAGGTAGAAATTTGTCAGTGCCCAGTTTTGGGCATGAAGATGGTGATGAGGGCACATTGTGTGCCTGCTGGGATACCCGATGCCTTGATCTTCATTAATTGGGTGAGCTGCCGGCGTCTCTTACACCTCCACAGCCTGCTTGCCCATTCGAACAAAAAAAATCTCAGGCCACAGCCCAAAGATAAAACCTGAGAGGGGTGAAGTGGAAACAGGATGGGGTTGAGGGGAGGGGGAACATGATTGGGATACTGTGCTGTTGGGATAGCACTCTTGATCCTTTTGGTTCCAGAGCGATGTTTTCTTTTAGAAAGAAAACCCCTTGGTGGTGACCACAGGTTAGGCCGCAGCAATCGGTGAAGAGTCTGCCTCGCTCACTGGAAACCAATTTCACAAAGGGAGCCTTTAACAGGCATTAGGACACTTAGTAAAATATGCAAGGGCCCTAATGTTTGTGGCGGTGCCAGGGAAATCTAGGAAATGGCTCTGATGATTTTAACATAGCTTGACTCTCGATGCAGATTGGGTGTGGGCTAATTCGTTATAGTTGTGCTCGTTTTGTGCTCAAAAAATGTCGCAACGCAAAACCAACCTTTACCCCAATAACTCAGTCTGCCTAACTGGCCTCAACAATGGAATAAGTAAAAAAAAGCAAATTGACTCTTAATTATTTTGCAAATAGTTTCTGCAACTTGCGGGAGTTCTATTGTTGCCCTTACAGTAAACGGATGTTCTTGAATGGTAGACTGCCTTTGTTCAGTCCAATTTTCTTATAGACAATCAATTGCTTTAGAAGTGATGATGTTCCTGTCCATTAAGTAGCTGGAAACTGGAGTTTCAATTTACTACCCTTGCCGTTATAATCACTATTATGTTATCTAGCTTTTGGAAATTACTTTCCCAGTAAGTATTGAGGATAAAATTCTTGATCCATTAGACTTTATTTGAAATCAATTACCAGCCTGTCTATCAAGGTGAAAGAAGATTTGATAATGATTGAAGTGACTATCCACCAGGTGCATCTAAGTTAAAGACAATCAGACACTTTATGGAAGTTGTTCAGTGTTTTAGAGAAGATTTAAAAACTGCTGTTACTGGCAAAGTGGAACACACAGGCCCCAAGCATTCAAAACAACTCGTGGTTAATCATCTTCCTGAAAGTGATCCTGCAGAGCATACAGCCAGCATCCCAATTAATACAAAGAAACGTTATTACATTTTATATGCCCAGAAGCATTATTTGTTCTGAGAGATTAATAGAAATTTCATCGACTGTATATTCAGAATAAGTAACTGAAACTACTTTAATTAGAATGCAACACTGCTTCTATCAGCACGACAAGTAATTACATCAATAGGAATGTTTACCTCCAGCATCCTAAATCCATCTGTTGGTCTGATCTCATCGTACAATCCAACAAGGAATGCCGGGAGCAAGGTGTCCTCCATTAACAGATTATTCATTAGGAGATTGCACATTCGTAGCTATGGAATTGCAATGGTGGAGTGAACAGTTGTCTTCTTACATTTGGTACCACAGGAATATTGGCTGATCAGGAACCAACATACAATGATCCTCGATAATTTTAATATCATTATTGTCATGTAAATATTCAAAAAGACTGTCAATAGTTGCTGCAGCCGTATCAGTGATTGTTTACAGCATCTTCAGTAGTTGGGTGGAAAAGCAAGAAATGCCAGCTAAAATCAACCAAAATCGACCATGATTTCTGGAGGAGTCACTTTATTCATTAGGTTGCTACATGAAAAGGTATTGGAAAGTTGGCTCAGGTAAATAAAGATCCCAGTTACTGCAGAGAAGGAGGAACCAGATTACATAATGAGTAGTGAAGACTGTGCTGCTGTGTAAGGAAGGAAGAAGCCTTGTTCAGACATTAAGACAGTTTCTCTTTTAAATTGCAGTTAACAGTTAAGGCAAACCTGAGTGATTGCTCTATCAATTATATATTTTTAAAGAGAATTAACTTGGGAAATCTATGTGGGTAAAGAAATAAAAGCGGTTGCAGGCCATCGAGTCATAGAGTTATACAGGACAGAAACAGACCTTTCGGCCCATCGTGTCTGTGCTGGCCATCAAGCACCTATCTATTCTAATCCCATTTTCCAGCACTTGGTCCATAGCCTTGTATGCTATAGTGTTTCAAGTGCTCATCTAAATACTTCTTAAATGTTGTGAGGGTTCCTGCCTCTACCACCTCTTCAAGCAGTGTGTTCCAGATTCCAACCACCCTCTGGGTGAAAAATGTTTTCCTCAAATCCCTCTAAACCTCCTGCCTCTTACCTTAAATCTATGCCCCCTGGTTATTGAGCCCTCCGCTAAGCAAAAATGTTTCTTCCTATCTATCCTATCAATGTCCCTCATAATTTTGTACACCTCAATCATGTTCCCCCCTCAGCCTTCTCAGCTCTAAGTAAAACAACCCTAGCCTTTTCTGTCTCTCTTCAGAGCTGAAATGCTCCAACCCAGGCAACATCCTGGTGAATCTCCTCTGCACCCTGTCCAGTGCAATCATATCCTTCCTATAGTGTGGTGCCCAGAACTGTACACAGTACTCCAGCTGTGGCCTAACTAGTGTTTTATGCAGCTCCATCATAACCTCCCTGCTCTTATATTCTATGCCTCAGCTAATAAAGGCAAGTATCTCATATGCCTTCCTTACAACCTTATCTACCTGTGCTGCTGCCTTCAGTTATCTATGGATAAGTACATCAAGGTCCCTCTGACCTTCTGTGCTTCCTAGGGTCCTACCATCCATTGTATATTCCCTTGCTTTGTTAGTCCTCCCAAAATGTATCACCTCACATTTCTCAAGATTAAATTCCATTTGCCACTGCTCTGCCCATCTTACCAGCCCATCTATATCGTCCTGTAATCTAAGGCTTTCCTCCTCACCATTTACGACATCACCAATTTTCATGTCATCTGCGAACTTACTGATCATACCTCCTATATTCATGTCTAAATCATTAATGTACACTACAAACAGCAAGGGTCCCAGCACCGATCCCTGCAGTACACCACTGGTCACAGGCTTCCAATTGCAAAAACAACCCTTGCCCATTACCCTCTGCCTCCTGCCACGAAGCAAATTTTGGATCCAAATTGTCAAATTGCCCTGGATCCCATGGGCTCTTACCTTCTTAACCAATCTTCCATGTGGGACCTTATCAAAAGCCTTACTGAAGTCCATGTAGACTATATCAACTGCTTTACCCTCATCTACACATCTAGACACTTCCTCAAAAATTTCAATCAAGTTTGTTAGACTAAAAAGGCTAGATCTTCGGATCAAATCTCTAGTGCACTGTTAAACTTAGTGATGGAGAGAGCAGCAGCAACGGCAGTGGATAAACAGAGCAGGGGAGAAGCAGATCTGATTGGAAGCAGCAGTAGGGGCAGCGTGCCTTCCACTGTGTATTCCAATAAAAGTAAGGAGTGCATCACAGGACAGAAGATATTTGTGGGGTGACCTGATCACAGACACCAGCAGCAGTGGCAGAGGATTAATAGGGAGAGAGCGAGAGAGAGCGCGCAGGGGAACCGTGAGGACTGATAGGTATATTTCCAAAAAAATAAGGAGTGATATCAGAGGACAGCAGGTAGGTAATTGGCTGGTGAGTTTTAAGGCTTTTTTTTCTCTAAACTAGGGCAGTGGTTTAAACTTGGACTGGGAAACTATAAAGGACTGTATTAAATTTATAGCTTAGCTAGTTAAACAAAATTACTAAAATTTCAATGGGGCAAGTCTAACAGTAAATGAATTAGTATTTAGCATATTTGCACAGAGCAGGTCTAGATTCATTCTTTAAAATCTGTAGTTTAAACAAGGTGCTAAATAGATTCTAAAAGAGGGAATTGAGATTTTTTAGATTATGGATGGGCAGCTGAGACCTGTTGCTTGCAATTCCTGTGCCATGTGGGAAATTCAGGATACTTCATGTGTCTTGCGGAACTGCTTCAGCTCAAGTTCAGGATTTTCGAGCTTGAGGGGCAGCTGGAGTCGCAGCAGAGCATCAGGGAGGATGAGAGTTTCCTGGATCATAGATTCCTGGAAATGGTCACTCCACAGGCAGTGAGAGTTCAGGATAGGAGATAGATGGCCATCTGGAAGAATAGGAAGAGGCAGGAGGTGCAGGAGTCTTTGGGTTGTGTGTCACTCTCAAACCAGTACTCATCAGTGGAGATTGCTGAGAGTGATAATACCTTAAAGGAGTGCAATCCAGACCATGGCACCAATGGGAAAGTGACTGCACAGGAGGAAAGAGCAAAGAGTAGAAATGCAGTTGTTATATAATATTACATTGCTGGGGAGACAACCATTTCTGTAATTGCAATCATGAGTCCCTGGTGCCAGGGTAAAGGACATCACAAAGAGGGTGCAGAATATTCAGCAGGGGGAAATGAGTGAACCAGAAGTTGTGGTACACGTCAGTACCGATGACATAGGGAGGGAAGGTATTGAGGTCCTACGATCAGATTTTCAGGAATTAGGGAGGAAGTTAAAAAGTAGGCATTGGAATTTAGTAATCTCTGGATTACTCCAGTGCTACCTCCTAGCGTGAGTAGAGATAGAAAGATAGAGAGGATTAATGTGTGGCTTGAGGCAAGGTGCAGGAGGGAGGGATTCAGATTCTTGGGACATTGGGACAGGTTCTTGAGTAGGAGACACCTATTGAACAGGGATGGGATTGCACCTCAACAGGACTGGGACCAGCGCCCTCGCAAAGAGGTTCATTAGTGTGGCTGGGGAGAGTTTAAACTAAATTGGCCTAGGCATGGGCACCAGCATAAACAAGTAGAAAAGAGGAATAAGGTGAACAAAGTGAGGGTATTGGATAGTAGAGAAGGAAGTAGTACCATATCAGACAGGAGCAGACTAAGAAGAACTACAAGGAATACAAGGATAGGTTTAGAATGCATGAATGTGAATGTATGTCTGTATGTGAATGCATGAAGTGTGGTGGATAAGGTTAGTGAGCTACAAGCACAAATAGCCGTGTAGGAATATGATGTCGTGACAATAACGGAAACGTGGCTTAAAATGGTGAGGACTGGGCACTTAATATTCAAGACACAAATGGCGAGATTTTATCCATCTCGTGCCTTTTCCGACGGCGGAACCAAAAATTGGTGGCACTTCCGCTCCCTCCCTTTTTACCAGTTCCCACGTGATTATTATTTAAAATTAAAGTTCCGGTGGCGGGCACGGGAGACACGTGTGATCATGCGGCGGGGAACGCTTTTCATTGACGGAAACCACCGTCATTCTGCGAAGCACCATTTACGGCAGGGCTTTAAATCAGTCTTCATTACAATCATGGAGGATCATCAGCTTTGCCGATTTTCTTCAGAAGGCAGAGATTTCTAGGTTCTTTGCCTTAAATTAGTTTAATTTCTTACATACCTTCACCTGTCTTTACACAGCTCCCACACGATCGCCACCTCCCTTTGATTTTGTCATCACCTTTTCATCTTTCCATCGCCGCCACCACTGAGAATGCTAGGCCATTCTCTCCTCCGCATTCCAGGCATCCACAACCCTACCCTCTCAATCCAACCCCCGCCTCACCCCCAACAGAATCGCCCTCCTGGTCCTGAGCCTGGAGAAAACATCCATTCCAATGTTGCTGTTCCCTATGCCGAAGTAGTCAAGAAAGAAAACCAATGACCTCAAACACGACTGGTGCATGCCACCTTTAAACGAACGTGAACTGGGTGCTACCAGATTCCTGTGCACTGCTGACTGGATCTGGCAGGTGGGACTTAATTTCAATTAATAATAAGGTAATAAGTATTCATGGTATGCAAATGTATGAAAACCTGGAACGCACTACCTGACAGCGTGAGGTTTGACATGCTGCAAACACGCTCAAATTGAATCCGCCATCGGAAAATTGAAATATCACTTGCCACCTAATTAGTCACCCCACCCACCACGAATTCCACTCTTGCAGCCCCCATAAAATTTCCCTAAAGTGTTCAGAAAAGATAGGGAGGGAGTAAAGGGAGGTGGGTGACAGTACTGATTAGGGAAGACATTGCAGTGCTGGAAAGAGAGGATGTCCTTGAGGGGACAAAGACAGAATCCATTTGCTTAGAGTTGAGAAGCAAAAAGGGGATAATCACGCTACTGAAGGTATTCTATAGGCCTCCAAATAGTGAGAGAGAGAGATAGAGGAGCAAATCAGCAGGGAAATCACAGACATGTGCAAGAACTAGAGTGGTGAAATTGGGGGACTTGAATTACCCAAATACCATTTGGAATAGTGTTAGAGTAAAGTGTAATGAGGGGGAGGAATTTTTGAAATATGTTCAGGAGAACTTCCTTGAACAGTTCAACTAGAAATGAGGCATTGCTGGATCTGGTGCTGGGGAATGAGGGCCTAGATATTATGTGGCTCCCTGAGCTAGGGTTGGAGGTGGTGGGGGGTGCATGGAGTATTCAAAGGCAGAGGTGGGCTTTCCCCTGCCTTTTTGGCTCAGTGCCGGAAGTCCTGTCTCCAACACAAAATCCAGCCAGGGGTGGGCCAAGTGACCAAGTGTCTTTGGGGGAGCACTTGGGTAAGAGTGATCATCATATCATAAGGTTTAGATTAGTAATGGAGAAGAGTAAGAACTTTTGAATGGGAAGAGGGATAACTTCAAGAGATCTAGCGAGGGCAAAATGAAACCAAAGATTGACAGGAAAAACTGTAACTAAACAATGGGTGGTTTTTAAGGAGGAGATATTTCAGGTACATTCCAACAAGAGGGAACAGTAGGGGAACCAAAGCCAAGGCTCCTTGGATGTCGAGGGAGATAGAATATGATGAAACAAAAACGGTGTATGATGCATGTCAAGTGAATTCTTCAAGTGAGAACCAGGCCAAATACAATAAGTTGAGAGGGAAGCGAAGAGGAAAATAAGACTGGCAAAGAGAAAATATGACAATAGAATGGCAGTTAACATAAAGAGGAAGCCAAAAATCTTCGACTGAGTGTAAGTAGTAAGTGGATAGTAAGAGGCAGTTTGGGTCCTGTTGGGGACGAAGAGGGAATATACTCTTACAGGCGTAGGGCAAGGCTAGAATACTTAATGAGTACTTTGTATCGGTGTTTACTAAAGAAGAAAATGCTGACAAAATATTGGTAGAAGTGGAGATGGTAGAGGTAATGGATGGGGTGAACATTGATAGGCAGGGTGTACTAGAAAGGCTGGCTATGCTTAGAGTGGAAAAGTTGCCTGATCCAGATGGCTTGCATCCCGGGTTACTAAAGGAAATGTGTTGGGGGGTGGGGGTGGAGATAGCAGAAGGGCTTGCCATAATCTTCCAATCTATCCTCAATATGAGAGAGGTGCCAAAGGATTGGAGAGTGGCAAATGTGACGCCCTTATTCAGGAAAGAGTGTGAGAGCATTCCTAGTAACTACAAGCCAGTCAGTTTAACATCAGTGGTGGGTAAGATTTTAAAAACAATAGTCAGGGGAAAAAATCTACATGCACTTGGAGAGGTTTCAGTTAATTAAGGAAAGCCAGGACAGATTTGGAAAAGGCAGGTTGTGTTTGACGAATCTAATTGAATTTTTTGATGAAGTAACAGAGAAAGTTGATGCAGGGGATTTGGTGAATGTTGTCTATATGGATTTTAAGAAAGTGTTTGACAAAGTACCACATAAAAGGCTGGATATCATAATTGAGGCTCATGGAATAGGAGGGTCAGTGTCCAATTGGATAAGAAATTGGCTTAAGGACAGAAAACAGCGAGTCGTGGTAAATGGTTGTTCTTTAGACTGGAGTATGGTAGACAGTGGTGTTCCTCAAGGGTCAATGCCAGGACCATTGCTTTTTTATATATATATATATCAATGACTTGGATATTGGAATAGATATTAACATTTCAAAATTTGCCAATGATAGAAAACTTGGAATTGTGGCAAAAAGTGAGGATGATACCAATCGACTGCAACAGGACATTGATAGGCTAGCAGAATCAGCAGACAAGCAGCAGATGGAATTTAATACAGAGAAGTGAGAGGTGATGCATTTTGGTAGAAGGGATAGGGAGAGGCAAAACATACTTAATGGCACAGTTGTAAAGTGTGTGCAGGATCAGAGGAACCTGGGGGTGCTTGTGCATAAGTCTTTGAAAGTGGCAGGACATATTGAGAGAGTGGTTAGCAGAGCATATGGGATCTTGAGCATCATAAATAGAGGCATTGAGTACAAAAGCAGGGAAGTTATGCTGAACCTTTATAAAGCTCTTGTTAGTCCCCAACTAGAGTATTGCATCCAGTTCTCGTCACCACACTTTAGGAAGGATGTGAGGATCCTTGAGAGGGTGAGGAGGAGATTTGCCAGAATGGTTCCAGGGATGAGGGATTTTAGTTACAAGGTTAGGTTGGAAAAGCTGAGGTGGTTCTCCTTGCAGCAAAGGAGACTGAGAGGAGATTTGATAGAGGTGTAGAAGATTATGACAGGTTTAGATAAGGTAGACAAAGAAAAGCTGTTCCCATTAGATGATGATACAAGGACTAGGAGACACAGATTTAAGGTTTTGGGCAAGAAATGCAGGGGGATGTGAGGAAGAACTTTTATAACGCAGTGAATGGTAATGACCTGGAACTCGCTGCTTATGAGGGTGGTGGAAGCAAAGACAATGAATGATTTCAAAAGGAAATTAGATGAGCATTTGAGGGAAATAAACTTACGGGGCGACAGGGATACAGTGGGGAAATGGGATTGGCTGGATTTCTGTATAGAGAGCTGGCATGGATTTGATAGGCTGAATGGCCTCCTTCTGCGCTGCAATGACTCTATGTAAAATGCTGATATTCTACATTTATCATGTGCTTCAAAGTCCCTGATGATACATTACCATGAGATTGTTTGCTTATTTTGCAATGTAACAAACATCACTTTTCCTGAAATCTCCTATAACCACTTCCCACCTATTTCTTTAATAATTCCAACCCTGGAGTTATTTGTCTCCTTTGGCTTCAAAGTGTGTATTTTGTCACTTTTCCAACACATTTTCATGCATAATACTCATCTAATTCTCTCCCCAGGAATGTCTGGGAAGGTTATAGACCAGGAGCTAGATGACATTGTATTGTGCATTGAAAGCACCATGTTTAGCCTTGTCTTAGAGAACTTCTTTTCAAATATAATGCATCCAGCTAATTGGATTTTTAGCTTTGACCAGTCGATTTGTTAAGGAACTAAACTTACCTGCTGGTTAGATTTACATACAGCTGTTGTTACGTAGGAGTATGGCTTTTCATTTATTCTTGAGTAGTTATCAGTTAAATTTATACCCAAGATACATGGAAACAGGATGTTTGAATACATGCTGTCTATTGTGCTATAATTGTCTTGTCATTTAGTTCAACTGCAGACTTGAAAAGGGTTTTGAAAATGAAAAGAACACTTTTAATTGTTTAATCATCGTTTAAGGATTAACATATGTCAAAAGGCACATGAATAGATCACTTGATTGACGTAATAATATCAATCTGAAAGTAATTTCTGTTTTACTATTTCTTTGGAGAGGTTCCAGAGAGAAAGAACAAAAATGATTGTGGGACCCCAAGTGGTGAGGAGAGAGTAACAAAACTGAACTCACTTCCATTTTTGAAAAGTCAAACACTTGGACCCCTCACGGGGATTTTTCCCGATTGTCTATTGTAACTTTGGTGGAAACCATGGGAAGCAGCAGAAACATTTGTCCCATTTCACCGGAATTTCTGCCATCGAAATTATGGTGGCTAATCAGGAAAATTTGTACAAAAACTCTATCCTCCGAGTCTTTCAAGTGATGAAAGACATAAACAGCATTAATATAATCAATTTAGATTACTAGAAATGTTGATGTAGAATAAACTTTAATAAGCATTAAACTAAATGTGTGGGGGGAGGAGGGTTCAGATGAAGGGGTATTTAGAAATCTAAAGAGAAATATCAGGCTTGATTTTATGGAAGAGGCGGGGCTCCCGGTGATGGGCCAAAAAGGCTGGGGGAACCCAACTCGGCCTTTTCACAGCCCACCCCCCTGCCCCGGCGTGATCCTTCATTGTTCTGGAAGCAAGGTTTCCGGCGCCGGGATCTCCATCCCTTTAAAGATGAGGATTCCGCCTCCAATAGCCAATCACGGGGCTGGCAGCTCAGCAACATTGGCAGTGCTACCAGGAGCGATGGTCACTGCTAGTACTGCAGAGACCTTGGACCCAGGCCCGGCACTGGAACCATGGACCTCAGGCAAGTGAAGCAAGGTTGCCAGGGCCAGTCTGGAAGGCCCCGGTGAGGTGGGGTGGGTTGGAGGGGGGTGCTCATAAAGTCCAGGGGGAGGGGAGTCCTGAGAGGTGCATTGTTTCCTGGCTGGGCCCGTCGATGGGCCACAGATTGCCCATGAAGGAAGGACCCCCAAGCCCGTAGGGAGGACGCCTCGTTTTACAAGGTGTTCTCACCAGGTGGTGGAAGCCCATCCTGCTGCTGGTTAAATCCCAGTGCCGGGGGGGTGGGGTTAGTAGAGGCCCTTAAGTGGCCATTAGTCGGCCTATCCCACCCCTGGGAAGTTGCTTGGCGACAAGGCGGTGACGGCCCTGTTTAACAGAAATGCATTCCACTAAAAGCAAAAAGCTCAGCAAGAAAGATCCATCTGTGACTTACTAAGGAAGTTAGGGATAGTATTAGATTAAAAGAAGTAGCTTATAATGTGAAAGAAGAATATTAGTAAGCCTGAGGATTGGGAGTTTTTAGAAATCAGCAAAGGGCCACCAAAAATTATGGAAATCATCGAATCAAAGAAAGTTTAAGGCACAGAAAGAGACCACTTGGCCCATCATGTCTGTCCCGGCCGAAAAATGATTCCCTTATTCCAATGTCACCTTCCAGCATTTGGACCGTAGCCCTGCAGATTACGGCACTTGAGGTGCATATCCAGACTCCTTTTGAATGAGTTGAGGGTCTCTACCTCAACTACCCTTTCAGGCAGTGAGTTCCAGATCCCCACCACCCACTGGGTGAAAAGGTTTTTCCTCATCTCCCCTCTAATTTTTCTACCAATCACTTTAAATCTATGCCCCCTAGGCACTGACCGCTCTGCTAAGGTGAATAAACCGTTCACCTCCACTCTATCCAGGCCCCTCACAATTTTGTACATTTCAATCAGATCTCCCCTCAGTCTTCTCTGTTCTAAGGAAAACAACACCAGCCTATCCAATCTTTCCTCATAGCTGCATTTTTCTAGTCCTGGCAACATCCTCGTAAATCTCCTCTGTACCCTCTCTCGTGAAATTACATCCTTTCTGTAATGAGGTGACCAGAACTGCACACAGTACTCAAGTTGTGGCCTAACCAATGAGTTATACAGTTCCAGCATAACTTCCCTGCTGTTATATTCTATACCTCGGCTCATAAAGGAAAGGATTCCATATGCCTTCTTAATCACCTTATCGGCCTGTCCTGCTACCTTCAGGGATCTGTGGACATTCAGTTCAAGGTCCCTCACTTCCTCTACACTTCTCAGTATTTTCCCATTTATCGTGTATTCCTTTGCCTTGTTTGACCTCCCCAAATGCATCATCTCACACTTCACCAAGTTGAATTCCATTTGCCACTTTTCCGCCTATCTGACCAGACCATCAATATCTTCCTGCAGTCTACAGCTATCCTCCTTGCTAACTACCACATGGCCAATCTTTGTGTCTTCTGCAAACTTCTTGATTATGCCCCCTACATTTACATCTAAATCATTAATATATACCACAGAAAGCAGGGGATTGAGCGCTGTTAAACACCAC
Organism: Heterodontus francisci; assembly: GCF_036365525.1. NCBI lineage: Eukaryota > Metazoa > Chordata > Chondrichthyes > Heterodontiformes > Heterodontidae > Heterodontus > Heterodontus francisci. Next base: position 71,524,434 of record NC_090397.1, read on the forward strand.
TGGAAACAGGCTCCAGTCGCTAAAACAGCAGTCAATAATTATCAAAGAAGGGTCACTGACCCGAAACGTTAACTCTGCTTCTCTTTCCACAGATGCTGCCAGACCTGCTGAGTATTTCCAGCATTTCTTGTTTTTATTTTAGTCAACAATTACCCTTTGTTTCCTGCCACTGAGCCAATTTTGTATCGACCTTGCTGCATTTCCCTGGATCCCATGGGATTTTATTTTTCTAACCAGTCTGCCATGTGGGACCTAGTCAAAAGTCTTGCTAAAATCCATGTAGACCACATCAACTGCACTACCCTCATCTATCTTCCTTATTACTTCTTCAAAATATTCAATCAAGTTGGTCAAACAAGATCTTTCCTTAACAAATCCATGCTGACTATCCTTGATTAACCTGTGCCTTTCTAAGTGACAGTTTATCCTGTCTCTCAGAATAGAACAAAGAACAAAGAACAAAGAAAATTACAGCACAGGAACAGGCCCTTCGGCCCTCCAAGCCTGCGCCGATCCAGATCCTCTATCTAAACATGTCGCCTATTTTCTAAGGGTCCGTATCTCTTTGCTTCCTGCCCATTCATGTATCTGTCTAGATTCCAATAATTTGCCCACTACTGAGGTTAGACTGACTGGCTTGTAATTATTCGGTCTATCCTTCAATCCCTTTTTAAATAGAGGTACAACGTTAGCAGTTCTCCAATCCTATGGCACCACACCTGTATCCATTGAGGATTGGAAAATGATGGTCAGACTTTCTGCTATTTCCTTTCTTGCTTCTTTTAACAGCCCTGGTGATTTATCAACTTTCAAGGATGCTAGTCCCATTAATACTTCCTCTCTCCCGATGTTTATCACATCACAAAAAGTTGATAAAAAGGGAAAAAATTGAATGAGTAAACTAGCCAGGAATATAAAAAAAGATTGCAAGAGCTTTTACAAGCATATAAAAAGGAGAGCAGCTAAAATAAACATTGGTCCCTTAGAAGCAGAGGCAGGAGAAATTAGCATTGGGAATGAGGAAATGCAGGGACATTGAACAAATATTTTTTCTTTCTTCACAGTAGTCGACACAAATTACATACCAGAAATAGAGGGCATCCAAGGGGCTAATAAGAGTGAGGAACTTAAGGTAATTAATATGAGCAGAGAAAAAGTATTGGAGAAACTTCAGGGATTAAAATCTGACAAATCTCCTGACCTGATGACCTCGATCCTGCGGCTGTAAAAGAGGGAGCTGCAGAGATAGGATGCACTGGATATGATTTTCCAAAATTCCTTACATTCTAGAACAGTCCAGCGAATTGGTAGTTAGCAAATGTAACACTGCTATTCAAGAAAGGAGGGAGTTAGAAAACATGGAACAACAGACCAGTTAGCCTGACACCAGTCATTGGGAACATGCTGGAATCTATGAGTAAGGAATCCTTACCAATGCAGTTAGAAAATTATACATGATCAGAAAAAGTCAACATGGTTTTACGAAAGGGAAATCATGTTTGACAAATTTATTTGTTTTTTGAGGATGTAACTAGTAGAGTAGATATAGGGGAGCCAGTAGATGCAGTATACTTGGATTTCCAAAGGGTATTTGTTAAGGTGCATCACAAAAGGTTAATGCACAAGATAAGGGCTCACAGAGTTGCGGGTAACATATTAGCATGGATAGAGGATTGGTTAATGGACAGGAAGCAGAGAGTAGGGATAAATGGGGCATTTTCAAGTTGGCAGGCTGTGACTAGTGGAGTGCCGCAAGGATCAGTGCTGGGGCCTCAGCTATTTACAATCTGTATTGATGACTTAGGCAAAGATACTGAGAGTAATGTAGCTAAGTTTGTTGATGATACAAAGCGAGGTGGTAATGTAAGCTGTGAGGAGGACACAAAAAGGCTGCAAAGAGATAGACAGGCTAAGTGAGTGGGCAACAAGGTGGCAGATGGTGTATAATGGGGCAAGCATGGACTTATTCACTTTGGTAGTAAGAACAGAAAGCAGAATTTTTAAAAAGATGTGAAACTTGTAAATGTTGATGTTCATTGGAACTTGGGTGTACTCGTACAAGGAACACAGAAAGTTAGCATGCAGGTACAGCAAGCAGTTAGAAAGGCAAATAGCATGTTGGACTTTGTTGTAAGGGGATTGGAGTACAAGAATAAAGAAGTCTTGCTACAATTGTACAGAGCTTTAGTAAGACCACACCTGGAGTACTGTGCGCAGTTTTGGTCTCCATATTTAAGAAAGGATGTACTCTCATCGGTGGCAATACAGTAAATCTTCGCTAGAATGTTTCCTGGGATGAGAGGATTATCCTATGATGAGAGGCTGAGTAATTTGGGTCTGTACTCTCTGGGGTTTAGAAGAATGAGAGGTGATGTCATTGAAACATATAAAACTCTGAAGGGGCTTGACAGGGTAGACACTGAGAGGTTGTTTCACCTGGCTGGGGAATCTAGAACACGAGGGCACAATCTCAGGATAAGGGGCCGATCATTTCGGACTGAGATGAGGAGAAATTACTTCACTCAAAGGGTTGTGAATCCTTGGAATTCTCCACCCCAGAGGGTTGTGGATGCTCCATCATTGAGTATATTTAAGGCTGAGGTAGATAGATTTTTGGTCGCTCAGGGAATCGAGGGACATGGGAGCGGCCGGGAAAGTGGAGTTGAGGCTGAGCATCAGCCATGATCGTATTGAATGGAGGAGCAGACTCAAGGGGCTGTATGTTCTATTCCTGCTCCTATTTCTTATGTTGTTACATACGAACATAGAAACATACGAATTAGGAGCAGAAGAAGGCCATTTGCCTCCTCAAGCCTGCTCCGCCATTCAATAAGATCATGGCTGATCTGTTGTGTCTAGAATTCCACATTCCCATCTACCCCCAATAACCTTTGATTCCCTTGCCTAACAAGAATCTATCTACAATAATATAAAAGCAAAATACTGCGGATGCTGGAAATCTGAAACAAAAACAAGAAATGCTGGAATCACTCAGCAGGTCTGGCAGCATCTGTGGAAAGAGGAGCAGAGTTAACGTTTCGGGTCAGTGACCCTTCTTCGGAACCTATCTACCCCTGCCTTAAAAATATTCAATGACCCTGCCTCCACCACCTTCTGAGGCAGAGAGTTCCAAAGTCGCACAACCCTCTGAGGAAAAAAACTTCTCCTCATCTCCTCCGGAAAGGGCAACCCCTATTTTTAAAACAGTGCCCCCTAGTTCTGGACTCACCCACAAGAGGAAACATCCTTTCCACATCCACCTTGTCAAGACCGTTCGGATCTTATAAACTTCAATCAAGTCTCCCCTCACTCTTCTAAACTCCAGTGAAAACAAACCCAGTCTGTCCAGCCTTTCCTCATAAGTCAACCCACTCATTCCAGATATCAATCTAGTAAACCTCCTCTGAACCACCTCCAACGCATTTACATCCTTACTTAAATAAGGAGACCAAAACTGCACACAGTATTTGAGATGTGGTCTCACCCTGTATAATTGAAGCATAACATCCTTACTTTTATTTTCCATTCCTCTCATAATAAAGGATAGCATTCCATGAGCCTTCTTTATTACTTGCTGTACCTGCGTACTAACTTTTTGTGACTCATGCACTGGAACACCTAGATCCCTCTGCACCTCGGAATTCTGCAGTCGTTCTCAGTTTAAGTAATACTCTGCTTTTTTATTCTTCCTGCCAAAGTGAACAACTTCACATTTTCCCACATTATACTCCATCTGCCAGATTTTTGCCCACTCACTCAACCTATCTATATCGGTCTGCAACCTCCTTATGTCCTCTTCACAACATACTTTCCTACCTATCTTTGTATCATCTGCAAATTTAGTTACCATGCCATCGGTCCCCTCATCTAAGTCATTGATATAAATTGTAAAAAGTTGAGGCCCCAGCACAGACCACTGCAGGACTCCACTTGTCACATCCTGCCAATCAGAAAAGGACCCATTTATGCATACTCTCTGTTTTTTGCCAGCCAGCCAATCTTCTATCCATGCTAATATGTTACCCCCTACACCATGAGCTCCTACCTTGCGCAATAACCTTTTATGTGGCACCTTGCCTGGAATAACTTTTTATGTGGAGCCTTCTGGAAATCCAAGTACATTACGTCAGTGGGTTCCCCTTTATCCACAGAGCATGTTACTCCTTCAAAGAACTCCAATAAATTGGTTAAACATGATTTCCCTTTCACAAAATCATGTTGACTATTTCCGATTGCCTTGAGTTTTTCTAAATGCCCAGCCATAGCCTCCTTAATGATTGATTCTAACACCTTCCCCATGACAGACATCAAGCTAACTGGCCTATAGTTACCTGTTTTCTGCTTCCACACCCCCCCCCCTCCCCCACTTCTTGAATAGAGGAGTTATATTTGCAAATTTCCAGTCTGATGGAACCTTTCCAGAATCCAGCGAATTTTGAAAAATTAACACCAATGCATCCACCACCTCATTAGCCATCTCTCTTACGACCCTAGGATGAAGCCCATTAGGATCTGAGGACTTGTTAGCCCGCAGCTCCATCAGTTTGCTCAGTACCGCTTCCCTGGTGATTGTAATTTCACCAAGTTCCTCTCTTCCTTCCACCTCCTGATTTACAGCTATTACTGGAATGTTTTTGTATCCTCTGTAGTGAAGACAGAAGCAAAATATTTGTTCATTTCATCCGCCATTTCTTTATTATCGACTATTAACTCCCCATTCTCACTCTCTAGAGGACCAACACTCACTTTGCTTACTCTTTTCCTTTTTAAATACCTGTAGAAACTCTTGCTATCCGTTTTTACATTTCTAGCTAGCTTCCTCTCATACTCTAATTTCTGTCTCCTGATTAACCTTTTAGTCATTATCTGCTGTTGTTTATATTCTGACCAATTATCTGACCTGCCACTCATCTTTGCGTAATTATATGCCTTTTCCTGAATGTTCACATATCAAAAGTGGACAGAAAAGCTACTAATGAGGAGCTACCAATGGATGATGAGCAGATGGATAAACAGACAGTAAACAAAAGGAAAGGGTAAACCAAAAAATTTGCCCTAAATATTTTTTGGAAGTAATTTCATGTACCATATCACTTTCTCCACCAAGATGAATATTTGCTCCTAACAATAAGGTGCTTAATGTTTCAAGGACATAACAAAATAACAAAACTGTTTACCATCAGTTTATCCATCTGCCCATGATCCATTGGTTGCTCCTCATTAGTATCTTTTCTGTCCACTTTTGATTTGACTCTTCAGCCCTGATTTTAACCTAAGGCCCTTGGCAGGAGCAGGTTGGGTTCAGATCAGTTGACTGTTTTGCAGTCTCCAGTTGACTTCAACATTGAACAAAATCAGATGGGGTGTCAAACAGGTGTCTGACTCGAATTTGCCTCACTCACTCCGGATTGGTGAGGTTAAAATCAAGCCTTTCAATCATGATTCATCGCTGTTTTTCAAACAACGAAAATGTAGTCAATCAATGGCAAGAAATTTTCAGATAGAAATATTGCACCCAAAGTGTTTGGCAGGAGTGTGAAAGACTAATTGGTAATATTAGTTTTATTTGTGGGAATATCAATGAAGCGGCTTTTTAAAAATTCTTTCATGGGATGTGGGCGTCGCTGGCTAGGGCAGCATTTGTTGCCCATCCCTAATTGCCCTTGAGAAGGTGACGGTGAACCTCCTTCTTGAATTGCTGCAGTTCATCTGGTGTAGATACACCCACAGTGCTGTTAGGAAGGGAGTTCACGCACAGTGCTGTTAGGAAGGGAGTTCACGCACAGTGCTGCCAGGAAGGGAGTTCACGGCTTTTGACCCCGCGATATTGTGGCTGCCGAATCTCCTGCAGAGATTCTCTGTAGATTTTGAATGCTGCCTTTCTTCTATTATACCCTTTTTTGTGCCAATTCTGACACAGTAATATGCGTTAGACTGTGTGCGACATCTCAGTGTGATGGACAGGAGGTGCAGGCACATGTGAAAATTTTGTAATAGCAACAGTAAAATACCTATGATATTGCTCACAGGAGGTAAGAGAATATGTTATTGGATAATGAAAGAAGGATATGATGGTATATTTGAAAATGTATTATCCCAGTGATGTATTAGGTGTTGTTGGAAACAAAAGGAATGTCAGTTCAAAGTAAAGAAATGCATACAAACTTGAGCAAATGGTAGAGAGAAATTTTGTAAGAATTGAAATGGAACAAATCAAATTAATTTAAAAAATGAGATGAAACTAGATATCTTTACATAATTGCAGAAGTTTAGGCCTAAATGGAATGAGGGTTAAAACAAATTAGTATGAAATATATTTCTAGGTATTGGGCCATCTGTGGGCCCAATTTTCCTAGATTCAGGCATGTGCATGGGGTGCTGTGATGGCAACCACACCTGCCAAATGGAAACATATCAATTTTTTCATATTGGACACAGCTTGAATCTTTTACTGGACATTGCAAATAACTTTTTAAAAAGCAGAACTGAACAGCTGGAAAAATGGTTGCTATTTGCTTGCTGAGAAGACAAGGGCTGGCTGAGACAGAAGGAAATTATCCAGTCTAGCTGGAACAATGGGGCTGCTCCCTGATTCAATTAGTGAGATTGGTTTTGCCAATAGGAGGAATCAAAAGACATCGACACCCCTTTTACTTTGTAAGACCCAAACTCCACCCCCTACCGAGTATGTCTGATGGACTCTGAAGTTCAAAGACCCCCCCAGAAGTTGCTGTTTCAAGCAAAGAGACAGTCACATGACATATCTGTTGGTAACACTGAGACTTTTTGAATTGTGCTAATGTTCTGGGGGCATGGGTTCGAATCCCACCACGGCAGATGGTGACATTTGAATTCAATTAATAAATCTGGAAATAATAGCTAAGTCTAATGGTGATCATGAAACCATTGTTGATTGTCGTAAAAACCCATCTGGTTCACTCATGGGCTTCAGGGAAGGAAATCTGCCGTCCTTACCTGGTCTGGCCTACATGTGATTCCAGACTCTCAGCAATGTGGTTGACTCTTAAATGCCCTCTGAAATGGCCTAGCAAGCCACTCAGTTCAAAGACAATTAGAGATGGGCAATAAATGCTGCCAGGTTTGGGTCTCTTTATTTCATGAATTCTATGCAGTCAACCAAGGGCGCCTCGATGTTGAGGCACTCTTGCGTTTGACTACCTGCCTCAGTAGTACCCACCTCTCCTGGCGGGACTGCTGGCCTGACATTGCTGCGGGCCCTCTGTTAGGGCCTGAAGCGTCAGGAGCCCACCTGACGATGAACGTGGAGGCAGTGAACTAGGACGCTGCCTCCTAGAAGGTTGTGCTGGAGGGCTTGCTGACGACATGGGTGGGCTTGGGACATAAGATCCTAAGAGATAAGGGCAGGTGTAGGCCATTCGGCCTTTTGAACCTGCTTCGCCATTCAATAAAATCATGGCTGATCTGATTGTGGCCTTAACTCCACTTTCCTGCATCCCCCCATCCCCCCATAACCCTCGACAGCGTGTAGATCAAAACTCTGTCTCACTCCGCCTGCAATATATTCAATGACTTGGCCTCCACTGCTCAATGGCCCACTCTTGCTCCTAATTCTTGTGCTCTTTGGGGAAGAGAATTCCAAAGATTAATGACCCTCTGAGAGAAGAAATTCCTCTTCATCTCTGTCTTAAATGGCCGACTCCTTATTTTAAATTGTGCCTCCTAGTTCTAGATTCCTGCATCTTTCTTATGTTCTTAAATGCCTTTACCTCCTGTCAATGTGCGTGTGCATCTAGGACCCCATTTTCAAGTGTTAGGAGGCCACGTTGTGCCTATAAAACAGGAAGTACTCAGCCGAATTTTGCCCCACTCTGTTGTTCTTTCATCATCACTCGGTCAAAATCCTGGAATTCCCTACATAACACCATTGTGGGAGCACCTTCAGCATAAGGACTACTGCAGTTCCAGGAGAAGACCCACCACCACCTTCTTAGGGTAATGAGGGATAGGCAATAAATTCTGTGTTGCTTACATCCAGAGAACAAATAAGTAAAAAGCCACAGATTGCCCAAGCAGGAGGTCCCCTCCCCCCAGCCCACAGGGAGGCTGCTGGCTCTATTGTGCAGCCACCCCACGTGGCAGAGTGCCCCCTCGCTGCTGGTTAAATGCCAGTGGTGGTGGCCACTAATTGGCCACTTAAGGACTTCCATTGACATCTGGACAGGAAGGCTATCCTCGGCCTTCCCCACCCCTGACAAAATTGAATGGCATCGCAAGGCGATGGGCACTCCACCCCCCTAAACACCCCTTGTTATTTTATGGGCTCCCCCATCCCCTACCCCCCGCCTGTCCCTAGAGGGCTGATAAAATTCATCATCTGCACTGTTATATTAAATCAGGAATAAGCTGCATAGAACTGCTACTAATATGCATATGTAACATAAAAAGAAAACATTTTTCTGGTTGCACCAGACTGTAATATGTTTCTGATGTGCTCCAGCACAAAATGAAATCTCAACACTTCACAATATGTGCTAAATTCAGTTGCTATGTTTGCATTCAGCTCCCCAGATGCTTTAGCCAGTAAATAATTGAGCCATTTAAGCTAAGACGGTTCCAAGTTTGAACCTCAATCAGTGCTGAGTTAGCTAATCTTATCCAGAACAATGGTTGAGCTGCTTCAGCACATTTAGTTTAAGGAATAGAACATTTCCCAGGATTACGACAAAACTTTCTGCTGTCCTTCGAATAGTGCAGTGGGATCTTTAACAATGACCAGAATTACCAGAAAGAGCCGTGGTTTAAAGTGCAGTCTGAAAGATAACAGGCTGAATTCTATAAACCTGCTGCCGAAATCGGCGGAGGGTGAAAAAAAGATTGCAAGCGCGGCAGCTCATTTAAATAGAAGCCCCCACCCCGATCACATGGAGGAGGCAGGCTGTCCGTCCCTGGCAATGGCGTCAGCTGCCCTACAGGAACATTTAAATATTTAAAGTGAAATTGAATTGAAATAAATAAATACCTTTCTTTTGCCCCTCTCCCACTTCCTAATATCAATTAAATTAATTATTTGCCCTTCCCCCCCAAAACACTTACCTTCACAATCTGACCTACCCCACCAAACTGCACAAACTTTAAACTACAACCCTTCCCACCATCCCCTACAGCCATAACATTCATTTGACCCTGTCCCCCTCCCGCACTGAGAAACTTACCTCCTCTGCCACCCCATCAGTGTTGCGCCTCGTTTCCCTGGATGGGGTTCCGAAGACGGACAGTGCCAGCCACCGTGTAAAGGTCATGGCAGGACTTCAGGAGGTGACGGGAGATGCAATAATTCAGGCAATTTAATTTATGTAAATATTTAAATGATGGTCGTGTCGCTGAGCGGCGGGGGGGAGAGCCGACACGTGGCCTCACCGCCGCCAGTAATATCAGGCTGGACCCTCCAGTGTCGAGGTTAGTGGCGGGCCTCATGCAGGGGCATCTTCATGCTCCCCCCGCCACAGATACCGATGTCGAGGCCTCTGTAGAATCCAGCCCAACATCTCTATTAACTCAATACTTTCTTGTTGTGACAGTCTGCATTAGCTGCCGAAGTCCTGGAATGTTGGAGCAGCACAAAGTCCAGCTCAACAGAGTACTGTTTTTACAGAGTACTTAAGTCGGGGAACTTGGTGAGTGAGGGAATTCGGTGCAGCGAGGAAAGAGGTGCTGTTCTGGTATTTTACAAAACAAGGAGCAGTCTGAGAGAGGGAGTGGGAGACAGCGAGACCTGAGAGCTAAAGTCTACAGGCATTAATTAGGTGAGAAGGTAGGTGATAGATTGGAGAATTTTAAGGATTTTCTTCTGTAAACTAGGGGAATAATTTAAATTCAGACCAGGAAAATATAAGTTCTGTATTAAATTTATAGCTTAACCAGTTAAACCACTTAATCTAACTACAAATAATCATTGAATAAAGACTTTAACTAATTAAATAAATAAAATACGGCTAGTCTAAGATGATGGCAAAGCAGTTTGTGTATCTGGCCTGCAGAATGTGGGAGTTTGTGGACGGTGAGACAGTCCTGAGCAAACACGGCTCCACCTTGAATCTATCTGGCTCAGAGTCATTGAACTGGAGTGCAACTTGTAGAGACTCTGACACATAAGTATTTCTGGACAGTTTTATCCAGAATACAGCCACACCTAAGAGGAAAACACAGGTTTAGGAAAGGGAGGGTGTGACAGATAGGCAGCTGGGTGGCGGGGATTTAGGAGAGGTTGAGAAGGAGTTCCCGCAGGCACTGGCATTCACTACCTGTGAGGACAAGGAGTAAGACTGCAGGGAGGACAGCCACAATGCAGACCAAGGCACCATGGCACCGAAGGCTGTCCAATGTGGGAAAGAGGAGAATAGAAATGCTGTGGTAATTGGGGGCTCTATAATTAAGGGGATATATAGCATTCTCTGCAGCCAAGAACGAGAATTCCCAAAGGGTGTAATGCCTACCTGATGCCAGGGTCAGGGATATCTCACGGCGGCTAGAGAGGAAAGGGAGGGGGTAAATTCAGTTGTCCTGGTCCATGTTGGCACAAGTGACATAGGTCGGAAAAGGAACGAGCACTGCTGAAAGAGTATTAGGAGTTCGGCTCTAAATTAAAAAGCAGGACCTGGAGGGTAATAATCTCTGGATTATTGCCTGAACATTGGCATCAGAACAGACAGATCAGGACAATGAACATGTGGCGAAAGGGCTGGTGTGAGAAAGAGGGTTCCTTTTCATGGGACACTGGCACCAATTCTGGAACAGGAAGGAGCTGTCCTGATGGGACAGGCTCGACCTGAACTGGGATGGGACCCGTGTCCTCATGGAAAGGGTAAGTAGGGAGATGGCAAAAGCTTTAAACTAGTAAGATGGGGTAGAAATCTACAAGAAATGCAAGCAGCTTATGTGTGAACAAAACAGGGAAGGAGGGCATAGGAAGGAATAAAGTAAGGGAGGACTGTGATGGCAAGGGATAAATGGAGTGATAGAACAGGAGTCTAAAAAGGTAGTTAAACATAAAGTGAGAGGAAATCCAATTTAAATGAGTTAAAATGTCTGTACAGCAATGCACACAGTGTCCATAATAAAAGAGGGTAGCTGGAGGCAATCATTTATTGGGAGGAACCAGACATAATAGGGATTACTGAGATAAGACTACAGAAAAATCAGTTCTGGGAATTACACATTGCAGGGTATAACATATTTAGAGAAAATAGAGAGGGAAAAGGAGGAGGTGGAGTAGCTGTACTTATTAAGGCAAACATAATGGCAGTAGATAAAAAGGACAGCTATCAGGAAGACAAAAATAGAATCCATTTGGATAGAGATAAAAAATAATCAAGGATCAATCACACTAACAGGTATAGTCTACAGACCACTTAATAGGGAAAGGAGACAGAGGAAGAAATATGCAGATAAATTAGGGTATTAAGTAAAAAACATGGAATAATAATCATTGGGGATTTTAACTACCCTGATATTAACTGGACAGAAGAGGTAGGTAAAGGGGATATGGGAATGGAGTACCTACAATATGTACAGGATTCCTTTCTAACCCAATATGTAAAAAGCCCAACAAGGGAAGATTTGTTATTGGATCTAGTAATGGGCAATGAATCAGAGCAGATAAGAGAAGTAAAAGTAGGGGAGCATCTAGGCAATAGTGACCATAATGTAATACGCTTTGGGCGGCACAGTGACGCAGTGGTTAGCACCGCAGCCTCACAGCTCCAGCGACCCGGGTTCAATTCTGGGTACTGCCTGTGTGGAGTTTGCAAGTTCTCCCCTTGTCTGCGTGGGTTTTCTCCGGGTGCTCTGGTTTCCTCCCACAGCCAAAAGAATTGCAGGTTGGTAGGTAAGTTGGCCATTATAAATTGCCCCTAGTATAGGTAGGTGGTAGGGAAATATAGGGACAGGTGGGGATTTGGTAGGAAGGTGGGGTTAGTGTAGGATTAGTATAGATGGGTGGTTGATGGTCGGCACAGACTTGGTGGGCCGAAGGGCCTGTTTCAGTGCTGTATCCCTAAATAAAAATAAATAAAAATAAATAAGATGATAATAGAGAAGGACATAAGTATGATGAAAACCAGGTTAATTGATTGCTGAAAAGCTGATTTTGAGGGGCTGAGAATAGAACTTGGGAAAATAAAATGGGCAACAATATTGGAAAACTGATGTAGAACAACAATGGGAAACATTTAAAATGGTGTTCAACAGAGTGTAGGAAAACATATTCTGCTAAAAGGAAACAACAAACTAAACACTAGACATTTAGTACAGAACTTGAGTATTGCTGAAAATAGAGATATGTTGTTGAAGCTTTTCATCTTGCACTCATCAGGACAATCACAAGAATAACCAAAGTAAGGGAAAACAACAACTTATACTGCATGAGAAGATGGTGCTGATTGGTTGGCAAGTATATATTACATATTTTAATACACAGGGCCCTGTTCTTTGCAGACAGAAAGAATATGTACAAACATTGTGCCTGTTTCAGCTGAACAAAATAAGTGACAGCCATTCGCTGGTTCATTCCTCAGGACAATGCCTTGACCAATCAGAGTCAAGTTGCCTGGTTTAAATTTTAAACAAAGCTTGGCAGTTAACTGTCAGTCACCATAAACTGGTGCATTCCCCATAGCAATGCCTCTACCAATCAGAGTTCACTTTCCAACCAATCAGCACTCTCTTGTCATGCAGTATAAGTTGTTGTTTTCCCTTACATCGGTTATTCTTGCGATTGTCCTGATGAGTGCAAGATGAAAAGCTTCAACAACATGTCTCTATTTTCAGCAATAAACTAAACACTAGTGAGACTCCATGGATGAATAAAGACATAAGGAAACAATTGAGGATGAAAAAAGAGGCATACATGAAGTACATAGACAGCAGAGGAGTGCATGATAATTGAGAATATAAAGAGATTAGGAGAGAGGTCAAAAAAGCAATTATAAAGGCAAAAAAGGACGATGAAATTAAATTATCAAGGAACGTAAAAGCAAAAATCAATAAAACTAGGAAGGCTGGGATAGGAATAGGACCATTAAGGGATAGGCAGGATAATACCACAGGTAATGAAAGAGATGGTAGAAATATTAAATAATTATTTTGCTTTGGGATCTACCAGCGAGATAGAGCAGGTAGACATGATATTGAATGATGAGCTGAGTAATGAGATAAGTGCATTTAAAATAAAATAAGGGATGTATTGAAAACCACATCACAGAGCCGCCGTGATTTCAAACGCGGTGACTCATTTGCATGGCTGCGACGCCTAACCCCCGCAAGCACGTGGAGGGGGCGGGCGAGCCGCCACAGACAACAGCGTGCGGCGCCAATGCGCAGACTCCAGCGCCATTTTTAAAGGGCTTACAGCCCTCAATGTACATTTAAAGGGCCAGTAAATGGAATGTTTTGGAAAAATGAATGAGATGACCTTTCCATGCATTTTCGCAACCGCCCCCCATGGCAAATCACAGCATTCCTGCCCTTCCCCCCCCAGAATTCCTATATTGAACATTTGACCTTCCCCCTCCCCGACAAAGTTCGGCACCTTTGTCCTTTACACCTTCCATTCAACCCCCCGACCAATCCAAGGCTTTCTAGCCCCTCTCCCCCTGCCCTGCACAGAGAAAAAAAACCTCCTTGCCCCTCCTCACAAGTGTCGCGCCACGTTTTCCCGAATGGGGATTCGAAGGCGTGGCATTGTCAGCGGCAAGAATGAAGATGGCAATGTGATGGCAGAATCGCCATCATGGTAAGTAGACATTAACATATTTTAATGTGGATACCATCGCCGAGCGGTGGACGGCCGTAACGAGGCCTCGCCGCCGAGATCAGTATGGGGCCTGCTGGCATTGGGGTCAGTAGCGGGCCTCCGGCGTACCGATCTGCATTGCCCCCCCCCCCCCCCCGCCACCTTTCCCAGCAGCAGAGGGCCTTTAAAATCCAACCCCCTGTATCAGCACATGGCCAAGTGCAGAGCTGTGCCTTCTGCTGCAAAGACCCCAACAGTAAACATGTACCATGGCAATGCCATTGACCATAACAATAAACTGTGCCCTCAATTCCTCTGCCTCTTCATCTTTCCAATGAAATGCTGTCCTACAGGAAGGGTACTCGGGAGAAGAAAGCCGGACCACCCTCCTAGCTAAAACCTTATTCTGCACCAATTTGCTAGTCATTAAATGGAGTATTAGAATACTGTGCTGCTCCATCTCTTAGCCACATTTATCGTGCCAGTCTTTGCATTTTGCCCGGTATTTTTGTCACACAAGCAACCTTTTCAAAGAGTGGATTATCAAAAATATCTGCAACCTTTGTAAAGGCTACTAACATTTGGATCCCCATTTATGACCACTTGCCTTTAAATGGCTGTGTCCTTTTAACCTTCCCACCTCTTCCTAATGAATTCCTGATGTCAAACCTAATATGGACTGGGACTATAACTGCACTACAAATGGAGTATAATCAGTATGGGAAGGGGTGAGGCAGGGGGTGGGGGGGGGGGGGCGGGGGGGCGGTGGTGAGGAGAAGTGTCAGTACACTAAAAGTATTTGCTAAAAAACCCATTGTATGATTAATGACCAACCAGAGGACCGATCTGAAAATGTAATTCAATAGATATCAATTGCAGCCATTATGAATGTCACCTTGAGTGACAGAGAAGAATGAAGAGTTGAACACAGGCAGTGATAAAAAGTAATTGTGAAAAGGCCATGTATATAACTATAGATATGGTAGTTATTAATTTTAAGATTAACACTCTAGTTGGTATTTCAACAGCTCTATCTGTCACATCAGACTTTGTTGCTAAGAGACAATTTATTGATTCACCTTAACTTGATTATTTTTGTTTCCTTACTCTGGTAGTAGGGTCAGTACCTAGCCATGAATAAGTAAAACACAACTTACATTTCCGTGGGCTGCTTATCTGTTGTTTGATCCATGTTGGAATGAAGAGATTGGGATGAAAAGCCATGACATTAATAAATGCATGGTCACATCCCTGATGCTAACTACTTAACCAAGTGTAAACTGACTGAATTTGCACCAGAACTGATTTCACGTAAAGTGCTTTGTTTTCATTGATCTTTATAACTCTTAAAATATCAATACTCAGGACAAAAGAAATGTGCTGTAACTTAAAGATTGAACAAATCAGTTCTGCAGCTAAAATCTTTATATGCCGCAGAATTTGAGTAAACAATCCAAGCTGACAACCAGAATGCTATTCCCTGAAACACTGAGAAAAATCCTGGAATCACAGGTAATAAATATAAAATTTGACTTAGTCACTATAAAACAGAGGAAACAAACAGAAACAGCTGTAAAAAAAGGAGCCAATTAACATTTCAGGCCTTCATAGCCTTTCTTAGACTGGACCTAGTCTGGAGAGAGTCTTAAGACCTGAAACATTCTGTTTAACCACAGATGCTGGCCTGACCTGCTGAATAATTAACAGCTTTTTCAGTTTTTATTTTTTCCAAAATCTGTAGTGTTTTGTTTTTTGTTTACACTGTAAAACAATCAAACTAATTATTAATGTTCACACCTCGGAGAGAAAGGAGATGAGGTTCCAGCTGCTTATCTTACATACAATCAATTGATTGGTCCAGTTTTCATTGCTTTTACATGACCATTTATAGAGGAATGATCAACCAATTACTTAATATGTACTTGGGAAGATGTTAATTATAAATCATCATTCCAGCTGCAGTTATACTAACACTTTGGTGTTGATGTGAAGCAGCTTCTTGTGCACACTAATGTAAAAGTCCAGAGTTGGGCCCCATCCTGCCTCTGGAACACACTAAAGTTGTTTGAGCCCACTTGGGAATGCATGCCATTTAGGCTTAGCACTATGTGGAATATGACTTCAGTGGCAATGTGAAGTAAGGTTTAAAAGTGTCCAGTCAGTTGTCGGAACCTGTAATGTACTTAATAAACCTGTTTTGGAGTCTCTTTGATATTCGAAATAAAAACATGAACACTCCTGTCCTGCTCTCTCCTAACATTAGAAATAGCTTCAGGGACAATGGTGCATAAGGATATGTATACACAGAGTTTTCCTGGAGGGTAGTTGGGTTAGTCCTAATGTAACTAGCATGGTACCTTCTTTGCTTTGCTAAGATATGGTTTTCTCCAGCACTCCATTTCAGACTGGTATTTCAGTATATTTGCAGCAGCAGAAAGGTCATTCATATTGAGAAAACAGAAAGTTACAATACAGCTGCAACACTGGTATCTACCCTACAATGTGTAAAATTGCTCAGGTATGTCCTGTCCACTAAAAACGGGACAAATCCAATCTGACCAATTACCACCCTATCAATCTACTCTCAGTCATCAGTAAAGTGACGGATGGTTTCTATGGAAAGATGCAAAACCGGCTGAGTATTTCCAGCACTTTCTGTTTTTACTTCAGATTTCCAGCATCAGCAGTATTTTGCTTTTCTCTTAGTGTGATGGAATACCCTCCACTTACTTGAATGAGTGCAGTTCCAACACCATCCAGGACAAAGCAACCCACTTGAGTGGCACCCCTCCACCACCTTAAACTTTAATTCCCTCCACCACTGACGCACGGTGGCAACAGTGTGTACCATCTACAAGATGAATTGCAGCAACGCACCGGGGCTCCTTAGACAGCACCTTCCAAACCCACGGTCTCTACTACCTAGAAGGACAAGGGCAGCAGATGCATGGGAACACCACCACCTGCAAGTTCTCCTCCAAGTCACACACCATCCTGACTTGGAACTACATCACCGTTCCTTCACTGTTGCCGGGTCAAAATCCTGGAACTGCCTTCCTAATAGCACTGGTGGGGTAGGTACACCCAATGGACTGCAGCGGTTCAAGAAGGCAGTTCACCACCACCTTCTCAAGGGCAATTAGGGATGGCAACAAAAGCTGGCCCTGGCCATCAATGCTTATATCCCACAAATGAATAAACAAGTGATTTATTAATCACACTGTTTTAATTAACAATTGCCAACTGTTAGATACTCAAAACTGAGCTTCAGCGTTTGGAATAAGAAGTGCTTTTCAGGAATTTGTTTTTTTTTACATGTTATATTTTAAATAATGCCTGAAATTGTAGCCAAAGGATTTAATCAATATTAGTTTGGTTTGCTATTCTACATTGTACGCATTGCAATCTGATAAAGTGAATATGGCCTAAAAACTTCACAGAGATTGATCTTTGATAGCAAGGAGCATTGTTGATCTCCAGTCCTTCGTGCTATTTGGACCAGAGATATTTTTGATTGTGTGACAATTACTGTGCACAGTCTCTGCACTCTTCTGCTCTCATTCTAAATCCTAAGAGGCAGTACTTATGCATTTTGTCCACCTCACAAAGCTGATCGGCTGAATGAACCTTGCTGGAATTCAAACCTCGACCATCCAGCACATTACTACTGAGCCACCTGTCATTCACAAATTCTGCAAATCTAAAACAATCTATTATATACTAGACTCATTTCACCATTGTTGAAATTAGCATTTGTAGCAATTTCCAGTGCAGTTATATTCAACGAACACAATACATTTCAGTGCAGCACATACTGTGGCAAAACAAGTTTTAAGTTTCAATGCTTTTTTTGCTCTAATTTGAACTGAACAGTATTTAATTGTTTGGTAGGAAGGTATTAGAAAGAAAAATCTTATATTTACACAGAGTTTTATCAGACCTCTCCGGATCTCCCAAAGGCATCACATCCAATTAATCACTTCTGAAGTACAATCACTGGTGTTATGTAGGAAAATGTCGCATTGTCAGAGGATCAGCAGACATGAACAACACTTCTCTAACTATTATTAGGAAAATTGGGTCTCTATACTCCTAGAGGAAAGAAAATGAAAGCCCAATTAAATCTCTGATGTTTGGACCATTGCTTTAGTTCTTGTTTGATTTATTTCAAAGTTTTGCATGATTTTTTATTTCAGGGCAGGAAGAGGACCTCAAATTTTAAGCAAATAAGGCCAATAATACCATTGATTCTTGTTTCATGCAAATGCACTTTAAACTAACCAGTATATACATGGATTATGGTTTTCAAGATAATTGTGGTCTAATGTTTAGTAGAGTGGGGTGAATGCAAGTTTTGGTATTTGAGGCCATTCAGATATGGATTAAGCAACATATAAAATTGTAGACGGCCGGGAATAAGTGCATTTAAAACTCAACAATAATGTTAAAGCAAAATATTGTGGATGCTGGAAATCTGAAGTGAACACATTAAGTGTTGGGAATATTCAGTAGGTCAGGCTGCATCTGTGGAGAGAGAAACTCTTCATGCTGCCAGACCTGCTGAGTACTCCCAGCACTTCCTGTTTTTATTTCAACAATGATATAGATCTTATTTATTTTATATGTGATAGCTGCAGGTGCTAGAACAATTGTTAACTTTAAAACTGAGAATGGTAGATTTTTGTAAACCAAAGGTATTAAGGGATATGGGGCAAAGACAGATATATGGAGTTAGGTCACAGATCAACCGTGATCTCATTGAATGTCGGAACAGGCTTGAGGTGTTAAATGACCTCTTCCTTCCTTTGTTCTCTGTGTGTAAACTACTAGAAACATGAGATGTGTGCATACCATGGCAGATTACAAGATAAGAGAACTTGCTGGTGACTGCACAGGTTGGAGACTCGACTTATTGCGTGGAACAGACTGTGGACTGAAAGACAAATGATCTCATTATTTCTAATCCTAATGTTTTGTTATTATGATTTAATCCAAACAACTCTGACTTTTACTAATTCAGATGTCTACTTCAATTGATACTGTTTTATTCTATTGGAAGTGATTAGTCTCTCCTTCACCAATAAAAATCTTAGCAGAAAGCAAAAAAAGCTCAACAGTTTTATTTATTTCAGACGGGTTGAACTTTTCAACAGAACAGTCATTGACCTGTGTCACAAGAGTTTTGTATTTATTTGAAAGCTTGAAATTCTGTGTGTTTCGAAAACCGAGATTCTCATTATTGTTTAAGACTTAGTTTATTAATAAATAGTTAATTTTGTTGTTTAAAGAAAACTGGTTTGGTGTGCTTTATTCTGGGGGACAAATAGAGTGTTTAATTTGGCAATTTTGCATTAGGTGGGAAACTTTACTAACTTGCTTTGACCTATGGGGTAATGGGACTAAATTAACAGTGCATTACTCCCACCTTGGTTGTCACACCTGAAACATTAACTCAGTTTCTCTCTCCACAGATGCTACCAGACATGCTGAGCATTTATAGCATTTTCTGTTTTTATTTCACATTTCCAGCAACTGCAGTATTTTATTTCTGTGTTAAAAAATAGATACCTTATAAACAGAAAAGAAATGAGATCATAACAGGGGCTGCTAACCTATAGCATCAGAGAATAACGGGGCCAGGTGAGAAGATCTGAACTGTAAAGCATTTGGATATCTCTTGTTTTTCTGTTATGCTGTAAGACAATTTTTAATATATGTTGCATTTCTGTTTATATATAAAATGTTACTAGTTGTGGTGTGGACCGGCATGTGGGGCTCACCAGGTGGTAAGAACATGGAGTGCAGAAGACATTGGGATGAAGGGAGAAGAATTCTGACCGAAGACGTCATTGCTGGGGCTCATATTGGACTTTTTAAAAATAAAGACATTTTAACAGAACAAGGACCCACATATTGGGCTGCATTTTACCAGCCCCTTGACATCGGGGGTCATGGCAGGGGGTGGGGTCCATAAAATTCTGCCGGGAGCGGCCCGCCTCGGCCCCCAACATTGAGAAGGCCCTGCTGGATATTAGCGGTGGTGGGGAGGACCTTCTTACATCCCCCGCACGCCCCACCCCCATCCCCGCCGCCAAGTGGCGGGGCCTTCATCTAAATATTTAAATGAGCATTAATGAAATGCAAACTAACTTACCTGCCGATGGCGGCCGTCCCACGCTGATTTTATGACCAACCACCTGCTCCAACTCCATTGGAGTTCCGAGGCGAGACACTGGTGGGGAGGAGGAGGAATAAAATTATCAGGGTGGGAGGGATGGGAAGTGGGGAAATGCTTTTTATTGGCTGTGGGGATGGTGGGAAGGAATTGAAGGGCAAATGTGAGAAAGTTGAGGGGGGGAGTTTGGATCAGGAATAAAATAAGTTTTGTGATTATAGGGTAATGAAAAGACCATTGGGGGGTTGGGAATGGGACTCCATCTTCTAATTATTCATTTAAAAACAAATAAATCTAATATACCGTTCCGCCCCCTCCATTTAAATCAGCCTCCGTGCGAAATATCGCGGGGGCTGTGCGGCGGCACTTCTGTGTCGGAAGGCCGCCACTTCCACAGCATGCCGCATGAAGCACCGATAACATTCAGCCCATACACACACAGACAAGTCAGGACATGCCACTAAGGTGGTAGCCCAGGGCTATTACAACATCAGACACTCTGTCTACAACAACACTCATAGACAATGGCCTCTCGGAATACATGTGACTGGTTTCCCTCCTGATTTATCAAGGTGCAGATATCACATCCATTGCTGGTATACTTTTAAGACCTGCCCCTCTCCCCCCCTGCTGAGAGCAGGATATGACCACCACATGCAGGTGATCATGCCCAGCCATGGTGTGATTGATAAGGTACTGAAACCCAATCGGATGACCCAATTTGAGATATTACCCTATATGTCAAGGGACCAGGGTCAGAAAGGGGTATAAAGTCACAGCTCACAAGGACATTGTTGCTGCAGCCTGGAAGTATGACTTGTTCAGTCACAGCAAGTTGTGCTGAAGAATTCATTCAGTTGTCCTGACCACCCAGGAATGAGCTCCTGTACGCAGGTCTAACTAAGCAACCGGTGTTGTAAGTATATACTATTACTTAGTTGATAAAGGTTTTCCACATAAAGTGGAAATTGTATCTCGTGTTTGTGTCATTGATACTTAGTACGGGGTACGGACCTTGGAGGGAAGAGAGACCCCCTGTTTAAGAGTCTTACAGAATTTATGCTGACATCATCTGAATTTATGCTGAAATCATCTGTCCTAACTCATCATTCTATCTCCAATTAGCCTGTGCACCAGGAATTATGCCATCTATAAATTCACAGAAAATGACTATACTTTTCTGTTTCCAATAAGTTGGAACTAAATAATCAGTGCATCTAATTTATGCGTAGTAACTGACAGTAGAGCTATTGGGAATAGATACCTTTCAGCTTTCATTTACTTGTGTGATATTAAGGGAATATATTAAAACACATGAGCATGATGGAAGAAAAGAGCAAGTGATAAATATTATTAAACCATTGGTGCAAAATTTAATGAATGATATAGTATCGTACTTTTTCTGCCTTCTTTAAAATTATGGTTCAGATCTCTTCTTTTGGATATACTTTCTTTATGTATCCCTTTGCTGTCAGTTTGACTGAAATGAAGTTTTGTTACACATAACACTCTCATTTATATATTTAGGATCATCAAAATGTATCTAAAATAAAAATATGTTGAGCTGTGTAAGTATTAGAGAGCTGAAGAAAATTCCATTGCAGTATGACGAATACATTTTTGGATATCTTTGCGATGGTTAGAAAATTCTAATTAGCAAATTGGGTTGTTATGAATTGTGACTCCATTAATCTCCTAGCTAATTTGTAAAACAATTTTTCTCTCTGCTACTGCCTTGTTAATGGATATCACAGTCTATAGACAGTGACCTGATTTTCTTCTGAACTGTGATTTCTTTCCTTTACCAGCACCTTTCTTTCAGTGTTGTTTCTCTTTTCACTTCCATTGTCTTTTTCAATATGCAAAGCTCTTAACTGATACAACTCTTTTCAGTTAATGTTTACTTTCATAATTATAGATAATATAAAACTGGTTTTACATTTTGTGGTACACTGCCTTTTTCTCGGAACATTCTGGCTTACCTAAATATTTCACTAAAAAGCTTACAGTCTGTGATTTGTCAAACTGGTGGCCATGCAATTAATCCAATTTATAGCACAGAAACAAGTCATTTAGCTCAATACATCTATACTGGTGTTTATGCTCCAAAGCTACCTCCTCCCACCCCTACTTCATCTCATCCTATCACCATATCCTTCTACTTCTTTCTCCCTCATATACTTAGCTAGCTTTCAAAAACATTTGTAACTAGAAAAGGATTCCACTCTCCCCATGTATACCTAGTGGGCAGACACAGGAACAACATCATGCAGGTCTGTGCAAGGCACTTGCCACAATGCTTTTATCCTCAGATGTATCACCACCTCCCCTGGCTGCCCTGTCTCCCCCATATCACACAGCCACCACGCCGTCCCCACCACCCGACTCCACTTTCCGACTGAGGAACGTGACTGGTTGGCTGTTGAGGGACAAGGGCTACTCCCTCCAGACCTTACTGATGACACCGTGTGTAACATCACCTCACCCGAACACCAAAAATACAATCAAAATCAGATATTTAGGTGTCTGAAGTGCTCGAGGGGGCTCCCTGCGATACCCCAGATAGAATGTTGTGGTCTGCTGTATATTGCACAGTCTTGCTTTGCAGAGGAGGCACAGCAGCAGCAGTCACAGGAGGAAGACTCGGGGAAGGAGGGTAAGCAATACATTACCGAATATGCTAATTTAAACTAATACTCTGAAGTATGTAAGCACTGAGTCTGAATTGAAGATGCCAGTGACTAAATGTAAGAATGTTTAACCATATATATGGCAGACTGGTCAGAAAAATAAAAGTCCATGGGATATAGGGGAATGTGGCAGGTTGGATCCAGATTTGACTCAGTGACAGGAAACAAAGGATAGTAGTCAACGGATGTTTCTGTGAATGGAAAGCTGTTTCCAGTGGCGTTCCACAGGGCTCAGTGTTGGGTCCCTTGCTGTTTGTGGTATATATTAATGATTCGGACTTAAATGTGGGAGGCATGATTGGAAAATTTTCAGATGCCACATAAATTAGCTGTATAGTTGATAGTGAAGAGGAAAGCTGTAGACTCCAGAATGATATCAATGGTTTGGTTGAGTGGGTGGAAAAGTGGCAAATGGAATTCAATCTGGAGAGGTGTGAGGTAATGCATTTGGGGAGGACAAACAAAACAAGGGAATACACAATAAACGGGAGGATATTGAGAGGGGTAGAAGAAGTGAGAGACCTTGGAGTGCATGCCCACATGTTTCTGAAGGTGCAGGACAGGTTGATAGAGTAGTGAAGAAGGCATATGGAATGCTTTCCTTTATTGGCCGAGGTATAGAATACAAAAGCCGGGATGTAATGCTGGAACTGTATAAAACACTGGTTAGGCCACAGTTGGAGTATTGCATACAGTTCTGGTCACATTATGGGAAGGACATAATTGCTCTGGAGAGAGTACAGAGGAGATTTACAACAATATTGCCAGGACATGAAGGTTGCAGCTATGAGGAAAGATTGGATCGGCTAGGGTTGTTTTCCTTAGAACAGAGGAGGCTGAGGGGTGACTTAATTGAGATGTACAAAATTATGAGGGGCCTAGATAGAGTAGACAGGAAGGACCTGTTTCCCCTAGCAGAGAAGTCAATTACGAGGGGGCACAGATTTAAGGTGATTGGTAGAAAGATTAGAGGAGTCATGAGGAAAAACCCAGAGGGTGGTGGGTGTCTGGAATTTGCTGCCCAGATCAGTGATGGAGGCAGAAGCCCTCAACTCATTTAAAAGTTACCTGGACCTGCACCTGAAGTGCTGTAACCTGCAAGGCTATGGACCAGGTGCTGGAAGGTGGGACTAGATTTGGCGGCTAGTTTTTTTCAGCCACGATGGGCTGAATGGCCTCTTTCTGTGCTGTAACTTTTCTATGGTTCTATATACTGAATTCAAAACAGATAATGCTGGAGATACTCAGAAGCATAGTAAAAGCCCATCAACCTGAAACGTTAACTCTGTGCCTCTCTTCACAGAAGCTGCCAGACCTGCTGTGTATTTCCAGCATTTTCTGTTTTTATTTCATATTTCCAGCACCTGCAGTATTTTGCTTTTGCTTATATACTGGATTATTGGTCCTTGCTGGAAAGCTGGTGGGAAGTAAGTGCAAAGCATGTGCAGTGTGAAGATACACAGGGACTGTTTTTCACTGTTCTACATCCCCATTTAATTGTCAAGAATAGGATGGTAGTGAAAGTAAAATCACAATGGAAAACTTACTGCTCCATTCCTGCTGTTGTCCTACACTCCATCTTGGAGTGGACCAGGAAATAGGCATCCATGGGCCTCACTGGAAACAGGTCAGGAGCCTCATTAATGCCTCCAAATCAGGGTCTATGACATACAGCAGAGCCCAAACCAATTTTTGAATGAAAACCCATGACACCCACTCACTGAAATCTCTTTCTGCAGCGTATTCGGCAGTCAAACCAATAGCCCTGAAAGAGACCATTGAAGGCTGACCTGAAGCTGTTTCCTTAAGTGTAACAGATTAATACTCTAAGTAATGGGGGCTACAAAAAAATCTTTGCACCTGCTGCAGACAATCCATGGCCCCATCCAACCTGGTGACTACTTTACTTTCCCCATTAAATTATAACTGCCATCTTAACCCCATGCTCATTCAGTACTGGCAGCGTGCTGATTTTATTTAATGAAACATGGCTGTTAAAATAGCTTGGGTGTCTGCTGAACCTCATCAGGTGGGTAGCGAGCTTGCTATTCTTATCAGCCACTAGATGAAATGGCTCACCAGAAAGGCAAGCCTACAAACACAGAAGGTGCAGGTTCCAAGTTTAATCCACAGAATGAGCTGTTAGTTGATCTCTGCCAGGGTTACAATTAGAGTCATAGAGTCATAAAGTCATTTATGGCACAGAAGGAGGCCGTTTGGCCCAGCAAGTTCAAGCTGGCTCTCCACGGAGCTATGCAGTCAGTTCCACTCCCCGGTTTGATCCCTGTAGCCCTGCAAGTCAATTTCTGTCAGGTGGCCATCCAACTTCCTCTTGAAGTCATTGATCATCTCTGCTTCCATCACCCTTGCAGGCAGTGAGTTCCAGGTCATTACCACCCGCTGTGCAAAAAAGTGCTTCCTCATATTCCCCCTGCATCTTTTGCCCAAAATTTTCACTCTGTGTCCTTTAGTCCTTGTGCCATTTGTTAATGGGAACAGACTTTCCTTGTCTAACGTATGCAAAATTGATCTGAGAATCCATGGGACAATGAGGCCACAAATTAGCCACACCAAAAATTAGCCAACACTGCTAAAAAGTGGCCTTTGCTTTAAAAACTGTGTGTGTGGGTGTGGTGCGAGGCCAGCATCTGAATCTGATGTGGCACTAACTCCTGGTAAGATAGCCAGCTGAGAGTCACTATCTAGGTGAATGCATGATAAGTGACCATTTAGTTGAACTATCAGTGGCAGTGATGCTATGGAACCCATAAACTATATGGTATGAAGGGTCAGTGCATTCAGGAGAACACTGTAATGAGTAGCTTTTTTATGTTAAAAGCAAAATACTGCGGATGCTGGAAATCTGAAATAAAAACAAGAAATGCTGGAATCACTCAGCAGGTCTGGCAGCATCTGTGGAAAGAGAAGCAGAGTTAACGTTTCGGGTCAGTGACCCTTCATCGGAGTTCCGATGAAGGGTCACTGACCCGAAACGTTAACTCTGCTTCTCTTTCCACAGATGCTGCCAGACCTGCTGAGTGATTCCAGCATTTCTAGCTTTTTTATGTTGTCTGATGAAACATAAAATGAGATTCATGGAGTTCAGATCGTTGAAGATCTCAAACAGGTTTATTAACAGCTAACAAGTATATACAGTGCAAAGCTAACTATTTGCATGACTTGCCTCTAGGTGTTACAGTAGCAGAGTGAGACTGGCATGTAGTCACATGACTACATCCTGGTACTCAGCTCATGAGCATACCAAGATCTTAAAGGGGCATCACTCTTAAAGGCAATCACACAACAAACACTGCAATAGAAAAGCTATGAAGGGATTCCCGGGGCCTGGTCCATTGTCATAGTGCAGCAGAGCAGAATTCCCACCTTCCCTCACTCAATGCCAGAGACCCCATCCCAGATTCTGGGAATGGGGGGAGTTTGCATATACCAGCCACCTCAGCCTGAGCAGCTGTGCCTTTACACGTCCTCCAGGGACGAATGAGCCAAGGATTTTTTTCTTAATTCTTCAGCTCCCACTGGTCACGATGATGAGAGGTTACTTTAGAAAATGACTTTAACCAGGTCTCCACTGTAAAATTATGACGTTTTAACACAATGAGAATGCAGGAGAAAGAGCATTTAAGAACATAGATTTAGATCTGAAGAGGATCAAGTGAAGAAAGTTTCGAGGCATTGGGCTGCATTCTCTTCCCATTGGGAGTTAGCTACAGAGTGTTAATACACTCCACATAGATTAGCCCTCTGTTATAATAAAGGGCAGTTCAGGAACTCTCTCTGACACATTCCATTGACAAACAGCAATGGGGGAGGAGCAGGCAGAAGATCCACTTGACTCCTCAGACAGCAATTTCTAGGTCTGGTTGAAATGTGGTGGAATCCTGACTGAGCCAACACATTTTTCACCAACCCTGCAGCTCCAGACATAACTGTAACTCAGTTATCACAGCTCCAGGAATTTCAGGGACCGAGTCTTTACTTTTAAGTCATTCATTTAAGTTTGAAATAACTTAGAAGTCATGGAGCAACAGTCCCGGGAATGAAAAAATTACAAAAGGTCTTCAGGGAATAAAGTCATTACAATACAAATTTTTGCATAAAGTTGAACCCGATCTGAATCATTTACTTAGACATGATTAAAATTAGAATATATGACCAAAAGTTTTTTTATTCTTTATTGAGCAGAAGCAGAAGAAACTAAGAAAATAAAATGGAATAATTAATATCTATAAGTGAATTCAATCCATCAGTATCAATCAGTATCATTTGTGTAAATGATGGACGATTGGTGAGATTCACCAGTTACGTAAATGATTGAAATTTTTTATATTTTCAGTCGGAGCTCGGTGGTCTAGAATGTGCATTAATTAGCAATTGAACCAGTGTGTTCATGTGCTAATAAACCAGATGAGAGTGATGAGACCTGCACCTAACTCTTGATTTTAACATAGTGAGAATGCAGAGAAAGAGCATATAAGAACATGGATTTAAGAGGAACAAGAGGAGAAAGTTTAGAGGGCACAGGCTGGACTATCTTTCCATTGCAAGTTAGCTACAGAGCGCGAATACACTCCATCCTGATTAACCCACAGTTATTAACATCCCACACGGAACAGTGTCTGCAGAGACTCATCGACAGGCTTGCAGCTGCCTACAATGAATTTGGCCTCACCATCGGTTTCAAGAAAACGAACATCATGGGACATGACGTCAGAAATGCTCCATCCATCAATATCGGCGACCACACTCTGGAAGTGGTTCAAGGGTTCACCTACCTAGGCTCAACCATTACCAGCAACCTGTCTCTCGTTGCAGAAATCAACAAGCACATGGGAAAGGCGTCTGCTGCTGTGTCCAGACTGGCCAAGAGGGTGTGGGAACTGGTGCACTTGACATGGAACACAAAAGTCTGAGTGTTTCAAGCCTGTGTCCTCAATGCCTTGCTCTACGGCAGTGAGGCCTGGACAATGTACGTCAGCCAAGAGCGACGTCTCAATGCATTCCATCTTTGCTGTCTCCGGAGAATTCTTGGCATCAGGTGGCAAGACTGTATCTCCAATGCAGAAGTCCTCGAGGCAGCCAACTGTATGCCCTACTGAGCCAGCGCCGCTTGAGATGGCTTGGCCATGTGAGCTGCATGGAAGATGGCAGGATCCCCAAGGACACATTGTACAGCGAGCTCGTCACTGGTATCAGACCCACCGGCCGTCCATGTCTCCGCTTTAAAGACTTTTGCAAACGCAACATAAATTCCTGCGACATTGATCACAAGTCATGGGAGCCAGTTGCCAGCGATTGCCAGAGCTAGAGGACAGCTATAAAGGCGGGGCTAAAGAGAGGCGAGTCGAAGAGACTCAACAGTTGGCAGGAAAAGAGACAGCTGTGTAAGGAGAGAGTCAACTGCGTAAGAGCCTCGACAACCAACTATACTTGCAGCACTTGTGGAAGAGTCTGTCACTCTAGAATTGGCCTTTATAGCCACTCCAGGCACTGCTCCACAAACTACTGACCATCTCTAGGTGCTTACCCATTGTCTCTCGAGACAAGGAGGCCAAAATGGAAAGAAAAGGATTAATTTTTATGACCGAGGCAGGAGGAGTGCACTGTTAATTCAGTACCACTTCTCCACAGGTCACAACATATATTTAAATTTTCCCACTGACCGAAACAATCAATCAGATACTCTACCTTTCCCCAGAATGAAGCACACCAACCCTGTTTCTTTAATAAACAACAAAATTATCCATTTATTATACACCAAGTTTTAACCAATAATGTTTTTAAATTAATTCAGGGTATGTGGGTGTTGCTTGCAAGGCCAGCATTTATTGCCCATCCCTAGTTGCCCTCGAGAAGGTGGTGGTGAGCTGCCTTCTTGAACCACTGCAGTTCATGTGGGGTAGGTACACCCACAGTGCTGTTAGGGAGGGAGTTCCAGGATTTTGACCCAGCAAGTGTGAAGGAACGGCGATATAGTTCCAAGTCAGGAAGGTGTGTGACTTTGAGGGGAGCTTGAAGGTGGTGCTGTTCCCATGCATCTGCTGCCCTTGTCCTTCTAGTTGTAGAGGTTACGGGTTAGGAAGGTGCTGTCTAAGGAGCCTTGATGCGTTGCTGCTGTGCATCTTGTAGATGGTACACACTGCTGCCACTGTGCATCTGTAGTGGAAGGAGTGAATGTTGAAGGTGGTAGATGGGGTGCCAATTAAGCTGGCTGCTTTGTGTTGGATGGTGTCGAGTTTCTTGAGTGTTGTTGGAGCTGCACCCATCCAGCCAAGTGGAGATTATTCCATCACACTCCTGATTTGTGCCTTGTAGATGGTGGACAGGCTTTGGGGAGTCAGGTGGTGAGTTACTCGCCACAGGATTTCTAGCCTTTGACCTGCTCTTGTAGCCACAGTATTTATATGGCTACTCCAATTCAGTTTCTGGTCAATGGTAACCCCCAGGATGTTGATAGTGGGTGATTCAGCGATCGTAATGCCATTGAATGTCAAGGGGGGATGGTTAGATTCTTTCTGCCTGGCACTTGTGTGGTGTGAATGTTACTTGCCACTTATCAGCCCAAGCCTGGATATTGCTGCATTTCTACATGGACTGCTTCAGTGTCCAATGAATGCAGTAAAACATACGCACAAAGGGAAATATTAAAGCCCCTTATTTTATCCTAGCCCTCATGCACACACACATACATACAATAAACAGTTAACCAGGAAAAAAAGGGATTTTTGTTTACAGCTATTTCAAAGAAATAGAAGAAATAAAACAATAACTTAGACTGAAGAGAAGATATGAAAGTTCTTTGTTTTGGCGAGGTGTCCCAAAGGAGAATAGGTGGCTGCCACTAGGAATCTTTCCAGGCAATGTTGATGAACAGAGAGCAGAAATACTCAGCAGGTCTGGCAGCATCTGTGGAGAGAGAAACAGAGTTAATGTTTCAGGTCTGCGACGCTTCAACAGAACTGGCAAAAGTTAGAAATGTAGCAGATTTTGAGCAAGTGAGAGGGTGGAGGGGGGATGAGAAAAGAAGGAATGTCTGTGATAAGACGGAGAGGGGAGAAGTTAAATGACAGAAGTCATGGAACAGAATGTAAACAGAGTGCTAAATAGTTGTAGAAAAAGACAAAACATGAGTCCAGAGAGAGTGCTAATGGCAAAATAATGAACTGGTCTGTCTGAAAGCAAAAACATGAAAAATAAGTTTAAGACTAGCACATGGTTAAAAAATAAAAAAAAATAATATATATATATATATGAGTATATAAATTGCGCTCTAATTTTAATGTTGATGAACAGTCTGTTTGGGTAGGTGTTCTAAGAGATTCAGCTTCAGAAAGCTTCACATAGGTCTTACATCAGGTGTACAGCAGCAAAGCTTTCAATTCTCACACATTTGATGCAAAGTTCCATCAAAGATGCTAGGTTTTCTGCAAAGATTCCGGATTTCTT
This sequence comes from Heterodontus francisci, assembly GCF_036365525.1. Classification (NCBI taxonomy): domain Eukaryota; kingdom Metazoa; phylum Chordata; class Chondrichthyes; order Heterodontiformes; family Heterodontidae; genus Heterodontus; species Heterodontus francisci. The sequence continues at coordinate 71,554,534 of NC_090397.1, forward strand.
CAAATACAGGAGGCAACAGTACAACTTGACACAGTGGTGCAGTGGTTAGCACCGCAGCCTCATAGCTCCAGGGACCCAGGTTCAATTCTGGGCACTGCCTGTGCGGAGTTTGCAAGTTCTCCCTGTGACCGCAACGGTTTTCGCCGGGTGCTCCGGTTTCCTCCCACAGCCAAAGACTTGCAGGTGATAGGTAAATTGTCCTTCTGTAAATTGTCCCCAGTGTAGGTAGGTGATTGGGAATATGGGATTACTGCAGGGTTAGTATAAATGGGTGGTTGTTGGTCGGCACAGACTCGGTGGGCCGAAGGGCCTGTTTCAGTGCTGTATTTCTAAATAAATAAATAAAGAGTTGGGATTCTTCAAAGTGAGGTATCAGTTGTCTGGATTATCTTCTGTTCTCCTGGCAGGTCAATAAGAAAACTCCAACTGCCTGTTTTTAGCCAAACCAACTGGCCTTTTTAATCGGTCAAAATGAAACTCACTGTTGAGCAGAAATCCTGTGAAAACTATAAATTGTGGTCTGTCATTTCCTTGTAAACATCTGTCTCTTCACATTAGAATACCACTCCTGCTGGGTTCTTTGCAAACATGTGCCTTCCAGTAAAAACTTGTTTACTGGTCAACCTTCTGTTGACCTTCCTTTAAAAAAAAGTCCCAAAGTTTAGCTTCTTCAAGATTCCAGCATCCATGAAATCCTGTTCAGTTTTTCAAAAATATAGATTCTCAGGTTTTAACAAAAAATAGAAGCCTTCATATCATAATAAAAACAGAAGATGCTAGAAACACTCAGGAGCATAAATAGAAGTATTGAGTATAAAAGCAGGGACGTTATGCTGAACCTTTATAAAGCTCTGGTCAGGCCACAACTAGAGCATTGGGTTCACATTTGGTCACCAAACTATAGGAAGAATGGAAGAGTCCTTGAGACAATGTAAAGGAGATTTACCAGAATGGTTCCAGGAATGAAGGATTTTAGCTACAAGGTTAGTTTGGAGAAGCTGGGGTTGTTCGCTTTGGAGCAAAGGAGATTGAGAGGAGATTTGATAAAGGTGTACAAGATTATGACAGGTTTCGATAAGGTAGACAAAGAAAAGCTGTTCCCACTAGCTGATGGTAAAAGGACTAGGGGACACAGATTTAAGGTTTATTATCAGACTGCTTATCCAACATTCAGTACTGGATGAGCAGAAATTTCGTCCAGTTAAATATTGGGAAGACTGAAGCCACTGTTTTCAGTCCCTGCTTCAAACTCTGTTCTCCAGCTACAGGCCCCATTCCTGTAAGCCAGTTTGTTCACAACTTTGGTGTCACTTTTGATCCCGAGATGAGCCTCCGACCTCATATTAGTGTCAACACTAAGACTGCCTATTTCCACCTCTGTAACATCGCCTGATTTCGCCTCTGCCCTCATCCCATGAAAGAATAATTAAAAAAAACACCTGGCTGGTTTCCCACATTCCGCTGTCCGTAAACTTGAGGTCATCTAAAACTCTGCTGCCTATGTCTTAACTCTTACCAAGTCCCATTCCCCTATCACCTCTGTGCTCGCTGACCTCCTGGTCAAGCAATGCCTTGATTTTAAAATTCTCATCCTTGTTTTCAAATCCCTCCTTGGCCTCACCCCTCCCAATCTCTGTATTCTCCTCCAGCCCCACAACCCTCTGAGATATCTGTGCTCCTCTAATTCTGGCCTCTTTTGCATCCCTGATTTTAATCGTTCCACCATTGGTGGCTGCTCCTTCAGTTGCCTAGGCCCCAAGCTCTGGAATTCCTCTCCATCTCACCCCCTTGCTTTCCTCCTTTAAGACACTCCTTAAAACCTTCCTGTTTGACCAAGCTTTTGATCATCTGACCTAATATTTCCTTTCGGGGCTTGGTATCATACTTTGTTTTATTGTGCTCCTGTAAAACACCTTGGGATGTTTTATTATGTTAAAGGTGCTATATAAATATATGTTGTTGTTGTTATTTTGTGATGCAGGGGTGATGTGAGGATGAATTTATTTTACATAGTGAGTGGTAATGACCTGGAATTTGCTGCCTGTAAGGTGGTGAAAGTGGAGACAATCAATGATTTTGAAAGGAAATTGGATGGGAACTTGAGGGAAATAAGCTTGCATGGCTACAGGGATAGAGTAGGAGATTGGGACTCTATATACCCACCTTTTCCCCATATCCCTTCATAGCTTTACTTAAAAAAAATCTCAGATTTAAAATTAACAATTGACCCAGCATCAATTGCCACTAGCAGAGAGTTTCAAACTTCTACCACCCTTTGTGTGTAGAAGTGTTTCCTAATTACACTCTTGAAAGGTTTGGCTCTAATTTTTAGACTCTGCCCCCTAGTCCTAGACTTCCCAACCAGTGGAAATAGTTCCTCTTTATCTACCCTATCTGTTCCCCTGAATATCTTGAAAACTTCACCTGCAAAAATCAATGATGAAGCTGACGTACACATTTTATAGATGAATACTTCTTGTCGCATTGTATAGGAGTGCATCTATTCATCATATTTCTTAACCAAAATTGTACATTTATTAGGATTTAACTGTGTAGTCATTTATCACTCAATTAAATCTTGATAGAAAAATAAAGCCCAGTTAAATATTCATGATTGTTCCAAACCTTACACATTCTCCTGTACAGCTCAGACCTTGGGAACACATCTGTTATACCACAAACAAGTTGGAGTAAAACATATCCTCACAGCAATAAACTTGATAAGCGTAATTAATATCAATGGAACGATCACAAGTTTGGCATAGTAACAAGAGATTTTCATTAAAAACCTATTTTATGTAAGTGAGCATAATGAAATGAATCACTCAGGCAAATGCTTCATTCATGCCTGAAGCACTCTTCAGTGCCATGTGATTCAACTGATCTTTAAATCATTAGGAATTTCATAATCAAAAGTACATGGTATTGTTTAAATGTAAGGGTATTGATATTTATTTATGCCAGTAATTGTTTCCAAGACAAATAAGATGATCCTTGAAAACAACATGCTTTGTGGGAGGACATGCTTTCAAGGTGAAAACATTTTAATTGGAATCATATTTCCACTGCATTGCGGACAAGAAATCAATTGAGCTTTAACTAAATGAAGCTATATACATTAGATTTAGTGAACCTATGAGGTAATAAGTGCCCTCCATGTGCTGTATAAATTATGAGATTATAGACCAAGTCTTTTGAGAGTGTGCAAGATATGTTTTTATCACTTGATCTCACAGGTATAGCATTCTATCTTGCAATTTTTGGAGGTTTTGAGGTAAAATCATAAAAATATAGAATTGTTACAACACACAAGGAGGCAATTCAGCCCATCCTGTCCATGCTGGCTCTCTGCAAGAGCAACTCAGCTAGTCCTACTCCCCTGCCATTTTCCCATAGCAAATTTTTAACTTCAGATAATTATCTAATTCTCTTTTGTAAGCCATGGTTGAATCTGTCACCATGACATTCTAGGCAATGTATTCCAGATCCTAACAACAAGTTGTGTAAAAAAAGTTTTTCCTCATGTCGTCTTTGGTTCTTTTGCTAATCAACTTAATTCGGTATCCTCTGGTTTGCAAGTCTTGCACCAATGGGAACAGTTTCTCCCTATCTACTCTGTCCAGACCCCTCATGAATTTGAACACCTCTATCAAATCTCTTCTCAACCTTCTCCTCTAAGGAAAACAGCCCAGCTTTCTTGCAAACCCATAGTATTTTTTGATGCATACTCTGTTTATTTTGTAGTTACTGTTTGGGGGCCTATAAACTACTCCCACCAGTGACTTTTTCCTTTACTATTTCTTATCAGCACCCAAAATGATTTTACATCTTAATCTTCTGAATCAAAATCATTTCTTGCTAGTAAACTCATCTCACCCTTTATTAACAGAGCTACCCCACCTCCTTTTCCTTTACTCCTGTCCTACTGAAAGGTCAAATACCCTTGAATATTCAGATCCCAGCCTTGGATACCTTGTAACCATGTCTCCCATGTGACTATCTGTGCCTGCAGCTCACCATCCTTATTTATCACGCTCCATGCATTTGTGTACGTGCACCATAAAACTAATTTAGGTCGTATTGCGTTCTCTCTTAGTCTGACCCCACCTAATAATACCTTCTCTTTCTGACTTCCCTTTTCTGTCTCTCCCAATCCCTGGTGCTGTTGTGCAGTTAAAGTTCTGATTTGCCTTAAATAAAAGCAGAACGTGCTGAAAATACTCAGCGGGTCAAGCAGCATCTGTGGAAAAAACTTCCTGTTTTTATTTCAGATTTCCAGCATCTGCAGTATTTTGCTTTTATTATGCTGATTTACCTTACCTGTTTGATGAATGATGTATTTTTCTGTCGGTTGCTCTCTGTTTCAGGTTGTTGTTTTCCTCCTCCTCCATGTTATTCGTGAGGTTTCCCGTGCTATGAATCATAATAGAGACATATAAGATAATCAGAGGGTTAGATAGGGTGGATAGTGAGAGTCTTTTTCCTCGGATGGTGATGGCAAACACGAGGGGACATAGTTTTAAGTTGAGGGGTGATAGATATAGGACAGATGCTAGAGGTAGTTTCTTTACTCAGAGAGTAGTAGGGGCGTGGAACGCCCTGCCTGCAACAGTAGTAGACTCTCCAACTTTAAGGGCATTTAAGTGGTCATTGGATAGACATATGGATGAAAATGGAATAGTGTAGGTCAGATGGTTTCACAGGTCGGCGCAACATCGAGGGCCGAAGGGCCTGTACTGCGCAGTAATGTTCTAATTCTAATTCCATTGCCAAGAAGGTGGATGAATGAGTTTTTTCCAATATAATGCCAGTGATTCTCTTTATCTCCCATCAAGCTGTGCTGGCATAACTGTTACACTAATTTTCCCTTCTACTTTGTAGAAAAGTGCATACCTTCCATTTGGCTCTGGTACAGATGGCATAGCCAAAGTTAACAATTCTGTAAGCTGGGAATGAACCTCTGTTCTCCATCTCAAAGGCACAGTATGTTGGAGAATCCACAGTGCAGCATGCTACTGAATGATGTGCCACTTTATAATGTGAGGACAGATGTATCATGGGTTATACTATATGTACTCAGAGCAAAGATAGGGATAAAATGAGTCCTGACAATCATGTCAGAGAATTCCCAGAGCTTAGTACATTTTGTAAGCAATGGTAACTCTGCAGGGTGTTCAGTGCAGATGGAAAGTTTGAATTGTTGATAAGGGCTGCTCACTTTCACAAGGAACAGAAATGGTTTGTGAAGATTGTTCGCATTCTGGGCTGATCTTTTCAATTGATACGGACTGCTGAGGTGCAGCTATAGCACCTCTTGTGTTCCTGACATCAGGGGGAGATCTGGTTTATATTGTGATGGCTCTTGTAATGCAACTCCAAATGTGATCTTGGACAGTATTGACAGACAAGTTACTTTTCCCGGTGTTGTACTGGATAGGCTTAGGTATACAGAATGCTAACCTCACTTATTGGTTTTGGACAGTTCTGAAGGAACAACAGAGTGCCGTTCCATATTATTATAGGTTTTATAGACATTAAAGTTCCTGATGCTACCTGGTGGGTTTGAGCTTTCTTGTGAATCATTAAGTGGAGGCTCGCAATGTATTGTTTAAGAACAAAATAACCAGGAAATAACACAAAAATAAAAATTTGACTCAAGAACAGAGCATATAGTGTAAAGCTAATATAGAAAGGCAGGAAGTAAGAATAGGGAATAAAACAGACGATAATTGGAGTAGCAGTTATAGGAATTTTAAAGTAGAATTAATAAAAAAAGATGACGTGCTTTACAGCTAATGAAGTACTTCTGGAATGTAATCATTGTTGTAATGTAGGAAATGGGGCAGCCAATTTGTGCACAGCAAGATCCCACAAACAGCAATGAGATAATGACTATATACTCTGTTTTGTGATGTTGATGGATAAATATTGGCCAGAACACTGGGGATAACTCCCCTTCTCTTCAAAAAGTGTCATGGGATCTTTTACAACCCCATGAAAAGGGCAAACAGGGCTTCAGTTTAAAGTCTCATCCAAAAGACACCACCTCCACCAGTGTAGCACTCCCTCAGTACTGCATTGAAGTGTTAGCCTAGATTTTTGTATTCAAACCTCTGGAGTGGGACATACAACTTTCCCACTCAGAAGCAAGCCTGATACCCACGGAACCACAATGTCCTAACATCCCTGCACTAACGCTGCTCCTGATATGTCACTTACATCAGTGTTATAATATTGGACATTTTTTCTCCTCACAGTATCATAATACATAATTCCCTTTATGTGCTAGCACCACAATACTTCTTTATCCTAACTGGAGTGATTTGCTTCAAATTGAGGTTTTAGACTAGGAACCTCTTTTAAAATGAATTGAGTGTTCAGCTCTCCTCTACTGAGCACTGTTTCTTATACATCAAGGCATTGAAATTCTTCTGTATGATATTTTCATGCATTAATGTCAAATTCCTGTGCCCATTGGTGTGGGGATGATTTTATTTAAAATTAAGTAATTGCATATTAATGGGGAAGACTACAATTGAGGAGAGAGGTTAAATATTTCTCGCTATGTTTTGTGAGGTTTGTCTTACCTCTTTCCTTCTCGCTTTGTCCCACCAGCATTAGACGAAACTGACCAGCACTTTAAAGATGTTTCTTTGTGGCCAGGGAATACTAAATTTTCACGTCTACCTTTAGCTCCAGATAATGTTTCTTTCATAATTCAGCCATGGAGGTGATATAAATATTTAACTCTATGACCTTATGTAAAAATGTTAAAATGCTCAATTGTCATAAACGGTTATCTGAAGAGATGTTGCTCTAACAGTGTTTTAATCACATTATAGCAACCAATACTGCAGTCAGGCAAAGAACTTGCTTGTTCCTGTCAGGATGTTATCATGTTGTGTAATAAATTTTACATCTCACTGCAGTGTGATCATATCTAATAGAATTTATCATCAAACTGAAGTATAACAGAGGATATCCCATTTCTGACAATGAGTTACTCATAATTGACAATGAGTGAAAAGGACCAAAAGGTCATGCATGAATTATGATGATCTGTTAAATGAGTCAAAATTGCCTGGCATTACTGTCACTGATATATTTTCCATTTGATACCCAGTAACGATTGTCAGCAGAGAAACTACTTATTAAGGAGCAACACTGAATCTAGTTATGGGACACAAACTCTTACTACCCCAGTAACAGTGACGATCTGTGAAAGAGAAAATAGGGTTGACAGACAGCTGTGATTTGAGTCACAGTTAAAGTATTGCAGTCCAATTACACAATGTGTCTGTCCCTGCAAATTGCCACATAAACTGTGTTTATAGGAGAGTCCTAATAAAGATGATGTCATTCCTCTTTCTGACAAAAACCATCACCATGGTAATGTATCATGACAAGTAGGGAGTTGAGTGAAGTGAGGAAGGGCAATAGGTACTAGGAATATTTACATTGGAAAAAGGTACATTAGATGTGTTATATACAAACGAGGTTCCAGAGAGATAATCAATATGAACATAACAGCACATACATTCAAGTTTAGAAAAGAAAAGATTGGAAGAGCAAAATAGTAGTATTTCTGCCTCTGAGTCAGAAGGTCATGGGTTTAAATCTCAACTAAACCCTTGAGTGCACAGGCCTGGATTTTACCTCCCCCTACCCATTGGCAAGTTAAAACAAGGTTAGCGACTTATCCCGTCAGACCCCCTGTTTTCGCATCGAGTCCTGGTATTAACTGACTCTTTTGAGCACATGAGCAGGATACCTGCCCTTACCTGGTCTGGCCTACATGTGACTCCAGATCCACTGGAGTCTTCTTCTTGGCATTTCTTAGCGGACAAAGATTTTGGGAAGGTTGTAGTCATTGGTTGCAGACCCACTGGCGGCTAGTCAGGTCTATCTGTGACCGGCAGATTCTCCTACAGTGGGTACAATTGAAGGTGTAGTCACTGCTGGGGGCAATTGGATCTAACCTTCTCCTCCTTTTATCTTTCAAGCTGGTTCTTCACTCAGTCTCAAAGGTGTCTGTATCCCTCCTGATGTAGCATCTCCAGGCATCACGATCTATGGCCTGCGCTTCCCACTGGCGATGGTCGATGTGACACACAGAGAGGGACGTCTTCAGGGAGTCCTTGAAACATTTGCATGGGGCCCCTTTGTTCCTTTTACCCGTGGTCAGCTCTCCATACAACACGATCTTGGGCAGGCGACTGTCGTCCATCTGGGCAATGTGACCCACCCAATGCAGTTGGATTTCCAGGAGGATGGTCTCAATGCTGGTGATGTTGGCTGCTTCCAGGACTTCAATGTTTGTACTGTGGTCCTGCCAGTGGATCTTGAGGAGGCTGCAGAGGCAGGACTGATGGAAGCGCTCTAGAAGGCTACATGACGGCGGTATAGGACCCATGACTCAGCGCCACACAGAGGGTGGTTAGGAATTTGCTTTGTACACTTTGAGTTTGGTCTGTGCTCTGAGGCTGTGGTTGCTCCACACACGTTTGTAGAGTCTGCTGAATGTATTGTTTGCTTTTGAGAGCCTATTGTCCACTTCCTTGTCTGTGGTGGCATCAAACAAGATGACACTCCCTAAATAAGTAAATTGCTTGACGGCATTCAGCTCGGTTCCCTCGATGACAATGCTTGGTTGGTCTATATTCTTCTTGGGGTGCAGGCTGATGCAAGACTTCAGTTTTCTTTAAACTAATTTTTAGTCTGAAGTGCTGTGCCACCTCGGAAAAGTAAGTTGAAGGTCTGACTGACTGTGGGCCAGGAGAGCACAGTCATCGGCGAAAAGAAGTTCACGGATGAGTTTTTCTTGTGTCTTTGTTGATCCTGAAGATGCCTGAGGTTGAAAAGGCCTCCATCAGTTCGGAAGCGTACGTAAACTTCCTCCTTAAGGTCTTCCATTGCCTTCTGCAGCATCATGCTGAAAAAGATGGTGAATAGGGTCGGTGCCAGCACACATCCCTGTTTCACGCCATTGGAGATATGGAAGGGACTCGAGAGGTCGCTGTTTTGCTTGACTTGTCCGTATTAATTTTCATGAAACTTCTTCACCATGGCCAGGAACCTGGGCGGGCATCCAAGTTTTTCAAGGATTTTCCAAAGTCCATCTCTGCTCACAGTGTCGAATGCCTTGGTGAGGTCTACGAAAGTGACGTACAGGCCTTTGTTTTGTTCACAACACTTTTCTTGTCATTGTCTGAGTGCAAATACCATGTCTGTGGTGCCTCTGTTTGCTCTGAATCCACACTGGCTCTCTGGGAGGTTTTCTTCCACAATAGTAGGCACAAACCTGTTCAGAAGTATTCTAGCCAGGATGTTCCCAGCAATAGAAAGGAGGGTGATCCCACGGTAGTTGGAGCAGTCTGATTTTTCTCCTTTGTTTTGAACAGGGTGATGATAACGACATCACGAAGATCCCATGGAATCCTGCCCTGTTCCCAGCAGGCCGTGAAAAACTCATGGAGCTTTGTATATAGAGCAGGGCCACCATGCTTCAAGGCTTCGGGTGGAATTCAATCAGCTCCAGGGGCTTTGTTATTCTTCATCTGGTTGATGATGATCACAGTTTCCTCCAGAGTTGGGCTCTCATCCAGTTCTTCCTTGACAAGCTGTTGTTGGATGCGACTGATGGCAGTATCCTGCACTGTGCACTTGGCGCTGAAGAGAGTTTCAAAATGCTCCGACCAGCGATCTAGGACTGACTCCTTGTCGATGTGTAGGATCTTGCCATCGGCGCTCCTCAGGGGGTTTTGAGTTTGATGTGCTGGTCCATGAACAGATTTTAGTGCTTCATAGAAACTTCTTATGTCGCCAATAGCAGCGTACCAGTTGAGTTATTTCTGCAAGTGCAATCTATCGGTCATTTTAGATGTTATTCAGTTTACATACCTGCCCTTACCTGGTCTGGCCTACATGTGACTCCAGATCCACAACAATGTGGTTGACTCTTAAATGCCCTCTGAAATGGCCTAACAAGCCACTCAGTTCAAGGGCAGTTAGGGATGGGCAACAAATGATGGCCTAGTCAGCAAAGGCCACATCTCATGACTGAATAGTAAAAATGTGCCGATCGTGTCCTGATAATAGAAAGTTGACTTAGGGCCATCATTGGTTAGGTGGAAACTCCAGCACTGGTTTGTTCAATTTTTTTTATCATCAAGCCCTAATCTCTTTAATTTCAGATACTGCCATGAATAGAGTGTGGACTGGGGAATAGATAGAAAGGCCAAGGGAAAAAAAATACCATTCTTACATTTCAAATCCCTGGTGATGCAATGGCATTTTAACAACAATTTTTTTTTGTTTTTGTATGTAATTTTTCAGTTGAATAACTTGAAAATGTGATGCACATTGGGACCATTTATGAAAGATGAGTAAATGACACATATGGCTTGCACATGCTTTACTTGCATTATTAAAAATGAATTTAAATATTAATATAGCATAATTCCTGTGGCAATTTATGAGTGCAGACATATTAAAAATAACAGCCCTCTCGGTGTCAGCCTCACTCAGTAGTAATATTGTTGAGCTGAATTTTTTGGGGAACATTATTGTCCCACCACCAGGGCCAAAAGTTGGAGCCAAACCCACTTTGGTGGGACCTGGGGGTGGCATTTTGCTGGCAGTCGCCAATTAAGAAGCTGTTGCTGGGGCTGCCATCAAATTCAGGACAGCAGTTTGTCCCTGAGCTGACAGCCCAATCAGAGGCCAGCAGCTCAGCAGTGCCACTGCTAGTGGTGACCATTGCTGAGGCTGCCTCACTGGTGAAAAGGTGCTTCAATGGCAGGGCGCCCTCAAAGACTGGTCAATGTGGTTGGGGGAAGCTGGGGCCTGGCAGCCAGGACCCTGCGAATGGTGGGGTGGGGGTGGGGGAGAGTCATGGAGCACCGATGCTGCCATTGCCACGAGGGCGGCCATTGCTGCTGGGGAGCCCCTCTGCGGGCCATGGAGTGCCCATAAAGGAAGAACCTCCCCCCCCACACCGGAGCTACTGGGAGGCCACCAGGGTTTACTTGGTGGTCTCCCGATGCGGTAGTGGGCCCTCCTGAGGCTGGCAAAATGCCTGTGAAGGTGGGAAGTGGCTCTTAGTTGGCCACTTATGTGGCTCAATTGGCCACCCAGTGGACAGTCAAGCTGCAAGTTTCCTACTGTTGGCAATATGGCATGCTGATGGGAAGACGTGGGACTCCCCTCCTGACAACTTCTCCCATCATATGATTAGCCCTCCTGCCTCCCAGGCCATCACCAATCAGCCGCCAAAGTTCAGCCTCTTGTCTCTGGGCCAAAAGATCATGGCTTCAAGCCTCACTTCAGGATTTGAGTACACAGGCCCTGATTTTGCCTTCCCCACTGCCTATTGAAAAGCGGGTGCGGGAAAGTTAAAACAAGGTTAGCAACTCACTCCCTCTGATCCTGCTGCCTACCCACTGAGTCCTGATATTAACCTGAGTAGGCGAGCTGATGACAGAACTGCAATTTAAGCCAGATACCTGAGCAGGGGCATCTGCTTGGGATGCCTAAAAAATTGGGCCGCACAAACTTAGCAGTGAAATCAAAACCTGCACAGATTGGATGCAGGCCATCCCTTTGCTAAATTGATATACTTTGCTCCCATTTCACACACCAAAAATGGGCTCAATGCATACCAATTTATACTCCTAATTTTTTTAGAAAAATCTGTGTACTTTTTATGCTTAATTCAGTCAATGGTGAAAAAACCCTACTATTGGCTACTTATTCACAGAATCAGTTCTCATTTAATTATAAGCTGATTTAATTATTTATCAGAGACACTGCATATGTGAAGATAATGATTAAAGTGTTTTTCCATATGATTTGCCCCAGCGCTGGCTGAATGTTTTCATTAATAACTGAAACTCTGCTGCCTGAGATAAGGTGAATACACAACGTCCCCACACTCCTGACATCGTTTCCAAAATTGAACAACTTGCCCATTATCTCGAGACAAGTTATTTGAATTAGGATTCTAATTCATCATACAGTCTATATTTAATTTAAAAGCAGTAAGACAGTGACTGACAAATAACCCCAGGGTTAACTGTTCCTGATAACTTTTACATTTATTGTCCTTGGGAAACAAGAACACAAACCCTTATGTTTGCAGAACTACCACAGAATTTGGCAAGGACAATCCTCTTATTTCTTGTGAAAAGCCGTTAAGTGTGACTTGACAGGGCAAGTGATTCATTGACAAATTCTAAACTGTATCAAAAACAAAACATTGGTTGGGATCCTGTTGAAAAGGCAGGTCATTGAATGATAATCCATGTAAGGAGGGAACAATTCTATTAACAGTGTAACAACCGTGATGGTGACAATGACTGAACTACCAAGGACAATAAGATGCAACATTATTGATAGAAAGTGGGATAATACACTGCAGAAGATAAATACACAAAGACCCAGGATAATGTTTTATGGAAGTGTAATTTATGTAGTATTATAGCCTGTTAAGATCTTGTATAAATTAATGTGCAATTTATGCCTTTTAGCCATGCTACTTTCTGTTTAACATTGTGATTCTGAATGTTTAAGGCAAGCTATGGTGTGAACAGAAAATGAGGATAAGCCTATAGACTTACTGGGCTAAATTCTACCAGCCCTCTGGCATTGGGGGTCATGGCGGGAGGGGGACCCGTAATCTTCTTCCGGGAGAGGCCCTCCGTGATGCCAGACGCCGGGTATATCCCGCCCCATTTTTCCGTCAGCGGCGGGACCTCGGTGCGGCCCCTCCGCTGCTCGGCAGCAGCACGCCAATTACCATATGTAAAGCGCTACTTACCTTGCCTGATTATGTATCCTGCTTCCTCTCGCTCCGCAATTCCACATTTTTTGTTGAACAGGCAGCTGCCATGTGCCATCCCGTTCACGAATGAGAAAAGCCAAGGGGACATCAGAAATTGGACTACTCACTCACAGTGCAGGTATGTCTGAATATACGGAGGTCTCAACTCTGCAGACTGGAAGGGAGGTGGGAGGAGGGTTGAGATTACTGGGATCTCAACTCTGCAGGCGTGAAGAGAGGTGGGGGGGGGATGCGATTATTGGGGGCACAGCTCTGCATGGTTGAAAGGAGGTGGGAGGGGAATGATATTACTCGGGGCACAGCTCTGCAGGCATGAAGGGAGTTACTGCGTACCCTTCCTCCATAAATGGTGACCGCTCTGTGCCATTGTTTGTTTGTGTGAGTGAATGAGCAATGGCACTCCAGTCACCCTGTGTGTTGGGAGGGTGCCAGAAACAGTCAGCGTGTAAAGGTTATCTGGCTGGTGGGACAATCGATGCAGCTGTTACAATCTTAATGTAGTCATGCTGTGCCACTCTTAGTGGGAACTAAGATGGGCAATGCCATGCCACGTCACACAGTTGATGCATGAAAACACCTGATGTACCAGTCAACATCAATGGCTGCCCTGTTAGGAACCTTCGAAGAAGTAAAGGAACTGAGTTTAATTGTCGCTTGTAGATGGGAATGGTTCATCCTATATTATTTGATACGCTTTTAGTGAAGATCCATATGCGCCACAGGCAAAACCAGCAGGCAGTTGCAGCCCACGTAGAGGCACCCGGTCGTGAGCAGCAGCTGCCCCCAAGGAGGGCTCACCAGCACAGATCGTTGTGCATCTACAGGTCCTGCATGACATACCTGCAGATATCTGAGCGCCAGTGTCAGAGGTGACTGCAGATGTCGAGAGAATTAGAATTAGAATATTACAGCGCAGTACAGGCCCTTCGGCCCTCGATGTTGCGCCGATCATCTGACCTACACTATTCCATTTACATCCATATGTCTATCCAATGACCACTTAAATGCCCTTAAAGTTGGCGAGTCTACTACTGTTGCAGGCAGGGCGTTCCACGCCCCTACTACTCTCTGCGTAAAGAAACTACCTCTGACATCTGTCCTATATCTTTCACCCCTCAACTTAAAGCTATGTCCCCTCGTGTTTGCCATCCTCATCCGAGGAAAAAGACTCTCACTATCCACCCTATCTAACCCTCTGATTATCTTATATGTCTCTATTAAGTCACCTCTCCTCCTCCTTCTCTCTAACGAAAACAACCCCAAGTCCCTCAGCCTTTCCTCGTAAGACCTTCCTTCCATACCAGGCAACATCCTAGTAAATCTCCTCTGCACCCTTTCCAAAGCTTCGACATCCTTCCTATAATGCGGTGACCAGAACTGCACGCAATACTCCAGGTGCGGCCTCACCAGAGTTTTGTACAGCTGCATCATGACCCCGTGGCTCTGAAACTCGATCCCCCTACTAATAAAGGCTAACACACCATATGCCTTCTTAACAGCCCTATTAACCTGGGTAGCAACTTTCAGGGATTTATGTACCTGGATACCAAGATCTCTCTGCTCATCTACACTACCAAGAATCTTCCCATTAGCCCAGTACTCTGCATTGCTGTTACTCCTTCCAAAGTGAATCACCTCACACTTCTCCGCATTAAACTCCATTTGCCATCTCTCAGCCCAGCTCTGCAGCCTATCAATGTCCCTCTGTACCCTACAACACCCTTCGACACTATCCACAACTCCACCGACCTTCGTGTCATCCGCAAATTTACTAACCCACCCTTCTACACCCTCATCCAGGTCGTTTATAAAAATGACAAACAGCAGTGGCCCCAAAACAGAACCTTGCGGTACACCACTAGTAACTAAACTCCAGGATGAACATTTGCCATCAACCACCACCCTCTGTCTTCTTTCAGCTAGCCAATTTCTGATCCAAAGCTCTAAATCACCTTCAACCCCATACTTGCGTATTTTCTGCAATAGCCTACCGTGGGGAACCTTATCAAACGCCTTACTGAAATCCATATACACCACATCCACGGCTTTACCCTCATCCACCTGTTTGGTCACCTTCTCGAAAAACTCAATAAGGTTTGTGAGGCACGACCTACCTTTCACAAAACCGTGCTGACTATCGCAAATGAACTTATTCTTTTCAAGATGATTATTAATCCTGTCTCTTATAACCTTTTCCAACATTTTACCCACAACCGAAGTAAGGCTCACAGGTCTATAATTACCAGGGCTGTCTCTACTCCCCTTCTTGAACAAGGGGACAACATTTGCTATCCTCCAGTCCTCCGGCACTACTCCTGTCGACAATGACGACTTAAAGATCAACAACAACGGCTCTGCAATCTCCTCCCTGGCTTCCCAGAGAATCCTAGGATAAATCCCATCTGGCCCAGGGGACTTATCTATTTTCACTCTTTCCAAAATTGCTAACACCTCCTCCTTGTGAATCTCAATCCCATCTAGCCTAGTAGGCTGTATCTCAGTAATCTCCTCGGCAACATTTTCTTTCTCTACTGTAAATACTGACGAAAAATATTCATTTAACGCTTCCCCTATCTCCTCTGATTCCGCACACAACTTCCCACTACTATCCTTGATTGGCCCTGTTCTAACTCTTATCATTCGTTTATTCCTGATATACCTATAGAAAGCCTTAGGGTTTTCTTTGATCCTATCCGCCAATGACTTCTCGTGTCCTCTCCTTGCTCTTCTTAGCCCTCCCTTTAGATCCTTCCTGGCTAGCTTGTAACTCTCAAGCGCCCTAACTGAGCCTTCACGTCTCATCCTAACATAAGCCGCCCTCTTCCTCTTGACAAGCGCTTCAACTTCTTGAGTAAACCACGGCTCCCTTGCTCGACAACTTCCTCCCTGCCTGACAGGTACATACTTATCAAGGACACGCATTAGCTGCTCCTTGAATAAGCTCCACATTTCGTTTGTGCCCATCCCCTGCAGTTTCCTTCCCCATCCTACACATCCTAAATCTTGCCTAATCGCGTCATAATTTCCTTTCCCCCAGCTATAATTCTTGCCCTGCGGTATATACCTGTCCCTGCCCATCGCTAAGGTAAACCTAACCGAATTGTGATCACTATCGCCAAAGTGCTCACCTACATCTAAATCAAACACCTGGCCGGGTTCATTACCCAGTACCAAATCCAATGTGGCATCGCCCCTGGTTGGCCTGTCCACATACTGTGTCAGAAAACCCTCCTGCACACACTGGACAAAAACAGACCCATCTAAAGTACTCGAACTATAGTATTTCCAGTCAATATTTGGAAAGTAAAGAAGAAGTAAATATTTGGAAAGTAAAGAAGAAGTAAAAAAGAAAATAAAGAAGTGGTGACACATCTCTGTGCCCTGCCAAACGATGACCTGCAGCCCATGGTCTTCGGTGGACATTCTATGCCGATGGCACTCAAAGCGACAATGGCTCTTAACCTTTACGCCTCTGTATCATTTCAGGGAACCACTGGAGACCTTTGTGGGGTCACTCAGTCAACAGTGCACTGCTGCATCTGGGAGGTCACCTATGTCCTGTACCGGAAGGCCAGTGACTATGTCCACTTCAAGACGGACCCTGAGAGCCAGGCCCAGAGGGCCATTGGTTTCGGCTCCATTGCGGGATCCCCACAAGTGAAAGGGGTCACAGACTGCACCCATCAAGGCTCCCGCCGGGTGACCAGCTGCATAAGTAAACCGTAACGGCTTCCGCTCACTCAGCGTACAGTTAGTATGTGATTACCGTAACCACCTTATGCAAATCTGTGCCTGCTTTCCAGGCAGCTGCCATTACGCCTTCATCCTGCACCAGTCTCAGCTGGTGCTGCTGCACACTGAACTGTCTCGCATCGAGGGGCGGCTTCTTGCAGACAAGGGTAAATCGTATGGTTGCTGTTTGCTGTTTTCTGCACAACTACGCACTCAATAGGGGAAGGCCTTTCAAGATGAGGACAGATGTAAGCAGGACTCCTCCTCAGATGATGAGCTCGCTGAGGACTTGCAGCAGGAAAGGCGCACGAGAGGCCAGAGAGCATCCAGGCACCGCATGTGGGGTGAGCAGTGCGGGAGAGATGCACGGCAGTGCCTTATTGATCAAAGGTTGTCCACTCCATACGAACCACCATGGACTCTGCAATCCACACAGCACCCTCATTCATCTATTGTGCAGCAGTCCACATCAGCAACATCTTTGTGTCCACCATTACTGGCAGCAGCAGACTGAGCCATTGTCCATGTTACTGCATCCGTGGAGACGCACGAGTAATACTAGCATGGCAATGATGTTATTCCATACATTGGCAGTTCTGAAAGGCCTATGATGTAATGGGAGGAGACACGATTGGTACATACTGGCAACACACATGTCAGTGAAGAAGATTTAGAGATTGAACGTTTTACAGTATTGTGCCACCCATGCACACCCAGTTGTGTCACAGTGGTGTTGCAAAGATTTTTTTTGTACTCAGAACTGAGAATTCTGTGTGTTTTGAAAACTGTAAAAAGGATTTTTGCTCAGTGGAAGACACCTTCAAATAGTTGGAACTCCTGCAATGTTTTGAAAGGAAGTTCATCACAAAAGTTGAACTTTATGGGTGCTTTGAAAGGACGTTGAACTTGTACAAGGACAGGAAAGCCAGCAATTTCAAGGAAACCACAGGGGTTTGCCTTCCTCAGAACAGTGTTTTTTTGAAGGACAAGAGACACTGTGTCTGTATATGTGATCATGTTCAGGAAAGGTTTTTTTCATTTTGGACCCTTTAAAAAGCCAATGTGTTGGACCAAGGGCAGGCATTTGAAATCTTTGCTTTGACCTGCCTGGAGCAAGGGAGGAAGACCCAGAAAAGTTATCTCTCTCTGTAAAGGAGACTTGCATCTCTTGAAAAGGAATCCTGCATTTGAAAGGTGGCAGATTCCTATTGCCTCCAGTCTGTGAGGAATTCTTGCATCCAGAGTGGTTCCTGTTGCCCCCTGTGTTTTGGGAGATCCTGGAATCTCAAGAAAGCTTCAACTGCTGGACTAAAATAAAAGCAAAAAGTGCTGGAAATACTCAGCAGGTCTAGCAGCATCTGTGGAGAGAGCAGCAGAGTTAATATTTCAGGTCAGTGACCTTTCATTAGAACTCTATTCTATATCTGCATCTACTGCTAGACTGCTGTTTTCAAAAACCTAAGCAGACTGGTTGCTGCACCCCTGCTGAAAGACTTGTGTGACACCTGCTTCAGACAAATTTCTTTGAAAGCCTACCCATCACAGACTATTCATCAATTTTGCCTGAAGAGACGTCGAGTGGCATCCAACTATTCAACTCTGGGACACCTCACTGTACCAAAAACATCCTACCAGAATGTGATGAACTCAATTATTTTTATTATTCTTTCTATTTCTACGAAACAGCTGTAAACCAAAATCCTTTTTCCCCAGTTAACTGTTTTTTTAATGTATATGTGTGTGCATGAGGGTTAAGAAATTAAGGAGCTTTTTATATATATATAGATTTATCTTGCTAGTAGTGAAGATCTATTGTTTATTTTCTAATAAATAGTTAATGTTATTGTTGTTTAAAGAAATCTGGTTTGGTGTGCTTTATTCTGGGGGATAAATAAAGTGTTTAATTTGGGCTATTCTTCAGTAGGTGGGAAACTTTATTCGTTATGTTATGACCTGTGGAATAGTGGGACTGAATTAACTGTGCATTTCTCCTGCCTTTGTCATAACAGTGATTTTTAGAAACACTAGCGAGTGTTCCTTTGTGGTGTCTTTTCTGTGCTAGCATCCTGACTGGAGGAAGGCTGCTGATCAGATTGCCCTTTGGTTGTGGATGACTTTGGCAGTCGTACTTCTTGTGCACGAGGCCTGGCGGGCCCCAGCTGGCTGGGGGAATGATCGTTCATCCTCTTCTGTCATTGGACCCTTTGACGACGGATGTACCCATGGCTACCTACCTCCTCTGCCACCTCCAGCCAGGCTGCCTTGGTCAAGCAGGAGGGCCTCTTCTGACCATTGCTGGGGTAAAGGACCTTGCGCCTTGTCCGTACAGCCTGGAGGTGAGTGAGAAGGGAAGTATCGCTGAACCCCCGTGGGCCTTTCTAGAGCACCCTCTGCCATCTTTGGTTTTTGGTCTGGTCCTTTAAATGCAAAGGTTATTTCACAGTGAAACTGCTCTAATTTCTGGCTGCAAGGCTTT
Organism: Heterodontus francisci; assembly: GCF_036365525.1. NCBI lineage: Eukaryota > Metazoa > Chordata > Chondrichthyes > Heterodontiformes > Heterodontidae > Heterodontus > Heterodontus francisci. The sequence goes on from NC_090397.1 coordinate 71,573,583, forward strand.
TTTTGCATCTGTTTGAAAACTAATGCAGGACTAGTGAGGAAATCTGTGCAGTTGTCCTGGTTTTACATCTCTAACAGATAGACACAGATAAATATATACACCTACACTTTGCTTCTGCACCAGTTGATCATAATTATTGATGTCATATTTCAGGTTTGCAATGCAGCTAGAAGAGAAACATAATCTCCTGGTTCTTTAAGAAATAGTTTCAATTCCAGTTACCTGTCTTTTCACATAACAGTTCGCTACAAAATGAACACAGATTGCAAATGCATATTAGCCTGCAACTTTTCACATTCAGGAAATTCAAATCCCGTAGTATGTAGGTATCATTAAATGATGTTTTATTTCCGAGAGTGTATTTGCATTTTATGAGACAATTCAGTCCCACTTTCTGGTATGTGCAAAAGTAAGATTTTCACCCAGGTGCAGCAAACCTACAAGATGAAATGTTACACATGAGTGGTAGAAGAGGATCTCAACTGCACAGCACATTGGGACAAAGCTGAGTAAGTTTGTGGCAGAAAAGCAGAAAGTGCTGGGGAAACTCAGCAGGTCTGGCAGCACCTGTGGACAGCGAAGTGAACTCTGCTGCTCTCTCCACAAATGCTGCCAGACCTGCTGACTTTTTCCTACACGTACTGCTTTTCTGCCAGATTGACAGCATCCCCAGTATTCTGTGCTGCTGAGGTAAGGATTTGGCAGCTGTCAGGAAGCAGGTGCTTTAAATAGGGCCCCAGCACCTGCTCTTCAGCAGAGCCAATGACAGTCACGGCACCAAATGTCTCTTCCCCCACCACGTAATTTGGGGGGGGTGGGGTGGCGCGCGTCATCATGATGCTCATGAGCCGCCACATTGAATATAGCGGCAGCTTCGCGATAGGAGGACTGCCAACGCACACGTAAAATTCAGCCATCTGCGACATCACAATGTTTTCTGTTGTCATGCACGATGCTGGTAGTCACGGACAGAATAATGGTCTTTCTCCAACTCTGCCTGGGATCCTCTTAATTTGACTCATCATATGCTGTGCATGTGCACTGGCAGAGTTGTTTCTGCATTATATACTGATAATTTTCTCAATTGCTGAGAATACTTTCAATGTTTCTCAGCTATTTCTTAATTTACACTCTGCTGTGGTCACTTAATTTAGATAATGGCATCTGGATTTACAGACGTTTTTACTCCCTGCAAAAACCGATAGGCTTACACTCCATGTTGATATGTGTGTATGTCAGCTGTGGTTCAGTTATTAGCACCTTTGCCTCTGGGTGAGAAGATTGTGGGGTCCGCTCCCATTTTGAGTACAAAAATTTCGGCTGATTCTCCAGTGTAGTACGAAGGGAGTGCTACATTGTCAGAGGTGCTGTCTTTTGGATGGGGTATTCCCTTCCTATCAAGACTGTTGGTGTACCTACACCCCAAGGACTGCAGCGGTTCAAGAAGGTAGCTCACCACCACCTTTTCAATGGCAATTAAGGATGGGCAATAAATGCTGGCCTAGCCAGCGGTGCTCACATCCCATGAACGAATACTGTTACGACCAGGTGAGAAAGGTGTCTTTCTCAGCCTTCACCTGGTCTTATTGTAACAGGGTTTAATTTTAAACGCACTGTGTTTTGAGCTCCCCCTTGGTGAATCCTTGTTCACTGCTTTCCAATTATAAGGCAAAGAAATGAGCACAATCAGGCCTTCTTAGGTTTAAAGAAGAAAAGTGAAATTTTATTAAACTTAAACTTAATCTCTAATTTGGTTAACACCTATGGATACACACCACGCCCCACACTAGCCTGCATACGCAATACATACATGCAAATAGAGACAGAAAAGAGCAGAAGAAAAATAAAGTGGAGAGGTTTGAGGCAATATCAGAAAAGTTTCTTGTTACTGTGCTTCGAGCTCACTGTAGTCCTTTTGTAGGTAGGTCTTGCTTGTAAGTAATTCTTGCTTTTCGTTGGGGCCCAGTATTCTTCTTAAACCTTGTTCACTGTAGGAGACCTTTCTCTCTTGGGGTTCATGTGTCTTCAATGGTTTCCAAAGCTGGTGAGAGTGAGATGACAGCAGACAGGAGAGAGGTATTTTCAGTCCAGGAGCATACAGCTTTCTGAGTTCAAATTCTCTGTGACAAGTTCAAGTTCAAAAAAACTCCAGCAGCCAGTTAGTCATGTGACTAAACTGGTCTGACCACGTCTGTTTGTGTATTCGGCCATCTTAGTAGTTAACCTGGAATGCTAGCCCCTCCACCTTCAATGTCTGGTAATCAAAAGTCCATTGTAGATTAAATTGGAGGAGGGAGTGGCCCCTTTGTCCTTTCCAAGTATTGTCTGTTACTATGCAAATGTCCTTCCAATCAAGGGTCTGGTGGGGTATTTTTTAAAACAAGTTCCTTCTTTACTCCAGTATCAGTTTAAAAATCAATGCTCATGTGGTGAAATATGTGTGTCTCATTCTTGGCAGGTGGGGGCCTGCATGACAATATGAAAAAAACGCAGTCCTAGCTTCTCCCGAGATCCCCGGCATCACAGATGCCAGTCTTCAGCCAATTCGATTCACTCCATGTAATATCAAGAAACGGCTGAAGGCATTGGATACTGCAAAGGCTATGGACCCTGACAACATCTCAGCTGTAGTACTGAAGACTTGTGTTGCAGAACTACTCATGCTCCTAGCCAAGCTGTTCCAGTACAGCTACAACACTGGCATCTGCCCAACAATCTAGAAAATTGCCCAGGTATGTCCTGTCCACAAAAAGCAGGACAAATCCAATCTGGCCAATTACCACCCCATCAGTCTACTCTCGATCATCAGCAAGGTGATGGAAGGGATGGTCGACAATGCTATCAAGTGGCACTTGCTCAGCAATAACCTGCCCACTGATGCTCAATTTGGGTTCAGCCAGGGCCACTCGGTTCCTGACCTCATTACAGCCTTGGTCCAAACGTGGACAAAAGAGCAAAATTTAAGAGGTTAATTGAGAGTGACAACCCTCGATATCAAGGCAGTACTTAACCGAGAGTGGAATCAAAGAGCCCTAGCAAAATTGAAGTCGATGCGAATCGGGGGTAAACTCTCCACTTGTTGGAGTCATACCTGGTAGAAAGGAAAGCGGTTGTGGTTGTTGGAAATTAAACATCTAAGCCACAGGACATCGCAGCGGAGTTCCTCAGGGTGGTGTCCTAGCTCCAACCATCATTAGCTGCTTCATCAATGGCCTTCCTTCAATCATAAGATCAGAAATGAAGATGTTCGTTGAATATTTGCACAGTGTTCAGTACCATTCATGACTACTCAGATACTGAAGCAGCTTGTCCCTGCATGCAGCAAGACCTGGACAACATTCAGGCTGTGGCTGATAAGTGACAAGTAACATTCGCACCACTCAAATGCCAGGCAATGATCATCTCCAACAATCTAACTATCTCCCCATGACATTCAACAGCATTACCTTTGCTGAATACCCCCATCATCAGCATCCTTGGGGTTACTATTGACCAGAAACTTAACTGGACCAGCCATATAAATACTGTGGCTACAAGAGCAGGTCACAGGCTGGGAATTCTACAGCGAATAACTCACCTCCTGACTCCCCAAAGCCTGTCCACCATCTACAAAGGCACAAGTCAGGAGTGTGATGGAATACTCTCCACTTTCCTGGATGGGTGCAGCTCCAACCACACTCAAGAAGCTCAACACCATCCAGGGCAAAGCAGCCCACTTGATCAGCATCCCACCCACCACATTAAACATTCACTCCCTCCACCACTGGCACACAGTTGCAGCAGTGTGTACCATCTATAAGATGCAATGCAACAACTCACCAAGCTTCCTTCAACAGCACCTTCCAAACTTGAGACCTCTATCACCTAGAAAGACAAGAGCAGCAGATATATGGGAACATCACCACCTGCAAGTTCCCCTCCAAGTCACACACCATTCTGACTTGGAACTATATTGCCGTTCCTTCACTGTTGCTGGGTCAAAATCCTAGAACTCCCTTCCTTATAGCACTGTGGGTGTAATAACATTTATTGTAGAATCATGAGGTGTACATGGACTGCAGTGGTTCAAGAAGGCAGCTCACCACCACCTTTTCAAAGGAAATTAGGGATGGGCAACAAATGCTGGCCTTGCCAGTGATGCCCACATCCCGTGAAAGAATAAAAATATCTGCCTTCTCAGGTGTATGTAAAAGATTCCATGATCACTATTTCGGAGAAGAGCTGGGGAGTTCTCCCTGGTGTCCTGGCCAATATTTATCCTTTAATCAATATCACAAAAATGGATGATCTGATCATTATCACATTGCTGTTTGTGGGAGCTTCCTGTGCACAAATTGATGGCCAAGGTTGCTGCATTACAACAATACCTACACTTCAAAAAGTTCTTCATTGGCTGGGTGTCCAGCAATTGTGAAATGTGCTATATAAATGCAAGTCTTTCCTTTCATGCATAAAAGCCCATTCAATGCCTGGATTATATTTAAGTAATGAAGCTGGTCTCATACTGAGGTTGTTTTATAAGGCAGTTGTAAGATTCCTTGGTTATAAACATCTAATTCTGGACTGCTACAATAACATGGATGTCAAAATACACAAATTGCAAAAATACACTAAACAGGAATGTAAGAAGAGAAACCGATTCACAGTCAAGAGGGAGAATCTAACAACATTTATTGTAAATCATAAGATTTTACAGTACAGAATGAAAATATTTCGCTCTTCATATCTGTGACAGGTCTCTGAAAGAAGCGATTCATTTAGTTCCATTCCTTTGTCATTTTTCCAAATATCATTTTATCCCAGATTTTGCTTCCATTGCTATTCCTGGTCAGCCATTCCATATCCTAACAACCTTCTGCAACATAAAAAAACTCCTAACTTCACCCTTTGTTTGTTTGGTGATAATCTTAAATTCCTGCTCTCTGATGTAGTTTTCCCTAATTACCTTTTATTAGAAGCCCCTCTGTCAGATCACCTTGTAACCTTCTCTATTCTTGTGAAAAGAGACCCATATTTTATGTTCTCTCCTGCTCCCAAGGGGCGAACTCCTGACCCACAAGCAGAAAGGCAATCTTATCTTGTGCAGCCGACAGTTCCTGCCTCTCCCACTGATGTGGTTCCCGAATCCTGGGAAACTCACCCAGCAACAATGATTTTCAAATTGGACTCCAATTTCACTGTGGGAGCCTGATTTAAATATGCTAATGAAGTGTCCCACCTCCACCCACACTCATACACCACCATAAAAAAAAGTCCCATTCCCCATACATAAGTCTTTAACGCCACCTGGCCCCATCCCTCTCTGCTTGTTGTTGGGGGATGGGGGGGATGTGGAGTGGGGTGGTGCAGGACTTAATATTGAGGCTAATCTCTTTATTTTGGAAGAGGCAGACTTGTCAGCTATAAATTCATTCAGTTCCATGTGCAGGCTGACAGCTGGAGTTGGGTCTATGACTGTGAATTGAGTTGTATTGCGACTGAGCACTGGGGTTTAACAAAGACTTTCAACAGTACTAAGGTCACTCAGGCCACCAATGCCTGGCTTTTACTGAAGTTATTTTAAAGCATTTCAGTCTGATAAATGGATTTTCCGTTATGCAGTGCACAATTAAATTTGATTGGTATCTATTAAATATTACCAAAAATTCACAAATACCCCATAATTCTTCCTGAACAGGAAAGGAAAATATACCCGAAATGCACATGGATGGAACGACTAAAAACAGAGAGTGACAGCAATGAATTGGACAATGTCAAGGTTTATTATATTAAATTGCAAACTTGGAAATATTACCAATAGCATTAGATGGATATTTTCAAACATAGGGCCGAAATCCATCAAATCCATCAACATTTGTGTAGTACGTCTACCGCAATGCCATGGCAAAGGTAAAGGAACTGGTATTTTCTTAGAAAATAATTATTTTTTATATTTTAAATACTGAGACAGATAAGCTGCTTTATGAAATTCACAACAGAATTGCTGTGATATCAAACCAGTAGCTGCAATATCATTAAAAACTGGATGTTTTTTCATGGCAAATTCATAACTGGAATAATTTTGGTCGTTCTGCTTAATGCTATTATATATAGTCCTGTGGTGAATACTTATCTAACTGCCACAGGCACTGAGTTTGTATCTCACAGTGGCACATCAGGTTCTATTTTGGGAACAAATGGCCACCAACGTGGAGCTATCTGCACTAAATTTTAAGAAACGCAAGATCTCTTTGGTACTTCCAAGGCAGCTAAATCAGCAATGAAACACAATTTATTGATTTTGTGCTGGAATGGAAAATTGATTCTCCTTGTGTAAAGTATCGTTATGCAGACCTGTTGTCACCCATGCGGCCAAAACAATTCTCATCTCTTTTCTTGTAGGTTGTAAAAACAAAAAAAGTTCCACAGCGAGTGAATAAAGCCAGCTTTAGTTTTCTAGCAACAATTCATATCCTATGACTCCATACTTTGGAACCGGTTGCTGTGAACTGCATTCACCGAGAATTATAAAAAGTGGCAGATACTTCACTATAGTAACAATCTTTCCATACAAGGAGGTGAAAATAAGTAATCCAAAAATGAGTCCAACAAATTGTTTTCTTTTTATAAAATTTGCTGTTACAACTTCAATCTTATTTAGTGCAAAAGATGCAAGCAAAAAATGGGAAATGCTAAAAAATGATTTGAATTAATTGTATTTCTAGATGAACTAAATACATCTAATTGAATCCTTATAGTGGGGCAGAGGCACTATTTCTATTTCAAAAGTGGTAAAGAATCAAGATTTCTTTCTTAGCCAATTGCCCCTTAACCCTTGCTTCCCACTCCTCTCCCCACTGGCCCCACCCTTCCCTCTTTGCCTCCTAAAAGCATTGTCTTCCTGCCAGGGTAGATTTCTATTGGGAGCAGTCACCCTCTGAAACAGTTATTTTGTTGAATGTAGGTGAGCCCTGGATAATGGGGCCAATTTTAACTGAAACCACCCATTGGGAATCTGATGGGATCTGGCAAAATAATGGCTTTACATCCCACCCCACTTTAAAAAAGGACAGCCCCTTTCGTTCCTGCATCCTTATCAACTCATGGGAATGATCGTGGATTGTCAACAAAGAAAGCACAAGGGACATCGCACATTGATGACATTTTGATGTTGGCCAGGATCTGTTTCAACCTCCCTTCCCACACTACATAAAGATTCCACCTGTCTGAGCTGGCTCATTGCTCTTCTCCTTGTCCTTCTCATTCTATTGAATTAAATTGAGAGTAGTATTGATGCTGTGTAAAACTGGTGTTCTACCCAACCCCATTGGATTCCCACCAAATCAACTGGGTTAAATTTTTGAACAACACTAGAGAAGTTTTTAAAATCTTTGCTTTTTTTTTAATCTGTAGCCCAGTATCTTGTGTCAACTTCATATGCTTCGGCCTTTATTCTTGACACTGTGGAAACTAAATATTCCATAGATTCAGTACGGTTTTAACTACTGTAAACCTGACTTATTCTGCAATAATTGAACATCTTTTTCATCGGAGCTATTTGGTGAATATTTAGAATGTCTTTTCTTTAGTATTGAAATCCAGGCACTAATTTCAGCTGATTCCCGCAAGAAAAAATATTTTCTATCTTTGCAATGTTGCCTGTTAGCCACATGAGTTGGCACTGAATAACACTGAGCTGACATTGATGTAATCTTCTCTATTCAGTTCATTGATGTGTAAAAGCCAGACTGAATATTAAATTGAAGTTGAGAGTTGCAAGCAGCAGTGGACAATCTTTCACCCATTAGGTGCAGATTTTCTGCTTGCGTGATGCACAGGGGAAGAAAACCATAACCCTTTCAAATGAGATAGAATTTAGGGAAATATCAAAGAGATCAGTTGGTGCTAGAAGATTTGTTAACCTGTCTTGTTTTACTCAATCCTCTTTAAGACTTCATATCACCTGAGGCAAATGGCTATTAGTTCCCATTCATGTGTATTAGTTCATGTATATTAAGTGCTGCAACTGCAACCAAAAATTGCTGGAAATACTCAGCCTTGAGTATTTAAGAGCTTTGATTGACTGAGGGTGGACAGGCCATTTCTCGCCGTGTAAAATTGCAGCGGGCGTGGGAGGGGGTCAGGAACGGCCCCCCCACCCCCCACTCAACTTTCCTCCCTGCCACCAGCCCACTCGTTGGGGACCGTAAAATTCTAGCCAGAGTATTTTTGGAGAGCGAATGTTTTCCTGTACAGTGTATTAAGTTCCAATATATATCTAGAAAGTTTTTTCAGTTCAAATAGTGCACAGATGCAATAAAAAGCTAGTAATACTTTTGGCTGATGTTGTGCAAAGAACCTTAGAATTCTGTTTTGATAACTTCCCTCACATGACAGTGGAAAAATATCTTTTTGCAAACAGCATAGTCAATTCAGTTAACTTTACAGGATACTATTATGGCTCAGATAATATTCTGGTTGGTTGGTTCTCAGAGGACCTTTGCGATCATTTTGTCAGGCGAAAATTCATGATTGATTTATCCGCAAAGTACATCAACGTGCTATCTTAAAAAAGCTAAAGTTTGAGATATGTAATTCAGGAATTCATCAAAATACTCTGCTAATACTTTACCAAGCCCTGTAACATTGGAACTAAATCATCCAAGTTTACATGACAAAACCACCATCCATTAAAAAAGTGCTATTGTCAGTTGCATTAGTGTGAAGTGAATGAATTGTTCCACTAATGTCACTCTAATAATGGACTTGTAGTGGCAATCAAATACCAAGTTCAGTCAAAAAAATGCTGTTGTAAACAGTCAATGCCAATACAATTACAAAAAAAATGTAAAAATGACAATTTTCCACATGTAAATAGGAAAAAAAAATTATAAAACTGTATTATTGATATTTTCCCACCCTAATAATATCTACAAAGTTATGGAAACTGCTAGGCCGTTTCGCAGCAAATAAAACTTGACAAAAATGAACAATATTCATTTAAAATAGTTTGCTACAAAATTCAGCAACTTCTTTAGTAACGAAAACCTGGTCGGTCTCTTAACAAGGTTTGTGAATTATATTGTTTAGAAATTGCAGAGGCAATTTTAGTTTCCTCTGCCCAGCAAGTGGATGTCTGAGGCACCTATCTAAAGCAGGCCTTAACACACTGCCCCAATAACTCTACTTTGTCCCTAGCAACATTTTTTTCTATCTCTTCTATTATTGAATACTTGAAATTTTCTGCAATTTTGAAATAATTGTTAATACTCACCTATTTAATCTGTCTACAAATGTTATCCTTAATTTTCTTTCCACTGTTTGATGGGCTATAATATACTCCCAGTATTAAGAGTAATCTCTTTCTATTCCTCAGGCCAATCCAAGAGGGTTTTGTTCAGATGACTTTTCTATTTTTGTTATTCATTCTTGGGATGTGAGCATTATTGGCAGAGCCAGTATTTATTGCCCATCCCTAATTGCCCTTGAGAAGGTGGTGGTGAGCTGCCTTCTTGAACCGCTGCAGTCCATGTGGGGTAGGTATACCCACAGTGCTGTTAGGGAGGGAGTTCCAGGATTTTGACCCAGCGGCAGTGAAGGAACCGCGATACAGTTCCAAGTCAGGATGGTGTGTGACTTGGAGGGGAACTTTCAGGTGGTGGTGTTCCCATGCATCTGCTGTCTTGTCCTTCTAAGTCCATACAGTCTGGGGCTAATTAATACACTATCTTCTCTCTGATTTCTTGTACTCAACTATAACAGAATGACACTGTGTTCAAATTATAGCTTATGTCCTTTGAAATGAAGTTTATTCTGCTGCACCACTACAACAGGAGACCTTATCAGCAGTGATCTGCAAACCATTTTAAAACTCTGCCCAGGTTCCCGGGCATGCTGCCACCACTGTGCAGTAATTACACAATACAAAGCAGTATTGTTACATATGCAGATTACATTTTTAAAAATTAAACTTTGAAAATAGGTCCTTTGACTGTAAGGAAAATGGAAACAAAGCCTAGAACAAGCTTTTTTGTCATATATTAATTTGATATTTAATAGATCTCTCTATGAGATGTGGCAGATTCAGACTTTGAATAGGTAAAAGTAACATTTGTGAATTTTCACTGTACAAAAACTCCTAGTTTCTTTCTTATGTAAACACAGAATTATCATAAAATATTCCCATTTGCCACCAAAATAGTAGCAGAATTGCTATTAAATTGGAAAGTTTGATGATCTACTGTAGTGCATCATGAATCCAACAGACAGTTTGTGATTCTAATTAAGTAAATATGCCTTTCAGAGAGCCAGCCTTTCCATTAGAAAGGGCTTACAGAGAGCTTTAACTAGAAAGAAAATGGGGCAAGTCATGCCTTTGGAAACTGTAAGTGCTGCAAAGCAATGATTGAAGTTATTGTGTGAAGTGTTAAAAGAGATCTGTGCTGTAGCAGAGCAATGATTGAACCCATTGTAGTGTGAAGTACTAAAAGAGAAAGAAGCAGCAGATAAAATGTTAATAATGATAATGGCAGATAATGAATGTTTCAGCAACTGTGGCCATCTGGCTTAGCTTCATAGGCAACAACAGCACCCACCTTCAGTTTGTGCTCAATTTTCAATTCAATTATAGTCAGAATATCAAAGACTAAATAATTTTCGCCCACAATTTATCCTAGCACTCAGCTGGATTATCTTTCTATTCTGGTGTCAGGTGCATCATTTTAAATGTTGTAGGTTTTCCTGGAGGTGGGAGAGTTTCTAAAGTGTGTTCAGGCTAATTTTCTACATCAGTATGTTTCCAGTCCAATGGGGAAGGAGGCATTGTTGGATCTGGTTCTAGGGAATGAGGTGGGACAAGTGGATCAAGTGTCACTTAGGGGAAAGTGATCATAATATCATAAGGTTTAGGTAAGCTATGGGGTAAGCTATGGAAAAGGAGAAAGAGCTATCCAGAGTAAAAATAATGAATTGGGGAAGAGCCAATTTTAATGAGATGAGAACAGTTCTGGTCCAGGTAAATTGGGATAAAAGATTGGCAGGCAGAACTGTAATTGAACAATGGACTGTCATTAAAGAGCAGATAGTTTGGGTACCATCGAGGTACATTCCCATGAGGGGGAAAGGTAGGATAAACAAAGCCAGAGCTCCCTGGATGACGATAGAGATAGAGAGTAAGATGAAGCAGAAAAAGAATCATATGATAGATGTCAGGTTGGTATTACAAGTGATAATCAGGCTGAATATGGAAGGTTCAGAGGGAAGTGAAAAAAGAAATAACAGCAGCAGAGAGAGAGAGTATGAGAAGGGACTCGAAGCCAACATAAAAGGGAATCCAAAAATCTTCTATAAGGACAAGAATAGTAAAATAGTGGGAAAAGGAGGAGCAGAGCTTATTGTGGACCACAAAGGGGATTTACGCATGGAGGCAGAGGGCATGGCTGAGGTATTAAGTGAATATTTTGCATCTGTCCATACCAAGGAAGAAGATGCTGTCAAAGTGATAGTGAAAGAGGAGGTAGTTGAGACAATAGATGGGTTAAAAATTCAGAACGAGGTATTAGAAAAGCTGGCTGTACTTAAAGGTGATACATCACCAGGACCAGATGGGATGCATCTGAGGATACTGACAGAAGTAAGGATGGAAATTGCGAAGGCACTGGCCATAATCTTGCAAACCTTCTTAGATACAGGGGTGTTACCAAAGGACTGGAGAATTGCAAATGTTACACTTTTGTTCAAAAAAGGGTGTAAGGATAAACCCAGAAAGTAGAGGCCAGTCAATTTAACCTCAAAGCTTTTGAAAATAATCAAGGACAAAATTAACAGTCACTTGGATAAATGTGGATTAATTAAGGAAAGCAAACATGGATTTGTTAAGGGCAATCATTCTTAACTAATTTGATTGAGTTTTTGATGAGGTAACAGCAAGGGATGATGAGAGTAATGCAGTTGGTGCACATGGACTTCCAAAAAGCATTTGATAAAGTGCCACAAAACAGTCTTGTCAACAAAGTTAGAGTTAACGGAACAAAGGGACAGTGGCAGCATGGGTACAATGTTGGCTGAGTGACAGGAAGCAGAGCAGTGGTGAATGGTTGTTTTCCGCTCTTGGGGAAGATATATAGTGGGATTCCCCAGGCGTTGGTATTAGGACCACTGCTTTTCTTGATCTATATTAATGATCTAAACTTGGGTGTGCAGGGCACAATTTCAAAATTTTCATATGACACAAAACATGGAAGTATTGGGAATTCTGAGGACGATAGTGATAGATTTCAAGAGGACATAGACAGGTTGTGGAATGTGCAGGCACATAGCAGATGGGATTTAATGCAGAGAAGTGTGAAGTGATATATTTTGGCATGAAGAATAATGAAAGACAATATAAAAAATAGGATACAATTCTACCGGCAGTGCTGGAGCAGGGGGACCTGTCAGTATATGAGCACCAATCGTTGAAGGTGGCAGGGCAGGTTGAGAAAGTGTTTAAGAAGACATACAGGATCCTGGGCTTTATCACTAGAGGCATGGAGTACAAAAGCAAAGAAGTTGTATAAAAAACTAGTTTGGCCAGCAGTCTGGTCACCACATTACAGGAAGGACATAATTGCTCTGGAGAGAGTCCAGAGGAGATTTACAAGAATGTTGCCAGGGCTTGAAAGTTGCAGCTATGAGGAAAGATTGGATCGGCTAGGGTTGTGATCTTTAGAACAGAGGAGGCTGGGGGGTGACTTAATAGAGGGGTACAAAATTATGAGGGGCCTAGAGTAGACAGGAAGGACCTGTTTCCCCTAGCAGAGAGTTCAATTACCAGGGGGCACAGATTTAAGGTGATTGGTAGAAGCATTAGAGGGGATATGAGGAAAAGCTTTTACACCCAGAGGGTGGTGGGTATCTGGAATTCACTGCCAGGGTCCATGGTGGAGGCAGAAACCCTCAACTCATTTATAAGGTACGTGGACCTGCACCTGAAATGCTGTAACCTGCAAGGCTATGGACCAAGTGCTGGAAGGTGGGATTAGATTGGGTGGTTAGTTTTTTTGGCCGGCGCAGACATGATGGGCTGAATGGCCTCTTTCTGTGCCGTAATTTTTCTATGGTTCTATGGCCACAACTGGAGCATTGGATTTTATTCTGGAGATGGGGGTCCCAGCGACAGGCTGAAAAGTAGAGGTGTGACCCTGCTTCAGCCCTCCATCAGACCCCTGATGCAATTTCACGGTGAACAGCTAATTAACTGCCTGCCATCCGGGATGCTGTCCTTTTAAGGGATGAGCTCCCTCCTCCAGAGCTCCCAGCCAATCGGAGGGCTGTTGGCTATGTAGTACCAGCAACATCACCAGGAGCGGTGGCCAGTGCCGATATTGCAGGAGGCCTGCAGTGCTGAAGATGGAAGAGACCCTGGAACGCAGGTCAGTGGGGTCGGAGTCACTGGCGCCAGTCCGGCAGGTCCTGGCGATGGGGTTGGGAGTGTTTGGTGAGGGTGGGGCAGGTCCTTCTGGGGTGGGGAGGTGGCCATTGCCACAAGGGGGACCCCCTGGGGCCCATTGATTTCCCCCAACGGAGAGACCCTCATCTACCCACCAGGTTGCCGCGAAGTCTCACTTGGTGGCATCACCACACGGTGGTAGGCCCCTCGGTCTTCCATAAAATTGGAACTGAGGCAGGAGGCTCCTCTTAAGTAGCCACTAACTTACCACATCAATGGCCTCAATTGATCTGGGGTGAGAAGGCTGTCCTTGGCCTTCCCCGTCCAGACAAAATAGCAGGGGGCCAGGACAACACCGGGCTCACCACCACTTGCTATTTTGTGTGCCACCCCACCTCCGTTCCTGTCTTTAAGGGCAGGATGAAATCCTGCCCAATGTGCCCAATTCTGGGCACCATGCTTTAGGAAAGATGTGAAGGGATTGGAGAGGGTGCAGAAAAGATTTACGAGAATGGTTCCAGAGCTGAGGGACTTTGGTTACATGGATAGATTGGAGAAGCTGGAGATTTTTCCTTAAAGAAGAGAATGTTGAAAGGAGATTTGATAGGGCTGTTCAAAGTCATGAGGGGTCTAGGCAGAGTAGATAGAGAGAAACTATTCCCATTGGCGGAAAGATAGAGAACCAGAAGACACTGGTTTAAGGTGATTGGCAAAAGAAACAGAGGCGACATGAGGAAAATCTTTTTTATGTAGCTCTTGTGGTTAGAATCCGGAATACACTGCCTGAGAGTGTGGTGGAGGCAAATTTAATTGCGGCCTTCACAAGAAAATTGGATAATTATCTGAGGACAAAACATTTGCACAGCTGTGGGAAAACGCGAGAGAGTGGCACGAGCTGAGTTGCTCTTACAGAGAATCAGCATAGACACAATGGGCTGAATGGCCTCCTTCTGTGCTGCATTCATTATATGATTTATTCTATGATTCTAATTTTAGGTATGAAATTCTTTTACCAATATGAAAGGAAAGATAAGTTTTTATAAAGCACATTTTTATTTTGCTTTATAGGTTCTACTGAGATTGAGCCTGTAGGTTCATCTCAATTGTTCTGTATAATGGAAACATACTTTGAGCTGGGTTATATTTCTTAGGAAGAAGGAATTGTAGATTTAGTGGGTTGTTATTGTCCCATACTTGTTTCAATTTATTGAAAAGTTGTCTCACTGTATACTTAGAAGACATTCAGGCATCGGAATGCACTCAGGGTGGTGATAGGGTTATGCAGAAGGTCTGTGATAGGGTGGAAGGCAGGAGAGATGAAAGGACAAAAGGGATGATGGTGCAAGGCAATAGGAGATGGTAATGGGACAAGTAAAGAAACAAGAGTTGAGTCTAGAGGAGGTGTCATTAGTTAAAGCAAAATAACTTGAAGTTTAACAACAACTTGTATTTAAACAGCACCTTTAACATAGTAAAAAGTCCCAAGGTGCTTCACAGGAGTGTTATCAAATCAAAATAAATGTGGAACCACATAAGGAGAATTCGGGCAGATAACCAAAAGCTTGGTCAAAGAGATAGATATTAAGGAGCGCCTTAAAGCAGGAGAGAGAGAGGTAGAGAGGCGGAAAGGTTCAGGAATGGAATTCCAGAACCTAGTGCCGTGGTAGCTGAAGGCACAACCACCAATAGTGGAGCGATTAAAATCAGACATGCTCAAGTGGTCAGAAGTAAAGGAGTGCAGGTAACTCTGAGGGTTGTAGGGTTGGAGGGGAATTACAAAAATAGGGAGGGAAGATCATGGATTTGAAAAGAAGAATGAGAATTTTAAAATTGAGGCATTGCTTAACCTGAAACCAATGTCAGTCAGTGAGAATAGGGGTGATGGCTAAGAGTTAGGACATGATCAATAGAGTTTTGGATGACCTTAAGCGTGGAACCAGGCATGTGTTGGAATACTCAAAACTGGAGGGAAGAAAAACATGATGAGAGTTTCGTCAACAGATGAACTGAAGCAAGGGCTGAGTCCGGCGATGTTATGGAGGTGGAGATAAGCAGATAAGCAGTCTTAGTGACTGCACAGATATGTGATCGGAATCTCACCTCAGTGTCAAATGTGACACCAAGGTTGCAAACAGTCTGGTTCAGCCTCAGACAGTTGCCAGGGACAGGCTTGGTGACAATGTCTAGGGAACAGAGTTTTTGCGGGGACTGAACTCAATGTCTTCAGTCTTCCCAATATTTAGTTGGAGGAAATTTCTGCTCAGTCCTGGTTCTCAGATAAGGAGTCTGCCAATTTAGAGACAGTGGTGGTGAAGTGGAGCTAGCTGTTATCAGCGTACATGTGGAAATTGACACTCTGGGCTGAATTCTATAAATCGGCAGTGGGCGGGCGCAGGGCAAAGAGCCACAGCGATTCCAAACACGGCAGCTCATTTAAATAGCTGGGGCGGGCCGTCCCCCCACCCCAACACGTGGAGGGAGCAGGCCGACCGCCCCCGGCAATGGCGTCAGCTGCCTTTGCGTAGGCACTGACACCATTTTTAAAGGGCTGTTAGCCCTACCGACATATTTAAACATTTAAAGAGCAATTAAATGAAATTAAATAGATAAAACTCCTTTGACTCGCTCCCATCCCCACATAACAATTAAATAATTTTTTTGCCCTTCTCCTCCCCCCCCACAAAACACTAACCTTTACTATCTGACCTGCGTCCCCCCAACTGCACAAACTTTAAACTATAACCCTTCCCACCATCTCCTACACCCATGAGGTTAAGTTGATCCCATCCCCCTCCCGCACTGAGAAACATATCTCCTCCCTCCTCCCCGCCCAGTGTTGCGCCTTGTTTTCCTGGACAGGGATCTGAAGGCGCGGCAGGGTCAGCTGCCAGGATGAAGATCGCGGCCAAGGAGAAAGTTCACAAATCTTTACGTTCGTGGTAACTTTACCAGTGTGTATTCCTCTCGTCAGGGCAAAAAGTTGGATGATATTGAAAACATACTAACTGTGTAGGAGCTGTGGAAGGAATAGGCCCACTGATGAAGTAACCTTGTTCTTGCCAGATATTTGTTCACATTCTCCTGTAAAATGGGCCATCACTGTAAGGAAAATCTCAGGCCTGAAAGTACCTCTATCTTACTTTGTGAAGCAGCATATTATACCTCAGCCTGTTCTACCATTGAGCCAACTCTATTGCAGTAGACTTTATCCTTGGACGGAAAACAACATACAATAGACCACCTCAGTCCACACAAAGCCTTCCCCTTGTTGTCTGAACACAGAATGGCACTGAATGCTACTGTAATAGGCTTTTGCTCACTTTCACTGGAAACATGAGAAGCTGCATGGGTAAGGTTAATGGAAAAAGAGTAGAGCTAAAAAGAACACAAAATACTCCAATAAATGACAGTGACTAGTTATAAAAAAAGCCAAACTACTGTCCACTAACACACCCTATACACAAACAGAGAAAAGTAAATTCTATTTCTTAATCTTCTTTTGATTCTAACAGAACTAAGCACTGAAGTCAAAATGAATAAGAGTTCTGCAGTGTGTGTCACAGGCTTTCAAACACATCTTTATTGGCAGATAACAAAGCTTGAGAATGCTGGTGTTCACCAGAGAACCAATAAGGACCTGCTGTAAGATTACCAGCTGCATTCTGGATTAGTGGAGCATTGAAAATGAAGAAAGTCACTGAATTGTGGCACTGAAATTAGTTCTTTAACTTGAGCTTGTCAAGAAGCAAATTATTGTTTCACACCCTGCAATTTTCTCTTTGATATTAATGCCTCTGAAGGTAATGCTGAGTATTTTATAATTAACTCAGTGTATTTTTTCTTTTGATTGTAATTTTAAAGCAGACGCAGAAACATCTCTATTGCTGGAGTCAATGAGTACTCAAGGAAAGAAAGCATCACACAATAATCAGTAAAATGTTCATTTATTATATTGCTCCCTTACAATACCAGCACTCTTCTGTTTAAAAGAATGCAACTGAAGATGGCAAGATAATAAAGTTAAAACATTGACATGCTCCATCTCAGTGATATTGTTAAGGGATGGATATCTTGAATGTATTTTTTATTTATCAATAACATCAAAATATTGTTATTCCACTTTGAATTCTTGATTTAAAAGGGAAATTTAATGCAAAATACATTGAACTCAAAATGAAATGCACAGCCTTCAAAGTCCTTGGAGTCACCTCAGTTCTTATTTTGGAAACAGATCATTCTCTGTAATTGAGTTGAGATCTCATTCCATTTTAAAAATTAATTTTTTATTGGAATCATCCACAGAATATTACAGAATACTCTGTCACAAGAAGTTTGTATATTTTCAGGTAGCTTGCATTTCACTTTTATTTTTGAAAAAGATGTGTTTAGTGTTTAACTATTACTTTTTTCTTTGCCATCAGTTTACATCCAGCTAAAGCATTTTACTTTTCCTCTTCTATATCTTGCCTACAACTCAATATGCCTTTTGCACTGCCTTCTACTTTTCCTGTACCTTTCTCTATTCATCCTGATATTGAAATGCTGAGCATTACATTTTCCCAAACATCATCCAATTTCTAAACTCATCCCATATTGAGACAGAAAGTTTTGAAGGGAAGTCTCAGTACTACTTTCTAAAGCCATTGCCTGTTTGCCCATTGCCTTTAGGGACAGAAACAGTGGGCATGGTTTAGCTATGTGGAAATCAGAATCAGCCAGGTTCGAGGAATTGATTCCAATGACCTTATGCAGACATTGCAGGAAGTCTCAGTGCCCTGTCCCCTCTGGTGTATTTGTCTATGATAGTACTATGCCTATCTTTGTCAACCAGAAAACTGGCAGAGTGGAATCCACAGATTTCTTGACATTTCATGGTTATATTAAAATATCTGAAGTCATTTACGGCATAAAGGGAGGCCATTTGGCCCATCGACTCCATCCCGGCTCTCTGTGGAACAAACCAGTTAGTCCCACGCCTCTGTTTGATTCCCGCAGCCCTGCAATTTTATTTTCTTCAAGTGCCCATCCAATTTCCTTTTGAAATTATTGATGGTATCCACTTCTTCCACCCTCGTGGGCAGCGAGTTTCAGGTCATTACCACTCACTGTATATAAAAGTTCTTCCTCACATCCCCCCTACCCAAACCTTAAATCTGTGTTCATCAGTCCTTGTAGCA
Source organism: Heterodontus francisci (assembly GCF_036365525.1). Taxonomy (NCBI): domain Eukaryota; kingdom Metazoa; phylum Chordata; class Chondrichthyes; order Heterodontiformes; family Heterodontidae; genus Heterodontus; species Heterodontus francisci. Next base: position 71,592,168 of record NC_090397.1, read on the forward strand.
TCAGTTAATGGGAACGGTTTTTCCTTGTCTAACTTATCTAAACCTGTCATAATCTTGTACACCTCTATTAAATCACCCCTCAATCTCCTTTGCTCCAAGGAGAGCAACCCCAGCCTTTCCAACCGAACCTTGTAACTAAAATCCCCAGCAACCATTCTGGTAAATCTCCTCTGCATTCTTTCAAGGACCCTCATATCTTTCCTCAAGTGTAGTGACCAGAACTCGATGCAATACTCTAGTTGAGGCCTGACTAGAGCTTTATAAAGGTTCAGCATAACTTCCCTGCTTTTGTACTCAATGCCTCGATTTATGAAGCCCAAGATCCCATATGCTTTGCTAACCACTCTCTCAATATGTCCTGCCACCTTCAAAATCCATGTGCGTGTAAAGGTCCCTCTGTTCCCGCACACTCTTTAGAAATGCACCATTAAGTCCATACTGTCTCTCCCTATCCCTTCTGCCAAAATGCATTACCTCACACCTGTCTGTATTAAATTCTATCTTCCACCTGTCTGTTCATTCTGCTAGCCTATTTGTGTCCTGTTGCAGGAGGTTCATAGCTTCCGAACTGTTTGCCACACCTCCAAGTTAGATATCATTGGCACATTTTGAGATTTTACTCTGTATTTCAAGATCCAAGTCATTTATAAACAGACAAAAAAGGTAGTGGTTGCAGCACTGACCTTGGGGAACACCACTGTCTACCATCCTCCAGTCTGAAAAGCAAGCATTTACTACAACTCGCTGTTTTCTGTCCTTAAGCCAATTTTTTACTCAATTGGACACTGATCCTCCTATTCCATGAGCCTCAATTTTGTTAACCAGCCTTTTATGTGGTACTTTACCAAACACTTTCTTAAAATCTATATAGACAACATCTACCACATTCCCTTCATCAACCTCTGTTACTTCATCAAATAATTCAACTAGATTCATCAAGCATGATCTGCCTTTTACAAATCTGTGCTGGCTCTCCTTAATTAACTCAAACCTCTCCATGTGCCTGTTGATATTTCCCTTATTATTGTTTCTAAAACCTTACCCACCACTGATGTTAAACTAATTGGCCTGTAGTTGCTAGGAATGTCCTTACACCCTTTCTTGAATAAGGATGTCACATTTGTCACTCTCTAATTTTCTGACACCTCCCTGTATCTAGGGAAGATTGGAAGATTATGCCAAGCCCTTCCACGATCTCCACCTCCACTTTCTTCAGCAACCTGGAATGCAAACCACCCGGACCAGGTGACTTATCTACCCTAAGCTTAGCCAGGATTTCCAGTATGCCCTCCCTCTCAATTTTTACCCTATCCATTGCCTCTACTCTCTTTGCTTCTACCGATTGTTTGTCAGATTCCTCTTCCTTTGTAAATACCGATACAAAGTACTCATTAAGTATTCTAGCCTTGCCCTCTGCCTGTAAGCAGCTTTGTCCCTAATAGGCCCCATTTCAGCTCTTACTACCCGCTTACTATTTAAATACTGTTAGAAGATTTTTGAGTTTTCTTTTATGTTGACTGCCATTCTATTCTCATATTCTCTCTTTGCCAGACCTATTTTCCTCTTCACCTCCCCTCTCAACTTATTGTATATGGCCTGTGTGACCCCACAAAGGTCTCTGGTCGGCTCCTGAAAAGCTGCATAGTCATCAAGCTTGAGAACCGCTGCCACTATGAAGACCAAAGGCATGGGATGTCCATCGGAGCCCACGGGCTGCAGGTCATTTATTTTTTTATTTTATTTATTTAGAGATACAGCACTGAAACAGGCCCTTCGGCCCACCGAGTCTGTGCCGGCCAAGAACCACCCATTTATACTAACCCTATAGTAATCCCATTGAGGTGAAGAAGGAGCTGCGGGACCCGAGAGAAGTCCTGTGAAAAGGTGCCCCGAACACCCAAAACATCCACGAACGGCCCCCCCGGCCGCAACTTCAAAGCGCCCGCGGGAGATGGCTCGGAGAGCATCTGCAGCGCACTGTCGGCAATGCTGCATGCCTTTATTTAAACCACTGCAAAAAAAAACCCTTAGCAAATGTAATCACCTCTAAGTCTGCCAAATGATGCTTCACCTCCCGAAGGACGTGGATGAGCTTTCCGGACGTCGATGGTGGGCACTGAGGAAATGGCTTATTACCTGCACCAGATTCCACCCCCCCCTCCCCCCCCCCCTTTACCCCCCTTCCACCCCCCCCACCCCCGTCCCCTTCCCTGCTCCACCCTCTCAGCTCACCCCCTCACAACCCCGTCCCAGCCCGCCCCCCCCTCGCACCATCTTCACCCCGCACCCCCTTCCCCTGCACCCCCCCCCACCCCCTCCCTCTACCCCTCCCCCTTGCATCCCCTCCTCCCACCGGCACCATCCTACACCTGTGTAGGGGCCCCAACAACCCCACTGCCTTGTGGGCGTCTCGGGAGAGACCAAGGCTAAGGGAGTAAACCCTAACAGAAAATCCGGAGCGGAACCCCGTAGGCGGTCATGTGTCACCTTTGGCATGTTTCCGGCAGTTCCTGCAGCCATACTGGTGCCAAACGTCGTGTCCTGCACTCCTTTGGACCCCACCAGAAAGGCCGAGAGGGGGGTTTTGACGACTGGGCAACTCTCAACTTCCATAAATTTGCCCAGGCATGCGCCATGGAGAGGTCACTCCATAGTTGCCTCACAGCGACTGAAACAACACGGAAGGCAGCAGTTACGGGTTATAAGTCCAGATAAATTGGCGTAGAAACTGGGCGCCACGGGTTGCCTTTGTCGGTGGGAGAGGTCATTGCACCTCACTGGACAGCTACCGCCCGCCTCAAACCGGGCAGCCCCCGGCCAATAAGGTTCTGTCCCGCCACAGTCTGCCTGCTTCAATGGGTGCTTGGAGCTCAGGGTCATTGCCCGAAAGGTGGACTGATACACCGCACCAAACAACATGAAAAAAGGAAAGAAGGTACCAGCCCTTCGCTTTGCAAGCTGGAACGTCAGAACTATGTGTCCTGGCCTGTCGGAAGACCTTACACAAATCAACGACTCTCGGAAGACCGCCATCATTAACAACGAGCTCAGTAGACTCAATGTGGACATTGCAGCACTTCAGGAGACTCGCCTCCCCGCGAGTGGCTCTCTAGCAGAGCAAGACTACACCTTCTTCTGGCAGGGCAGGGATCCTGAAGAACCAAGACAGCATGGAGTGGGCTTCGCCATCAGAAACTCCTTGCTCAGCATGATAGAGCCTCCCTCAAATGGCTCGGAACGCATACTGTCCATCCGACTGCTCACCACCTCTGGTCCAGTACACCTACTCAGCATCTATGCTCCAACACTCTGTTCCGCACCTGAAGCTAAAGACCAATTCTATGAACAACTCCATAACATCATTAGCAGCATCCCCAACACCGAACACCTATTCCTGCTGGGGGACTTTAATGCCAGGGTTGGGGCCGACCATGACTCATGGCCCTCCTGCCTTGGGCGCTATGGCGTTGGAAGGATGAATGAGAACGGGCAGAGACTGCTTGAGTTGTGTACCTATCATAACCTCTGCATCACCAACTCGTTCTTTCACACTAAACCCTGTCACCAGGTTTCATGGAGGCACCCAAGATCACGTCGTTGGCACCAGCTAGACCTCATTGTCACAAGGCGAGCCGCCTTAAACAGTGTTCAAATCACACGCAGCTTCCACAGTGCGGACTGCGACACCGACCACTCGCTGGTGTGCAGCAAGGTTAGACTCAGACCAAAGAAGTTGCACCATTCCAAGCAGAAGGGCCACCCGCGCATCAACACGAGCAGAATTTCTCACCCACAGCTGTTACAAAAATTTCTAAATTCACTTGTAACAGCCCTTCAAAACACTCCCACAGGGGATGCTGAGACCAAGTGGGCCCACATCAGAGACGCCATCTATGAGTCAGCTTTGACCACCTACGGCAAAAGTGCGAAGAGAAATGCAGACTGGTTTCAATCTCATAATGAAGAGCTGGAACCTGTCATAGCCGCTAAGCGCATTGCACTGTTGAACTACAAGAAAGCCCCCAGCGATTTAACATCCGCAGCACTTAAAGCAGCCAGAAGTACTGCACAAAGAACAGCTAGGCGTTGCGCAAACGACTACTGGCAACACCTATGCAGTCATATTCAGCTGGCCTCAGACACCGGAAACATCAGAGGAATGTATGATGGCATGAAGAGAGCTCTTGGGCCAACCATCAAGAAGATCACCCCCCTCAAATCTAAATCGGGGGACATAATCACTGACCAACGCAAACAGATGGACCGCTGGGTTGAGCACTACCTAGAACTGTACTCCAGGGAGAATGCTGTCACTGAGACTGCCCTCAATGCAGCCCAGCCTCTACCAGTCATGGATGAGCTGGACATACAGCCAACCAAATCGGAACTCAGTGATGCCATTGATTCCCTAGCCAGCGGAAAAGTGCCTGGGAAGGACAGCATTACCCCTGAAATAATCAAGAGTGCCAAGCCTGCTATACTCTCAGCACTACATGAACTGCTATGCCTGTGCTGGGACGAGGGAGCAGTACCCCAGGACATGCGCGATGCCAACATCATCACCCTCTATAAAAACAAAGGTGACCGCGGTGACTGCAACAACTACCGTGGAATCTCCCTGCTCAGCATAGTGGGGAAAGTCTTTGCTCGAGTCGCTCTGAACAGGCTCCAGAAGCTGGCCGAGCGCGTCTACCCTGAGGCACAGTGTGGCTTTCGTGCAGAGAGATCGACTATTGACATGCTGTTCTCCCTTCGTCAGATACAGGAGAAATGCCGTGAACAACAGATGCCCCTCTACATTGCTTTCATTGATCTCACCAAAGCCTTTGACCTCGTCAGCAGACGTGGTCTCTTCAGACTACTAGAAAAGATCGGATGTCCACCAAAGCTACTAAGTATCATCACCTCATTCCATGACAATATGAAAGGCACAATTCAACATGGTGGCTCCTCATCAGAGCCCTTTCCTATCCTGAGTGGTGTGAAACAGGGCTGTGTTCTCGCACCCACACTTTTTGGGATTTTCTTCTCCCTGCTGCTTTCACATGCGTTCAAATCCTCTGAAGAAGGAATTTTCCTCCACACAAGATCAGGGGGCAGGTTGTTCAACCTTGCCCGTCTAAGAGCGAAGTCCAAAGTACGGAAAGTCCTCATCAGAGAACTCCTCTTTGCTGACGATGCTGCTTTAACATCTCACACTGAAGAATGCCTGCAGAGTCTCATCGACAGGTTTGCGTCTGCCTGCAATGAATTTGGCCTAACCATCAGCCTCAAGAAAACGAACATCATGGGGCAGGATGTCAGAAATGCTCCATCCATCAATATTGGCGACCACGCTCTGGAAGTGGTTCAAGAGTTCACCTACCTAGGCTCAACTATCACCAGTAACCTGTCTCTAGATGCAGAAATCAACAAGCGCATGGGTAAGGCTTCCACTGCTATGTTCAGACTGGCCAAGAGAGTGTGGGAAAATGGCGCACTGACACGGAACACAAAAGTCCGAGTGTATCAGGCCTGTGTCCTCAGTACCTTGCTCTACGGCAGCGAGGCCTGGACAACGTATGCCAGCCAAGAGCGACGTCTCAATTCATTCCATCTTCGCTGCCTTCGGAGAATACTTGGCATCAGGTGGCAGGACTATATCTCCAACACAGAAGTCCTTGAAGCGGCCAACATCCCCAGCTTATACACACTACTGAGTCAGCGGCGCTTGAGATGGCTTGGCCATGTGAGCCGCATGGAAGATGGCAGGATCCCCAAAGACACATTGTACAGCGAGCTCGCCACTGGTATCAGACCCACCGGCCGTCCATGTCTCCGTTATAAAGACGTCTGCAAACGCGACATGAAATCGTGTGACATTGATCACAAGTCGTGGGAGTCAGTTGCCAGCATTCGCCAGAGCTGGCGGGCAGCCATAAAGACAGGGCTAAATTGTGGCGAGTCGAAGAGACTTAGTAGTTGGCAGGAAAAAAGACAGAGGCGCAAGGGGAGAGCCAACTGTGCAACAGCCCCAACAAACAAATTTCTCTGCAGCACCTGTGGAAGAGCCTGTCACTCCAGAATTGGCCTTTATAGCCACTCCAGGCGCTGCTTCACAAACCACTGACCACCTCCAGGCGCGTATCCATTGTCTCTCGAGATAAGGAGGCCCAAAAGAAAGAAAGAATAGTAATCCCATATTCCCTACCACCTACCTACACTAGGGGGCAATTTACAATGGTCAATTTACCTATCACCTTCAAGTCTTTGGTGGTGGGAGGAAACCGGAGCACCCGGCGAAAACCCACATGGTCACAGGAAGAACCTGCAAACTCCGCACAGGCAGTACCCAGAATTGAACCCGGGTCACTGGAGCTGTGAGGCTGCTGTGCTAACCACTGCGCCACTGTGCCATCATCTTTGAACAGGGCACAGAGACATGTCACCAACCTCTCTATATGCGCAATCGCCTCTGACACTGGTGCTCTGACACCCAATGGCATGTCATGTGGGGCCTGTAGACGCACGGTAATCGTAATGGCGAACTCCCCTTGGGGGCTGCTGCTCACGACCAGGGGCCTCCATGGGGATCGCACCTGCCTGTTGATTTTGCCTCTGGCGCATATGGATCCTCACGTGCAGAGGATCACACAATGTAGGATGAGTCATATCTATTTCCATGTGATAAATAAAGTTGAACCCTTCATGTATTCCAAGGTTCCTAACAGGGCAGGGATTGGTGTGGATGGGTACATCAGCTGCTTTCATAGATCAACTATGTGGCGTGCCATGGCATTGCCCATCTTGGCCAACACTGAATGGCACAACATGACCACATCAAGATCCTACCAGCTGAATCAATTGCCCCCACTATCCATATAACCTTAATGCTCCTACCCTTTCTGGCAACCCCCCCCCAAACACAGAGGGTGACTAGAGTGCCATTGCTCCTTCACAAACACAAATAAATGCAGAGCGTACACTGTTTAACGGAGAGAAGGTGCACAGTACCTCCCTTCATGCCTGCAGAGCTTCCCCTCCAGTAATTCCAGACCCCCTCCCTCCTCCCTTCCAGTATGCAGAGTGAGACTCCTGAATATCCCCCCCTCCCTCCTCCCTTCCGTAATGCAGAGTCAGACCCCCGAATAACAGAACTTACCTTCGCTGGCAGCAACTTCTGCCCCTGAGGACCCGCCGGCTTTTCCAATTGTGAACGGGACGGCACATGAAGACTGCCCGTTCAGCAAAATTCCGGAAGTGTCCATGGTGGCGGGCTGCATAATCTGCAGAGGTAAGTACTGTTTAACATATTGTAATTGGGGTGCAGTCGCCATGCGGCGGGGGGTTGGGGGGCCGCCCCATGGTCCCCCTGCCACCGGTAATTTGCGATGGGTTCTTCTCGACGTCGTGGGTCGAGGGGAGCCTCTCTCCACAGAATTTTACCGGCCCCCGCGTCGTGATCCACAGCATCGAGGGGCTGGTACAATTCAGCCCAATGTCTTCCCTAATCAGTTCTGCCACCCCACCTCCCTATTTTCCTTCTCTATCTTTTCTGAACACTTTATATCCTTGTATACTAAGCGCCCAGTCCTCACCATTTTTGAGCCACAGTTCCGTTATTGCCACTACATCATATAGTCGATGTTACAGAATCATTGCTGCTGATAAATAATACATGTTGAAGTTAATTGGTTTCAATGGCAAGGAGATGCATTACAGCTAACATGCTGCGAACCAAATATTAACACTGCCTGCACAAGTTGAACTTTACCCGATTGCATTTTTATATTTTTATATACCAAGAAAGATCTGAAGCTTAAGAAATCCCAGATTGTGTTATTTACGTGACTATACTTTTAGATATTGATAATTAAGGTGTTAATCATACATGTATTCTGATCCTTTTATACTAGTACTTCCAAACATGCAGGAAAGTAGAAGGGGATCAAAGGCAAAACTCTGGAAATATTAAGTACAAATACTAACCTTATTTATACAGAACCAGCAATATCTTCAATGGCAAATCAGATCAAAAACATTCCTAAGAAACAACATTCCTGTCCCTCCCATAATTGCTTGCCTTGCTTCCGTGGTCTGGATGGTCCTGGAAAGGGTTTATGGAGTGGTCACCATTATGGCTGAAGCCCTCCATGACCAGTGGGTGCTGTAGGGTGCCAACTGTTTCATTAATGAAAAGAACTGCATTATTATGTAGCTTTATTCTTATGTTGTATACATCTTGGTTTGAATGGACCATTAGTACTGGTGGTGCCCTTCTCTTGAGGTGGGGGCACTTGTAGTGATTTTTTGTCCTGGTGGTATTGAGCTACTTCAATTCCAATCTGCTGGTCTAGTTCAAAATGGTCCCCTTCATAACTGGAAAGGGTTAATGTTGCATCTCACAGGTCCTTGTCCCTCGGAGCTCTTGGCTATTTTCCCCATCTATGACTTCTCTCCAGACACTAACCTACATTTATTATCCCGCTCTATCATAGCATTTATCATCTAATATATAACAGAACCCTATTGAAATAGATAAGGGTAAATGTTGCTTTTATTAAAATTACCAAAACAGGATAGACATACAACAGCTGTTCTGCAGGTGCACAAGAGTGTGTGCCCTATAATTGAGAACCTGGCTTGGTACAATAAATCACTCCACATTTTTCTAAAGAACAAAATGTATTCAAATATGCACTGTGAATGTGTGAAAAATCAAGAAGTGAGGACATCTGGACAGTTACATCTGCTGGAAATAAGCAAGCTTTGATCTTTATTCTATTGTCTAAAAATTAGGTGATTAAAATTAGAAATGTAAAGAAATTACCACATGAATAGAATGTAAAGCAGTGTTCAGAAGTTCATGCACAGCCATTGAATTTAGACAATTTAATGATGTCTGCTCAGATACAGAGAAATTCTCTTTAATGTGCATTTTATAAAGTATAATCTGAAATGTCAATTTCTACTTTGAATAGGCCCAGCAAATAGAAATATTAACATGTTTTGAATGCCCCCTCACATCTTTGAAGATAAAGAGTAGTTAATCAGTGTCACATGGCATCTTACTGTTACTAGCTGGGCAAATCGATGGGTTGCATGGATTTTCTTGATCTACACTTTTGGCCAGTTTATAGCCTAGAAATTCTTTTTAGTATAAATGGAAGATGTGTCCATGGAAACAGGAGAGTCACAAATTCCTCAACACATTGACTTCCTGTTGCTGAAACCCTCATCCATGCCTCATACCTCGAGACTTGACTGTTTTTCCTGGCTGACCTCCCACATAACTTTGAGGTCATCCAAAACTCTGCTGCCTGTGTCCTTACTCACGCCAAGTCCCATTCACCCATCATTCCTGTGCGCACTGACCTACATTGGCTCAGTCAAGTATTGCTTCGATTTTAAAATTCTCGTCCTTGTTTTCAATTCCCTCCCTGGCCTAGCTCCCCCTCCCCCCCATTCTGATCTCTGTGATATCATCCAGCCACACAACTCTCTGAGATAGCTGTGTTCCTCTAATTCTAGCCTCTTGAGAATCCCCAATTTTAATTGCTGCACCATTGGTGCCCATGCCTTCAGCCACTTGAGCTCTGGAATTCCCTCCCTAAACCCCTCTGCCTCTTTCTCCTCCTGTTGAGACTCTCCTTAAAAACCTACCTCTGACGAGTTAACATTTCATGTCAATGACCTTTCATCAGAACTAGATGAAGTTAGAGATGTTTGTAAGTGAGTAATGGGGCAGGGAAAGATGCTGAGGGGAGGGAAAGAACATAAGGGAAGGTCTGTAATAGAGTGGAAGGCAGGAGAGATTAAATGACAAAAGGGATGATGGTGCAGAGCAAAAGTAAATGGCAATGGGACAAGTAAAGAAACAAAATATGGCTATAGAGGAGGTGTAAATGGCAACAGCAGCATCACTACCAGCAACAAAAACCTGGGAGCAGTGGTTATGATCTGAAATTGTTGAACTCGATGTTGAGTCCGAAAGATTGTAAAGTGCTGAATTGAAAATGAAGTGCTGTTCCTGGAGCTTCACTAAACTGTTACCATTTATAGCTCCTCTAGACCCGTCCTTTGTTCTTTACTTGTCCCTTTTTCTTGTCACGCTAATGAAGGGAACAGTGAGGAAATATGAAATGAACTGGAGGGATTATGAAATAAAAGTCAACTGTTGAACTGAACCACAAGAAAATGGACACATTTGTGCCACAGACAAAATGGAATAGAGGTCAGGTGACCTCTCCTGTACTGTCAATTCACATATCTGTCTGGTGAAGATGAAAGCCATTATCCACATCTGAATTAGCTTTGGGGAAAACACATTGAAATGTAAAACAGCCCATTCCATGCAAACAACTCCTACTTTCAGGAATGGAACTAACAAAGAATGTTGTAGACAGACTGACTCTGCAGCCAAGACTAAGATAATAGGTGTGAAGTAGCATCTATTTATCAGAATGGATCACTTTCAGATGCCATCATGGAACAATGGTTACCATATCCTGGAGCATTGTATCAATCACCCCAGGGGAGAGAGCCCTTCATCACCTGACTGACACCCCAACCTAATAATTTTCTACCTTAAAAGGTATCTCTCTGGAGAGAGGGGGACAGAACAGGCAGAGAAAGTCTTTACCAGCCAGAGCAGCTGTGAGACAGTTCCAGCTAAGCAGGAGCCCTGCGGACAACATCTTTTAACTGCAGAGAAATTGCAAGGTGACTTTGGAACTTCCCATCTGCGAAAGTGAGTGAGGATTTCCATCATTAACTTTTGGATTAAGGCTTAACCACAAAGATTCTGCAACACTCATCCTTTTCAAAACAAAGAATTTTCAGACCTGCGCTGTTGAAAGATTTCCTCCCAAAAAGCTTCGAAAGGTTTTCTTAAAATAATGAACTCTTTTACTACAATTATACTCTAATTGTATGCTACCACTTTACTCTCTTTATCTTTTTGTGTGTGTGTGTGTGTGTGTGTGAATACGTGAGTGGTGAGGCCACTCAAACAATCTTCAGTTATTGTGCAAAATTAATATTTATCTTTCTTTTTTAACCTATGAGAAAATCTATTGTTTGTCTATTTAAATGACCCTTAAAAAAAGCAGGGACTAAAACATTATTTTAAAAATGATCTGCAGTCAGTTGAGAGGTGAAAAGTAGATGTCACCCACACCACCTTCCACCTGTCTGTAACAGGCAGGATAGATCTTGGTTGGCTGGCACAGATATGGTGATGCTGAATGGTCTCTTACTGTGCCATAAATTTTCTATGTTTCAATCAAAAGTGAAGAATGCTAATTTTAGGAAATGGGACTCTTATCAGGCTGGATTTTATAGCCTCTCTGACGTTGGGAATGGTGGCGGGAAGGGGCAACGAAGATCTGAACGGAGGAGACCCACCACCGATGCCGACGCCTACAGGCCCCATACTGATCTTGGCAGCGGCTGTGAAGCCTCGTGGCGGCTGCCACCCCCCCCTCACCCCGCCTGGTGATGGGACCCACATTAAAATATGTAAATGCCTACTTACCATGCAGCCCGCAGCGATTCTGCCAGTGGGTTGCTAACTTAATTGTGGCAGCCGGCAGCCTGCAATGCTGTGCCTTCGAATCCCCATTCGGGGAAACGTGGCATGACACCTCTGGGGGCAGGGAGGAGATGATTTTCTCTGTGCAGGAGGCGGGGAGCGGGGTTAGAATGCCTCGGATTGGTCGGTGTGGTGGTGTGAAGGGGTAAAGGACAAAGGCTTTGAACTTTGATGGGGGAAAAGGTCAAATTTTCACGTTAGGTATTCCGGGGATGGGGGGGGAAAGGGCAGGAATGATGTGTAATGCCATTGGGGGTGGGGGTGTGGGAGAGGGCATGGAGAAGTTATTTTATTCCTTTTTAAAACACTTAACATCCACTTTAAATTTAAAATGCTCATTGATCATGGAAGTCACCCATGCCACCGTTTAAAAATGGCACTGGGGCCTACGCATTGGCGCCGGACACCGTTGCCGGCGACGGCTCGCCCGCCCTCTCCACATCATCGGCGGGGGTGGGAGGGGGAGGGGTGGGCACCGCGGCCATGCTAATGAGCTGCCACATTTGACGTCCCCGTGCAGGTGGGTCGCATTTTTTTACGCCCGCCGCCTATTTTGGCGGTGGAGTCTTAAAATGCAGCCCATCGTTTCATCTACCCAAATGTCAGCATTAAGCTTTAGTCACTCATAATACAATAGATGCCGAGTAAAACTCCTGCTACTGTACCTCAACAATATTCCCCAGACTTTGTTTTTGAACAGTGTCACCTACTACGAGAATTGTATTTTTTCAGTATCTGCCATTCTGGTACCTAATTCTTTATTAATTTTCAGGACTGACAGAATTGAAGACATATAATATAAGGAGACCAAGAAGTAACTTAAATGAAGAACATACATTAATATAGCAATTTTCACAATTTTAGGATGTCCTGGAATGTTTCACAGCTAATGAAATGCTTTTGAAGTGGAGTCACTGTTGTTATCTAGGGAAATGTAGCAACCAAATTGTGTGCAGCAAGGTCCCCCAAATAACAATGAGATTTAAGACTAGATAATCTGTTTTGATGGTGTTAGTTGAGAGATAAATGTTGGCCAGGACAACTCTTGTGCTGTTCTTCAAATAGTGCCATGGCACCTTTTACATCTAGCTCAGAGGGCAGATAAGGACCTTGATTTAGTATATCATTTGATAAATGGCACCTCTGAGAGTGCAGCTCTCTCTTTGGATTGCACTGAAGTATCAATGTAGATTATGGATCTCCACAGGCATTGTCCAATCTCCCACTCTCAGTTTGGCAAAAGCCATGGAGAAATGGCATAAACAACAGTTTAAACGGTATTTCCAATCTTCCACCAAAGTTACGGCAGGAGGATGGAAGGAACTGTCTTTCATAATTTATATCCAAATTGATATTTTTAAATATTTCACTTTAATAAGAGTTCCTTGCAGATTTTTGTAGTGTTGTAAATAATTTCCTCATCGCAGTAAAGAATACTAGTTAGCTATTGGCTCTTGTACGGCTTCAGTAGTTATTCTGAGGGCAACCATTTCCTGTTATCAGTCACATGACTTCTTTTGACAATAACAGTAATCAATTGATTGGTCGAAGATGACTGTTTCTTCAGAAATTTAAAACATTTATTCAACACATATTGTAATCGAAAATTCACACAAATAATAATGGTCTCATTAAATTTATCAGAGACAAATTATCTCTAAACAATTTATAACTTTAACAGCACTGTCCATATTCATTTTTAGAAGTGACAGATAAAGGAAGCTTAAATTTAGTTGCAAATTAATATTTTACCATTCTGAGAGATACAATTAAAATTAAAAGGCCAGGATGAAATGGAATTGCATGTAAATGCATTTTCTGTCCAAGGGACCATTAGGCTAAATGACACTAATATATTGTCAAATATGCTGTGCAACGGATTACCCATGAGTGACTGTCTATTTGCAGATTTATAGGCATTTGCACTAATATTATTAATAAAATATGTAAACTGTTTGATATACACTTGGGGCTCAATTTTAACTCCCACTGCTGGTGGGGTGGGTGAGGCAGTTAAAATGGAGCCGGGATCTTCTTTAAATATGCAAATTAGCTTCTGATGATGTCATTAGGGCCAATTGACTATTTTAACCGAAGGTTTGAGCAGGTGAGCAGTGGTGGCTTCTCTGACAGGCAAAATGTTCAGGCAACAGCTGCCATGGGCCAGAAGAGGCTCAGTAAAATAAGTTTCCATATTTGTTTTAGTTGCCTTGCAGCCCAGAAAATGGGATTGCACCAGGAAATCATCCCCACTCCCATGACCATGATTTCCCTCCCAGAGCACTAACCTCACGCCAGGATTGATTCCTTGGTCCCCAGCGACAGTCTTTCACTGACCTCCCAGCCAATTTGGTCAGGAATTTGACCAGCAACGTGATGATAGTTGTTAAAATCACAAATGAGAAGGTAGGCTACTGTGGGGCAATGTAAGTCAGCAAGTACGGGAGTGATGGGGGAAGCAGGACTTGGGACAAGGTAGGATAAGTACAGCCAAGTTTTAGATGAGTCAAGGTTTACAGAGATTGGGAGGTTGGTCAGCTTTGGAACAGTTGAATGTTGAGGTGACAAAAGCAAGGTTGAGGGTTTCATCAGTGGATTGGCTGAAATAAGGCCAGAGACGTGATATTATGGAAATGGAAGCTGATGGTCTTTGTGACAGAGAGAAAAAAGCTCAGCATAGGATTGAAAAAGTAAAAGGAGGTTGAGCACAGCTTGGATCAATCTCAAACAGTAGCTCGGGTGGGGACTACAACTAGTGGCAGGGACTTGGGCATTGCTCCAATTAACTGCTCCTTGACAAACTCTGCCTCTAAGATACAGGCCACTTGCCAGGCCTGAACCACACTGGTGGGGCTGATATGTCTCATCTCACTTGGTGCACTGGCCTCTGCAGATACACCATTCAGAATCAGGAGCAGGAACTCCTGGATTAGGCAGTTCTCACCTCAGCCCATCATTTGGCTTCTAAGCGGTGGGCAGCAGTTCCTCGCCATATGAGGCAACCCAGAAACTTGCATAAATGGTGGAGACCTGACGTGACTGGTTCTCCCAGTCTCTCATTGATATTACAATAGATCCCCATGAAATTGTCAGGCTAGTATAGTTGAGTCAGATTCTTGGGTTGCTGAATCCTCGATAGAATAATTAAGAGTTTATTTCTCTTTTGGCTGTCATACAATTACATGCAAGTAACACATTCTATTCTATTTGTTACATTTTGCTCCTTGACTGTGACTTTCTATGTCTAGATCACAGACTCTAGAGCTGAAACATTAGGTTCGCTTACCAAAATAACAAATTTCTTTGAGTTTTTTAGTCTTCAGTAGTTTTTCCTCGATAGATTGACTCTCAGGCTCTAGACAAGGGAAGTACACAAGACTGATCAGAAACTTCACATCATGGGTGTCTATAAAAAATAATTTATTCTAAAGGTCCTGTCACTTATCCCATTGTGAAAGGAGTACATTCAGAGAAGTATATTTTAACCCTGTGGACTTTATAGAATCATACATATTCTACCTCATTGTTCTAAAATTTAGTACTCTTGTCATCTTGCTATTTTTCTAATGTGATGGGTATCTCACATGGTCTCCAATGGTTCATCCCACAGTTAGAGGTTATTAGTTAATCCAGGAAACATTATCTAAAACACAGCACAGATAAAGATGTACTTTTTGGATCACTGAAGCACAAGTTGATGATGGAAATATCTTTTTGCCGGAAGACAAAAGAAATGGGCTTTTCCACACAACCATCTAACTGTGAAATAATTCAGAGGTGAGATTTGTGCCTGCTGTCTGAACTCAGCAAACTGTGGCCAATTATCACTAAAAACTTTTATTTTTTTCTGTGTCTGAAGAAACCAATTTTCATGCAATTTATCGCGGCTCTGCTAATGATGATTTGCACATCCCTGGGTAAGTATAAGAACTAAAGGGACCTTTCACAACCAGAGTACCTCCTCAATCTGTACATGTCTCTGCATGAATGTGATGGAGAAACAACAGTTTCCAGTCATCATTATAATTTTTGCAATAGCATAGCCCTTAATCTTGCTGTGATGCATCAGATGAAATTCTTATCGATCTTTCAGGATCATAGAACTTCTGAAGTGACTTTTGCTTGAACAGTCACAAGATTGTGATTACAAGATAGTTATATTGATCACTCTGTGTGTGTGTGCATATGTGTGTTATGTGTAGAAAAAAATCCTTTACTTTTTTTTCTAGTTTGACCCCAACCTGCTCAGTCTAATTTTTTCCAGTCTTTCCTCATACTTCAATCCTCTGTGCTAAGCATTAGTCTCAAAGGAATGGTTGCACTGCCTTCAATAAAACCAGGCATAATATCAAAGGTATGGTCTAACTAGAGCACTGCACAATTTAAGAATGTTTTCCTCTAATATGCCTACCATTCCTTTGATTATATAATACAACATGCCAACATGCCATTTGCTCTGTTGATTGCTGCTCTGCTGTGATTGGAAATGTTGAGTACCAAGGCAACTAATAGAGGTAAAATTTACACTGCACAATTCCCACATAATAACCACCCTGAAAAATAAACGCCCCCAGCTGTCACCCCTGACCTTCAACAGCACCAACATCACTGCATTCCTCATTACCAACATCTTGGTGGTGGGGTGAGGGTCTCACCATTGACCAGTACTATCAACACTGTAGCTACAAGGATAGAGGAAAGGTCATATACACTTTGACAAGTCCAGATCCCTCAAAGCCTCTCCACCACCCAGAAGGCTCAAGTCAGGTGTGATGGAATAGTCTCCACTCACCTGGATGGGTGCAGCCACACCTAAGAAGCTTGATATTATCCACAACCATGCCACTGGACTCAAATGCACTCCTCCCTCACGAGCACACAATGACTACAGTTTATACAACCTACAGGATGCACTGAGGCAATTCAAGGTTATTTTGACAGCATTTCCCTTCCCTGCAACTACTAATGTAAACAAAGGCAAAAGCAGCAGAATCATAGGTACACCATCATCTTCAGATTTCCATCCAACTCACAAGCCACCCTGAGCTGGAGATTTATCATTGTTGCTAGATCAATATCCTGGACTTTCCTACGTAACAAATTCATCATGGTGCATTTTTGAATTTCTTCCAATAGTTGCTGAATGCACTTTCAATTGGTGTTTAATTCCTTTTGGATTTTCTTTAAGATCACCTGAAAGTTAGGTCACGGTTGCAAATTATCTAGCACCTTTACTGTTCATATTTAAATATTAGATAGTTTTGTGTCTATTTCAATTTGTTTTTCTCTATAAAACTCTCCTTTTACCAGTTACTTAATATAAATTTTCTGTTCCACTCTCATTCTTTCATTTTATTCAACAGATTTTATGCCATGTACTGTTCTTATATTTATGTAATTTTAGGATTCATAATATTTCAGCGTTGAATTAAAAAAGGAATAACAACTAACGTTATTGGAGTTCAGAACAACTTTACGTTTGGGTAACATTCAGCAAACTCATCCTTTGCTTACCATCTCACCTGTTGTAAACAGGTCTGCTTCTGCAGTCTGCTTTGTTTTTAATTTGTTTCGGGGATGTGGGCATCACTGGCGTGGTCAGCATTTATTGCCCATCCCTAATTGCCCTTGAGAAGGTGGTGGTGAGCCACTTTCTTGAACCATTGCAGTCCTTGGGGTGTAGGTACACCCACAGTCCTGTTAGGAAGGGAGTTCCAGGATTTTGACCCAGCGACAGTGAAGGAAAGGTGATATTGTTCCAACTCAGGATGGTGTGTGGTTTGGAGGGGAAATTGCAGGTGGTGGTGTCCCCATGCATCTGCTGCCCTTGTCCTTCTAGGTGTTAGAGGTCGTGGGTTTGAAAGGTGCTGCCAAAGGAGCCTTGGTGAGTTGCTGCAGTGCATCTTGCAGATGGTACACACTGCTGCCACTGTGCATCGGTGGTGGAGGGAGTGAATGTTGAAGGTGATGGATGGGGTGCCAATTAAATGGGCTGCTTTGTCCTGGATGGTGTCGAGCTTCTTGAGACTTGAGTCTTGTAGATGGTGGACAGGCATTGGGGAGACAGGAGGTGAGTTACTCATCACAGAATTCCCAGCCTCTGACCTGATGTGGCTGGTCCTGTTCAGTTTCTGGTCAACGGTAACCCCCAGGACATTGATAGTGGGGAATTCAGCGATGGTAATGCCATTGAACGTCAAGGGAAGATGGTTAAATCCTCGATTTTCTGAGATTGTTATTGCCCAGCACTTGTGTGGTGAGAATGTTACTTGCTACTTATCAGCCTAAGCCTGGATATTGTCCAGGTCTTGCTGCATTTGGACACGGGCTGCTTCAGTATCTGAGGAGTCGCGAATGTTGCTGAACCATGTGCAGTCATCAGTTAACATCCCCACTTCTGACCTTATGTTGGAGGGAAGGTCAGTGATGAAGCAGCTGAAGATGGTTGGGTCTAAGACACTACCTTGAGATACTCCTGCAGTGATGTCCTGGGACTGAGATGATTGACCTCCAACAACCACAACCATCTTCCTTTGTGCTAGGTATGACTCCAACCAGTGGAGAGTTTTCCCCTTGATTCCTATTGACTTCAGTTTTGCTAGGGCTCCTTGATGCCCACACTCGGTCAAATGCTGATGATCGGGAGAAGACTGATAGGGCTATAATTGGCCAGGTTGGATTTGTCCTCCTTTTTGTGCACAAGACATACGTGGGTAATTTTCCACATTGCCGGGGAGATGCCAGTGTTGAAGTTGTACTGGAACAGCTTTGCTCGGGGCGCGGCTAGTTCTGGAGTACAAGCCTTCTGTACTATTGCGCAAATGTTGTCAGAGCCCATAGCCTTTGCAGTATCCAGTGCCTTCAGCTGTTTCTTTAGTATCACGTACAGTGAATTGGATTGGCTGAAGATTGGTATCTGTGATGCTGGGGACCTCAAGAGGAGGCCGAGATGGATCATCCAGTCAGCACCTCTGGCTGAAGATGGATGCCAATGTATCAGCTTTGTCTTTTGCACCCATGTCCTTATCACGGATCAAAAGGACTACCCTTTTTGACATATTTACAGCAAAAACAAATCAGAAGTTATAAAAGGATGTCCAGTGGCTGATGCTAAAAGCTTTTGCTTGATAAAAGGCAGCTATCAGTAAAGCCAATTTGACAGTGAAGTGTATCTGGAGGTATTAGAGACAAACAAGTTACATTGATATAATGGATTGAATGGTCTTTTTTGACACTGGACTTTCTTGTGTTCATTTGTAATTCTAAATTCACTCCATAACACATGATTAAAGTACAATTCAAAATGAAGGATCACTCAAAATGTTAACTTACCTTTATCAAATATTTACTGACCTGCTTTGATTAAAACCAAAATCTACTTTTATTTAAGGCAATTATCTCAGCAAAAAGATGAACATCACCATAAAACTTGTGGGCAGTATTAAAATATCTGGCATATTTTTAAGACTTCCCCTTTAAGAGGAATAATATTGATTAATTTTAAAACATCTTGTTCCAAAGTTGTGGCATAAGGGGACTACCTATGGTAGGTGTTTAAGTATGTGTAGGCAGTGGGGAACTTTGTCCATCACAGATCGGAAAGTTTCAAGTGTCCTGTCTGTGATTTTCCAATAGGTACTGGTGAGCCAATACACAGAGAAATATCCTCTCTGTGGGTTTGAGTGAAGAGTATTTTATTTATCCCCCCAGTCGAGAGAAATACAAGGCCATAACAAAGTCGTACTATCATTGGCTAATTCATCCCTTTTGACGTATCTCATTATTTAGGCCATTTTATCTCCCACCAGCCACTTCGGTGCTAACCCCTGCAGTCCTGGTTAAATCAGGACCCTGTCCATTTCTTTTTTGAAAGCTTCATTCAAGTCACTGTTCACTGCATGTGATAGCAGTTTTATTTTAAATTTATAACAAATTTTGTCAAAGGTTCTGTGTAACACACAGGCAGGGGATTTTTCTGAGCTCCTCCGGCTTGGCCACTCGAAATCCACCAGAGTTGCAGTGGAAATCTCATTTATGGACTTAAACAATGTTTCCACAAAACCTCAGGAGCAGCTCCAACAAAATTCCTGGCAGTACTATTCCAATTAAATTGTATGTTTGATCAATCTCATCTGCGTTCCCTGCCATTTTTGTACCAAAGGAGCTTTGCAAAAATTCTCCCCATCAGCTTTAACAAGTCTTTTTATGATGTGACATTTGCTGTGTGTCACAAACCTATGTTTATTTTAATTGGGTTGAAGCCTCTGTTAAAATGGCAAAGAAAAGAATTTAATACAGGATCATGAATGTGCAGACCCCATTCGTGAAATGAAAAGCTTAAAATCGAGTTGTAAATTCTTGTTGATTTTAATTTATTGTCATTCTTCTTGCTGGATGCTCCAGAACTGCTTCCTGTGAAGTAGGCGGGAATATTTTACTAAATACAGAACTCATATTAGAATTCCCAAGATCATATTTTTCAGCTTTCTTATAAAGGTTGGAATCATATTAAATATTTCCCTCTCTTCTGATATCACATTGTGTTAAAGGAGCATTACAAAAATTGTAGCCCAGCATTTCAGCACCTATCCTCCATCTAATTTGGTTCTCTCAGATGTATTCAATACAGGCCTCGTACTTAAGTATTCAACTTCCTTAATGAAAGTTTCATTGTTGACTGGTTTTTTTTGCCATAATCTCGGATATACTCCCATTTATTTGACTGAGGCTGACTGGGAATACTGCTAACATTCATAGCAAATGGTGTTCTGTAAAAATAGCTTAGAATTCAACCACGCAATTAGCCTCCTCTGCTATCTCATCTCTCTTCTATTTAACAGGCCCCACTTGATTCTTTGTGGTTGCTTAACCAAGGAATCTTTTAATTGTTTCTGATGTCCCATAAAATTAGTTTTGTTATCCATTTTTCTGCTTTCTTCCAGCTTATTCCTTATCTATACAACTTCTAAATGTTTGCAAATCATTTTCTCTCCTGGCAAATGGAGTAAAATGTGTAAAAATGTGAAATTGTTAATTTTGGCAGGAAGAATAAAAAATAAGCATATTATCTAAATGGTGAGAGATTGCAGAGCTCTGAGATGCAGAGGGATCTGGGTGTCCTAGTGCATGAATCGCAAAAGGTTAGTATGCAGGTACAGCACGTAATTAGGAAAGCTAATAGAATGTTATTGTTTATTGTGAGGGGGATTGAATACAAAAGTAGGGCGGTTATGCTTCAGTTGTACAGGGCATTGGTGAGATCACGGGCTGGATTTTAAGGAGTCCTCAATGTCGAGATCCATTGCCAGGGTGGGCAGGACCTGAATTAACATATGCAAGTGAGCAAAATTAATAAATTAACATGCACTTACCTGGGATCTTATGCGTCCGTTGCGATCTTCAGTGCAGTGGTCGGCACACCTGTGCCTTCGGATCCCCATCGGGGAAATGAGGTGCAACATTGATGGGGAGTGGGGGGAGGAGGTAAGTTTACCAGTGCAGTGTCGGGGGTGGGGGGTGGTGGGGGAATGAGGTCAAATTAATGTAATGGGTGTAAGGGATAGTGGGAAGGGTTGTAGTTTAAACTTTGTGAAGTTTGGGTGGGGAAGGTCAGTTGGTAAAGGTGTGTTTTGTGGGTAAGGGCAAATAATTAATTTAATAGTTATTAGGGGGATTGGAGAGGGGCAAAATAAATGTATTCTTTCAATTTTATGCCATGTATCTTTAAATATTAAAAAAAACCGGTAGGGCTAACAGCCCTTTAAAAATGGCATCAGCGCCTGCGCACAAGCAGCTGACGCCATTGCCGGGGATGGACAGCCGCCCGCTCCACGTGATCGGGGTGGGGGGTGGGGGGTGGTGGTGGATTGGCCTGCTCCAGCTATTCAAACGAGTTGCCACGTTTGAGATCGTGGCGGCTCTTTGGTGTGCGGCCCGGGCGGGCAGGCCATGATTTGTGAAGCTCACCATCATTTGCGTGGCACAGTGGTTAGCACCGCAGCCTCACAGCTCCAGCGACCCGGGTTCAATTCTGGGTGCTGCCTGTGTGGAGTTTGCAAGTTCTCCCTGTGACGGCGTGGGTTTCCGCCGGGTGCTCTGGTTTCCTCCCACAGCCAAAGACTTGCAGGTTGATAGGTAAATTGACCATTATAAATAGCCCCTAGTGTAGGTAGGAGAATTGAGGGAAGGTGGGATGATGTAGGGAATATGGGATTAATGTAGGATTAGTATAAATGGTTATAGCCACTCCAGGCGCTGCTGCACAAACCACTGACCACCTCCAGGCACTTACCCATTGTCTCTCGAGACAAGGAGGCCAAAGAAGAAGAAGAAGAAGTATAAATGGGTGGTTGATGGTCGGCACAGACTCGGTGGGCTGAAGGGCCTGTTTCAGTGCTGTATCTATAAATAAATCAAGATCAGCAGTGAATTTATAAAATCCAGCCCCACATTTGGAGTACTGTGTACAGTACTGGCCTCCTTATTTAAGGATGTAAATGCATTGGAAGCAATTCAGAGAAGGTTTACTAAACTAATACCTGAAATGGGCGGGTTGTCTTATGAGGAAAGGTTAGACAGGCTAGGCTTGTATCCACTGGAGTCTAGAAGAATAAGAGATGACTTGATTGAAACATATAAGATCCTGAGGGATTTGACAGGGTGGATGTGAAAAAGATGTTTCCCCTTGTGGGAGAATCTAGAACTAGGAGTCACTGTTTAAAAAAAGGGGTCGCCCATTTCAGACAGAGATGAGGAGAATTTTTTTTCTCTCAGAGAGTCGTGAGTTTTTGGAATTCTCTTCCTCAAAAGGCGGTGGAAGCAGAGTCTTTGAATATTTTTAAGGCAGAGGCAGATAGATTCTTGATAAGCAAGGCGTGAAAGGTTATCGGAGTAGGTGGTAACATGGAGTTCGGTTACAATCAGATCAGCCATAATCATGTTGAATGGCGGAACAGGCTCGAGGGGCCGAATGGCCTACTCCTGCTTCTAATTTGTACGTTCGTATGTGTAAGCAAAATTTCCAGACTTAATTATTTTGTTGCAGGAATCTGCAATGAAAACAGTTAGCAATAAAGTGTGTATATGGAAGGAAAATCTCAAACAAAGTGAGTGTCTACAAGCAGTCCGGTCAGAGTAAGGACTTTTCTACCATCTTTAGAAAATTAGAGAAAGTAATAGTTGTGGCTTTGGACCTGTTCCTAATGTCCAGAAGGCAGCAAATCCCACATGAACCTGGAACTTATTGACCGATTAGATTAATGCCTAAAAATGGAAGAATGGCAGAGCAATATATATGATAAGAATCTCTCCTCAGACCACTGATGCTAAGGACATTTATGACACCCTCATCACATGCTGAGCTAAAATGAGCTAACTCAGCACAATTCTCGTGATGATTTCACCAAATGAATCACTTGGCAATATTTGATGTTCATCTGGACTTAAAAAAATAAGTGAACCAGTAGTTGGCTTTGAGGTGGAGGAATTTAAATCGAAGGGAAGTGCTCAATTTTCACTTACGGTTGTAGAGGAATGAGAAGTGAATGAATTGATACAGGTACTGATGCCATTGAACTCCTTTGATCCTTGCTTAAACTGGAACTGAGGTTCAATGAAGAGTGCAGGAGGACATGCCAGGAGCTGCACCAGGCATACCTAAAAATGTGGTGTCAGCCAGGTGAAGCTACAACACAGGACTACATGCGTGCCAAACAGCGGAAGCAGCATCCGATAGACAGGGCTAAGTGATCCCACAATCAATGGATCAGATCCAAACTCTGTAGTTCTCCACATCCAGTCGTGAATGATGGTGGACAATTAAACAACTGAAAAGAGGAGGAGGCTCCACAAACATCCCTATCCTCAATTATGGGGAAAACCAGCACATCAATGCAAAAGACAATAGCATTTGCATCCATCTTCAGCCAGAAGTGCTGAGTGGCTGATCCATTTCAGCCTCATCCTGAAGTCCCCAGCATCACAGATGCCAGTCTTCAGCCAATCCGATTCACTCCGCGTGATATCAAGAAACGACTGAAGGCACTGGATACTGCAAAGGCTATGGGGCCTGACAACATTCCGACAATAGTACTGAAGACCTGTGCTCCAGAACTAGCCACGCCCCTAACCAAGCTGTTCCAGTACAGCTACAACACTGGCATCTACCTGGCAATGTGGGAAATTGCCCAGGTATGTCCTGTATACAGAAAGCAGGACAAGTCCGTATGTCCTGTATACGAAAAGCAGGATAAGTCCAACCCGGCTAATTTACCGCCGGGTAGAAGAGGTCAACGACAGTGCTATCAAGCAGCACTGGCTTAGCAATAACCTACTCGCTGATGCTCAGTTTGGGTTCCGCCTGGACTACTCAAACCCTGACCTCATTACAGCTTGGTCCAAACATGGACAAAAGAGCTGAACCCCAGAGGTGAGGTGAGGTGAGATTGACTGCCCTTGACATGAAGGCAGCATTTGACCAAGTATGGCATCAAGGAGCCCTAGCAAAACTCGCCTATAGGAATTAGGGGGAAACTCTCCATTGATTGGAGTCATAACTGGGAAAAAGGAAGATGGTTGTGGTTGTTGGAGGTCAATCATCTCAGTCCCAGGACATCACTGCAGGAGTTCCTCAGGGTAGTGTCCTAGGCCCAACCATCTTCAGCTGCTTCATCAATGACCTTCCCTCCATCATAAGGTCAGAAGTAGGGATATTCGCTGATGATTGCTCAATGTTCAGAACCATTTGTGACTCCTCAGATACTGAAACCACCCATGTCCATATGCAGCAAGACCTGAACAACATCCAGACTTGGGCTGATGTTGCAAGTAACATTCGCACCACACAAGTGCCAGGCAATGACCATCGCAAACAATCGAGAATTTAACCATCTCCCCCTGACGTTCAATGGCATTAGGCAGAGGTAGATACAATATTGGTAAGCAAAGGGGCGAAATGTTATCGGGGGTAGGTGGAAATGTGGAGTAATCAGTTCAGTCATGAACTTATTGAATGGCGGAGCAAGCTCGATGGGCCGAGTGGCCTACTCCTGCTCCTAATTCGTATGTTCATATGTTCATATGTACCATCGCTAAATCCCCCACAAACAACATCCTGGGGGTCACCATTGACCAGAAACTGAACTGAACCAGCCACACAAGTGTTGTGGCCACAAGAGCAGGTCAGAGGCTGGAAATTCTGCAGTGAATAAGTCACCTCCTGACTCCCCAATACCTGTCCACCATCTACAAAGCACATGTCAGGAATGCAGTGGTATACACTCTACTTGCTTAAATGGGTGCAGTTCCAGCAACACTCAAGAAGCTCGACACCATCCAGGACAAAGCAGCCCGCCTGATTGGCACCCCATCCACGACCTTCAACATTCACTCCCTTCACTCCGACGCACAGTGGCAGCAGTGTGTGCCATCTACAAGATGCACTGCAGCAACGCACCAAGGCTCCTTCGACAACACCTTCCAAGCCTGCAACCTCTACTACCTAGAAGGACAAGGGCAGCAGATGCATGGGAACACCACCACCTGCAAATTCCCCTCCAAGCCACACATCATCCTGACTTGGAACTATATCACCTTTCCTTCACTGTCGCTGGGTCAATATCCTGGAACTCCCTTCCTAACAGCACTGTGGGTGTACCTACACCCCAAGAACTGCAGTGGTTCAAGAAGGCAGCTCACCACCACCTTCTCAAGGGCCAATAGGGATGGGCAATAAATGCTGGCCTTGCCAGCGATGCCCACTTCCCATGAATGAATAAAAAAAAGTTACAATCAGATCTCCTCCTAGGGTGTTTGATTAAAAGTTTTAATCAAAAGCAACATTTTCTTGATTACTGAATATGTGTGGTACTTTACAGGAAACAGTTTTGTAAAGTTAAATTTGTAATATTCTGAACTCTAGATTATTTAGTTCCTGTCTTCCACTTTGACCCTCTTTAATCACACTCTCAGGCTCTGAAGTTAGGTGAACAACCTTCTCCCAGATCTCTGTCAACTCTGCCCTTAATTTAATCAGCAAGAAAATCCACAGCAGTGACCCCGATACAAGCTTATTCTAGTTTTTCTTGATTATTTTTTAGTTGTCTTTGTCACTTGAACAGTCCAGTGGAGCAAGCAAGTCAATTAGCTGTTCTGATGGAGGATCCCACTTTGTATCAAACTTTTGTCCTTCAGATACTGAATAAACTGCTGTGTGTTTCTAGCATTTTACTCTTTACTTTTGTGTCCTTTTACTCGGTTTTATTTTGTAAATGTTCCCCGTACATCTCTGCTTCGCGCTGACAGTCAGTCTGCCACTTTATAAGTGTGTATAGCTGGCGATTCGCTCAGATAAAACTCCTGGGCAACCTGGTGCTGTGCTTTTCACCGTGCCTCAGCTGATAGCAAGTTGAGATGAGATGGACAGCATTGTTCCGTGGTGAATACTAACCAGAGACTCAGCTGAGAATTAACAGAACTCATTGCACATTTCATTCAGCAATATTGTACAACCTATTTCTTTGTATTTCGCTCAGATAAAAGAGATTGTCGGATTTTAGTAGACTGTAAAATTACGAGTTAATTTCTGCTGACATTCATCTCCATGGTGACAGATGGACATTGCAAATACTCATGTCCAGCACTTCAGTCCTTTGTTCACCATCTTCACTTTCTGTTTCTAAATGTATTTTTTTGAAATTTGTTCTCATGAATGCAAAGGGATGATTATTATTGGGAATGGAAGATGCCAGGCTCACATTGTTAGCATTAGCTTTCCCTGGTCAAGTGTAGTGTATTTAGATGCAAACTGAAGCTCTCTCTGCTCTGCCCAACAATGTGCCTCCGCAGTTTCACCAGAGCTGCCATCCTGTGGTCCTTTAGAATAAGACTTTCAGTTTAGTGATAGATCCATCTTCACTAAATTACACACAGCTGTAAATAATGAGCAAGTATAACACGATCTATATTCTGAAATAATCAATTCCCGTCCAGAAGCAGTCACCTTTACTATGTAACAGCATTTGGAAGGTGTGTGACACACTGGCTGTGTGTGGAGTGCTGAAATTCTCAGGGAATGCCTCCAGATGTGCATTCAACCTGTTGCCAGGACAGTGACGGGCTGGGTTGGGGGCATGCAAGACTTGGCCACTCGTCCCACCAGCATTTCGGAAAGAGGGAAGATAAGGTGGAAATCCAGATGATCAGGATTCCTCCCAAAGTATTTGTGTCCCACAGGTAACTTTATGCTTTCCCCCAGCCCACTCTGTTTATTGGAGGCAGGATTGCTGGGACATGCTAATGAATGCAGAACTTTGAAAGATTAAATATAACTCCTGTCAAAACAAGCAGGCTATTATATTGGGGAGACAGGCAGTTTACATACTATTATCCCAGGGCAGCAGGGTGTGGAAACTATTTAACCCTTTGCACACTTGACTGCTTCAAAGAGAATTACTTTACATCTGGAATTCCCTCCATAATTCTCTGCACCTCTCTCCTTGAAGAACCTCTTCAAAATCACCAGCTCTAACGAGAATATAGAGTCACAGAGTCATAGAAACAGGCCCTTCGGCCCATCGTGTCGGTGCCGGCCATAAGCACCTACATATTCTAATCCAATTTTCCAGCACTTGGCCTGTAGCCTTGTATGCTATGGCGTTTCAAGTGCTCATCTAAATATTTCTTAAATGTTGTGATGGTTCCTGCCTCTACCACCTCTTCAGGCAGTGTGTTCCAGATTCCAACCACCCTCTGGGTCAAATTTATTTTCCTCAAATCCCCTCTAAACCTCCTGCCCCTTACCTTAAATCTATGCCCCCTGGTTATTGACCCCTCCGCCAAGGGAAAAATGTTTCTTCCTATCTAACCTATCAATGCCCCTCATAATTTTGTACACCTCAATCATGTCCCCCCTCAGCCTTCTCTGCTCTAAGGAAAACAACCCGAGCTCTTTCAGTCTCTCTTCATAGCTGAAATGCTCCAGCCCCGGCAACATCCTGGTGAATCTCCTCTGCACCCTCTCCAGTGCAATCACATCCTTCCTATAGTGTGGTGCCCAGAACTGTACACAGTACTCCAGCTGTGACCTAACTAGCGTTTTATACAGCTCCATCATAATCTGCCTGCTCTTATATCCTATGCCTTGGCTAATAAAGGCAAGTATCTCATATGCCTTCCTAACCACCTTATCTACCTGTGTTGCTGCCATCAGTGATCTATGGACAAGTACACCAAGGCCCCTCTGACCCTCTGTACTTCCTAGGGTCCTACCATCCATTGTATATTCCCTTGCCTTGTTAGTCCTCCCAAAATGCATCACCTCACACTTCTCAGGATTAAATTCCATTTGCCACTGCTCTGCCCATCTTACCAGCCCATCTATATCGTCCTGGAATCTAAGGCTTTCCTCCTCACTATTTACGACACCACCAATTTTCATGTCATTTGCGAACTTACTGATCATACCTCCTATATTCATGTCTAAATCATTAATGTACACTGCAAACAGCAAGGGTCCCAGCACAGATCCCTACGGTACACCACTGGTCACAGGCTTCCACTCGCAAAAACAGCCCTCGACCATTACCCTCTGCCTCCTGCCACTAAGCCAATTTTGGATCCAATTTGCCAAATTGCCCTGGATCCCATGGGCTCTTACCTTCTTAACCAATCTCCCATGCGGGATCTTATCAGAAGCCTTACCGAAGTCCATGTAGACTACATCAACTGCTTTACCCTCATCTACACATTTAGTCACCTCCTCGAAAAATTCAATCAAGTTTGTTAGACACGATCTCCCCCTGACAAAGCCATGCTGACTATCGTTGATTAATCCCTGCCTCTCCAAGTGGAGATTAATCCTGTCCTTCAGAAATTTTTCCAATAGTTTCCCAACCACTGATGTTGGGAATACAAAGAACAAAGAACAGTACAGCACAGGAACAGGCCATTCGGCCCTCCAAGCCTGCACCGATCTTGATGCCTGTCTAAACTAAAACCTTCTGCACTTCCGGGGACCGTATCCCTCTATTCCCATCCTATTCATGCATTTGTCAAGATGCCTCTTCACCGTCGCTATCGTACCTGTTTCCACCACCTCCCCCGGCAGCAAGTTCCAGGCACTCACCACCCTCTGTGCAAAGAACTTGCCTCACGCATCCCCTCTAAACTTTGCCCCTCGCATCTTAAACCTATGTCCCCTAGTAACTGACTCTTCCACCCTGGGAAAAAGCTTCTGACTATCCACTCTGTCCATGCCACTGATAACTTTGTAAACCTCTATCATGTCGCCCCTCCACCTCCGTTGTCCCAGTGAAAACAATCCGAGTTTATCCAACCTCTCCTCATAGCTAATGCCCTCCAGACCAGGCAACATCCTGGTAAACCTCTTCTGTACCCTCTCCGCTGCTTCCTTGGCTTGGTGTCAATTTGTGTCTGGCAACACTCCTGTGAAACACCTTGGGAATGTTTCATTAATGGTGCTTTAAGGTGCATAAGAAATAGGAGCAGGAATAGGCCATTCAGCACCTTGAGCCTGCTCTGCCATTCAATACGATCATGACTGATCTTCTGCATCAACTCCATTTCCCACACTATCCCCATATTCCTTGATTCCCTTGGTGCCCAAAAATCTATTGATCTCTGACTTGAACATACTCAACGACTGAGCATCCACAGCTCTCTGGGGTAGAGAATTCCAAAGATTTATAACTCACTGATTGAACAAATTACTGCTCATCTCAGTCCTAAATGGCTGACCCATTATCCTGAAGTGTTCCCCAACGTGCATTGGTGCTTTCAAAACAGGAGAGTAGAGGCAGAATGAGCTTAGAAAAGAAAATTAATTGCACATGTAAACATAGAAAATCAGTGAGTACTCCGACATTTAGCCTGAGAATATTTTTTTCTAACTGCTGATTTCAGCAGCATCAAAACCCATTTATTACAATTCATTTAATTTGTTTTATTTTGGTTTCAGCTCCTTAACTACAGTGGAATTTCAACAGATTCCAACAAAATTCAATTTTAACAGATTGTAATAAATGTAGATTCACTTGTAACTATTCCAACAGCAAATATCAGGCTGAATTTTACCATTGGTGGATGGAAGCTGTCCATCAATTGAAAAGTCGGTGGCGAACCCGCCTCTGCCTTGCCTGGGGATCCGATCCGCATTTTTCAGTCCCTAGGCCTTTAATTGGTCTGAGGCGGGACTTCTACCTCATTGAGGCAGGAAGTCCCACCTAATGGAGCTGCCAGCCAATCAGCGGGCTGGCAGCTCTCTGTCTCAGCAGTGCCACCAGGAATGGTGGCCACTGCTGGGACTGCAACCCAGCCATTGCAAGAAGATGAAGGACGGACCCGGATCGAAGGTAAGGTTTTGGTGCCTTGCCGGTCAGGCCCCAGTGAGGCGAGTGTGGTCGATTGGGGGGACGAGGGGTGTGTTGGGTGTTGGGGATGGTTGGGGCATCGGCAGTGGCCCTCTGATGGGCGTGCCTGACCAGGAGGTCTCCCCCCACAGGCCGTCAGAAAGCCGCCTGCTTTTGTCAGGCAGCTTTTCTCAGGCTTGGGCCGCCTGACCCTGGAGGTGGGTGGAGGCCCTTAAGTGGCCGTTAACTGGCCACTTAAAGGCCTTGATTAGCCTGGAACGGGCGGGCCGTTTCTGGCTGCCGCTGCCCTGCGTAAAGTGGCAGCGGAGGCAGGAGTGGGTCAGGGAGGGCCCCTCAAGCCTCCTGCTCCATTTTACGCCCCCCACCGCCCTTGTCACCTTCCCGTTATTTGTGGGGGTGGGGGGGTGTGTGCAGGTAGGGGGCGTAAAATTCAGCCAGACGTTTTAACTAAAATATGCGACAGGCAGTTTGGTGAAGACGAGCTAAAGCAGGTTTCTCCCTCATAGAATATCGAAATGTCTGATTGTGAAACTCATCATGTAGGTGCATTATAAAATTACACCACACATTAAAATTATACCGTACATTTAAAAAGACAACTACTTCGTATTTTAATTGTAGATGAGCAGAAATCTTTCTTTCCCTTGTACTGCATTTGCACCTGAGCATTTGTGAATGAGTGAATGTAAAAGCAATTTATAGAAATTCAGGATGTGAAGGGTTTAAACAGCACAGCTCTGAAGAAAATAAATCAAAATGGCAGCTCCCTTTTATGACACAAGCTGAGAGCTTTGTGTGGTCCTGATGTTTGAAATTAGCAAACATATTACAGCTATCTCCAGATAAATGCATACTTTATCCAAGTGATGTGCTGATTTACACGTAGACCTTTAACATATAAAAGGGCACATAGAGCTAAGTTCTGAAGCCAGGCAGAAATAAATTCAGAACATAATCCTGCTGTAAGCATAAAATGCTCTTCAATTTGTTTTTTGTTTTGTTAACAGTTATTATGTAAAACACAGTCAATCAACTGTGAAATGTAATTTGGAGCTGGTAGTGCACTTTCCTATGTACACTGTCTTTAAGTGGCTTCTATTATTTTTGTTTAGGCTGAATTGCTGAATTAATAATTAAATGAGCTGTTGTTTAATAATTTGCAAATTGAATTTTATGGCACTTCTAATCCAAGCATAACATTTCTTGGCAAGCTACTTAAGTAGTTAATCAACACTCTACTGTACTATAATGGCAAATGACCTTGCAGTTAATCTATAATTATAAATAGGATGATGGTCTCCTTTAAAAGATAAACTGTAGGTATTGTTTTTCCTTTGATTCTTGGTGTAAGATGTGTGAAGGAATTTACAATCCATTATTGTTTGCACAACATATTAGTATGCAACAGAGTGTTTTAATCAAAAGACAAAGTTCCAGACTGGCCAAGTGTATGGATTTAATTAAAAGCTTAATTGAGAGCACTAAGGTGCAGGCATATAAGTTTCTCCATGTTATTATTAAATAACTCTGTGTGTGTGTCTTTCTGCATGTGTGTGCATGTGTGTTTGTGTGTCTGTGTGCCCATGTGTTTGTGCGATTTTGTGTTTGTGTGTGTGTGTGTATGTTTGTGTGTGTATGTTTGTGTCTGCATGTGTGTTTGTGTGTCTGTGTGTGTGTGCTTGTGTCGTGTATTTGTATGTTTGTGTCTGTGTGTGTATGTTTGTGTTTGTGTCTGTGTGTGTGTTTGTGTGTGTGCTTGTGTCTGCATGTGTGTGTATTTGTATGTTTGTGTCTGTGTGCGTGTGTCTGTGTGTGTTTGTGTCTGTGTGTGTGTGTTTTTGTCTGTGTGTGTGTTTATGTGTGTGTGCCTGTGTCTGCATGTGTGTGTATTTGTATGTTTGTGTGTGTATATATATTTGTGTCTGCATGTGTGTTTGTGTCTGTGTGTGTGTTTGTGTGTGTGTGTGTCTGTGTGTGTGCTTGTATTTGTGTGTTTGTGTGTGTGTGTTTGTGTGTGTGTGCTTGTGGCTGCATGTGTGTGCATGTGTGTTTGTGTGTCTGTGTGCCCATGTGTTTGTGCGATGTTGTGTTTGTGTGTGTGTATGTTTGTGTGTGTATGTTTGTGTCTGCATGTGTGTTTGTGTGTCTGTGTGTGTGTTTGTGTCTGTGTGTGTGCTTGTGTCATGTATTTGTATGTTTGTGTCTGTGTGTGTATGTTTGTGTTTGTGTGTGTGTGTGTTTGTGTGTGTGTGTGTTTGTGTGTGTTTGTGTGTGTGTTTGTGTGTGTGCTTGTGTGTGTGCTTGTGTCTGCATGTGTGTGTATTTGTATGTTTATGTCTGTGTGCGTGTGTCTGTGTGTGTTTGTGTCTGTGTGTGTGTGTTTTTGTCTGTGTGTGTGTTTGTGTGTGTGTGCCTGTGTCTGCATGTGTGTGTATTTGTATGTTTGTGTGTGTATATACATTTGTGTCTGCATGTGTGTTTGTGTGTGTGTGTGTCTGTGTGTGTGCTTGTATTTGTGTGTTTGTGTGTGTGTGTTTGTGTGTGTGTGCTTGTGGCTGCATGTGTGTGTATTTGTATGTTTGTGTGTGTGTGTGTGTGTATACGTTTGTATCTGTGTGTGTGTTTGTGTCTACGTGCATGTTTGTGTCTGCATGTATGTGTTCGTGTTGTGTGTGTGTGTGTTTGTGTCTGTGTGTGTACGTTTGTGTCTGCGTGTGTGTGTTTGTGTGTGTACATTTGTGTCTGCATGTGTGTGTGTGTTTGTGTGTGTATCTGTGTGTGTGTTTGTGTCTGTGTGTTTGTGTCTGTGTGTTTGTGTCTGTGTGTGTGTTTGTGTCTGTGTGTCTGTTTGTGAGTGTGTGTTTGTGTCTGTGTGTGTTTGTGTTGTGTGTGTTTGTGTTTGTGTCTGTGTGTGTGTCTGTGTGTGTGTTTGTGTCTGTGTGTCTGTTTGTGTCTGTGTGTTTGTGTCTGTGTGTCTGTTTGTGTCTGTGTGTTTGTGTCTGTGTGTCTGTGAGTGTGTGTTGTGTGTGTGTGTGCTTGTGTCTGTGTGTGTTTGTGTTTGTGTGTGTGTTGTGTGTATGTGTGCTCATCTGTATTACAAAAAAACTGAGCCAATCTCATTACTTATGAGAGCTTGCTTTATTCTGTACTTTTTAAACCAGATTTATATTGCTAAACACATAATCCTTGCAACACAATAATACCAACAGAAGTTTAAACACAACACAAACTAGTGCATAAATAGCAAATTTATTGGGCTGTAGATACAATCTTACCATCTGCATAGACCTAATCAAGTGATACAGATTAGTTGCAAATATAGTAATTCAGAAAACAATACTTGCCTCTAGGGGTAGAAATGTTTGAATATGAATATTGTGTATATTGGCTTCTCCTTGTTAACCGCCTGAAGCAACGTACTGATGCACGGGGTGATTTAATGATTCTGGACTTCCAGCGATGAAGCCCTGTTTTCAGGGAGTGTGTGTCAGTGATAGTGTTGCAATATACAGCTCTGATTTTCTGACCCTTTACATGTTGTTATCGCTGGGAGCATGTAATCACCCCTATAATATTTACGTGGATTTCCTTTAAATTGCTGAACTTTCATATTCTATCATGTATTCAGACTCCTTGGTCTGTTTTGATAGCCTAGTCATTAGTTGTCCCTCTGTACAATGTCCACTTTTAAGTATGTGTTTTTTTTCACAAGGCTCATATCAAGTCATTGCTATCTGATTTTGTAAAGATAAGTAAAGCTATCTATTCATCTCAAACTATTTGACTGAGCTAGAAGAAAAAGGGTTCCTGCTCAATTAGCATTCTAGGCACAAGAATGTGTCAGTTTAAGAGCTCTGTTAACTTTTAGGGAAGTACAATATCTAGGAAAAGCCCTACAGTAAGAAGCCATTAATGGAATGCAAAGAGATTTTTCCTGACAGTTGACAAAACTAGAGAAAATTTGTTATTCTCTAACCAAAGCACTGACATTCCAACCTCTTTGAATTGTAACTGCCGTGAGATTCTTTGAATGCTATGTCGTCAACTTCAAATCAAACGTTGAATTTTATATTTTCTTGGTCCATTTGAGCTTTAAAGGTGGATACTCTTGTCTTCCAAAATAATTTTCTCTTTGCCAGAAGAAGGGATCCCTTAATTTTTAAGCTGTAAAATATATTCACTGTTGAAACATTTGTATTAAGAAGATACTTCCCTGGGCATCTGCTCAGAGAAATAGATGCAAGTTATTGTAGACAGAAAAAAAAGTTTTTTTTTTAAGAGATACAGCACTGAAACAGGCCCTTCAGCCCACCGAGTCTATGCCGACCAACAACCACCCGTTTATACTAACCCTACAGTAATCCCATATTCCCTACCACCTACCTACACCAGGGGCAATTTACAACAGCCAATTTACCTATCATAATTTGTGATATTTGTGCTTATTCAGTGCCTCATCATATCTCAGAAATAATTCAAATCAACTCATGTATAATGAATTACTTTTGATGTGCAACGATTGTTATGTTTGCAAATATGGTAGAACTGTGAGCACAGCAAGACAGTTTGAGCGATTTTAGCATGTTATCCAAAAGATGAAGCTTTCAACAATGCAGCATTCCCTGAGTACTTCAATGAAACATTATGTGCTCAAATTCTGGAGCAGGATTGGGACACCCAGCTTTCAGACTCAGAGAGTACTACTAACTGAATGAACATTCATACCCAAAGGGTAGCTGTGACTGAATTGTTGGCAGCACTCTCACCTCTGAGTCATAAGGTTTTGGATTCAAGTCCCACTACAGGAATTGAGCACAAAACTCAAGGCTGACATTTTGGTGCAATACTGAGGGAGTGCTACACGGCTGGAGGTGCTGCTTTTCAGAAGAGATGTTAAACCGCAGCCCAGTCTGCCTTCTCAGGTGGATGTACAAGATCCCCTGGCACTATTTTGAAGAGTAGTGGAGTTCTCCACAGCGTCCTGAAAAATATTTATCCCTCAATCAACATTATAACAACAGATTATCTGATTATCACGTTGCTGTTTGTGGGAACTTGTGCAAAAATTGCCAAACACGTTTCCTTCATTATAACACTGATAACACTTCAAAAGGACTTCATTGGCTGTAAGGCAGTTTGGGATGTTCTGTGGTTGTGAAAAACGCCGTAAAAATGCAAGTCTTTTAAATATTTGGGTTCTTTCGGAATGTTTTCCCTCTGCCCTGATAAAGTTTCTCACATATTATGGTGGTTCCTTCGATTGGGATGACTAAGCTGTGAGCTCAACCCCTTTAAAATAAAGTCCCAGTACTATCCAGTGATCATAACTTTTCCTGCTTCCGTGCCTCCAAGTAAAGCATTTCAACATTACTTCTTCCTGATACTGAGTTCAGCCAAGATTAATGGAAATCATTCCAATTGTGGCAGGTGGGATAATGGAACGAGAATCAATGACCATCTGGTAAAGCAAATGTAACTGTTAGGTGAATGCACCACCTCATTCATTTCATTTGTAGGAATTGTTTATTTTGTCTCTTGGGGCCTTTATCCAAAAGGTTGTTAAACAATATTAAGGATAGTTTTCTCTCAATTCCCACCTCAATATTTTCTACATTTGGCACAGGGAAGAATGATGACATATTTAAATATTGACAAAGAAATCTAAATTATAACTACACTTTGTAGCTGCAGGCTGTCATTAGCACTGAAAGGAACAGATGAGGCAGCTTGACAGCTATTTTGATATTTTGAAACATTGGTCCCAATATACAAGGAGGAACTCAGAAATCCTGAGAAGCTGGTGGACCTCCTAATTTAATGGCAGAACCCCATTTTCATTTTTTGTTCTGTTTCCCTCCTGGCAGCCGGTCATAAAGCCTGCGGGAGAAGGGGTCCCTTTGGAACTCTTTCTCCCCAGACTCGCAACAAGCTACAACAAGCACTTGTACCTGCTTGATCTGGATCTTCCCGACTCCATTTAGCTGCCGGGTTTCCTGAGTCCTGGCACTGTGGAATCCTGATTTAAATATTATAGTGAAGTGTCCTGCCCCTCAAGAGCAGGACACAGAAACACTACGCAACTCACTGCTGTAAAAATGGCGGCAGGCGCATAAACAACTGATTGGGGGTCATATTATGAGATTCAAAATTCCTTCCATTCAGTTTGGCCTCGATTTTAACTGTTAAAGTGGTGTGGGGAACTTGTCCAGATTTCTCCCACCCCAATCTGGTCAACTGCAATTTTAAATTGCAGGCGGCAAGGATACCCGCTCTAAGATGATGGGGGCCCCTTTAAATATTCAGATTAGGCTCCTATCAGTCTCCAGTCATTAGGACCACATCTGCCATTTTAAGCTGCCAGGGACAGAAGCCAGGGCCAGAAGAGGCCCAGTGAGATAAGTTTCTCATTTCTTATTTTAATTTGCTTGAATGCTCCCCTGGGTCTCACGAGGAAACCTTGCACCATCCCTGCTTCTTCTGCCCACTTGATTGATTTTCTCCTCTCGTGCCTTGTGCCAGGGTCATTCCCATGGGTCCTTGGGCGTGGCCTCCTGCCACCCAAATTCCAGTTCTCAACCCCCTTGGCCAGGGTCAGGCAGGGTCTCATCTTGCATTTGCAAATGTGACCTTGGAAGATAAGATCTCTCCGGGCCTCGGCATGCCAGCTTGTCACTTGCCCTGTTGCTTGTGCCGTGATGTTGAATAGTCTTGAGGTGTCACCAGCCTGACAGACAGCACATCTGCTAGTGTATATCCAGGCAAAGTCCTACTGTCAGACTGTCCCTCAGCTCCTTCACTTAGCTGCAGAGTGGTAAATCTGTGGGCAGCAGTGAGGTCAATGAACCCTTTCCTTAAGATTCTCTCAGTCCAATCCTACAACATAATAAAATAGATGAGAATATTGGAGACCAAGGCCATGTAGCAGCTGCGTAAGCATTTACAAGGGATATGCAGCTAGACTTAGTACCTGTTCCACTTGGAACTTTGCTGCAGATGCCTTTGACGTTATTATGTATTCTGTGATGGACAGCTGTGTGATGGACAGCTGTGTGATGGACCGTTCTTTGCTGACTGGACAGATGCAATTAGTAGACTGATCCACATGCCTCGCAAAGTATTTTGCAGGGACTTGAGAGACTCCTCTAGGTGACCCTGCTCAGAAGGTAGTCTCCCCTTATAAATATGAGACCAAAACTGCATTGGAGGAAAGAATCCTGCTGCTCCGTGGGCAGGAGGTGTCTGCTCCTAGCCTGCCACCATCACTTACTTCCTGTCACCATGCACTGCGAGTTTTATGCATCAATGCAAAAGTTTAAAAGGCTGCTCATGCTACTTAACTACTGCTGAAATCTACGACTGCTTCACTGGCAAGCTTGTCTTAGGGAGGCAACATGAACCATTGACACAAAAATGGGGAAAACAACACGATTGGGTTAATGGGTGAGCAAGTATTCTCTAGCGTATCCCCTGACACTATGGCACCAATAAATCCCAATTAGAGTAATTAGAGCAATTTCTAAGCTTATGATGCATACTGTTGAGCATTTTACACAACTTAAATAAAAGGACTCAAATTTTACTTGTAAAAAGCATCATTGTATTATAAAGATACTTATTTTAGCACATTTGTTTTACATCTTCACTAAGTGTCAGTTGATATTTCTTCCATAATACTTGAACTATTAGTGATGC
This sequence comes from Heterodontus francisci, assembly GCF_036365525.1. Lineage (NCBI taxonomy): Eukaryota > Metazoa > Chordata > Chondrichthyes > Heterodontiformes > Heterodontidae > Heterodontus > Heterodontus francisci. Next base: position 71,629,818 of record NC_090397.1, read on the forward strand.
TGTAAATGTCCAAATGATGAGCTACAACAATGTAATGGTTTATTTAAGATTACCAATTGCTGTGTTATAATCTTAACAGCAATATGTAATTTCCAGTACTTCTGCATTTCCTTTACTGTAACTTTAAACCATCCTATTTCTGTTTGACAAAGTATTAAATTTGAGACACTGATTTTCTTTCTGATTGATTATTACAAGAAGCAAATGTGACATTATGTTAAATTGTCTATCTTTCATATTCACAATGAGTTGCATCAGCATCTGCACCAATGCAACCATTCAGCTTGTTTCCCATTTGAACATGAGCACATACGACTATTATAGATCCCATTGCTTAAAGGATGAGGCATGACATTCATGAGGGCAATATCCAGTAAATGATTTGAATGAAACACTAAAGCACTAAATTGCTTTTATGGTGTCCAATATTATTTGTCCAATTGCTCATTGTGTGTGATTAATCACCTGTCTGGTACTGATGCATATTTCAATATCATGTTGGTGGGGTGATGCATCATCTGACATACAACTGTAAAATGGTAATTTGAAGAAGCTTTGTATCGCTCAGCTGTTTTTGGAGAGACAATCTGAAAGATGTCATCTTGAATACTGAAAGTTTTAAGATGTAATAGCAAATTGAATTAATGTTGTCAAGTATTATGCTTTTCAACACAATTTCATTTAATAAATTACTAACGGTGTGCGTGGATTTTATTTCCTTTGACTGATTTTCAATTAACCTTTGGGCTGCTTGCAGGTGTAGAAAATGCCTGTTTACCTGGGCCAATTGGTTTAGTAAGTCTCCAACTCATGATGTAACACTAAAAATAATAGTGTTACTGTGAAGAAGCTGCTCAAAGATCAGGAATAGCTTCAGGATGTAAACCCAGAAATGTTGCTACTGACTGACAGTTTGTGCAGCAACCCATGTGGTTTAATATTTATGAAAGATTTAATGCATCTGTACCACCTAAAAAGTTAATGAGAATTTGAAGGACATGGGAGAAGAAGTTTGATCATCAACTCAGGACTGAAGTTAATTCACCTTTTTCCCTTCCTGCTGTTGTGTTCTCTTTTCTGGAATTGAAATTCATTTTAGATTATAAAATCCTTTTGTACTTCATGGCAGGACAAATAATATTTTAGACTTGAAATATCCTGTGGAACTGTTATGCCATGTTATTGAGCAATGCATCCTGAGTGAATAGCAGTTTTGGATTTCAATGAATTTTCCCAGTTTTACTGATTCTGCTAACAATGAATTATATAAACAGAAATTTGTGTAATCTCTGTGGACACATCTACAAGCAGAGACCAAAACAAATATAACCACAACTCAATCATATCTGGTATTGTGGAGTTTTTGTGTGTCAAAATGTTAACTCCGATCTATGTATAGCAGAAACTGATAAATTGTATGGTCAGCAAAGCAGAATACTCCAATAAATGAGATCAGGACAAGCTGTGTTGGTGATAGAAGAGCATTGATCACTCCAACATCACAAACAGATGTAGTCAAATGAATGGCACTTTATGTATAAATCTGCCTTTCTCCTTCTCCAGTGTCATACATCATCCATGTTAAACATATAGAAGATGTTACTCTGGGGAATTCTCCTTTACTCTCTAATGATACTGGCAGTAGTCTTGATGCAGGTTGACTGATTTAGACTTCACTCTGGGGGCCAAGTTTGAGCTGAAGTCAGATGAGTGACTTCAAAAACTTCATAGGAATTCCACTGCATGCACTTGAAAAGAGGAGAGAGTGGGAAATATAATACTTGGTCCTTACTGGCATATTCTTGGTTGAAAACTGCATACTTCTCAAATTTGTAACCACACCAGGAGCTGTTTTTACAAAGACTTGCTGCAAGGCAACCAATGACAGCCCATACATTCAGATTACTTGGCGGTATTAATGGCAGTTCAGGATATCATTCTCGGCTTGACACAGCAGTTATTGAATTAAATCACTAAACTGAAAATAACAATTGCACCAAAAATTATTTGGCAGATCTACTGAATTGAACTCAAAGTTTATAATATTTGAAAATAACAAATGGCAACAGTTTGCATGGTGCATTTAGAATAGGCTTTATTTCCTGACAGATGGAAGCCTCTGAATTGAATTCGATTAATGCATTATTCTGAATCAATACATATTAAAATATGTGTAAATAATCAATACTTAAGTGAATGAAATGATCTTTCACCTGGAACTAGTACAAGGGAAGTCACCAATCTAACAGCAGAAGGAGCCAAAATATTAAAGAGCATCAGATCTGACAGAACAACACAGAATCTAAAAAACGCAGGGGGTAAACAGGCAACAGGATTGAAGTGGGGTTGAAAAACTGACGTAAAAGGAATAAAGAAATTTTAAAAATTATTTCAGTGATCAGATAAATGTGACAAATAAAGTGGGTTTCCAGGTAGACTTTAAAACTTTTGCTACAACCTCATGTGATATTTGTGGAATTATAGAATGCCGACAGCACAAAAAGAGTCCATTTGGCCCATCGTGTCCATGCAGGCTCTCTGCAAGAGCAAATCAGTTAGTCCCACTCCCCCACCCTTTTCCTGTAGCCCTGCAAATTTATTTCCCTTCAGGTGCTTATCTAATTCCCTTTTGAAAGCCTCGATAGAATTTGCCTCCACCACACTCTCAGGCAGTGCATTCCAGATCCTAAACGCTCACTGAACCTGCCTCCACCACACTCTCAGGCAGTGCATTCCAGATCCTAAACACTCACTGAACCTGCCTCCACCACACTCTCAGATAGTGCATTCCAGATCCTAAACACTCACTGAACCTGCCTCCACCACACTCTCAGACAGTGCATTCCAGATCCTAAACACTCACTGAACCTGCCTCCACCACACTTTCAGGCAGTGCATTCCAGATCCTAAACACTCACTGAACTTGCCTCCACCACACTCTCAGATAGTGCATTCCAGATCCTAAACACACACTGAACCTGCCTCCACCACACTCTCAGACAGTGCATTCCAGATCCTAAACACTCACTGAACCTGCCTCCACCACACTCTCAGACAGTGCATTCCAGATCCGAAACACTCACTGAACCTGCCTCCACCACACTCTCAGGCAGTGCATTCCAGATCCTAAACACACACTGAACCTGCCTCCACCACACTCTCAGGCAGTGCATTCCAGATCCTAAACACTCACTGAACCTGCCTCCACCACACTCTCAGGCAGTGCATTCCAGATCCTAAACACTCACTGAACCTGCCTCCACCACACTCTCAGATAGTGCATTCCAGATCCTAAACACTCACTGAACCTGCCTCCACCACATGCTCAGACAGTGCATTCCAGATCCTAAACACTCACTGAACCTGCCTCCACCACACTCTCAGGCAGTGCATTCCAGATCCTAAACACACACTGAACCTGCCTCCACCACACTCTCAGGCAGTGCATTCCAGATCCTAAACACTCACTGAACCTGCCTCCACCACACTCTCAGGCAGTGCATTCCAGATCCTAAACACTCACTGAACCTGCCTCCACCACACTCTCAGATAGTGCATTCCAGATCCTAAACACTCACTGAACCTGCCTCCACCACATGCTCAGACAGTGCATTCCAGATCCTAAACACTCACTGAACCTGCCTCCACTACACTCTCAGACAGTGCATTCCAGATCCTAAACACTCACTGAACCTGCCTCCACCACACTCTCAGACAGTGCATTCCAGATCCTAAACACTCACTGAACCTGCCTCCACCACACTTTCAGGCAGTGCATTCCAGATCCTAAACACTCACTGAACTTGCCTCCACCACACTCTCAGATAGTGCATTCCAGATCCTAAACACACACTGAACCTGCCTCCACCACACTCTCAGACAGTGCATTCCAGATCCTAAACACTCACTGAACCTGCCTCCACCACACTCTCAGACAGTGCATTCCAGATCCGAAACACTCAATGAACCTGCCTCCACCACACTCTCAGGCAGTGCATTCCAGATCCTAAACACACACTGAACCTGCCTCCACCACACTCTCAGGCAGTGCATTCCAGATCCTAAACACTCACTGAACCTGCCTCCACCACACTCTCAGGCAGTGCATTCCAGATCCTAAACACTCACTGAACTTGCCTCCACCACACTCTCAGACAGTGCATTCCAGATCCTAAACACTCACTGAACCTGCCTCCACCACATGCTCAGACAGTGCATTCCAGATCCTAAACACTCACTGAACCTGCCTCCACCACACTCTCAGGCAGTGCATTCCAGATCCTAAACACTCACTGAACTTGCCTCCACCACACTCTCAGACAGTGCATTCCAGATCCTAAACACTCACTGAACCTGCCTCCACCACACTCTCAGGCAGTGCATTCCAGATCCTAAACACTCACTGAACCTGCCTCCACCACACTCTCAGACAGTGCATTCCAGATCCTAAACACTCACTGAACCTGCCTCCACCACACTCTCAGGCAGTGCATTCCAGATCCCAAACACTCACTGAACCTGCCTCCACCACACTCTCAGGCAGTGCATTCCAGATCCTAAACACTCACTGAACCTGCCTCCACCACACTCTCAGATAGTGCATTCCAGATCCTAAACACTCACTGAACCTGCCTCCACCACATGCTCAGACAGTGCATTCCAGATCCTAAACACTCACTGAACCTGCCTCCACCACACTCTCAGGCAGTGCATTCCAGATCCTAAACACACACTGAACCTGCCTCCACCACACTCTCAGGCAGTGCATTCCAGATCCTAAACACTCACTGAACCTGCCTCCACCACACTCTCAGGCAGTGCATTCCAGATCCTAAACACTCACTGAACCTGCCTCCACCACACTCTCAGATAGTGCATTCCAGATCCTAAACACTCACTGAACCTGCCTCCACCACATGCTCAGACAGTGCATTCCAGATCCTAAACACTCACTGAACCTGCCTCCACTACACTCTCAGACAGTGCATTCCAGATCCTAAACACTCACTGAACCTGCCTCCACCACACTCTCAGACAGTGCATTCCAGATCCTAAACACTCACTGAACCTGCCTCCACCACACTTTCAGGCAGTGCATTCCAGATCCTAAACACTCACTGAACTTGCCTCCACCACACTCTCAGATAGTGCATTCCAGATCCTAAACACACACTGAACCTGCCTCCACCACACTCTCAGACAGTGCATTCCAGATCCTAAACACTCACTGAACCTGCCTCCACCACACTCTCAGACAGTGCATTCCAGATCCGAAACACTCAATGAACCTGCCTCCACCACACTCTCAGGCAGTGCATTCCAGATCCTAAACACACACTGAACCTGCCTCCACCACACTCTCAGGCAGTGCATTCCAGATCCTAAACACTCACTGAACCTGCCTCCACCACACTCTCAGGCAGTGCATTCCAGATCCTAAACACTCACTGAACTTGCCTCCACCACACTCTCAGACAGTGCATTCCAGATCCTAAACACTCACTGAACCTGCCTCCACCACATGCTCAGACAGTGCATTCCAGATCCTAAACACTCACTGAACCTGCCTCCACCACACTCTCAGGCAGTGCATTCCAGATCCTAAACACTCACTGAACTTGCCTCCACCACACTCTCAGACAGTGCATTCCAGATCCTAAACACTCACTGAACCTGCCTCCACCACACTCTCAGGCAGTGCATTCCAGATCCTAAACACTCACTGAACCTGCCTCCACCACACTCTCAGACAGTGCATTCCAGATCCTAAACACTCACTGAACCTGCCTCCACCACACTCTCAGGCAGTGCATTCCAGATCCTAAACACTCACTGAACCTGCCTCCACCACACTCTCAGGCAGTGCATTCCAGATCCTAAACACTCACTGAACCTGCCTCCACCGCACTCTCAGGCAGTGCATTCCAGATCCTAAACACTCACTGAACCTGCCTCCACCACACTCTCAGACAGTGCATTCCAGATCCTAAACACTCACTGAACCTGCCTCCACCACACTCTCAGACAGTGCATTCCAGATCCTAAACACTCACTGAACCTGCCTCCACCACACTCTCAGACAGTGCATTCCAGATCCTAAACACTCACTGAACCTGCCTCCACTACACTCTCAGACAGTGCATTCCAGATCCTAAACACTCACTGAACCTGCCTCCACCACACTCTCAGACAGTGCATTCCAGATCCTAAACACTCACTGAACCTGCCTCCACCACACTTTCAGGCAGTGCATTCCAGATCCTAAACACTCACTGAACTTGCCTCCACCACACTCTCAGATAGTGCATTCCAGATCCTAAACACACACTGAACCTGCCTCCACCACACTCTCAGACAGTGCAATCCAGATCCTAAACACTCACTGAACCTGCCTCCACCACACTCTCAGACAGTGCATTCCAGATCCTAAACACTCACTGAACCTGCCTCCACCACACTCTCAGGCAGTGCATTCCAGATCCTAAACACACACTGAACCTGCCTCCACCACACTCTCAGGCAGTGCATTCCAGATCCTAAACACTCACTGAACCTGCCTCCACCACACTCTCAGGCAGTGCATTCCAGATCCTAAACACTCACTGAACCTGCCTCCACCACACTCTCAGATAGTGCATTCCAGATCCTAAACACTCACTGAACCTGCCTCCACCACATGCTCAGACAGTGCATTCCAGATCCTAAACACTCACTGAACCTGCCTCCACCACACTCTCAGGCAGTGCATTCCAGATCCTAAACACACACTGAACCTGCCTCCACCACACTCTCAGGCAGTGCATTCCAGATCCTAAACACTCACTGAACCTGCCTCCACCACACTCTCAGGCAGTGCATTCCAGATCCTAAACACTCACTGAACCTGCCTCCACCACACTCTCAGACAGTGCATTCCAGATCCTAAACACTCACTGAACCTGCCTCCACTACACTCTCAGACAGTGCATTCCAGATCCTAAACACTCACTGAACCTGCCTCCACCACACTCTCAGACAGTGCATTCCAGATCCTAAACACTCACTGAACCTGCCTCCACCACACTTTCAGGCAGTGCATTCCAGATCCTAAACACTCACTGAACTTGCCTCCACCACACTCTCAGATAGTGCATTCCAGATCCTAAACACACACTGAACCTGCCTCCACCACACTCTCAGACAGTGCATTCCAGATCCTAAACACTCACTGAACCTGCCTCCACCACACTCTCAGGCAGTGCATTCCAGATCCTAAACACTCACTGAACTTGCCTCCACCACACTCTCAGACAGTGCATTCCAGATCCTAAACACTCACTGAACCTGCCTCCACCACATGCTCAGACAGTGCATTCCAGATCCTAAACACTCACTGAACCTGCCTCCACCACACTCTCAGGCAGTGCATTCCAGATCCTAAACACTCACTGAACTTGCCTCCACCACACTCTCAGACAGTGCATTCCAGATCCTAAACACTCACTGAACCTGCCTCCACCACACTCTCAGGCAGTGCATTCCAGATCCTAAATACTCACTGAACCTGCCTCCACCACACTCTCAGACAGTGCATTCCAGATCCTAAACACTCACTGAACCTGCCTCCACCACACTCTCAGGCAGTGCATTCCAGATCCCAAACACTCACTGAACCTGCCTCCACCACACTCTCAGGCAGTGCATTCCAGATCCTAAACACTCACTGAACCTGCCTCCACCGCACTCTCAGACAGTGCATTCCAGATCCTAAACACTCACTGAACCTGCCTCCACCGCACTCTCAGACAGTGCATTCCAGATCCTAAACACTCACTGAACCTGCCTCCACCACACTCTCAGACAGTGCATTCCAGATCCTAAACACTCACTGAACCTGCCTCCACTACACTCTCAGCCAGTGCATTCCAGATCCTAAACATTCACTGAACCTGCCTCCACCACACTTTCAGGCAGTGCATTTCAGATCCTAAACACTCACTGAACCTGCCTCCACCACACTCTCAGACAGTGCATTCCAGATCCTAAACACTCACTGAACCTGCCTCCACTACACTCTCAGGCAGTGCATTCCAGATCCTAAACACTCACTGAACCTGCCTCCACCACACTCTCAGACAGTGCATTCCAGATCCTAAACACTCACTGAACCTGCCTCCACTACACTCTCAGGCAGTGCATTCCAGATCCTAAACACTCACTGAACCTGCCTCCACCACACTCTCAGGCAGTGCATTCCAGATCCTAAACACTCACTGAACCTGTCTCCACCACACTCTCAGGCAGTGCATTCCAGATCCTAAACACTCACTGAACCTGCCTCCACTACACTCTCAGCCAGTGCATTCCAGATCCTAAACACTCACTGAACCTGCCTCCACCACACTGTCAGACAGTGCATTCCAGATCCTAAACACTCACTGAACCTGCCTCCACTACACTCTCAGACAGTGCATTCCAGATCCAAAACACTCACTGAACCTGCCTCCACCACACTCTCAGACAGTGCATTCCAGATCCTGAACACTCACTGAACCTGCCTCCACCACACTCTCAGGCAGTGCATTCCAGATCCTAAACACTCACTGAACCTGCCTCCACCACACTCTCAGACAGTGCATTCCAGATCCAAAACATTCACTGAACCTGCCTCCACCACACTCTCAGACAGTGCATTCCAGATCCAAAACACTCACTGAACCTGCCTCCACCACACTCTCAGACAGTGCATTCCAGATCCAAAACACTCACTGAACCTGCCTCCACCACACTCTCAGACAGTGCATTCCAGATCCAAAACACTCACTGAACCTGCCTCCACCACACTCTCAGACAGTGCATTCCAGATCCTAAACACTCACTGAACCCGCCTCCACCACACTCTCAGACAGTGCATTCCAGATCCTAAACACTCACTGAACCTGCCTCCACCACACTCTCAGACAGTGCATTCCAGATCCTAAACACTCACTGAACCTGCCTCCACCACACTCTCAGACAGTGCATTCCAGATCCTAAACACTCACTGAACCTGCCTCCACCACACTCTCAGACAGTGCATTCCAGATCCTAATCACTCACTGAACCCGCCTCCACCGCACTCTGAGGCAGTGCATTCCAGATCCAAACCACTTGCTGCATAAAAATGTTTTTCCTCATGTTGCCTTTGGTTCTTTAGGCAATCACCTTAAATCAATGTCCCCTGGTTCTCGACCTTTCCGTCAATGGAAACAGTGTCTCTCTATCTACCCTGTCCAGATCCCTCATGATTTTGAGCACCTCTATCAAATCTCCTCTCAAACATCTCTTCTCTAAGGAGAATAGCCCCCAGCTTCTCCCATTTATCCACATAACTGAAGTTCCTCATCCCTGAAACCATTAATGTGAGTACTGTCTCTAAAGCCTTCACATCCTTCTTAAAGTATGATGACCAGAGTTGGACACAATGGGGCTGATATTTAGGCTTTACATAGAATGGGAGTGGAGGTGGACGGGTACTAAAACAGCGCCCGCCAATCGGCATTGCCATTTCCTCGGCTCTGTCCCTCTCAGGCCATTTCCCCGGCTCCATTCCTTTCTCAGGCCATTGTCGCAGAGTTGGGATGGAGGGGGGGTGGGGGTGCGGTGGGTGTGTGACGGGAGAGACAGCGGCAGGGCTACCAGCCTGCACATGGTGGGTAGCCGATCAGGCTTGTTAAGGGCAATTAAAGGAGGCTGACTGGGATTTTCCAGTCAGCCTCCAGGTTCCTGTAGGTGGCAGGGGCCTGTCTAACATCCTGGTGTTGGCCTTCAAAAGGCAGACTGGGGAGGGGGTTCCCTACCTGCCTGGATGCAGCAGCAGCCATATGCTACCCTGTAGAGGGGCTCCTCCACACGCACCCCCCCCCACTCCCCCCCCCCCCCCCCCCCCCCGCTGCGGTGGCCTGGCTGAAAACGCTATCTTTTATTCAAACTTTGCAGAGAGGGTGCCTCCATTTTGCAGCACTCTCTCCCTCACTTACCTCCATTACAGCCTACTGCTGTTTTCAAGCTGGAAGACCTCTGATTGGCTCTCCAGCATTGAGATCCCACCCACCCACCTGCCATCCTTTATTGGACTGTGAACTCACCCTCTGGCCATTAATTGGCCACTCCAGGGAAAATCACAATGTATGACTGTTCCCCATACAGTGCGGGCTTCTGACCGACATTTGAGCCAGATAGCGGGATTCAGAAGCCTGCAGGGAAAATACTAGCCAATACTCCAGTTGAGGCCAAACCATTGTTGTATAAAAATTAATCATAATTTCCTTGTTTTTGTGCTGGATGCCTCTATTTATAAATTTTATAAAACTAAGGATCGGACATGCCTTTTTACCCACTTTCTCAACCTGCCCTGCCACCTTCAACGATTTGTCCACACATAGAGTCATAGAGTCATACAGCATAGAAACAGGCCATTCGGCCCACCGCGTCCATGCCAACCATAATGCCTATCTATACTAATCCCACCTGCCTGCATTAATTCCATATCCCTCTTTGCCTTGCTCATTCAAGTACCTGTCCAGATGCCTCTTAAATGTCACTACTGTTCCTGCCTCCACCTCCTCAGGCAGCTCATTCCAGATACCCACTATTCTTTGTGTGAAAAATTTACCCCTTTGATCCCCTTTAAATCTCCTCCCTCTCACCTTAAATCTATGCCCTCTAGTTTTAGTCATCCCTTCCATGGGAAACAGACTCTGGCTATCTACCCTATCTATGCCTCTCATAATTTTATATACCTCTATCATGTCCCCTCTCAGCCTCCTTCACTCCAGGGAAAATAGACCCAGCTTATCCAATCTCACTTTATAACTCAAGCCCTCCAAACCAGGCAACATCCTTGTGAATCTTTTCTGCACCCTCTCTAGTTTAATCACATCTTTCCTGTAGTGCAGCGACCAGAACTGCACACAGTACTCCAAATGCAGCCTAACCAATGTTATGTACAACTGTAACATGACGTCTCAACTCTTGTACTCTTGAACTCACTAGCTTCCATGACCACCTCCACAGTAAATATAGTTGAGAAGTATTCATTTAAGACCTCGCCCATTTCCCGTGGCTCCACACATAGATTACCACACTGATCCTTAAGGGGACCTACTCTCTCCCTAGCTACCCTTTTACTCTTAATATACTTACAGAATCTTTTAGAATTCTCCTTTATCTTATCTGCCAGGGAAATCTCATGGCCCCTTTTCGCCCTCCTAATTTCCTTCTTAAGTGTAGTCCTACATCCCCTATACTCCTCGAGGGACTCGCTCGATCCCAGCTGCCTATACCTGACATATGCCTCCTTCTTTGTCCTGACCAGACCCTCAATATCCCTCGTCAACCAAGGTTCCCTAAACTTGCCAGCCTTGCCCTTCCATTTAACAGGAACATGCTGGCCCTGAACGCTTCTTATCTCACTTTTAAAAGCTTCCCACTTGCCAGACGTCCCTTTACCTGTAAACAGCCTCTCCCATTCAACTTTTGAGAGTTCCTGTCTGATGGCATTGAAATTAGCCTTCCCCCAATTTAGGACTTCAACCTGAGGACCAGTCCTATCCTTTTCCATAACTATCTCAAAGCTAATAGAGTTATGGTCACTGGTCCCAAAGTGCTCCCCCACTGACACATCAACCACCTGCCCATCCTCATTTCCTAAGAGGAGGTTGAGTGTAGCCCCTTCTCTAGTACGGCCATCCACATACTGCTTCAGAAAACTATCCTGGACACACTTAACAAATTCTTCCCCATCTGATCCCTTAGCACTAAGGCAGTCCCAGTCAATATTAGGGAAGTTAAAATCACCTACTATTACAACCCTATAATTCCTACACCTATCTGTGATTTCCCTACATATATGCTCCTCCACTTCCCTCTGACTATTGGGGGACCTATAGTATAATCCCATCAAAGTGATCGCTCCTTTCTTATTTCTAAGTTCTACCCAGATGGCCTCGCTGGACATTTCCCCCGGAATATCCTCTCTAAGTACTGCCATGATGTCCTCCCTAATCAATAGTGCAACTCCCCCTCCTCTCTTACATCCACCTCTGTCACGCCGGAAGGATCGGTACCCCGGAACATTGAGCTGCCAGTCCTGCCCATCCCTCAACCACGTTTCTGTAATAGCTATAATATCACAATCCCATGTACTGATCCATGCTCTGAGTTCATCTGCCTTACCTGTAAGGTTTCTTGCATTAAAGTAAATGCAGTTTAGCCTATGAGAACTTCGACGCTCCCTGAAGATCAGTTTGGGTAGGCTTTCCAAGAAATGCAGCTACAGAGGTTTGAGATCGGCCTTCTCGCAGAAATGTGGCAACAGGGGTATCAGTTCCCACACATTTGATATGCAGGGTTTCTTCAAATACAGCAGGAAAGAGGAGACAGACACACTGGACAGGCAGGGTTTATTTCAAAGGGAGAGAAAGAGATGAGCTGGGTTTCCATGGCAATCAAAAGCCAACTGTCTTTTGTAACAATTCAATGTGAAACCAAAGGCATTCCAGAAGTCAAGCCTCCTGGCCTCTATAAATCTTGACCTGTCACTTCTTTGTAAATATCTCCCCAGGTCAAAAACAACCCCTGCTGGGTAAATAGTGCCTTCCAGTAATTGTTTGTTTTCAATATCAGTCCAAAAACCTTCTGGTGACCTCCCTTAAAAAACACACACAAAGTTCCAGTATCTCTTCAAGCTTCCAGATGAATCAATGTCCATAATTCAACAATAAGTCCTTAAAAACATATTTTACAAAAAATAGAAGCACTCTCTTAACAAGTGTAGACTCTATGTAACACAGGAATAATATCTTCAATGGTAAGAATCGTCCATAGATCAAAATTCTGGAACTCTCTCCCTCAAAGCACTGTGGGACCAGCTACACCACAGCAGCAGCTCAAAAAGCAGCTCTCCACCACCTTCGAAATGGCATTTAGGGATGGGTAATAAATACTGGCCTTGCCAGTGACACCCACATCCCATGAACCAATTAAAAAAGACAAAAGGAAAAAATACAGATGTATAATATTTTAACATGATCCATGCTCTGAAAATCTGAAGCTTTTATTCATAGATGAGCAGAATATTGGTTGGTAAGTTTCTAGAGAATACATCTTTCAAAGTATTCTCCACTAAATGGTACCCTGGATTACGAGCCATCTCAACCACAGGAGAAACAGATGCTGACCCCAGAATTCCTGTATAAGTGCCCTTTCATTCCTATTGCTGGCAGAGATTACAATCATAAGTGAGCATTAAGTATCTCATTCCTGCTCTTTGAGGCAGTAAATTGTAATAATTGTATCTAACAGCTGATTGCTCATTTTGACTTCCTGCTAAGGGATCATTTCGAATGCAGTGTATGAAAGTATTCAGCACTTCTAGCAGGTGCTGAGAACCTAGCCACCTAAAGTGCCTTAACGTCCAAGTGTTTGAAAATTGACCTGAATTTTTCTGATGAAGCAGTTGAACAGGAGAAAATAAATGAAATGAAGATATTATATGGCGTTTAGAACCTTGCAGTGCTGAGAGTTTGAAATTACTCAGAGCTGATACCTCTAGTGCTTATCTTCACACTCACACGAACACAAATCTTCTGTCAATAGTGTTGGATGGTCAACTATTATCCAGTTTTCAATATAGCCGCAATAAAACTAGTCTCTTGCCATTATAAAGGATGAAACCTGATGATTACAGGCCATAATATTATCCTCTAGACTAATATCTGATGATTGCTTTGACATCAGTTTCTGTACAGCAGCAGCACATTATGTTCTTTATCTTCTCCTGGTCAGTGCTTTTTTTTAATCAGAATATATCTAGGGCAAAGCATTTTTTTAAGAAACTGTTTACTGTAAAAATCAGACGATGATATTCATTTATTTTTGTTTTAAAATTATTTATTATGGTGTACAATTACAATACCCTGATCTTTCCTATACACAGTACTGGTTAGAATGGTCAATTGAGCTGCTTTCACTGTTGTCAGTTGAGTGGTGATTCTAGTCTGTAATTGAGAAATTCTCTGCTTTGCTATTTTATATTCTAATTACTTTTTCGTCAATTAGCATAAAGCTCATGGCAGTATGCTGTTAAAAGAAAGGCATTTAAATAGAGAGAAAAGGGGTTGTGTTTCTTCGCAGTTTAGATGTCTCCAGTGTTTGCAAAATAAATTAAAGAAACATTTGTTCTGGGTTTTTATTTATGTTAGTCATGCTGTAAATCTGTTCTGTTTCATGAAAAGATCCCATAACATATTGGGAGATCCATTGGCTAATATTATCCACCTTTCGAAACACTTGCAAAAATTGACCAATTCTGCTCCTATCACTGTCAATCAAATTGATGTGTGCATCTGGATTTCCTCCTGTAGGACTTACCATCCCCAACTTTATAGACAGTTTTATACTTAGAAAATAGCTGATAAACTGCTTAACTAATTGAGCAATGTTAAAATTCAGAAATCCAATGGGTTACTCACTAAAATGTTTTAAAAATTAAAAGGATAATATCAGTGACTTGTACAAGCACATAAGAAATAAAATATTAATCACAGGAGGGATATGAATATTTGGTGATGAAGAAGACACATGGGTGAGGAAATGACACAGATACCTAATAAATGTTCCGGCTCAGTTTTTACAGAGGAAGATAAAAGTGGAACTGCAGGAGTGTTTGAAGGAGTTGTGGGGCAGCTACAACTGAAGAAAAGTATTCAAAGGGCTCTGTCTTAAAAGACATTAATGAAACTAAAGATAGAAATGTTACCAGGCCCAGATTGCGCACGTTCTGAAATATTGAAAGAGGTTGAAGCGGTAACGAAAACATTAATCATAATTTTGCAAAACCTTTGAAAACCACATCTGCAGCTGGACAAGTGCTGCACAAACATCCTTTTCAAGAATGGGAAAAGTGATAAGCCTGGAAATTATAAGCCAGTCATTTTTATCTTGGTTAGAGTAAGCCTCTAGAGTTCAGTATGAGGAAATGTATTAGTGAACGTAGAGAGCCATGACTTATCAGAAACACTCAGCGTGAATTTGTAAAGCCCAGGTCATGCCTGACTAATTGCATTTTTTGAAGAAATCCGAGTGGAGATAAAGGGAACCTGGTTGGTTTTATGTATGGATTTTCAGAAGAGGTTTGATAAGGTCCCACATAAGATACATGTTGTGAAAATTAAGGCAATTGGTATTGAAGGGACTGCAGCTACATTGATAGAAAAATGGTTAAGGAAAAGAAAGCAAAAAAGTAAGGTAAATGTTTGTTGCTTAAATTGGTGGAATCTGGGTCATGGTGTGCCCTAGGGATCTGTGTTGAAATCTCTTTTGCTTTCCATGTATCTAAATAATTACTGTAAAAGGAATGATAATGAAGTTTGCTGAAGAAACCAAATTAAGGGTCGTGTCAATTGTGAGAAAGTATGCAGAAGATTACAGGACGATGTAAACAGGTTGGTGGAGGGAGGTAGTCGCATATTTTGGGAAAAGAACAGTGAAGGGAAGCAGATCTTAAATGGCAAAATTCTGAACAGATCCAGGAGTGCAGGGACTGACTGGATTGTATCTCAGAGAGCTGGCATGGACATGATGGGTCGAATGGCCTCCTTCTGTCGCATTAATAATGACTCCAAGGACTGGATTTTCAATCTGGATTCAGGAACCCAAATCATTTACAGGTCCTGATCCTGCACTGTGCCTGCATCGCTGATGTGACATTTATAATATGCAAAGCCTCTAATTGGCCCTGAGGCAAGCTTGGTGCCAGGTACTGCCTGGAGAAAGAAACGGCTATGGAGTGCAATGCTCAAAGGAGGATGGCAGACATGACTGAACTTACCATTGCCTTGCAGATTGGAGCAGGCAGGAAAACACAGGGCCAGCAGCCTCATGGTACATTCAAGTGGCCAAATGGTTAATCACAAGGTACTTGACCCGCTCAGCTCAGGCGATGGCAACTTTGTGCCACTGCTTAAGCACCTCTGTTCAAATAACCCTTCTTTAAAGACTTTAACTCAGCAGCAATATCACAGTATGTCCTGACAGTTGTGCACTAACATGCTCCAGACTGTTTGCTCTTCCCATTTGCTGTTTTGAAAATTTCCTTCTGGCCCTCTCCAGCCCTTTAACAAGCACTTCAAGGCGCTTAATGGGCAGTTAATTGGAAGTGAGCAGTTTGCCAACAAGGGGAAACATCCTTTCCACATCCACCCTGTCAAGATCCCTCAGGATCTTATATGTTTCAATCAAGTCACCTCTTACTCTTCTAAATTCCAGTGGATACAAGCCTAGTCTGTCCAATATTTCCTCATAAGACAGTCCACCCATTCCAGGTATTAGTCTAGTAAATCTTCTCTGTACTGCCTCCAATGCATTGACATCCTTCCTTAAATAAGGAGACCAGTACTGTACACAGTACTCCAGATGTGGTCTTACCAATGCCCTGTATAGCTGAAGTATAACCTCACTACTTTTGTATTCAATTCCCCTTGTGATAAATGATAACATTCTATTAGCTTTCCTAATTACGTGCTGTACCTTCATACTAACCTTTTGCGATTCTTGCACTAGGACACCCAGATCCCTCTGCATCTCAGAGCTCTGCAATCACTCACCATTTAGATAATATGCTTCTTTTTTATTCTTCCTGCCAAAATGGACAATTTCACATTTTCCTACATTATACTCCATTTGCCAGGTCTTTTCCCACTCACTTTATCTGTATCCCATTGTAGTCCCCTTATGTCCTCTTCACAACTTACTTTCCTACCTATCTTAGTGTCATCAGCGCATTTAGCAACCATACCTTCAGTCCCTTCATCCAAGTCATTTATATAAATTGTAAAAGGTTGAGGCCCCAGCACTGATCCCTGTGGCACACCACTCATTACATCTTGCCAACCAGAAAATGACCCATTTATAACTGCACTCTGTTTCCTGTTAGCTAGCCAATCTTCTATCCATGTCAATATGTTACCCCTACACTATGACCATTTATTTTCTGCAATAACCTTTGATGTGGCACCTTATCAAATGCCTTCTGCAAATCTAAGTACAATGCATCCACCGGTTCCCCTTTATCCACAGCACATGTATCTCCGTCAAAGAACTCCAATAAATTGGTTAAACATGATTTCCCATTCACAAAACCATGTTGACTCTGCCTGATTACCTTAAATTTTTCTAAATACCCTGCTATAATGTCTTTAATAATAGCTTCTAACATTTTCCCTACCCTTTGAGAGAAGAAATTCCTCCTCATGAGAGTCTTAAATGCATGACCCCTTCATTCTGAAACTATGCTCCCTAGTTCTAGATTCCCCCATGAGGGGTAACATCCTTTCAGCATCTATCCTGTCAAGCCCCCTCAGAATCTTATATGTTTCAATAAGATTACCTAAAGTCCAATAACTATAGGTCTAACCGAATCAACATTTCCTTATAAGACTACAAAGGCTGCCACATCAGTTAAAATGGAATTAGCTTTGGAATAATGTTAAAACCATCTTCAGCTGCTTCATCAATGACCTTCCTTCAATCATAAGGTCAGAAGTGGGGATGTTTGCTGATGATTGCACAATGTTCAGCACCATTCGTGACTCCTCAAATACTGAAGCAGTCCGTGTGGAAATGCAGCAAGACCTGGACAATATCCAGGCTTGGGTTGATAAGTGGCAAGTAGCATTCACGCCACACAAGTGCCAGGCAATGACCATCTCCAACAAGAGAGAATCTAACCATCTCCCCTTGACATTCAATGGCATTACCATCGCTGAATCCCCCACTATCAACATCCTAGGGGCTACCATTGACCAGAAACTGAACTGGAGTAGCCATATAAATACCGTGGCTACAAGAGCAGGTCAGAGGCTAGGAATCCTGAGGCGACTAACTCACCTCCTGACTCCCCAAGCCTGTCCACCATCTACAAGGCACAAGTCAGGAGTGTGATGGAATACTCTCCACTTGCCTGGATGGGTGCAGATCCAACAACACTCAAGAAGCTCGAGACCATCCAGGACAAAGCAGCCAGCTTGATTGGCACCCCATCTACAAATATTCACTCCCTCCACCACCGACGCACAGTGGCAGCAGTGTGTACTATCTACAAGATGCACTGCAGCAATGCACCAAGGCTCCTTAGACAGCACCTTCCAAACCCGCGACCTCTACCAACTAGATGGACAAGGGCAGCAAATACATGGGAACACCTGCAAGTTCCCCTCCAAGCCACACACCATCCTGACTTGAAACTATATCACCGCTCCTTCACTGTCGCTGGGTCAAAATCCTGGAACTCCCCTCCTAACAGCACTGTGGGTGTACCAACCCCACATGGACTGCAGCGGTTCAAGAAGGCAGCTCACCATCACCTTCTCAAGGGCAATTGGGGATGGGCAGTAAATGCTGGCCTGGCCAGTGACGCCTCCACCCCATGAATGAATAACAAAAAAAACAATACAGCAAACAAGTAAGGAAATGGGCTGAAAGTCGTTAGCTCCAGTTGAAAAGCTAGTACCAGTACAGATACAATGACATGAGTGATCTTTCTCTGATTCCATGATATCTAGCCATCCATTATTTCTTTTAAATAAGGATCCTCTCTCCCACATTTCACCCGAGAAATATTTTTGTTCCTGCTATTACTGAAAGTTTGCTGCTGGAATAAAATCTGTGGGAACATCAGTCTCAAATTCAAATGTGCCACAGGCCAGGGGTGAATGCAGCCTGAGCCTTTGATACCCATGTTGTACTCTGCAACCAGTGCATCATGAATCCTGCATCAGATTTGCAGAAGTGGAATTACTGAGATAGAGGCTAGTTATGCTGGCCCATTCATCCGTTAGCTACAAAAATCCGTTGTGGACTTTTACTGAAGGCTTACTGACACTTGCCTTTTCTTCTAAATTAAACAAGCAAACTGAACAGCGTAAGGCAATGTGAATTTATAAGGCGGTATATCCACAAAATGTGATATCAGTGCTATGCTATCACTTTCTCAAGGTCTTGCTGATATTTGGAGTATTTGTGTTAGTGTTTCCTTATCTGAGGAAGGATGTTCTTGCCATGGAGGGAGTGCAAAGAAGATTTACTAGGCTGATTCCTGGGATGGCAGGATTGACGTATGAGGAGAGATTAACATAGAACATAGAACATAGAACAGTACAGCACAGTACAGGCCCTTCGGCCCACGATGTTGTGCCGAACCTTTAACCTACTGTCGGATCAAACTACCTACATACCATTCATACTACTATCGTCCATGTACCTATCCAAGAGTCGCTTAAATGTCCCGAATGTATCTGCTTCTGCTACCACCGCTGGCAGTGCATTCCACGCACCCACCACTCTCTGTGTAAAGAACCTACCTCTGACATCTCCCCGAAACCTTCCTCCAATCACCTTAAAATTATGCCCCCTGGTGATAGCCCTTTCCGCCCTGGGAAAAATTCTCTGGCTGTCCACTCTATCTATGCCTCTCATCATCTTGTACCCCTCTATCAAGTCACCTCTCATCCTTCTTTGCTGCAATGAGAAAAGCCCGAGCTCCCTCAACCTTTCTTCATAAGACATGCCCTCCAGTCCAGGCAGCATCCTGGTAAATCTCCTCTGCACCCTCTCTAAAGCTTCCACATCCTTCCTATAATGAGGCGACCAGAACTGAACACAATATTCCACATCTGGTCCAACCAGGGCTTTATAGAGCTGCAGCATAACCTCGCGGCTCTTAAACTCAATCCCCCTGTTAATGAAAGCCAACACACCATACGCTTTCTTAACAACTCTATCAACATGGGTGGCAACTTTGAGCGATCTATGGACATGGACCCCAAGATCCCTCTGTTCCTCCACACTGCCCAGAATCCTGTCTTTAAGCCTGTATTCTGCATTCAAATTCGACCTTCCAAAATGAATCACTTCACACTTTTCCAGGTTGAACTCCATCTGCCACTTCTCAGCCTAGCTCTGCATCCTGTCAATGTCCCGTTGCAACCTACAACAGCCTTCCACACTATCCACAACTCCAGCAACCTTCGTGTCATCGGCAAACTTGCTAACCCAGCCTTCCAATTCCTCATCCAAGTCATTTTATAAAAATCGCAAAGAGCAGAGGTCCCAGAACAGATCCCTGCGGAACACCACTGGTCACCGAGCTCCAGGCTGAATACTTTCCATCTACTACCACCCTCTGTCTTCTATGGGCCAGCCAATTCTGTATCCAGACAGCCAAATTTCCCTGTATCCCATGCCTCCTTACTTTCTGAATGAGCCTACCATGGGGAACCTTATCAAACGCCTTGCTAAAATCCATATACACCACATCCACTGTTCTTCCTTCATCAACGTGTTTTGTCACATCTTCAAAGAATTCAATAAGGCTTGTGAGGCATGACCTGCTCCTCACAAAGCTCTGCTGACTGTCTCTAATCAAACTATGCTTTTCCAAATAATCATAAATCCTGTCTCTCAGAATCATCTACAATAATTTGCCCACCACCGACGTAAGACTGACTGGTCTATAATTCCCAGGGTTATCCCTATTCCCTTTCTTGAATAAGGGAATAACATTTGCCACCCTTCAATCATCTGGTACTACTCCAGTGGACAGTGAGGACGCAAAGATCATCGCCAAAGGCGCGGCAATCACTTCCCTCGCTTCCCATAATATCCTTGGGTATATCCCGTCTGGCCCCGGGGACTTATCTGTCCTCATATCATTCAAAATTTCCAGCACATCCTCCCTCTTAACATCAACCTGTTAATTGGGTCGACTAGGCCTATATTCACTAGAGTTTAAAAGAATGAGAGGGGATCTCATAGAAACCTATAAAATTCCAAGAGGACTAGACAGGTTAGATGCAGGGAGGATGTTCCTGATGGCTGGTGAGTCCAGAACCAGGGGTCACAGTCTCAGGATATGGGGAATGCCATTCAGAACTGAGATGAGGAGAAATTTCTTCACTCAGAGGGTGGTGAACCTGTGGAATTCTCTACTGCAGAAGGCAGTGGAGGCCAAGTCATTAAATATATTCAAGAGGGAGATAGATATACTTCTTAATTCCAAAGGGATCAAGGAATATAGGGATAAAGCGGGAACAGGGTACTGAATTAGACAATCGGCCAGGATCTTTTTTGAATGGCGGAGCAGGCCCAAAGGGCCGAATGGCCTACTCCTGATCCTATTTTCTATGCTTCTTTGTTTCAGTACCACAAGTGCTGCACTAAAAATTATGGAGTGAGCAAACTTGTTCATAAATGTGAGCTATGATTTGCTGTCCCAAAGTGATAGTGGAATTTTGCACCTTCAGAAAACTTTAACATTCTAGCCCCAATTTTTTGTATCAAACATTCATCTGGGTAAAAACTGACAACACTGGGACATTAAACAAGTTTCTATTTTGCTCCCAATTACACTTTTGTCTGAAATCCATTTCGGTCCAATGACTTCAATTCTGTTTTTGCAAAAGATTTTAATCTAGAATCAAAGTAAAGCAGCCTACAAAAAGATAAAGGTGTCACAAAGTGCAAAATGGAAACTGGTTTAATTTCCCAGTAGTCTCAGTAGTTACCTGTACGTAGTGTATGGACAAGAAAGTACATCAATGACAATTGACACAAACTAAACAGGATGCTGTGACTGCTAGGTTAGTTTTGAGAAATCCTTTCATGGGTTGCAATAAAGACTTTAGTTAGGTTAAACATTCCAATGTTGGATATGTCATAAGCCAGCTATCGTACATCTCCCTTTTCATCACTGTGACTAACTGCAGTCTCGAAAAAATATGCTTCACTGTACATGTGACAAATTTCTATTCATCAACCTTTACCCATTTTGATCTTTTTGCCAGAGAGCTGACATAGGATCACATTTAAGGGATATTTAATACTGTGGACATATGTCCTCTGGGAACTGTTTAAACTGTCAAAATAAATTTACTTTAGGACCATTTGCTGTGAAGGAGAGAGATCTCATCACAGGGCTATCTGAGCTGGTTTGAACTTAGGCACCAGATGTTAAAGGTCAGCAAGCTGGGGACAGTCTTCTGAGCATGCACTTGTTTCTCACCAGCACAAGTTAGAAACTCATGGATATATGGCCAGCAAGTGCATATGTGGAGAATCATCACATTAGAGAGATACAGCACTGAAACAGGCCTTTGGCCCACTGAGTCTGTGCCAACCATCAACCACCCATTTATACTAATCCTACATTAATCCCAAATTCCCTACCACATCCCCACAATTTTCCTACCACCTACCTACACTGGGGGCAATTTACAATGGCCAATTTACTTACCAACCTGCAAGTCTTTGGCTGTGGGAGGAAACCAGCGCACCCAGTGGAAACCCAGACGGTCACAGGGAGAACTTGCAAACTCTGCACAGGCAGTAACCAGAACTGAACCTGGGTAGCGTGGAGCTGTGAGACTGCAGTGCTAACCACTGCACCACTGTGCCATCCTATTATGCCAAAGATTACCAGAATTGATCAGCTTTGTACATTCAAACATCAAAATTGGGTTGTGCAATCTTGTTTGACACTGAAACACATTTTTACTTATTGCACACAAATGATTTTGCATTTTCTTTCAGGCTGCTGGAACTTTAGAATGCCGCTGGGAAATCATGGGAAAGTGCATACAAACCTTTCTGTTTTGCTTGTTCGCAGATGCATGACACAATGGTATTAAACTGCAGAAGCTGATTATTGGATCACTTGTTCTGCTACATAAAGTTTTGCTCCCTTCCTGAATTATATTATTAAAGTTAATGGGGTAAAAGGTACCGTTTCTTAGCTCTTGCAGGGGCAATGGTGGGAGATGAGAGTCGATGCTCATAAATTATTTAAAAAATGACCTAAGCTCCAGCTGTGAACTGTTCGTCAGTTTTAAAAAACCCCAAAGAATTCAAAGTACTACCACAGTTTTCAGATAAAAGTCAAAACATTTGTGTAGCAGAACAACTTTACAAAAGTTAATACATGTGACAGCACAAACATCTTCTTCTGTATTAGTACCTTGGAATAGTTAGTCCATCTATCCAACAAGGCAACAGTGCATGTACAGGTTGCAAATCATAGAGAGAAAAACCTAATAAGTGTGCACTTCAAGGTAGTGTATTGAACCTTTTGGTATTAATATGGTCCAACCCCTTTCCCAAACTTGTAGTGGCAGGAATATTACATTTAAGGAGCTTTCCCTCAAAGTGCTGTGAAATAGGAATCATTTTTACATGATTGTTAAATCTTTAATAAAGTAATATCATCCATTAAGGGAGCTGGTGTTTTACACTTTGGGGAACAGAATGCGCCACAGAAAATCCTATTGGCTGTACCAAGACATTTCTCCCAATAGTTTGAAGAATAAAATGGTGATGCCAGATTTCAAGATTTGTGATGTCCTGACAGAATCATTTACTTTACAAATCATAAATGTCTTGCACTTTTTTGCAGGATGTTATAGTACCTCCATGACAAATATTCACAGAATAGCCAAAAGGTCGGTTGTGTTTAATTTTGATTGCAGGAAGCATTAAGAACACAACATGGCAAAACAGATGACTTTAATCTCGAATTAACCTTGCACAATTGATCACCTGTGAGCTCTACTGCATTTTGTGATAGGCTGATTCATTAAATATAAATATATTCAAAATTCAAATACTTCAGTCTCTCTTAATGCTAACTATTAATACAACTGTACTGCATGGGGAGAGAGAGAGAGAGAGAGAGAGAGAGATTGCCAAGAGGTCAGTCTCTTTTGGGCTTGGTAACAGGGATTAGTATTGTATTTTTTTTAGAGATACAGCACTGAAACAGGCCCTTCGGCCCACCGAGTCTGTGCCGACCATCAACCACCCACTTATACTAATCCTACCCTAATTCCATATTCCTACCACATCCCCACCTGTTCCTATATTTCCCTACCACCTACCTATACTAGGGGCAATTTATAATGGCCAATTAACCTATCACCCTGCAAGTCTTTGGCATGTGGGAGGAAACCGGAGCACCCAGAGGAAACCCACGCAGACACAGGGAGAACTTGCAAACTCCACACAGGCAGTACCCAGATTTGAACCTGGGTCGTTGGAGCTGTGAGGCTGCGGTGTTAACCACTGCGCCACTGTGCCGCCCTCAGTCTTTATTGGCTGTGAACTGCTTTGAGCTGTCATGCAAGATGTTATATGAATGTGTATTGTCTAGTGCCAAAAAGTCGTGGTCATAGTATCAGATATGACTCAGTGGTAGCACCCCTGCTTGAGACAAATCGAGGCTGATACTTCAGTACAGAACTGAAGGAGTGCTGGCCCGTTAAGAGGTGCCATCTTTCAGATGAGACGTTAAACTGAGATCCTGTCTATCCTCTCAGGAAGATTGAAAAGGTCTAAAGGAATTTTTCAAAGAAGATTGGAGAGTTCTGTCGGCCAACATTTATCTCTGAACTAATACCGCCAAAACAGTGGGGTTTGTGGGACATTGCTCAATGCAAATTGGCTTCTGTGCTCACCCATACTGTAACAGTGACTATATTTCAGAAGTACTTTATTGGCTGTGAACTGCTTTGAGCTGTCATGCAAGATGTTATATGAATGTGTGTGTCTTTTTTCTAACTGTCTGGTGAGCGCTGCCCAGTTTCTGTTTTCTCTTCACATATTATCCAGCACTGGCAACCACCTGAGTTCCCCAACTTCAGACTGTACAGTCGACAGTGCAAAGGAAACATTCTGACGTTTAAAAATATATTTGCAATTGGGTGCTAATTCACAAGTAGTTTAAGATTACATAATTATTTAGATTCATAATGCATGGAAGCTAGTAAAACTGCTGACAATATTTCCTCATTTGATACGATTATGGGGAGGTCTGCACTGAAGATTTATGGTTCAGTAGAATATGTCTCGATGCCAGGTTAGGCTGTATATTAATCTAAAGCTACCCACAAGCTTCTGGGCAATTATTCAAGGGCAGCAGTTTGGAACTTATGTTTACACCATGTTACTAACAGTTGCTTCCTTGTAATATAAAAACAAATACGTCACCAGAAGGTCAATTTACGACTGACAGGAGAATTCTTAGCATAGCTGAAGCATAACAGCAGCCAGATTTGACTTTGTAATCAACGTGTGACATATCCTTAATAGTTTCCTTGTTGATATTTATGCTTTAATTGCAGCTTATCAATGAATATCAGGTACAAACAAAATGGTTTTCTTAAATCATGAATTTATTCCTATTTGTAGATTTCATCTTCCTGCTATTTAATCATCTTAAGTGACATACACAACATTGCCATCGCTATTTCCTTTACGTGATCTGTAGATTCCCCAGCCTATCAATTAGTTAAGGAGTATCAACCATTATCCTAAAGACATGTTCAGCCAGGTGATGTGATGACAGACCCAATATGCTGCTTCAAAATGTTTTCTGCTTTCTGCTGTGTTGTTCTTCCTCTCTTTAATTTTACAAACCAGTAGTACTTGTACAATGATCAAATAAACTTCTACGCCTGTATTCCAGTGTACTGCAGTGTTGACAGATTCCCTCAGTTTTCCAGCTTTATATTTTGCCTCTGTTGTCTGTTGTGTTTCTGCCAAATCTTTTCCATTCCAAAACACAATCATTGATGCTGATTTCACCCCCCGACCCCCCCTCTCACCACCCCGAGTGGGCCTTTTGGCAACTAGTGAGTGGAACCCGTCAACTGACTGCACTTAGTTCTGACTGGGAGGTCCATTCCATTTTGAGGGCTGGCCTCACTTGTAGCTGGACACTGGGCTGTGGGCAGATTTGAATGCTCCAGGGCAGTCCGCCAGGACCAGGCTGCTGCAAATTCAGCCGAATCAGCCAGTCTCTGGATCAAAGGACGAGATGGGGTGGCCCAGAGCAGCTGTGGCCCAGGCCAGATCTGTGAAGCTTGAGGTGTCACCTTTTCTCCTCCAGACCGCACAAAAATTTTGAGAGACTTCCATTTGGGATTCTCTTGCACTGGGCCACCAGCTGATACTCGTTGCATGATACAGCCAGTCGAGTCCAAAAATGGCAAATCAAACTCCTACTGAGGTTATAGGACCCCGATTTCTATTCTAGATGCATCTACCTCTCGACTCCAGAATCTGCTCTGACAACCCAGCAAAGGGTTCTAGTGACTCATGCCATAGTGACATCGGTCATTGTCACCATTTTCGGAGTGACACTTCCCTGTTTCCACTGGGTGGAAGGGCTGAAACGGCATCCCACTGACTTTCAGAAGACAGTCAGTACAGTTAAGTTCAATGCTTAATTTCAAGTTCAATTTTTCTCTTTGGGGCTTCCAGTTTATGTGAAATTCCAATTATGTCAACATAAACTATATGATAATGTGCAGAAAGCTGCAAGGGTGAGATATTTAATGGCTTATATTTTCACCTTTGGTATTTCAGGGCTAATCCATTGGCCTGTCCACAACACAGGCAGAGGACTTTAACCAGACAAAAAATTACATTTGCACAACATAATGAAAGTGTGCAATATATTACACTTTCACAGGAGTTTAATATGTACAGAACTTTATACCCGTGCAATACAAATACATGTGATTCAGTGCACATTTCGAATTTGACTTTTAAAGGCTCATGTTACTTCAGCTGGGTTAGGCAAAATCTTTTTGTTTGCCAAACCCTCAACCTCAGTTTACAACAAGCACAATGTTGCCAAAAAAATCACCACTTAGCACAGAATAAAATAACACAGTTTGCAATCTGCTATCTCTTTATGACAGAGAACATTCCTTTTCAAAAATTAATCAAGTCTACAAACTTTCAGATTTGGTACAATTTACACAAGCTGAACATGATTATTTCAGGTTAATGCTAATCCATAGTCATTACTGAAAAGGCACAGCCGATATATTTTTGTTGAAATGTGAAATATTAATGTTATGGATCAACGTTGTTTTTCTGACCATGAATCAATTGTTTCATGTGTTTGTGAGCAGTCAAACAACAGTCAGTGACCTGTGTATCTTAATTACTGTGTCTTTTACCCATTGAACCCTAACTTTATTCGTAAAAGTCTGCGTTCGAAAACTGACAATTTAAATTTGTTCTTTTAAGTGAAATCAATACATGCAACGATCATAAGAATTTTCTTTTAAAATTTTCATCACATAGCAGTGCTCAGAGTTGCAAAATAGTAAGGAACATAAACTGAGCAAATTAGTTTGAAGACTGATGTAATTATATGCTGGGTTCAGTGTTGTGTAATCAGAAGTTTAATTAAAACTAGTAAACTGTGAAGGAGTATAGTTCTCACCTCAGCACTTTATCTACAGCTGGGAGAGAAACACAATTCAGACCTTATGGCAATGTTTGATGAATGCATGTCCTAACAGTGCAAAACAAGAACAGTTAATACAATAGCTTGATGATTAGAGCAGAAAAATACAGCCCATTATTTTTATGCTTGGGAAATGATGAGGTGTTTTTAAATTTTGTTCATGAAAGTATCGACTTCTTTGCACCTGTTTTTATTTTAAGAACTTCATTGGGATTGTACTCTCTGGAGTTTAGAAGAATGAGAGGTGACACAAGATTCTTGCTAGGGTAGACACTGGGAGGTTTTTTCTCCTGGCTGGGGAATCTAGAACAGGGGCACAGCCTCAGGATAAGGGGGTCAAACATTTAGGACTGAGATGAGGAGAGATTTCTTCACTCAGAGGGTTGTGAATCTTTGGCATTCTCTGCCCCAGGGGGTTGTGAATGTTTCATCGTTAAGTGTATACAAGGCTGGGATAGATAGTTTTATAATCCCTCAGAGAATCAATGGAAGATGAGAAAGTTGAGGCAGAATCATAGAATGGAATCATAGAAAGTTTACGGCACTGAAAGAGGCCACTTGGCCCATCATGTCTGCGCTGGCCGAGAAATAAGCCACCCAGCCTAATCCCACCTTCCAGCTTTTGGTCCGTAGCCCTGCAGGTTACGGCACTTGAAGTGCATATCCAAACACCTTTTAATTGAGTTGAGGTGAGGGTTTCTGCCTCTACTACCCTTTCAGGCAGTGAGATCTAGAGTCCCCCCACCCCACCCTCTGGATGAAGAAAATTGCCCTCATCTCCCCTCTAATCTTTCTACTAATCACTTTAAATCTATGTCCCCCAGTCACTGACCTGTCTACCAAGGTAAACAGGCCCTTCACCGCCACTCTATCCAGGTTCTTCACAATTTTGCACATCTCAATCAACTCTCCCCTCAGCCTTCTCTGTTCCAAGGAGAACAACCCCAGCCTATCCAATCTTTCCTCATAGCTGCATTGTTCCAGTCCCCGCAACATCCTCGTAAATCTCCTCTGTACCCTCTCTATTGCAATTGCATCCTTTCTGTAATGAGGTGACCAGAACTGCACACAGTACTCAAGTTGTGGCCTAACCAATGAGTTATACAGTTCCAGCATAACCTCCCTGCTCTTGTATTCTATACCTCGGCTAATAAAGAAAAAGATTCCATATGCCTTCTTAACCACCTTATTGACCTGTCCTGCTACCTTCAGGGATCTGTGGACATTTACTCCAAGGTCCCTCACTTCCTCTACACATCTTAGTATTCTCCCATTAATCATGTATTCGTTTGCCTTGTTTGACCTCTCCAAATGCATCACCTCACACTTCTCTGGGTTGAATTCTATTTGCCACTTTTCTGTCCACCTGACCAGTCCATCAATATCTTCCTGCAGTCTACAGCTATCCTCCTCGCTATCTACCACATGGCCAATTTTTTTGTCGTCTGCAGACTTCTTGATCATTCTCCCTCCATTTAAGTCCAAATCGTTAATATATAGCACAAAAAGCAGGGGACCTAGTACCGAGCCCTGTGGAACACCACTGGAAACAGCCCTCCAGTCGCAAAAACACCCGTCAACAATCACCCTTTGTTTCCTGCCACTGAGCCAATTTTGTATTCAGCTTGCTACATTTCCCTGGATCCCATGGGTTTATATATTTTTAACCAGTCTGCCATGTGGGACCTTGTCAAAAGCCTTGCTAAAATCCATATAGACCACATCAACTGTACTACCCTCATCTATCTTCCTTGTTACTTCAAAAAATTCAATCAAGTTGGTCAGACACAATCTTCCCTTAACAAATCCATACTGACTATCCTTGATTGATCCGTGCCCTTCTAAGTGACAGTTTATCCTGTCTCTCAGAATTGATTCCAATAATTTGCCCACTACTGAGGTTAGACTGACTGCCTGTAATTATTCGATTTATCCCTCGTTCCCTTTTTAAACAAAGGTACAACGTTAGCAGACCTCCAATCCTCCGGCACTACACTTGTATCCAGTGAGGACTGGAAAATGATGGACAGACCCTCTGCTATTTCCTCTCTGGCTTCTTTTAACAGCCTGGAGTACATTTCAGCCATGATCATATTGAATGGCAGAGCATACTTGAGGGGCCGTATGAACTACTGCTGCTCCTATTCTTATGTTCAATAGCATACAGTCCTGGCTCATTCTGCTTGAGCTGCAGTGAGGTGAATGAAAGGGCTAAGCACCAAATCCAAACAGGTTCAAATAGAGCGATTGAGATATGTTTATGTATTCAGTAATATTGTCATGAATATACAGAGCAATGTTTGTGAGTGTATGCAACACAGTCAGTTTTAAGGATAAAGGTTTGACCTAACACATGTAGAGGGGACGTCTGTAACATTGGAAAATGCATCTCAAAGAGAGAGAGAGAGAGAGAGAGAGAGAAAATTAAAGATGTTAAAATGGTACGGCTGTACCAGCCAGACATAAGGGTATCACTTAAATGTATCTGTTACCCTGGGTATGCTTTAAACCAGCAAATCTGGATACAGCCACCAACAAAGAAGGTGCATGTATCCAGGAGCAGGGGATCTAGGAGGAATTGAGAGCACCTATCATAAGAACATAAAAAATAGGAGCAGGACTAGACCATGCGTTCCCTTCAGCCTGCTTTTTTTTAATTCGCACTTAGGATTTGGGCATTGCTGGCAAGGTCAGCATTTATTGACCATCCCTCATAGCCCTTGAGAAGGTGGTGGTGAGCTGCCTTCTTGAACCGCTGCAGTCCTTGGGGTGTAGGTACACCCACAGTGCTGTTAGCAAGGGAGTTCCAGGATTTTTGAACCAGCGACAGTGAAGGAACGGTGATATAGTTCCAAGTCAGGATGGTGTGTGGCTTGGAGGGGAACTTGCAGGTGGTGGTGTTCCCATGCATCTGCTGCCCTTGCCCTTCTAGGTCGTAGAGGTCATGGGTGTGGAAGGTGCTGTTAAAGGATCCTTGGAAAGTTGCTACAGTGCATCTTGTAGATGGTACACACTGCTGCCACTATGCACTGGTAGTGGAGGGAGTGAAAATTTAAGGTGGTGGATGGGTGGCTGATCAAGCAGGTTGCTTTGTCCGGGATGATGTTGAGCTTTTTGAGTATTGTTAGAGCTGCAATCATCCAGGCAACTGGAGTGTATTCCATCACACTCCTGATTTGTGCCTTGTAGGTGGTGGACAGGCATTGGGGAGTCAGGAGGTGAGTTACTCGCTGCAGAATTCCCAGCTTCTGACCTACTCTTGTAGCCACAGTATTCATATGGCCAGTTAAATTTCTGGTCAATGGTAACCCCCAGAATGTTGATGCTGGGGAATTAAGTGATGGTAATGCTGTTGAATGTCTTTTGTTGGAGATGGTCATTTCCTAGCACTTGTGTGGCGTGAATGTTACTTGCCACTTATCATTCCAAGCCAGGATGGTATCCAGGTCTTACTGCATGCAGGCACGGACTGCGTCAGCATCAGAAGAGTTGTGACTGGTACTAAACACTGTGCAATCCACAGCAAACATCCCCAGTTCTGACCTTATGATGGAGGGAAGGTCATTCATGAAGGAGTAAAGATATTTTGGCCGAGGACACTACCCTGAGGAGCTCCTGCAGCAATGTCCTAGGGCTTAGATGTTTGTCCTCCAACAAACACAACCATCTTTGTGCTAGGTATGACTCCAACCAGTGGAACGTTTTACCCCTAATTCCCATTGACTCCAGTTTTGCTAGGGCTCCTTGATGCCACACTTGGTCAAATGGTGCCTTGATGTCAAGGGCAATCACATTCAACTCACCTCTGGCATTCAGCTGTTTTGTCCATGTTTGGTCTAAGGCTGTGATGAGGTCAGGAGCTGAATGGCCCTTGTAGAACCCAAACTGAGCATTGGTGAGCAGATTGTTGCTGAACAACTGCTTCTTGATAGCACTGTTGAAAACACCTTCCATCACTTTGTTGATGATTGAGAGTAAAAAGATGGGGCGGTAATAAGCTGGATTGGATTTGTCCTGCTTTTTGTGAACAGGACATACATGAGCAACATTCCATCTTGTCGGGCAGATGCCAGTGTTGTAACTGCACTGGAACAGCTTGGCTAAGTGCATGGCTATAGATCTGGAGCACAAGTCTTCAGTACTAGAGCTGAGAAGTTGTCAGAGCTCATAGAGTTTGCTGTATCCAGTGCCTTCATCCATTTCCTGATAGTACAAGGAGTGAATCAAATTGTTTGAAGACTGGTATCTATGATGGTGGGGACATGAGGAAAAGGCCAAGATGGATCATCCACTCAGCATTTCTGGCTGAAGGTGGTTGTATGTGCTTCAGCCTTGTCTTTTGCACTGATGTGCTGGGCTTCCCCATCATTGAGGATGGGGATATTATTTGAGCCACCAATCCTGTTAGTTGCTTAATTGTCCATCACCATTCATGAATGGATGTGGCAGGCCTGCAGAACTTCTATCTGATCAGTTAGTTGTGGCATCGCTCTGCCCTGCATATCGTTTGCTGTTCTGCTGTTTAGCATGCATGTATCCCTGTGTGGTAGCCTCAACAGGATGACACCTTATTTTTAGTTTTGCTTGGTGCTGCACTCGGCATGCTCTCTTACACACCTCATTGAACCACAGTTGGTCCCCTGGCTTGATGGTTATGGTAGAGTGAGGCATATGCTGGGCCATGAGGTTAGAGATTATGGTTGAATATAATTCTGCTGCTGCTGATGGTTGTGATGGAAATCACACCTGCCAAATGGAAACATATTAATTTTGTCATATAGGACACTACTTGAACCTTTTTTTACTGGACATTGCACATAAATTCTTTAAAAGAGCAACAGAGCTGAACAGCTGAAAACATGGTTGCACATTTGCATTCTGAGAGACAGTTGAATAGAGGGACAATGGGAGTGCTCACTGATTTAATTAACTAGATTGGTCTGGGCAGTAGTGATTATCCACATCTTATCTGTGTAAGAGTCGGAATGCCTCCCCTCCCCCTGCCCCACAACCCCCACCGAGTGTGGCTGGAAAGGCAATCCCCAAGAAGCTTCTGTTTCAAACAAAGAGATGGCCACATGACTTACCTGCTGGCCAGACTGGGGACTTTTTCAATTGTGCCACACAGAAAGGAATCAGACTGCAATTTGAACAGAAAGGAGAAGGAAGGTCTCCCTTCCTCTGTTTCTCTCTCTCCAGCAAAGTCCCAGGAAAGCCACATGGCAGTGTGCCAAAAGCCTCAAGACGACAGAAATTTACAGACAACCACCAAGAAGACAATTGAAACCTCTCTTTGACCTTCTGGTAACAGAGAAGCAGCACTGGGCCCCAGCGAGAACTCCAAGACCTCAACTTTAACCAAGGACTTTACATCAAAGATAAAAGACAGTAACTGAATTCCATTTATCGCCAGAAATGCTGGAATCACTCAGCAGGCCTGGCAGCATCTGTGGAAAGAGAAGCAGAGTTAACGTTTCGGGTCAGTGACCCTTCTTCGGAACTGACAAATATTAGAAAAGTCACAGATTATAAACAAGTGAGGTGGGGGTGGGGCAAGAGATAACAAAGGAGAAGGTGCAGATTGGACCAGGCCACATAGCTGACCAAAAGGTCACGGAGCAAAGGCAAACAATATGTTAATGGTGTGTTGAAAGACAAAGCATTAGTACAGTTTAGGTGTGAATACACTGAATATTCACTGCGGGAAGTCACTGGGAGGCTGCCTTGATGTACCTGGCCATCTCCCCACGTGGCAGGGAGCTGTTCTGATGCTGGTAAAATGCTGGCGATGGTATAAAATGGGCATTAATAGGCAAGTTAATTACTGTAAGTTGCCACCCACCTCTGGTTGGTGGGTGGCTGAGCTGTTGTCATTCCAACCTTTCAGGATATCCTGTAGTGGCAGGAAGACTTCCCTCCTGGCGCCTTCAACACCATTTTGCCAGCCCTCTCACCTTCCATCCTGTTTCCAGAGGGCCGGTAAAATCCCAAGCCTTGACTCCCCTATAGTTCAAGAATCTGTTTAACTCAGCCTTGAATATATTCAATGACCCAGCCTCCACTGCTCTCTGGGGAAGAGAATTCCAAAGATTAATGACTCTCTGAGAGAAGAAATTCCTCCTCATCTCTGTCTTAAATGGGAGACCCTTCATTCTGAAACTGTGCCCCCTAGTTCCCCACGAAGGGAAACATCCTCTCAGCATCTACCTTGCCAAACTGCTCAAAATCTTAATCTTACAATAAGATCAGCTCTCATTCTTTTAAATTCCAATGAATATAGGCCCAACCTGCTCAACCTTTCCTCATAAGACAACCCTTTCATCACAGGAAGCAACCTAGTGAACCTTCTCTGAACTGTTTCCAATGCAAGTAAGTCCGTCCTTAAGTAAAGAGACCAAAACTGTACGCAATACTCTAGGTACGGTCTCACCAATGCCCTGTAACGTTGTAGCAAGACTTCCCGACTTTTATACTCAATCCCCCTTGCAATAAAGGCAAACATTCCATTTGCCTTCCAAATACTTGCTGTATCTGCATGCTAACTTTTTTGTGTTTCATGTATGAGGACACCCAGATCCCTCTGTACCACAGCATTCTGTAGTCTCTCTCCACGCGAATAATATTCTGCTTTTCTGTTCTTCCTACCAAAGTGAATAACCTCATATTTCCCATATTATACTCCAACTGCCAAATTTTTGCCCACTCACTTAATCTATCCATATCCTTTTGCAGACTGTGTCCTCCTCACAACTTGCTTTCCCACCTATCTTTGTATCAGTGGCAAATTTGGCTACAACACACATATGGGGAGGTGGTGGCGTAGTGGTATTGTCACTAGATTTAAATAACCCAGAAACCTAGGATATTTCTCTGGAAGCATAGGTTCAAATCCCACTACAGCAGAAAGTGGAATTTGAAATTAATTAATAAATCTGGAATTAAACAGTTAGTCTAATGATGGCCATGAAGCCATTGTTGATTTTTGTTGTTAAAAACCCATCTGATTCACTAATGTCCTTTAGGGAAGGAAATCTGCTGTCCTTACCTGGTCTGGCCTACATGTGATTCCAGACCCACAGCAATGTGGTTGACTCTTACATGCCCTCTGAAATGGCCTAGCAAGCCATTCAATTGTATCTAACCGCTAGCACTGTGAGTGTACCTACCCCACATGGACTGCAGCGGTTCAAGAAGGCAGCTCACCATCACATTCTCAAGGGTAATTAGAGATGGGCAATAAATGCTGGCCTGGCCACGATGCCCACATCCCATGAATGGATAAAAAAAACTTGGTGCCCACATCCAATTCATAAACAAAGATTGTAAATGGTTGAGGCCCCAGCTCTGATTCCTGTGGCACTCCACTAGTTACAGTTTGCCATCCTGAAAATGATCGATTTATCCTGACTTTCTGTGAGTTAGTCAAATGTATATCCATGCTAATATATTACCTGAACATCATGAGCTGTTATCTTGTGCAGTAACATGTGGCACTTTATCGAATACCTTTTGAAAATCAAAATACACTACCGGCAGAATTTTACAGACACCCCAATGTCAGAGGTCATGGGGCCTCGACGCTGGGAAGGCCCAGCCTTATATTGCCAGTGGTGGCAAGGCCTCGTGGCGGCCATCCCACTGCTCGGCGACAGGAGCTAAATTTAAGTAATTAAATTAATTTCAATTAACGAATAAATGACCTACCGGCTCCTGTGTCCATCCTGAGTGATATTGGTGCCGGTGGCCAGCATTCCCGCGTCTTGAGGCAGAACACTGGTGGGGAGGGGAGGGGGTGGGGGAAGGAAAGTTTTTCAACGGGGGAGGAGGGAAGCGAGGCGAAACTAATATCATTGGTTTAGAGGAAGGTGGGAAGTGGTAAAGGTTAAAGTTTATGAACTTTGGGGGAAGGTTTTGCGGGAGAGAGAGGGCAAGTAGTTAATTACAAGGTTATTGGAGGGGGGGAGGGGGCAAATAAAATGTTTAAAAAAAAAATTCCCAACATCTCTCTTTAAAAATTGAAATTAAATGGAAGGGCTCGAAGCCCTTTAAAAATGGCATCAGCACCTGTGCAAAGGCTGCTGACGCCATTGCCGGGGACGGAGTACCCGCCCCCTCTACATCGTTGGGGTGGGGTCGGTCCGCCCCTGCCATTTCAATGAGCTGCTGTGTTACATCTGCCACCGCAACATAAATTTCAGTCCAACATCTGCTGGTTCTCCTTTATCCACGCTGCTCACACATCCTCAAAGAACTCTAATAAATTTGTCAAACATGATTTCTCTTTCATAAAACCATGTTGACTCTGCTTGATTGTATTATGTTTCTCTAAGGGGCAAATTTTACTGCCCCCACTCCCCCCATGTCAGGGGTTGTGGCAGGGGGGGCCATGAAAATGCCTCTGGGAGAGGCCAGCTATGAGCCTCGACACCGGGAAGGCCCCACCCCTCATTACCAGCGGTGGCGAGGTCACATGGTGACCCCCCCTCCCCCACCCCGCCGCTCAACGATGGGAGCAGGATTTAAATATTTAAATTAGTAAATTAATGACCTACCTGCTCCCGACGGCCGACCCGCTGACATATTCCGGCTGGTTGCAGGGAGTCCCACGCCTTTGGATCTCCGTTCGGAGATCCGCGGCAGCACACTGGTTGGGAGGGGGGGAGCAGGTAAGTTTTCAGGTCGGAAGGCAGGGGGGAGTGGGTTAAACAATTGTGATTGGGGGAGGGGATGATGGGAAGGGGTCGGAGGTGAAAGACTTTGGGGAGGGAAGGTCACGGTCACAAGGTAAGTTTTTCTGGGGGGGGGGAGAGGGCAATTAATAAATTGTTTGGTCATTGGGGGGTGGGAGAGGGGCATCAATCTCTTATTAATCTTTTTATTTGAACTTTAACATGTATATAACTTTAAAAATTTAAATTACACGTAAGGGCTGGAAGCCCTTTAAAAACTGTGCAGTGACAGCGGACGCCATTGCCGGGGATGCAGTGCCATCCGCCCCGGCCGTGAAGACAGATGCAAAATACTTGCTCAAAGTCTCTGCCATTTCCTTGTTTCCCATTATTAATTCTCCAGTCTCATCCTCTGAGCGACCATCTTCTACAGGGTGAGACTATTCCCCAAGCGGAAAGTGAGGCAACCTCTTCTTCTGTCCAAGCTCATAAGGACAAGGTTATCGAAGTTCTGGAAACATTTCTAAGAACCAGAAAGACTTTAATCAATTCAATAGACTGGTTATCTAATCATGTTAACTTGTCATCTATCCAAAGAGTTCAAAACTAGATTAATCTCTCTATATCAATTTCAACTGTAATTTTATAATCATTGCTATGTGGCTATTTTTTTCTTACTGTGACATAACTGAACTGCCTTTGTAAACTTTGTTATGCATTTTGTCAATTCGGCCTATCAATTGACCTAGGGGCAGCACAGGACAGACAGAGGTGGAGATCCCTGGAAGTCCACCTTCTGGGAAGAAGATGATACCAATGAACGACCAAACTCCATTCCCACCTTTGAGTCACAGGTGAAGGGTGTGAGCTCTGTCTTGGTGAGTGGAGAATGGAATGTGGTCTCTAAGTACTGTGTTGGTGTCCAACAGGGGCTCCAGTATCCAGATGGAGTGACCACAGACACAGTGATCATGGTAGTATTTCCATTGTTGATTCAGAAGAATTGGGTTCAAGCCTCACTTCCGACAGCCCCAGCGAGCGGAGCCCCAGTGTCGGCTCTGAGTACTGGATTGGTGTC
Source organism: Heterodontus francisci (assembly GCF_036365525.1). Classification (NCBI taxonomy): domain Eukaryota; kingdom Metazoa; phylum Chordata; class Chondrichthyes; order Heterodontiformes; family Heterodontidae; genus Heterodontus; species Heterodontus francisci. Next base: position 71,666,893 of record NC_090397.1, read on the forward strand.
CAGTGGGGTTATTTGTGAACCCCCCTAAAGGGCAGATGGGACTCTTCAGCTATTGTTGCTGTTCACCCAGGAGAAGGTACTCCAAAGATAAAAACTGTGAGGAAGGCAAAGGGGATTGAAGGCACTTCAAAGACTCTCTGAAGATGTACAGCAAATGCAGTAACGATAGCAGTTTCTAATACCATCCTATGCAGGACTGCCAGAGAGGTCTTCTCTATAATGCAGAGCATCCTGGGGTGAGTGATGGCTTCAACAACTTCTGCATCCATCCCACAGAGCACAAACCCCTCCCAACATAAAACTCCAGAAATATATTGAGAAATGATCTTCAGTGACCATATATCTTTGCAGGATGTAGATCTCCTGTAGTGCTGCTTTGAGAGATTGGCTTCCTTGGTTGCCTACTATTCTTTCAATAAATAAATCATTTAGGGGGATCGTCAAAGGGAAAACATTCTGGTGTTTCCTTTTCATTTTAGATAAATTCCTAAAACAAGAAAATTCACAAGGGAATCTTCCACATGAAACGAGGAGCTTCAGGTAAAATGCAACAAGAAAACTTGTCAAAAGACCAAATCTAACATAAGGTTTGAGCCTCTATCTAATAGCACAAGTGCCAACTTTCCTGAGCTGCTGCTCTAAGCTAACCTTGTTTATAGTTAGATAGGTGGATCCTAGGATAGAAATGATGGAATTTAGAATTAATGATCTCTCATTTGCATGGTTCCTACCTTAACTTGGGAGGGAAAGGGGTGGCAGACACAACTTACACCCCCTCACATTTCAAGCTGAATTTAGAGCAGACATAAAACTAGTATATTCTTTCTAAGTCTTAAATTCCACTCAAATAAATCCATTGTCCACATTCAGCCAACAATGGGAAATTCGGAGCCCATTCACCAAAGTTTCTCTATCCCACCTGGCAGATAAAGGAGAGCAATACATGTATTAAACCAAATTGAATAAGCTTCAAAGAGTCTTAACATAGATGACATTTAGTTAAGAAATATTAAGCGTAACTGAGAATATTCTGCCGCTGAGAACCCTTGTTTATCTTCATATGGGCTTGATTAATGAGATGCTTTTCTTAGTCCCTGTTAGAGATAATTGTACTTCATATCTTAAACTTAATAATTTCTTGAAGAAATTATTTATAATACTGTAAAATATTGAAATGATTTCAGAATTACTGAACAAAGCAAAGTGAAATATGAGTTTTTGTTTAATGTTTACCAGATAATGAAACTATAATCAAAAACTATTGAAATCAATATAATTGTGTCTGCGTGATGTAGTATTGCAGTATTGTAGATTTCTTTTAACCAAGTTACAGAACCAGAGATCACAGTTCCCTTAATCAATCTCTTGATCTTGAGTATCCACCCACCAGCAGAGCAGTTACTTCTGTCTCTGCTTTTCCAAGATGACAGTGGCACAGTGGTTAGCACCGCAGCCTCACAGCTCCAGTGACCTGGGTTCAGTTCTGGGTACTGCCTGTGTGGAGTTTGCAAGTTCTTCCTGTGACTGTGTGGGTTTCTGCTGGGTGCTCCAGTTTCTTCCTCACAGCCAAAGACATGAAGGTTGATAGGTAAGTTGCCCCTAGTATAAGAGAGTGGTAGGGAATATGGGATTAATGTAGGATTAGTATAAATGGGTGGTTGTGAATTGGCACAGACTCAGTGGGCTGAAGGGCCTATTTCAATGCTGTGTTGCTCTATGAGTCTTGTTTATATTGTGTGCCTTGTTCCAAACTAGCATATCTCTCATTTACTACACCATGGGAGATCCACTAATGTTACTATTGTGTGTAATGACATGCAACAGTATTGCTCCACACATAGTTTATCAACATTTTTCTTCAAAAAATATGGGGAGGGAAAAAGAGTCTCCGTGTTAGGGTGAGGTTCCGGCAAGGTGTGACTTCCGCCTGCCCCTCTGTATCTTCCCCAACTTAGATCCATTTTACTGGGCTGGGGCTCAGTAAGTGTGCACTGTGTACTCCTGCCGAGATTCCCAACATCACAGAGGTCCTCACCAGTGCAAGCCAAGAGAATTCCAGTGGTACCGCTGTGAGGATTCCAGTGCAGTACCAGAAAATTGAGTGAGGGACCTTAAAGGAGGCAGAAGTGCCACAAAGATTAGAATCGATGTCTCTCTGAAGGCCTTGGCCTGGGGCCTTCAACATGTAGGTCTAGAGGGTGCAATTGAGGGAGAGGGAGCTGCCACTAGGTCTTCTCACTCCAGCGTAATTACTGCTACTTGCCAAGGCCCACCACAGCTTTCACAACAGGAGGCGATCTAAGTGCAAGCAGAAGAAGGGAATATCCTACGGGGACTCAGGGCTGCTTGTTTCCCCTGCCTCGTGCCCCCACTGCAACTTGCATGTGGCAGGCAGGAAAGGAGTGGGAATGGATGGTTCCAATGACCAAGATCATGGACAGAAATCCCTCCCATGGCCTTTTATTCACACAGGCAGGAACAATACCTGCACAAGCAAAATGGGTGCCTTGGATTTAATTTCCTCTACTTACATATGTGAACCAAATGGAACTTGTCTCCAGCAGATAATGAAGGAAAGACTGATTAATTAGATTTATATTAATTTGGCTCTGCCAGACTGTTGAAACTTCAAATGGATTTGCAATATAATACATTTAAATTTTAACAAGTTTACGCTTGGAATCATAAAGCTAAGAGAATTTTTGCTTTGTTTGGAGGTCTGTGTACTGGAGGCTTGCTACTGCTGGTACGGACATGGAAAGGCAATCATACAGAAGGGTAAGACAGATCAATTGGTATTGATGTTCAATGGAAAACTGCATATTTTAAATAGAGGATATAGTCATTTGCTGACACTAATGCTAATACATACAGAAATCCTAAGGAGATTTGTCTCTTTTTTTAACTATCTGCTAATTCAATGATTACTTTTAGTGTATAAATAATAATCTGGTGAAAAGGCAATTTGCCAGTTGACACTTAAAATGGAAATAAAAATGAAGAATTAGGCATGCCCATATGCAGTGAACAGTTGTCTAGCAGTGCTAATTCAGTCAGTGCTTCAGGACAAACTTCCATACTTCATTTCAATCTTCAGTGGAATTTAAGCAATCCTGTTCCACATTTTTTCACAACAACTTAAAGGTGTAATGGCCCATGATTCATTTTCCCTGAATAGATACTAGCTAAAGCGATCTACCAGCAAAATATCCCTTGAAGATATGTGTTTCTTAACTGGTTGGTTCAGAAAAAGAATGATGAGTTTGCTTAACTTTGACTGAGTTAGCATTCAGTTACACTAAACTGATAATTCCTGTTCTCGACCAGAAGTGCTCCAGCTTTGATTTACAATCTGCTCAGAGTTCGCTGATCTTAGTCTGAGAAACATTACAGTTAGTTTCATTGTCCCTGGGTTCAGTAGAAAACAGGGGGCTTAATTTTCCCAGACAAAGAAATGCTTGGAGCGTGTTCATCAAATTTTGATTGTTTCTCCCTCAGCTGTCTGCACAAAGAAGAAAGAGAATGAAAAAAGAGAGCAACACTGTCAGAAACATCTTGCTGAAAGCCTATCCTAATTTAATTCACTGGGACTTGTCTGAACTCCCTTAGGTGTCAGAATAAGCAGATATAATTCTGTTGTTCGTGCAATCTGTCTCCTTCACTTGGTAGAAAGTTTAAACCTTAATTATTATCTCTTATGTTGTGTATGAAGACAATATGGAAGCTGCTGCCAGTTTCATAATAATGAACATGATGATCCAGATTTCAAGCATGTCTCTGTTGAAAAATATATTGCGAAATCTCCTTCAGGAAAACCTTAAAATACACAGCATACTAACATGTCAATGTGCTGTGTAGCTACATTAAAGAGAGATTTAGGTAGCAGTTCAAAATAAGAGAATTTACTGAAACATTTTCTCCAAATTGTTTCCTTGCTGTAGTTTCTAATTGATCTATTTTATTTTTTTCACTCTATAACATTTTTATTGAGTATATTAAAGGAAACTGTTCCATAAGAACATAGAAATTTATTGGGTAAATTGTTAAAAATTACTTCAGTTTCCTGCTATAGTATAAAATGACATTTCTTGCTTCTTGCTTTCCCGTCCACCCCCACATATATAACTGGCTCAATTAGGCTGATGAAAAGAAAATTATTCTTCCACCTAAAGCACGAAGAATGTTTTTTGTGTTTGCCTGTAGCTGTGAGCCCTAATGAATGCTCCAGAGACATCAGAAATGATTGCAAATAAACTCCGGAAAGCTTTAGGACTGAAATTGGAATGCTTTATACGTGCTAGTGGGTATGTGTCAAATAATTAAAATAACTCGAAAACTGTGCTCAGTTTTATATTTTACTGGCATAGAGTTTTCTCCTTGGCAAGCAATGTGACCATGGGAGAATGGTAACAGAAGTATTCAGAGTTTCTACACTAATTATGGGTCAGAGTTTTACCTGCCCCGGGGTGGCAGAAACGGAGGCGGGGGGGTGTCAGTAAAGTATCAGGAAGCCGTGTCAGGACAGCTCCTTGGCACAGTTCCACTGCTCGGGTTGTTTCCCAGTGGTGGGCAGGAGGCAGGCTGGGATGCAAATCAACTTCCCACTCCACAGAGGTGGGCAGCCCATTTGATTAATAAGGCCGCAGTTAGGGGCAGTTAAGTGGGGTTGCTGGCATTTTACCGATGGCAGAGTGACCCCCTCCCATCCACCCTGCTGCATGGGGAATTTGCCAGCTTCAGGGAGGCAGCCTCCCTGTCGCAGCTCAGCCAGAGGTTGGGGGGTGGGGTGCGACCATTGGAACCTGAGGCTCCATGGCACAAAAAGGGGGCTGCAGGCAGGTAAGACAGCCTCTGCAGCCCCAATGATCTCCCCGGAGGGGATTCCCCTTCAACCCGAGGCCCCTGAAATTTTTATTTTTAATTGACTTCTGGGTGGTGCCCCGAGTTCTCCAACCTGCCTCTGCAGTGCTCCCAGTGGGGCTGCCGAGGCTTCAGAACTGCAAGCCCTCTGATTGGGCCAACAGCATCGGGAGCCCGCCTGCCACCCTTAATTGGATGGTGGGCTCCAGGAGGCCAATTAGGAGGCCGTCTGCAGTAAAATCACTGAGACGGTCCTGCTGCCAGAAAGTGTGAGCCCCTGATATCAGGGTCCTGAAGCCCATTGGTAAAATTCAGCCCATGGAGTCTGTCAATTCCATCCTTGGTTATTTATAATAAAGGGTATTATATGGGTACTCACAAAATATCAAACACAATGACAGTATTATTAGAACCATAGAAAAAGTACAGTACAGAAGGAGGCCATTCAGCCCATCGTGTCTGCGCCGGCCGAATAAACAAGCCGCCCAAACTAATCCCACCTTCCAGCACTTGGTCTATAGTCCCGCAGGTTACAGCACCTCAGGTACATGTCCAGGTACCTCTTAAAAGAATTGACGGTTTCTGACTTCACCACCATTCCTGGCAGCGAATTCCAGACACCCACCACCCTCTGGGTGAAAAAGTTTCCCCTCATGTCCCCTCTAATCCTTCTACCAATCACCTTAAATCTGTGCCCCCTGGTAACCGACCTCTCCGCCAGGGGAAACAGGTCCTTCCTGTCCACTCTATCTAGGCCCCTCAATTTTGTACACCTCAATCAAGTCACCCCTCAGCCTCCTCAATTAGAGGGAAAACAACCCTAGCCTATCCAATCTTTCCTCATAGCTGCAACCTTCAAGTCCTGGCAACATTCTTGTAAATCTTCTCTGTACTCTCTCCAGAGCATTTATGTCCTTTCTGTAATGTGGTGACCAGAACTGTACGCAATACTCCAACTGTGGCCTAACCAGCATTCCAGACAGTTCCAGCATCACATCTCTGCTTTTGTATTCTATATTTCAGCCAATAAAGGAAAGCATTCCATCTGCCATCTTCATCAACTGCCTGTCCTGCCACCTTCAGGGACCTGTGAACATGCACTCCAAGGTCTCTCACTTCTTCTCTCCCTCTCAATATCCTCCCGTTTATTGTGTATTCCCTTGCTTTGTTTGCCCTCCCCGAATGCATTACCTCAGACTTCTTTGGATTGAATTCCATTTGCCACTTTTCCGCCCACTGAACCAAACTATCAATATCATTCTGGAGTCCACGGCTTTCCTTCTCAATTTTTGTGTCATCAGCAAATTTCCCAATCATGCTTCCCACATTTAAGTCCAAATCATTAATATATACCACAAAAGCAAGGGACCCAACACAGAGCTCTGTGGAACGCCACAGGAAACCGCTTTCCATTCGCAAAAACATCTGTCGACTACTACCCTTTGTTTCCTATCACTGAGCCAATTCTGGATCCAACCTGCGACATTCCCCTGTATCCCATGGGCTTTCGTTTTCTGACCAGCCTGCCATCTGGGACCTTGTGAAATGCCTTACTAAAATCTATGTAGACCACATCCACTGCACTACCCTCATCAATCCTCCTCCTTATTGTTCTACTTATGATGGTATTTTCCTGGGAGCTTTTATATTACTGTAAAGAACAGTTGTATGTGGCACCAAATACAATTGCAACTTAAACCTTCTATTGTGTCAACCAAGTCCTGACACACAAAAATGTTTCAAAGCAATTTTCATACACTTACCCAGCTAGAGATGTAATCTTCAACAAATATTTTGTTTTTGTCTCTCTCTCTACAAATTGTGAAGGTAAGCTCAAAGTCTTTACAGCCCTTATCCTGTGCTCTGTCCTTGATGATTCATTGGGCTGAATTTTACCAGTCCCTCGATGTCATGGGTCACGGTGGGGAGGCCAGTGAAATGCTAGTGGGAGCGGACCGCTTTGACCCATGACGCCGAGAAGGCCCCGTCGGATATTAGTGTCGGTGGCGGGGCCTTCATTACAATATTGCAATTAGAGAAATTGAAATGCAAATTAACCTACCTGCCGCCGGTGGCTGTCCCACGCTGATTTTACGGCCAATCAGCCGCAACTCGCATAACTTTGGAACTCTGTTGGAGTTCTGAGGTGAGACATTGGTGGGGAAGCGGGAGGAATAAAGTGATCAGGGCTGGGGGGAGGGAGGGGGAAAACTATACCTAGTGGTTGTGGGGATGGTGGGAAGGGGTTGAAGGGCAAATTTGAAGAGGTTGGGGGGGGAAGCTGGGCTTTGGAATAATGTTCATGTTGTTCATATTGCCCCGGAAACAAACATTTGGGGGGGGTTGGCGGGAGGGGGGGTGGTAAAGGGTCTCCAGCATTTATTTCAATTTCTACACTCAATGCAACAAAATATCACTTTAAAAATTAAAATCTCTTCTAAGGGCTTGAAGCCCTTTAAAAATGGTGCCGGCGCCTGCGTGGTGACACTCCAGTGGGACACGGCCGCCGCCCCCTCTATGTCATTTGGGGAGGGAGCCGCTCCGCCCCCTCCATTTAAATGAGCCCCCATGGGTAATATCACAGGGGCTGTGTGGTGTCAATTTCGTGTCGGAAGGCCGACGACTTCACAGAGTGCTACCACCGCTGATAAAATTCAGCCCATTATGTCCTGACAAATGTTATTGTCAGCAAGACTCCCAGAAATGGGCCCGTTCCTTTCAAAACACCAGTTGCTAACTTATTTACCATCGTTCCAAAATATAATGGTAAAGATTTAGTCAAACAAGGACAAATCTCACATCCTGCCTTTCAGCAGCACAGTCAATTAAATTGTACACTGATACATCAAACCTTCAAGCATTCTGGAAATTAGCAACTTAACGACTTACTTAATTCTAGCTACAGTACAATCCACAAGTTAAAAAGAAAGCAGGAGCCTTAGTTATACAGGATTAAACCAAATCCTACATTTCTAGCTATACACAAATATGGTATCTTACATTACTACAATTTTACAGTGGCTGTTAATCTTCATATCAAGTATCAATTTGACTAAGTCAGTGGCAGTCTGATGAATGAATCAGAAGGTTGTGGATTCAAGCCTCATGATGGAGTTCAGCACATAATATAGGCTGACAACCCAAACTATACTAAGGGAGTTTCACATTGTTGAGATGCAGCCCTTTGGATACATTGGTAAACTGAAATGGTATCTGTTCAGATGGATGAAAAAGGATGGTGTTACATGAAGAAGAGTAGAGGTCTTACCGATACTATGTCCAATATTATCCCCTCAAAGAACTCCAGAAAATAACACCATTGAGTGTCATTCATCTCATTGCAGTGTGCAAAATAGCTGCAGTGCTTGCTTGCATAACATTAATGCCACTTTCTGGATGTTTCTGAAAGCTATGCTAAAATGTTAGAAAATTGCAAGGCTGCCTTTTATTGTAATGACTGGCTTTGGTGATAATTCAACTGCGTATTCAAAAAGGGAGGGAGACAGAAAGCAGGAAACTACAGGCCAGTTAGCTTAACATCTTTCATTGTGAAAATGTTAGAAGTTATTATTAAAGACGTTATAGCAGGGCACTTAGAAAAATTCAAAGTAATCAGGCAAAGTCAACCTGGTTTTGTGAAAGGGAAATCATGTTTAACCAATTTATTGGTGTTCTTTGAGGAAGTAACATGTGCTGTGGATAAAGGGGAACTGGTGGATGTACTGTACTTCGATTTCCAGAAGGTATTTGATAAGGTGCCACATCAAATGTTATTGCGGAAAATAAAAGCTCATGCCCTAGCTAACAGGAAACAGAGAGTAGGCATAATTGAGTCATTTTCTGGTGAGCAAAATGTAACAAGTGGTGTGCCACAGGGATCAGTGCTGGGGCCTCAACTTTTTACAATTTATATAAATGACTTAGATGAAGGGACCGAAGTATGGTAGCTAAATTTGCTGATGATACAAAGATAGATAGGAAAGTAAATTGTGAAGAGGATATATGGAGGCTACAGACATATATAGATTGGTTAAGTGATTGCCAAAGACTGGCAAATGGAGTATAATGTGGGGAAATGTAAAATTGTCTATTTTGGCACGAAGAATAAAAAAGAAGCATGTTATCTAAATGGTGAGATTGCAGAGCTCTGAGATGCAGAGGGACCTGGGTGTCCTAGTGCATGAATCACAAAAGGTTAGAATGCAGGTACAGCAAAGAATTAGGAAAGCTAATAGAATATCATTTAACGTAAGGGGAATTGAATACAAAAGTAAGGAGGTTATGCTTCAGTTATACAGGGAATTGGTGAGATCACATCTGGAGTACTGTGTACAGTATTGGCCTCTTATTTAAAGAAGAATGTAAATACGTTGGAAGCAGTTCAGAGAAGGTTTACTAGACTAATACCTGGAATGGGCGGGTTGTCTTATGAGGGAAGGTTGGACAGGTTCGGCTTGTCTAGAGCCTGGAGTCTAGAAGAGTAAGAAGTGAATTGATTGAAACATATAAGATTCTGAGGGGTCTTGACAGGGTGGGTGTGGAAAGGATGTTTCCTCTTGTGGGAGAATCTCGAACTAGGGGTCACTGATTAAAAATAAGGGGTCGCCCATTTAAGACGAAGATGAGGAGAATTTTTTTCTCTCAAAGGATCGTGAGTCTTTGGAATTCTCTTCATCAAAAGGTGGTGGAGGCAGATTCTTTGAATATTTTTAAGGCAGAGGTAGATAGATTCTTGATAAGCAAGGGGGTGGAAGGTGATTTGGGGCAAATGTGAATGTGGAGTTGAGGTTACAATCAGTTCAGCCATGATCTGATTGAATGGTGGAGCAGGCTCGAGGGGCCGAGTGGCCTACTCCTGCTCCTAATTCGAACATACATACAAACATATGAACATACGAATCTATCTACCTCCGCCTTAAAAATATTCAATGCCCCCGCCTCCACCATCTTCTGAGGCAGAGAGTTCCAACGTCGCACAACCCTCTGAGAGAAAAAAATTATCCTCATCTCTGACCTAAAAGGGCAACCCCTAATTTTAAAACAGTGACCCCTAGTTCTGGACTCACCCACAAGAGGAAACATCCTTTCCACATCCACCTTGTCAAGACCGTTCAGGATCTTATATACTTCAATCAAGTCTCCCCTCACTCTTCTAAACTCCAGTGAAAATAAGTCCAGTCTGTCCAACCTTTCCTCATAAGTCAACCCATTCATTCCAGGTATCGATCTAGTAAACCTCCTCTGAACCGCCTCCAACGCATTTACATCCTTCCTTAAATAAGGAGACCAAAACTGCACACAGTATGCGAGATGTGATCTCACCAATGCCCTGTATAACTGAAGCATAACATCCTTACTTTTATTTTCAATTCCTTTCATAATAAAGGATAGCATTCCATTAGGCTTCTTTATTACTTGCTGTACCTGTTCATATGTTCACATGTTTGTATGCATACTTGCATCGTATAAGAAGTCATCTTATTACGATCAGAATCTGTGTCCTCATTGTGGAATCATTTTATCTTAGAACTTTTAGGAATGCTTAATATTGTTATTGATTTTAGGCTGAAATTGCAAAGAATTTCATTTTTCTGTGACTGTTGCTGCCTCTCAGGGCTGATTCTCTTTTTGCAGCAAAATTAATTACAATTCTTCAAAGGTTGTGCCTCATGCTCTCCCACCTGCAGTAGTGCTGATCATCAGCATTGCTAAAACTCACAATTTTGTTAACGGTTTATGTTGCAATATTATAAAAATATGCACAATTTACAGGCATAGAGCAGAAGCAGAGAAAATTCTTTTTCCCTTCTCTCCCTGTGAAGCATACACATTAAATAAGACATAACAGAGCTGAAAATACTGGATCGTGCGTACAGTATGTAATTTATAATTAAATGATATCCATAGTGGAATAATATCCTGACTGCCATAGCTGCATCTAATCCTTGCCCAGTCTAGTAAGTTCCACCATTAAATCAATAGCTATAGATATTAAAAATCAAGGAGACAAATATTCACCAATATGTACCTTAAAACAGATGTTTGGTGAAAGAATGCATCTTTAGCAAGGCCTTGATTTCCCTGCCCTTACCCGGGATGACTGCTATCATTTCTGCAAGTAGCAGCAACAATATGTGAATACCATCTGCAGAGTAAACGCTCATTTCTGTTCCATTTGTAAATGTAGGTTCATCACAAACTTTGCGCAGGATTCTCCTCCGGGCTTCGGGATCCTGCCAACAGGCTCAAATTGAGGTCAGAAACCCGTACTGTGTGGAAAACAGTCATTCATTTGTGATTTTCCCTGATTTGGCCAATTAGTGCCCAGAGGGAAGCTCTCAAAGCTAGAGGGCAATAGCTTGGAAGCAGCAGCAGGATTCCTTTGCAGGTAAGTGAGGGAGAGGGCACCCCATGCTCTCCAACTTTCTCACACTTAAAGTAAGAAATGTGTTTTGCAGCCGGGTCAGCACTGTGGTTGGGAGAACCCTCCACAGGGTGGCCTGAGACTGCTGCGGAAGCTGGGCAGCCAGGGGGGGGGTCCTCTAAGCATACCTGAAGAGCTGCCCCACCCCCATCTGCCGTAGGGAGGCCACATCCAGCCAGCTGTACTGACCCCACCCCCTGAGGGAACTGGGAGGCCGACTGGAAAATCTTAGTTAGCCTCCATTAACAGTCCTTAATAGGCCTTCAAGTGGGTCAACTGGTTAGCTGCCCATTGCCCTGTAGTCTCCCCATCCTGCCTCTGGGAGAATGGCCCGGGGTGGGATGGAGGCAGGGAACTGGCACATGGGCCGACGGTGTGGAATTCTGTGCCCAACCACCTCCATTCCTGCTCCCGGGAGAAGGACCATCCAGCCGGTTGAGCCTGCTCTGTCATTCAATTCAATCATGGCTGATCTTTGCTTTAACGCCACATTCCCGCCCACTCCCCATATCACTTGATTCTCTGAGGGACCAACGATCTGTCTATCCCAGCCTTAAATATATGCAATGATGGAGCATCCATTACCCTCTGGAGTGGAGAATTCCAAAGTTTGACAACCCTTTGAGGAAAGAAATTTCTCCTCATCTCAGTCCCAAATGATCAGCCCCTTATCAACTATACTGCCTTATTCTAGATTCCCCAGCCAGGGGAAACAATCTCTTAGTATTACCCTGTCAAGCCCTTTCATAGGGCTGAATTTTACTAGCCCTCCGGTGTCGAGGGTCGTGGCTGGGGCCAGGAAAATTCTTACAGGAGAGGTCCACCATGACCCCGGACGCTGAGAAGGCCCCGCTGCATTTTATCGGTGGCAGCAAGGCCTTGGTCTTCTCTCTGCCCGGCGGTACGGCCTTTATTTGCATAATAAAATTTATGCTAATACATGTTAATTAACTTACCTGGACTGGGTGGCCATCCCATGCCGATGTTGCGGCCAGTGGACGGAAGGCCCACGCCTTCTGATCCCCATTTGGGGATTCAAGGCAAGACACTGGTGGGGAGGGGGGAGGAGTTTAATTTTCAGGTTGGGATTTGTGGGGGGGAGCAGAGGAAACTTACTCCATTGGCTGAGGGGATGGTGGGAAGGGGTTGAAGGGCAAAGATCACAAAGTTTGGGGGTGAAAGGCCGGGACTGGCAAAAATAGTTTCTCGGGGTGGGGGAAGGGAGAGGGAAATAAATTTATTGGTTCAGGATTGGGGGGTGGAAGATTGGATTTTATGTGTACTTTAATGGTTTTATATAAGTTAAAGATAATGGTCCCTTTAAAAATTTAAATTGCCTTTCGCGGCTTCCAGCCCTTTAAAATTGGTGCCAGTGCCTGCGCAGTGGCACCAGACGCCATTGTCAGGTACGGAGCGGCCGCCCCCTCTATGTCATCGGGGATTGCCGTCCCGCCCCCTCCATTTAAATGAGCCCTGCGTGAAATATTGAGGGGGCTCATTGGCGGCCGATTCGTGCGAGTGGACCGCCAAGATCAGAGTGTGCTGCCACGAGTTGCGGCTCCCTCGTAAAATCCAGCCCATAATCTTAAATGTTTCAATGAGATCACCTCTCCTTCGAAACTCCAGAGAATATAGATCCAGTTTACTCAGCCTCTCATCATCGGACAACCCTCTCATTCCAGAGTCCAATCCAATGAATCTTCACTGAACTGCCTCCAATACAAGTATATCCTTCCTTATATGGAGACCAAAATTGCACACAGTGTTCCAGGTGTGGTCTCACCAAAACCCTGTACAATTGTAGCAAGACTTCTTTATTCTTGTACTTCAATCCCCTTGCAATACAGGCCAACAAGCCGTTTAAAATAAAAACAAGAAATGCTGGAAATACTCAGCAGGTCTGGCAGCATCTGTGGAGAGAGAAGCGGAGTTAACGTTTCAGGTCACTGACCTGATGAAGGGTCACTGACCTGAAACGTTAACTCTGCTTCTCTCCCCACAGATGCTGCCAGACCTGCTGAGTATTTCCAGCATTTCTTCTTTTTATTTCAGATTTCCAACGCCTGTATATTTTGCTTTTACCAACATACCATTTGCTTTCCTAATCGCTTGCTGTACCTCCACGCTAATTTTTTGTGTTCCTTTTACGAGTACACCCAAGTTCCACTGAACATCAACATTTACAAGTTTCATGCCTTTTAAAAAATATTCTGCTTTTCGGTTCTTATACCAAGTGAATAACCTCACACTTCCCCACATTATACACCACTGACCACCTCCAGGCGCGTATCCATTGTCTCTCAAGATAAGGAGGCCCAAAAGAAAGAACTCCATCTGCCATCTTGTTGCCCACTCACTTAATCTGTCTTTATCTCTTTGTAGACTCTTTGTGTCCTCCTCACAGCTTGCATTCCCACCTAGCTTTGTATCATTAGCAAACATAGCTACATTGCTCTTTGTGTCTTTGTCTAAGTCATTAATATAGATTGTAAATAGTCGAGGCCCCAGCACTGGTCCTTGCGGCACTCCACTTGTCACCGCCTGCCAACTTGAAAATACCCCATTTATCACTATTCTCTGCTTCTTGTCCATTAGCCAATTCTCTATTCATGCTAATATATCACCCACAACTCCATGAGCCCTTATCTTGTGTATTAACCTTTTGTGTGGCACCTTATGGAATGACTTTTGGAAATCCAAGTATACTACATCTACTAGCTCCCCTTTATCTACCCAACTAATTACATCCTCAAAAAAAACGAATATATTTGCCAAACAGAATTTCCCTTTCTTAAAACCATGTTGACTTATTCTAATCATACTATGGTTTTCTTAGTGCATTATTAATACTTCCTTAATAACAGATTCTAGCAATTTCCCGATGATTGATGTCAATAGACTATATTCTATTATTTATGATCAGCTATGGTTATAGATTACCCAGAAATGTTATGATCAACCTGTGGATTTTCTGCTTGTGACTAAATCTAATAATTATCTTAATATAAATATCTGTTGATTATTACTTCTGGTCATTAAGCCGTGGCTAATGCTACATAATTGTTTCAATTATTATGTCAGTTTATTCACACATTCTCAAAAACTGTAGATATAGCCAGTTATTAGTGATTGGACACAACCCTTTCAACTTTTAGCATCACTTGTCCTTCAAGGAAAAGCATTCTGTTACATGCAAAAGATTTCTGTTAAGGACAGGAAAACAGTGCACTTTATGGATTTGTTTCTGTGTTGTATAATTTGATGCAGAATTTTCATTTATTCAAAGTATTTAAAAAATGCACATCCTTCATCTCTGCCAATGGCTCAGTGAGTTGCCAAAGTGTTGAATCATACAGATGAGTGAACTTCTAGGTTGGTCTGAGCTGGGTTAATTCAGGGTCAGCTAGCACAGCAGCATAATTGGCCTTTATGTTCTTGCTGGGAAGTACATGTGTGGACATGGAGTACAGACCACAGTAAGTTCTTCTATGATGCCACCACAGTCAAAATGGTCATTTGTTTCTCTGGTGCAAAATTATGCAAGATCTCTGAATTTGCAACAAAAGTGTGCTGGACATCACATTGGTTCAGGCAACTTTTAGTCACCCAGGATGCCTGCCTGAAACCAGCTTTAGACACTTGAAATGTGCAAATTCTAAACCGGTTTGTAGAACCCTGAATATGAACTTGAGGTATAATTGGGCGAGGCTTGCACTGAGCATGCTTACACTATGAAACATGCTTCAAAACTGACCTCGCTGCTTTATTGCTGGTGACAAACTTAAAACACAGAGCCCTTACCCTAGCTGGGCAACTAAAAACTGACAACTCAGCTATCGAATACATCCCTTTGAAAATGTACTGAAACAAAACGCACCATTTTCTTTGTATGAATATTTAATCTACAGCCAATCCTTGACAATGGCACTTGTAACTTGCCGTGCGATATAAATCCACAGCCAGATAACCCAAATAGCACCTTAGAATACTCATTGTGTTATCCTTAACAATTTGCACCTTGTGAAGCCTCCCATAGCCAGCCTGCCAGACCTAAACTCAAGGCATTTAGAAAAACCCTGTGTGCCCTATGGTTTTAACTCACTCATGCCATTTCCAACAATCCCAAAAAAATCCCTTGCAAATGGATCTATCAGTCTGAATGCATCAATAAGTTGTTGGCAAACTCATTTGTAATTTCAGACAATTTATAACATTACACATAGCAAAACTGAGAACTTACATCATAACCAACTGCCTTGTTAAAGATGACTTTTTTCTCACCTTCTGTCTTTGATGCTGCATTTATATTGCAGCTACTGATCAGTTTGGAGAAGGAAATCCCTTCTTTATATTGCCTGGTTGGCACTGCTATTCTCCTGCCCACTTTGAACTTTAATTCTCTTGCTCAGGAGAAAGCTCTGTCCATGCCTGGTTATATGCATGGATAAAGTTCCTCTCCTGATGGTAAATGTTTAGAGGGCACAATGAGAAGGTCAAAGGATTTAAATTGATTTCAGGGAGTTTTAAAATGTTCCCAAATGACCCTGAGAATATTTTTTAAAAGTTGGTTGCAAAGAGGTGTGAGCCTACCTCCTCCCTAGTCTCAAATCAATATACTCTGGAATCAGGGCAGTGGGAAAATGGGATGTTACATGCTGTGGACCTAAGAAAGATAGTGCATTTTCTAAATGGTGAGAATTTAGGAACTGTGAAGGAGCATCGAGAAGGGGCCCAAGAACAGAAATCACTAAATGCAAGTGGACAGATACAGAAGAAAAAGCTAATGGAATGTTGGCCTTTAGCTCAAGGGGCTGAAGTAAAAGAAAGTTATGTTATAGTTATACAAAGCTCTGGTTAGATCCCATGTAGAATATTGCATTCAATTCTGGGCACCACACCTCAGGAACGATATATTGGCCTTGGAGGGAGTGCAGTGTAGATTCGGCAGAATGAAACCAGGACTAAATGGATTAAATTATGAGGACAGATTACATAGACTAAGCTTCTGTTCCCTGGAGTATAGAAGATTAATGGGTGATTTAATTGCGATGTTTCAGATAATTAAAGGAATTGATAGGGTAGAGAGAGATAAACTATTTCCTCTGGTGGAAATGTGGCACAGTGGCGCAGTGGTTAGCACTGCAGCCTCGCAGCTCCAGCAACCCGCGTTCAATTCTGGGTACTGCCTGTGCAGAGTTTGCAAGTTCTCCCTGTGACCATGTGGGTTTCTGCCGGGTGCTCTGCTTTCCTCCCACAGCCAAAGACTTGCAGGTTGATAGGTAAATTGCCCATTGCAAATTGCCCCTAGTGTAGGTAGGAGAATTGAGGGAAGGTGGGGATGATGTAGGGAATATGGGATTAATGTAGGATTAGTATAAATGGGTGGTTGATGGTCGGCACAGACTTGATGGACCGAACGGCCTGATTCAGTGTTGTGGTGGGCAAGTCCAGAACAAGGAGACATAATCTTAAAATTGGAGCTAGGCTGTTCAGAGGTGATAACAGCAAAGCCCTTATTCATAAAAAGGGCAGTGGAAATCTGGAATTATCTCCTTAAAAAGCTGTTGAGGTTAGGAGTCAATTCAAAATGTCAAAACTGAGATGGATAGATTTCTTTTGTTATGCCAGGGATTAAGGTTATCGAGCCATAGTGGGTCAATGGAGTTATGATATTAATCATAATTGAATGGTATCACAGGCTCGAGAGCCTGAATAGCTTACTCCTGTTCTTATATTCCCATGAAGCAGTAAACAGAAAACATAGCAAGAGGTGGCTAATCATGTGAATGTTGCTTCCATGATACATCGTGCATGGGAATAAACAAGAAAGAAGTTCTCTGGATTGAGGAAGGGGGTCAGAGTAGGGTATGTTTAATGGATACCCATAAAGGGAAACTAGATGGCTGTGCTGTACATACACCAAGCGCTCACCCAACAGCATTCAACCACTGTTTCAATGTAACTGCCAAGTATCTTGCAAGACACTCCACTAGATGATGATCTCCTTTTAACCAAAGTTTAAAGTTACTTTTTGATAAAGCAACGAATCATTCCTGATCTAGAAATTCTAGAAATTAAGGGCCAATCAAGGATAGTAGTGGGAAGTTGTGTGTGGAATCAGAGGAGATAGGGGAAGCGTTAAATGAATATTTTTCATCAGTATTTACAGTAGAGAAAGAAAATGTTGTCGAGGAGAATACTGAGATTCAGACTACTAGGCTAGATGGGATTGAGGTTCACAAGGAGGAGGTGTTAGCAATTTTGGAAAGTGTGAAAATAGATAAGTCCCTTGGGTCAGATGGGATTTATCCTAGGATTCTCTGGGAAGCCAGGGAGGAGATTGCAGAGCCTTTGTCCTTGATCTTTATGTCGTCATTGTCGACAGGAATAGTGCCGGAAGACTGGAGGATAGCAAATGTTGTCCCCTTGTTCAAGAAGGGGAGTAGAGACAGCCCTGGTAATTATAGACCTGTGAGCCTTACTTCGGTTGTGGGTAAAATGTTGGAAAAGGTTATAAGAGGGAGGATTTATAATCATCTTGAAAAGAATAAGTTCATTAGCGATAGTCAGCACGGTTTTGTGAAGGGTAGGTCGTGCCTCACAAACCTTATTGAGTTTTTCGAGAAGGTGACCAAACAGGTGGATGAGGGTAAAGCAGTGGATGTGGTGTATATGGATTTCAGTAAGGTGTTTGATAAGGTTCCCCACGGTAGGCTATTGCAGAAAATACGGAAGTATGGGATTGAAGGTGATTTAGAGCTTTGGATCAGAAATTGGCTAGCTGAAAGAAGACAGAGGGTGGTGGTTGATGGCAAATGTTCCTCCTGGAGTTTAGTTACTAGTGGTGTACCGCAAGGATCTGTTTTGGGGCCACTGCTGTTTGTCATTTTTATAAATTACCTGGATGAGGGTGTAGAAAGGTGGGTTAGTAAATTTGCGGATGACACTAAGGTCGGTGGAGTTGTGGATAGTGCCGAAGGATGTTGTAGGTTACAGAGGGACATAGATAGGCTGCAGAGCTGGGCTGAGAGATGGCAAATGGAGTTTAATGCGGAAAAGTGTGAGGTGATTCACTTTGGAAGGAGTAACAGGAATGCAGAGTACTGGGCTAATGGGAAGATTCTTGGTAGTGTAGATGAGCAGAGAGATCTTGGTGTCCAGGTACATAAATCCCTGAAAGTTGCCACCCAGGTTAATAGGGCTGTTAAGAAGGCATATGGTGTGTTAGCTTTTATTAGTAGGGGGATCGAGTTTCGGAGCCACGAGGTCATACTGCAGCTGTACAAAACTCTGGTGAGGCCGCACCTGGAGTATTGCGTGCAGTTCTGGTCACCGCATTATAGGAAGGATGTGGAAGCTTTGGAAAGGGTGCAGAGGAGATTTACTAGGATGTTGCCTGGTATGGAGGGAAGGTCTTACGAGGAAAGGCTGAGGGACTTGAGGTTGTTTTCGTTAGAGAGAAGGAGGAGGAGAGGTGACTTAATAGAGACATATAAGATAATCAGAGGGTTAGATAGGGTGGATAGTGAGAGCCTATTTCCCCGGATGGTGATGACAAACACGAGGGGACATAGCTTTAAGTTGAGGGGTGATAGATATAGGACAGATGTCAGAGGTAGTTTCTTTACTCAGAGAGTAGTAGGGACGTGGAACGCCCTGCCTGCAACAGTAGTGGACTCGCCAACTTTAAGGGCATTTAAGTGGTCATTGGATAGACATATGGATAAAAATGGAATAGTGTAGGTCAGATGGTTTCACAGGTCAGCACAACATCGAGGGCCGAAGGGCCTGTACTGCGCTGTAATGTTGTATGTTCTATGTTCTCTGCATTAACATTTTTGCTCCTATAAAATGACTCGCTGTCTATGACAAATTGATTTAAAATCAGACTTGCACTTGAATTCCTTATAGATTGATAACCATGATGCAATCATTCATTTCGAAAGTAAATCTGTTTAACTGCACAGGTATGAGAATTGTTAGCCTGGAATTTGTTTATTCAGTCATTATGAAATCTGCATTTGGTGATCCCACAAGAAATACTGACATCAGAATATATATGTGTAAGTAATTTGTATGAGTTCCTCGTATAAACATGATAAAAATAGTTGCAATTACTCCTATGGTAGGCTCAAGGTTAAGCCTTAATGTAATTTAACAAGGTGATAGTAAAAGTAAACTTTCCAATAGCCTTGATTCCTGTTTTAATGAAAACATGCATTGACTGGATTTATTGTTGCTGAAGGAATATGGTGAACAGAACGAGATATGATTCCATTAGTAGTATTTTCTTAGTTGAGCAAGATCATTCTACAGCACTGGGCACGCCTATGAAACCTGGAAGAACACACAATTTCTAATATCTTCGCACGTTAGAGGTTTTGATCTCACCTGGACAAATGTGATCATTCTTATACTGTAGAAAAATAATTTCTTTTATGGAGCATTTCAGCTTTAAAGTGGCAGAAAAATCAAAAACCTTTGGTGGTACAACAAAGCTACATTTCCTTCTCAGTCAATACAAAAACGAAAAGTGTTAGAAATACTCAGCAGGTCTGGCAGTATCTGTGGAGAGAGAAGCAGAGTTAACGTTTCAGGTCAGTGACCTTTCATCAGAACTGATTTCGTGTTTCCATTGACTTATTTGGACCGTACTGTAATTGAAAATTGCTGCTAACAACTCATGCAATCTATTTTGCAGCATTATATTAATAAGGACTTCAGCTTTCATCATTCATTATTTTATTTCCACCTGCCTGTAAATGCATTGTTGGTTATTATTAGAAAATCTGTGGTCACATGAATTTTTCTCTGAACTTCACTTGCTTCAGCACCCTGGACAGCAACAAGTAGCAAAAACCTGCTCCTGAGATAATAGGATAGAAATTACAGTCGACATTGGGAATATAGGAATGGGAGCAGGTCATTCAGCCCCTTGAGCCTGCTCCACAATTCAATTAGTTCATGGCTGATCTGTACCTCAACTCCATTTACCTGCCTTAGCTCCATATGAATGTTTAATGTACTGGTACCAAATGCTTCTCACTGCTATTTTAATCCCATTAAGATATTTTACAGAAGAATTTTGACCAAGTCCATTTAGTGTTCATATGATATCCTGGTTGTTTACCCCACTTAATTGATGCTCCAAATAAAAACACTCAACAGGTTCAGGCAGTCTCTGTACAGAGAGAAAGGTAGAGGTAACTTTTTGGCTTGATAACGTTTGTCAGAACCCTAATTGATGTTATCTTGAAGTCCAGCAACAGCAATCAAAGTCATTATAAGCATAACCCGAACAGAATTAATTCCATGAAATTGCCTAGAGTGGCTTAATACTCAACAATATAAAAATCAGGACACTTGGAAACAAATATAATTTGACTGGCATTCAATGAGGTAACTACTACCTGTATAATAAAATGCTGACAGTATCACAGAGCTCCTCACCCGTTTTGTCACTGCCACCATGAATACAACAGCCTTACAGCAACCTGCATGACTCCAGATGTATTTCACGTGGATCATCATTTATGGTTGTGGTATAGATGAAAAAAAGATTTGCAAGATGCAAAGTCATGAATGATTCATGTATTATGGGCGTGATATATTATATGCATGAATGGAAATTCTGCCATGTGTTACATTTATTGCACAAGCTAAATCATGTACCTACTATGACTTTGCCCCAGGATAACTGTAGCAGATGGTGCAGTTTCCAGTCAGTACTGTTTGTGGAAAGAAAGAAATGAAATAAAATTTTCATCTCAATTCTTTCCAGCAGATTGTTACCTAAGCTGTATTTACACAATATGTGTATTTAAGAGTGGTAACTTGGTGCAGTTTGATTAATATACCTGAAAACAAGTTTGTCATGAAATAAAAGCATTTTTAATCAGTGTTTACTCCATCAACTGTGAATAACCAATCTTAAAAAACTGAAAATGACTTGAAAAAACTATACAGAGACATTTGCTAGTTACATTGTTTACAGTAGTCAGTTTTTCAGTAAATCAAAATTTTTATTTAAAAGCTTTTAAAACACTT
This sequence comes from Heterodontus francisci, assembly GCF_036365525.1. Lineage (NCBI taxonomy): Eukaryota > Metazoa > Chordata > Chondrichthyes > Heterodontiformes > Heterodontidae > Heterodontus > Heterodontus francisci. Next base: position 71,688,224 of record NC_090397.1, read on the forward strand.
GCATTAATGTCCTCAAAAATGTTCAAATTTTAGAGTTTCTCAAGGACCTGCAACCAAGTGCAATTAGTAAAAATTCCCAATGGTGATTTATTTGATCTGGGGGCTTGGTCAGTTTTGTGGGTGGGCCCAGTTTCTAGTGTGATGTGCTTTTAAGCCAGTGCAAACGATCGTAGAATCTCAATTAACACTGGATATAATTTGCACTTGAAATTCCGCAATCTTCTGTAGCAGTTTGGCCAATTTTGGGTGAATTGGCCTGAAAGAGAAACAGCACAACCTAATGAAAACTCTACGCCTATATGTTTACATTTAGTTGTTTGGTAGTACAGAACTTGAGTAATGCTGAAAATAGAGACATTTTATCAAAGTTTTTCATCTTGCACTGATCAGGACATTTCGCAAGAATACCAAGGTAAGGGGAAGCAACAAATTTATACTGTATTAGAAGCAATTGCTGATTAGTTGGCAAGTAAACTCTGATTGGTGAGTTGTTGCCATGGAGAATGCACCAGTTTATGGTGACTAACAGTTAACTGCCAAGCTTTGTTTGAAATTTAAACCAGGCAGCTTGACTCTGATTGGTCAAGTCATTGCCCTGAGGAATGAACCAGCGAATGGCTGTCACTTATTTTGTTTAGCTGAAACAGGCGTAATATGTGCACATGTTCTTTCTGTCTGCAAAGAACAGAAATGTCCTGATGAGTGCAAGATGAAAAGCTGCAAACAAGTGTCTCTATTTTCAGCAATACTTAAGTTTACAGTTGTGTACTTTGGTAGCTGCATAAAGAACATTTCTTTAAGGAACAATTAATCTTCCACACAGAAAGTTCATTTGTCTTCTTTTTTGTGCAGAGTTGCTGTATTTTTTTCCCCTTGGTAATTCCCATTTGTACAGCTTGAAATGCTAAGAAATTGGTCAGTCCCATCAATCCAGGTTAGTAAGTGTCTTCTTTAAAACTGACCATGTCAGGGACATACAACAACCTGCATGAGCACACAGAGCGAAGGAACTAGTCTCCTTCTCAATGAATTAAGACAGACTTAATCTCTTTCCCTATATGAAAATCATCAGGTTGTGTATAGAGAAATATTACTTAATAATCCTGATAATATTTTTTCAGACTTCCTGTTACGTTTTCTATCACCACTGGTAAAATTTAAAATTTACATATTTTGCTGCTAACACGTACTTTTCATAAAAAATAGAATGCAAAAATTGAAGAAGGAAAAGACATTTAGCCAAACAGTTCATTCCACTACAGTGGGCTGGATTTTACGGTGGGCTTGGGGGCACCGTCCGCTGACTGAGAAGTCGATGGCGATCCCACCTCTGTCGGGCCTGTGGATCCAGACCGAATTTTACAGTCCCCAGCTTCAGGATGGAGATGAAGGACAGCACCGGGAAAGAGGTAAGTTTTTGGGGCCTCACTGGGGGCAATCCATTGGGCCCCAGTGAGGCAAGGTGGGTAGGTTAGGGGGCCAGGGGGCGTGTTGGGCATTGGGGGGGGGGTTGGGGCTTCAGGGGCAGCCCTCCGTGGAGCACAGGGTATCCGATCAGGAGCACCCCCCCCGCAAGCCACCAGAAGGCCGACAAGTTTTATCAGGTGGCTTTTCTGAGGCCTCATCCACCCACCAGCCAATCGTAAAATCCCCAGAGGCCGGAGTGTTTGAAAAAAACATCAACAGTGACATCACAGGAAAGCTGCAAGGTGATTGGTTGGTGAGTAACTACTGTTCGGGAATAGTTCTAAATAGCTGGGTAAGTAACTGAGGTAAGAAAGTTCTACAGTTTATTTTCGTATATAGTAAGTAGTGTTTTTTTAGGGAGTTCTGTAGTAACGAGAACCAGGGAAGAAGGGCCCAAGAGTAATTGATAATGTTAGATATTAAGCATCTTCCAAAAAGTTTAATTTAAAGGATTAAGTCATGGCAAGAGAGCTCAAAGCCGTGGTGTGCTCCTCGTGCTCTATGTGGGAAGCCAGGAACAATTCCAGGCGCGGAACCAGCATGTGTGCAGGAAGTGTCTCCAGCTGCAGCTCCTGGAAACCTGGGTTTCAGAGCTGGAGCGGTGGCTGGGGACACTGTGGAGCATCCACGAGATGGAGAGTATTGTGGATAGCACGTATAGAGAGGTGGTCACACCACAGGCTCAGACTCCACAGGCAGGAGGGGAATGGGTGACCACCAGGCAGAGCAAGAGGACGAGGCAGGCAGTTCAGGAATCTCCTGTGGCTATTCCCCTGCAAAACAGATATACTGCTTTGGATACTGTTGGGGGGAATGGCCTCTCAGGGGAAAGCAGCAACAGCCCAATTCGTTGCACCACGGTTGGCTCTGCTGCACAGGGGAGGAGTAAAAAGTGTGGGAATGCAATAGTTATAGGGGATTCAATTGTAAGGGGAATAGATAGGTGTTTCTGTGGCTGCAAACGAGACTCCAGGATGGTATGTAGCCTCCCTGGTGCTAGGGTCAAGGATGTCTCAGAGTGGTGACATGGCATTCTGAAGGGGGAGGCTGAACAACCAGTGGTCATGGTACACATTGGTACAAACGATATAGGTAAAAAAAAGGATGAGGTCCTGAAAGCAGAATATAGGGAGTTAGGAAGTAAGTTGAAAAGTAGGACTTCAAAGGTAGTGATCTCAGGATTACTACCAGTGCCACGTGCCAGTCAGAGTAGAAATAGCAGGATATATCGGATGAATATGTGGCTGAAGAGATGGTGTGAGGAGGAGGGTTTTAGATTCCTGGGACATTGGGACCGGTTCTGGGGGAGGTGGGACCAGTACAAACTGGACGGGTTACACCTGGGCCGGACCGGGACTGATGTCCTGGGGGAGTATTTGCTAGAGTGGTTGGGGAGGTTTTAAACTAAAATGGCAAGGGGATGGGAACCTTTGCAAGGAGTCAGAGGAGGGGGATCAAAGACAAGAACAAAAGACAGTAAGGAGAATAAGAAAAGTGATAGACAGAGAAATCAAGGGCCAGAATCAAACAGGGCAACAGTGAAAATTAGTGGGAAGAGGACAAGTAATGTTAAAAAGACAAGCCTTAAGGCTTTGTCCCTTAACACGCGGAGCATTCGCAATAAAGTGGATGAATTAATGGCTCAAATAGATGTAAACGGGTATAATAAAGTCGGGATTACAGAGACATGGCTGCAGGGTGACCAGGGATGGGAAATGAACATCCAGGGGTATTCAGTATTGAGGAAAGACAGAAAAAAGGTAAAAAGCAGTGGAGTTGCATTGCTGGTTAGAGAGGAAATTAATGCAATAGTGAGGAAGGATAGTGGCTCTGACGATGTGGAATCTGTATGGGTAGAGCTGAGAAACACTAAGGGGCAAAAAACATTAGTGGAAGTTGTATATAGACCCCCAAACTGTAGTGGTGATGTTGGGAATGGCATTAAACAGGAAATTAGAGATGCATGCGATAAAGGAACATCTGTAATTATGGGTGACTTTTATCTGCATATAGATTGAGCAAATCAAATTAGTCAAAATACCATAGAGGAGGAATTCTTGGAGTGCATATGGATGGTTTTCTGGACCAATACATTGAGGAACCGGCTAGAGAACAGGCCATCCCAGACTGGATATTGTGTAATGAGAGAAGTATAATTGACAATCTAGTTGTGTGAGACCCCTTGGGGATGAGCGACCATAATATGATAGAATTTTTCATCAAGATGGAGAGTGACATAATTGATTCTGAGACTAGGTTCCTGAATCTTAATAAAGGAAACTACGAAGGTATGAGGTGCGAGTTGGCTATGATGGATTGTGGAAACATTACTTAAAGAGATGATGGTGGATAGGCAATGGCAAACATTTAAAGAGCGCATGGATGAACTGCAACAATTGTTTATTCCTGTCTGGTGCAAAAGTAAAACAGGAAAGTTAGCCAAACCATGGCTTACAAGAGATATTAGAGATAGCATTAAATCCAAGGAAGAAGCATACAAATTCGCCAGAAAAAACAACAGACCTGAGGATTGGGAGCTGTTTAGAATTCAGCAAAGGAGGACCACGGGATTGATTAAGAAGGGGAAAATAGAGTACGAGAGTAAGCTTGCTGGGGAACATAAAAACTGACTGTAAAAGTTTCTATAGGTATGTGAAGAGAAAAAGATTAGTGAAGACAAATGTAGGTCCCTTACAGTCAGAAACAGGGGAATTTATTTTGGGGAATGAAGAAATGGCTGACCAACTAAATGCATACTTTGGTTCTGTCTTCACAAAGGAGGACACAAATATCATACCAGAAATGTTGGGGAACACAGGGCTTAGTGAGAGAGAGGAACTGAAGGAAATCAGTATTAGTAGAGAAATGGTGTTGTGGAAATTGATGGGATTGAAGGTCGATAAATCCCCAGGGCCTGATGGTATGCATCCCAGAGTACTTAAGGAAGTGGCCCGAGAAATAGTGGATGCATTGGTGGTCAGAATCCAAGATTCTATAGACTCTGGAACAGTTCCTACAGATTGGAGGGTAGCTAATGTAACCCCACTATTTAAAAAGGGAGTAGGGAGAAAACAGGGAATTATAGACCAGTCAAAGAACAAAGAACAAAGAACAGTACAGCACAGGAACAGGCCATTCGGTCCTCTAAGCCTGCGCCGATCTTGATACCTGCCGAAACGAAAACCTTCTGCACTTCCGGGGTCCGTATCCCTCTATTCCCATCCTATTCATGCATTTGTCAAGATGCCTCTTAAACGCCTCTATGGTACCTGCTTCCACCACCTCCCCCGGCAACAAGTTCCAGGCACTCACCACCCTCTGTGTAAAGAACTTGCCTCGCACATCCCCTCTAAACTTTGCCCCTCTCACCTTAAACCTATGTCCCCTAGTAACTGACTCTTCCACCCTAGGAAAAAGCTTCTGACTATCCACTCTGTCCATGCCGCTTACAACTTTGTAAACCTCCATCATGTCGCCCCTCCACCTCCGTCGTTCCAGTGAAAACAATCCGAGTTTATCCAACCTCTCCTCATAGCTAATGCCCTCCAGACCAGGCAACATCCTTGTAAATCTCTTCTGTACACTCTCCAATGCCTCCATGTCCTTCTGGTAGTGTGGCGACCAGAATTGCACGCAATATTCTAAGTGTGGCCTAACTAAAGTCCTGTACAGCTGCAGCATGACTTGCCTATTATTAGACTCTGTGCCCCGACCGATGAAGGCAAGCATGCCGTATGCCTTCTTGACTACCTTATCCACCTGCGTTGCCACTTTCAGTGACCTGTGGACCCGTACGCCCAGATCTCTCTGCCTGTCAATACTCCTGAGGGTTCTGCCATTTACTGTATACCTCCCACCTGCATTGGACCTTCCAAAATGCATTACCTCACATTTGTGCGGATTAAACTCCATCTGCCATTTCTCCGCCCAAGTCTCCAACCGATCTATATCCTGCAGTATCCTCTGACAATCCTCATAACTGTCCGCTACTCCACCAACCTTTGTGTCGTCCGCAAACTTACTAATCAGACCAGCTACATTTTCCTCCAAATCATTTATATATACTACAAACAGCAAAGGTCCCAGCACTGATCCCTGCGGAACACCAATAGTCACATCCCTCCATTCAGAAAAGCACCCTTCCACTGTTACCCTCTGTCTTCTATGACTGAGCCAGTTCTGTATCCATCTTGCCAGCGCACCTCTGATCCCATGTGACTTCACCTTTTGTATCAGTCTGCCATGAGGGACCTTGTCAAAGGCTTTACTGAAGTCCATATAGATAACATCCACTGCCCTTCCTTCATCAATCATCTTTGTCACTTCCTCAAAAAACTCAATCAAATTAGTGAGACATGACCTCCCCTTCACAAAACCATGCTGCCTCTCGCTAATAAGTCCATTTGTTTCCAAATGGGAGTAAATCCTGTCCCGAAGAATCCTCTCTAATAATTTCCCTACCACTGATGTGAGGCTCACCAGCCTATGATTTCCTGGATTATCCTTGCTACCCTTCTTAAACAAAGGAACAACATTGGCTATTCTCCAGTCCTCTGGGACCTCACCTGTCGCCAATGAGGATGCAAAGATTTCTGTCAAGGCCCCAGCAATTTCTTCCCTTGCCTCCCTCAGTATTCTGGGGTAGATCCCATCAGGCCCTGGGGACTTATCTACCTTAATGCTTTGCAAGACACCCAACACCTCCTCCTTTTTGATAATGAGATGACTGAGACTATCTGCACTCTCTTCCCTAGGCTCATCATCCACCAAGTCCTTCTCCTGTGTGAATACTGATGCAAAGTACTCATTTAGTACCTCGCCCATTTCCTCTGGCTCCACACATAGATTCCCTTCTCTGTCCTTGAGTGGGCCAACCCTTTCCCTGGTTACCCTCTTGCTCTTTATATACGTATAAAAAGCCTTGGGATTTTCCTTAATCCTATTTGCCAATGACTTTTCATGACCCCTTTTAGCCCTCCTGACTCCTTGCTTAAGTTTCTTCCTACTGTCTTTATATTCCTCAAGGGATTCGTCTGTTCCTAGCCTTCCAGCCCTTACGATTGCTTCCTTTTCCTTTTTGACAAGGCTCACAATATCCCGCGTTATCCAAGGTTCCCGAAACTTGCCAAATTTGTCTTTCTTCCTCACAGGAACATGCTGGTCCTGGATTCTAATCAACTGACGTTTGAAATACTCCCACATGTCAGATGTTGATTTCCCCTCAAACAGCCACCCCCAATCTAAATTCTTCAGTTCCTGCCTAATATTGTAATAATTAGCCTTCCCTCAATTTAGCATCTTCACCCGAGGACTACTCTTATCCTTATCCACAAGTACCTTAAAACTTATGGAATTATGGTCACTGTTCCCGAAATACTCCCCTGCTGAAACTTCGACCACCTGGCCGGGCTCATTCCCCAATACCAGGTCCAGTACAGCCCCATCCCTAGTTGGACTATCTGCATATTGTTTCAAGAAGCCCTCCTGGATGCTCCTTACTAATTCTACCCCATACAAACCCCAAACACTAAGGAGTCCCAGTCAATATCGGGGAAATTAAAATCACCCACCACTACAACCCTGTTACATTTACATCTTTCCAAGTCAGCTTGACGTCAGTAGTGGGGAAAATACATTATCAAAGATTTTATCGCAGAGCACTTGGAGAACAGTGGTAGAATTGGACCGAGTCAGCATGGATTTATGAAAGGAAAATCATGCTTGACAAATCTACTAGAATTCTTCGAGGATGTAACTAGTAGAGTTGATGAGGGGGAGCCAGTGGATGTGGTTTATTTGGACTTTCAGAAGGCTTTCGAAAAAGTCCCACATAAAAGATTAGTGTGTAAAATTAAAGCGCATGGGATTGGGGGTAGTGTATTGTGATGGATAGAAAATTGGTTGGCAGACAGGAAACAAAGAGTAGGAATAAACATGTCTTTTTCCGAATGGCAGGCAGTGACTCGTGGGGTACCGCAGAGATCGGTGGTAGGACCCCAGCTATTCACAAGACATATTAATGATTTAGATGAGTGAACTAAATGTAATATCTCCAAATTTGCAGATGACACAAAACTGGGTGGGAGGGTGAGTTGTGAGGAGGATGCAGAGAGGCTTCAGGGTGATTTGGACAGGTTGAGTGAGTGGGCAAATGCATGGCAGATGCAGTATAATGTGGATAAATGTGAGGTTATCCACTTTGGTAGCAAAAACAGGAAGGCAGATTATTATCTGAACGGCTATAAGCTGAGAGAGGGGAATATGCAACGAGACCTGGGTGTTCTCGTACACCAGTTGCTGAAGGTAAGCATGCAGGTCCAACAGGCGGTAGAAAAGGCAAATGGTATGTTGGCCTTCATAGCGAGAGGATTTGAATACAGGAGCAGGGATGTCTTGCTGCAATTATACAGGGCTTTGGTGAGGCCACAACTGGAATATTATGTGCAGTTTTGGTCTCCTTTTCTGAGGAAGGATAGTCTCGCTATAGAGGGAGTGCAGCGAAGGTTTACCAGACTGATTCCTGGGATGGCGGGACTGACATATGAGGAGAGATTGAGTCGGTTAGGATTATATTCGCTGGAGTTCAGAAGAGTGAGGGGGGAATCTCATCGAAACCTATAAATTTCTAACAGGACTTGACAGGGTAGATGCAGGAAGGATGTTCCCGATGGTGGGGGAGTTCAGAACCAGGGGTCATAGACTAAGGATACGGGGTAAACCTTTCAGGACTGAGATGAGGGGAAATTTCTTCACCCAGAGAGTGGTGAGACTGTGGGATTCGCTACCACAGAAAGCAGTTGAGGCCAAAACATTTTATGTTTTCAAGAAGGAGTTAAATATAGCTCTTGGGGCGAAAGGGATCAAAGGAAATGGGGAGAAAACGGGAACAGGTTACTGAGTTGGATGATCAGCCATGATCATAATGAATGATGGAGCAGGCTTGAAGGGCCGAATGGCCTACTCCTGCTCCTATTTTCTATGTTTCTATGTTTAAATGGTTGTTAATTGACCACATGGTGCCTTGATTGGCCTGGGGCAGGCTGGCCGTTTCTCGCTGCCATCACCCCGCATAAATTCGCAGCAGAGGTGGGAGTGGGTCACGAAGGGCCCTCCCAGCCTCCCGCTCCATTTTACTCCCCCCCCCCCCACCTCCCCCGGCCACCAGCCTGCTCTTTTGGGGGGTGCAAAATTCAAACCAGTGTGTCATTGCCAGGTGGAAAAATCTGATCCCACTTTCCAGCACTTGGTCCCTCGCCCTGTAGATTACAGCACTTCAGTTGCAGATCTAAGTATTTTTTTAAAAATGCGATGAGGGCTTCTGCCTCTATTACTCTTTCAGGCAATGAATCCAGATCCCAACACCCTCAGGGTGAAAAATCTCTCTTCAACCCCTCTCTAATCCTTCTGCGAAATATTTTAAGTTTCTGCCCTGTGGTTATTGAACTCTCTGCAAAAGGAAATAGGTCCTTTCTATACACTCTATCGAGGCATCTCATGATTTTGTACACCTCGATTAAATCTCCCCTCAGCCTTCTCTGCTCCAATGAAAACAACTCCAGCCTACCCAATCTTTCCCTATAGCTAACATTTTCCATTCTGGCAACATCCTCATAAATCTCCTCTTTAGTGCAATCACATCCTTCCTGTAATGTGGTGGCCAAAACTGTAAGAGGTACTCTAGTTGCAGTCTAACTAGTGTTTTATACAGTTCTAGCATAACCTCCCTGCTCTTATACTCCATGTCTCAGCCAATAAAGGAAAGTATCCCATATGCACTCTTAACCACTTAACTATCCATCCAGCCACCTTCAGGTATCTCTGGGCATGCACTCCAAGGACTCTCTGTTCCTCTACACCTCTCAGTATCCTACCATTTATTGTGTATTCCCCTGCCTAGTTTGCCCACTCCAAATGCATTCCCTCACACTTCTCTGGTTTGAATTCCATGTGCTACTTTTCTGCCCACCTAAAGATATCCATTGATATCTTCCTGCAGTCGACAGTTTTCCTCATCACTATCAACCATACAAATAATTTTCATATCATCTGCAAACTTCTTAATCATGCTCCCTACATTTAAGTCTAAATTATTGATATATATCATAAAAAACAAGGGACCTAGTACTGAACTCTGCGGAATTCCACTGGCAACAGCATTCCAGTCACAAAAACACCTGGCCAAAGTGGATAACCTCACATTTTTCCACATTATACTCCATCTACCAAATTTTCACCTACCAAATTTTCACCCACTCACTTAACCTGTCTATATCCGTTTGCTGACTCCTTGCTTGTGTACTCCTCACAAGTTTAGTTTTGTTTAGTTTAGAGATACAGCACTGAAACAGGCCCTTCGGCCCACCGAGTCCGTGCCGACCATCAACCACCCATTTATACTAATCCTACACTAATTTCATATTCCTACCACATCCCCACTTGTCCCTATATTTCCCTACCACTTATCTATACTAGGGGCAATTTATAATGGCCAATTTACCTATCAATCTGCAAGTCTTTGGCATGTGGGAGGAAACCGGAGCACCCGGAGGAAACCCACGCAGGCACAGGGAGAATTTGCAAACTCCGCACAAGCAGTACCCAGAATTGAACCCGGGTCGCTGGAGCTGTGAGGCTGCGGTGCTAACCACTGCGCCACTGTGCCGCCTATTGCTTTCCTATTTAGCTTTGTATCATCGGCAAATTTGGTCCCTTCATCTAATATATAGATTGTAAATAGTTGAGACCCAGCACTGTTTCTGTGGTACTCCACTAGTTGTAGTTTGCCATCCTGAAAATGACTGATTTATCCTGACTCTCTGTTTCCTGTTAGTTGGCCAGTCCTCTATGCATGCCAATGCATCACCCCCACCCCCCACAACATCATGAGCTCTTATCTTGTGCAGTAACCTTTCATGTGACACATTATTGAATATCTTTTGGAAATCCAAATACACAACATCTATTGGTTCCCCTTTATCCACCCAACTTCTTACATTCTCAAAGAGCTCCAATAAATTTGTCAAACACTATTTCCTTTTCACAAAACCATGTTGACTCTGCCTGATTGTATTGTGATTTTCTAGATGTCCTGCTACTACCTCTTTAATAATGGATCATATCATTTTCCCAATGACAGATGTTAGGTTAACTGGAATATAGTTTCTTGCTTTCTGTCTCCCTCCTTTCTTGAACAGAAGTGTTACATTTGCAGTTTTCCAATCTGCTGGGACCTTTCCAGAATCTAGGGAATTTTGGAAGATTACAACCAGTGCATTCACTATTTCTGCAGCCATTTCCTTTTGGACCATTGTATGCAGATCAGCAGGATCAGGGAATTGTCAGCCTTTAGTCCCCTTACTATTCCCATTACTTTTTCTTTAGTGATAGTGATTGTTTCAAGTTTCTTCCTCCATTTTGCCTCCTGCTTTTCTACTATTCTTGGGATTCTCTTTGGTCTTGTACTGTGAAGATGGATATAAAATACTTGTTCAAAGCCTCTGCCAGTTCCTCATTTCCCATTATTAATTCCCCAGTCTTGACCTTCTAAGGGACCAATGTTTATTTTAGCTACTCTTTTTTTATATATATTTGTAGAAGCTTTTTCTGTCTGTTTGTAAATTGCTGTCTAGTTTTCTCTAATACTCTAATTTCTCCTCCATTATTTTGCTGATTTATACTGTCTCTCAAAATTTTTTCCAATAATTTGCCAACCACTGAGATTAGGCTGACTGGCTTGTAATTCCCTGCTGAAATAATGCAAAGAATTATAATAACTGTAGATCATGATCACCGTCTCCAACAAGAGAGAATCTAACCATCTCCCCTTGACATGCAATGGCATTGCCATCGCTGAAACCCCACCATCAACATCCTGGAGGTTTCCATTGACCAGAAACTGAACTGGACCTTCTTCTTTGGGCCTCCTTATCTCGAGAGACAATGGATACGCGCCTGGAGGTGGTCAGTGGTTTGTGAAGCAGCGCCTGGAGTGGCTATAAAGGCCAATTCTAGAGTGACAGGCTCTTCCACAGGTGCTGCAGAGAAATTTGTTTGTCGGGGCTGTTGCACAGTTGGCTCTCCCCTTGCGCCTCTGTCTTTTTTCCTGCCAACTACTAAGTGTCTTCGACTCGCCGCATTTTAGCCCCATCTTTATGGCTGCCCGCCAGCTCTGGCGAACGTTGGCAACTGACTCCCACGACTTGTGATCAATGTCACAGGATTTCATGTCGCGTTTGCAGACGTCTTTATAACGGAGACATGGACGGCCGGTGGGTCTGATACCAGTGGCGAGCTCGCTGTACAATGTGTCTTTGGGGATCCTGCCATCTTCCATGCGGCTCACATGGCCAAGCCATCTCAAGCGCCGCTGACTCAGTAGTGTGTACAAGCTGGGGATGTTGGCCGCCTCGAGGACTTCTGTGTTGGAGATACGGTCCTGCCACCTGATGCCAAGTATTCTCCGGAGGCAGCGAAGATGGAATGAATTGAGACGTCGCTCTTGGCTGAGATACGTTGTCCAGGCCTCGCTGCCATAGAGCAAGGTACTGAGGACACAGGCCTGATACACTCGGACTTTTGTGTTCCGTGTCAGTGCGCCATTTTCCCACACTCTCTTGGCCAGTCTGGACATAGCAGTGAAAGCCTTTCCCATGCGCTTGTTGATTTCTGCATCTAGAGACAGGTTACTGGTGATAGTTGAGCCTAGGTAGGTGAACTCTTGAACCACTTCCAGAGCGTGGTCGCCAATATTGATGGATGGAGCATTTCTGACATCCTGCCCCATGATGTTCGTTTTCTTGAGGCTGATGGTTAGGCCAAATTCATTACAGGCAGCCACAAACCTGTCGATGAGACTCTGCAGGCACTCTTCAGTGTGAGATGTTAAAGCAGCATCGTCAGCAAAGAGGAGTTCCCTGATGAGGACTTTCCGTACTTTGGACTTCGCTCTTTGACGGGCAAGGTTGAACAACCTGCCCCCTGATCTTGTGTGGAGGAAAATTCCTTCTTCAGAGGACTTGAACGCATGTGAAAGCAGCAGGGAGAAGAAAATCCCAAAAAGTGTGGGTGCGAGAACACAGCCCTGTTTCACGCCACTCAGGATAGGAATCCCACCATCAACATCCTGGAGGTTGCCATTGACCAGAAACTGAACTGGACCCGCCATATAAATACTGTGGCTACAAGAGCAGGTCAGAAGCTGGGAATTCTGCAGCGAGTAACTCACCTCCTGACTCCCCAAAGCCTGTCCATCAACTACAAGGCATAAGTCAGGAGTGTGATGGAATACTCTCCACTTGCCTGGATGGATGCAGCACCAACAACATTCAAGAATCTCGACACCATCCAGGACAAAGCGGCCTGCCTGATCGGCATCTCATCCACCACCCTCAACATTCACTCCCACCACCACTGGTGCACTGTGGCTGCAGTGTGTACCATCCACAAGATGCACCGCAGCAACTCACCAATGAATCCTTGACAGCACCTTCCAAACCCACGACCTTCTACCACCTAGAAGGCCAAGGACAGCAGATGCATGGGAACACCACCACCTGCAAGTTCCCCTCCACGTTACACAGTATCCTGACTTGGAAATCTACCACTGTTCCTCACTGTCGCTGGGGCAAAATCCTGGAACTCCCTCCCTAACAGCACTGTGGATGTACCTACCCCACTTCAACTTCAACGGTTCAAGAACGTGGCTCACCACCCCCTTCTCAAGGGCAGTTCGGGATGGGAAATAAATGTTGGTCTTGCCAGTGACACTTATTTCCCAAGAATTAATAAAAAAATTATCTGGTTTCTATTATCTTTTTGAGCAGTTTGAATCTTTCTTGTTAACATTTCCGTGCAGCATATAAAACTGATATTTTCCTTCTCTTAGTAAATTCAAACCTTGACAGCAGCTCAGTGCAAACAAAATGATACTTTTTACTGATGGCTAATTCACAGTAAAGCTACAAACACACTAATAGCAAGGGCAGCACTGTCCAGAGAAAGGTTCATGGCTGTTTGAATTTAACATACTGTTACTTTCTACTCGAGAAAACTGTCATCAAAGTCCCTCGGGGAAGGAAAAACAGGAAATAATAGGGCTTTTCTTTGCAGCATTTTCACACAATCTGTCCCTTATTAAATTGCCCCTCACAGCATTTTTGAACATTCAAACTGAGTTCTTTTAAAGGACAGGATGAAATACAGCAATTTTGATGAGCAAAGCATTCAAACTTGCTGCCTTTGTTTGGCTTGACTTTGCTGATTTCAGCATTTTTATCTGGATTTGAAATGATTATCACTTGACATAAGATTTTTCTTTATGTTTGAAGGAATTATTTCCTTTAAAAAGGTATTGTTTAACATTATTTACAATGTGTTTTATATCACTGGTCTTATTATATGGCTGAGTCAGAAAGTGTTAGCAGTGGTTAGTTTATTTAGATAACACCAGAAGGCAGTTTTGTGAGGCATTTCTTGCACTGTCTCTGGCTTAGTGTTATTGAACTTTACAAATTCTAAGTGTTACATGGGTTTCCATTTTTTGTTAAAACTTGAGAATCTATATTTTAAAAACTGAAAAGGATTTAATGGATGCTGGAATCTTGAAGACGCTAAACTTTGGGTGTTTTTTCTTAAAAGAAAGGTCAACAGAAGGTTGACCAGTAAACAAGTTTTTACTGGAAGGCACATGATTTCAAGTAAACACAGGAGGTGGTTGTGTTTTGACCTGAAGAGCTATTTGCTTATTGACAAGGCAGGATTTATGGTATCATAGCCCTTGCCTCTGGAAAGGTTTTTGTTTCATTTTGAACTGTTAAAAAAGTCAGTTGGTTTAGCTAAAAACAGGCAGTTGGAGTTTGATTATTGACCTGCCAGGAGAACAGAAGATCCAGCCCATCTTTCTCTTGAAAAGCAAATTCTGTATCAAGTTGTACTGTTGCCTCCTGTATTTGAAGAAATCTCACATGTTTGCAGAAAACCTTGCATCTTTGAAGGAACTTTGCATTGAATATGTGAGAATTGAAACCTTTGTTGCTGCACACCTGATGTAAGACTTATGTGAAGCCTTCTGTGCTGAATATCTTTGAAAGGCTACTCAGACTGTTCATCAACATTGCCTGGAAAGTACTGTTCTAGGAAGGTTCCTAATGGCAGCCACCTATTCGCCTTTGGGATACCTCGGCAAAACAAAGGACTTCCTTCCATACCTTCTTTTAGGCCTAAGTGTTTTGTTTTTTATTCCTTCAATTTCTTTGTAACAGCTGTAAACAAAATCCTTTTTTTCCCTCGGTTAACTGGTTGTGTATGTGCATATGTTTGTGAGGGCTAGTATAAAAATAAGGGGCTTTAATATTTCAATTCACATGTATGTTTACTTTATTGTTGATTAAGACTTGGGGTGTAATAAATGGATATTTTTGTTGTTTATTAAAGAAACCTGGTTGGTGTGATTTATTCTGGTATAAAAATAGAGGATCTGAGTGATGGTTTCACTAAGTGGGAAAATTTAAACATATGTTGTGACCTGTGGAGAAGTGGGACTGAATTAACAGTGCACGCCTCCCATCTTGGTTGTAACATGAGTAAGTGGTCCCCATATTAATGGGGAGTGGAAGGAGTGGGGACCATGGGGAGGGGGTGGGCAAGAAAGGGAGGAGGTAGGGGAGGGGGAGGGGAGGGGGTGAAGTGGATCCTAGCCTCTTTTTGGGACCATCTGGATCAGGTGTACTCCTCAGATGATCACTGTCACTTAAGGCTGAGAATGACAGATCTCACAGACTCTTGAATGGGTTTGAACAACTGATCTAACTCTCCCCAAGGGAAAGGTTACAGCTGAGAATATTACTGTCCTCCAGATAGCCTTTTTAACACATTTTAGCCAGCTTATAACAGCCCAGTTTTATAAAGGTCTCGACATCTCTCCTCAATAATGTACCTCCCCATTGAAGAGTGTACGGAGATGGGTTCTCGATTTTGTGATATGGAAGACTAGATGAGACAATATAATTTCTAAATCATGTAAAAGTTTATTAAAGAACTGAATATGCAATTCACACTTTGTGGGAAAGTCAGTTGCAATGTGAATAGTTCGAGGAAAACTAAGGAAGTATAATCTTATTTCTAGTAGAGAATCCAATTAAGTCTAAATATTGTTACAGTAAAATATTTAAGATATCCGTCAACATTTAAGGTAACATTTACCTTAAATCCCTGAGTAAAAAGCTACAGAGTTTATCAAGAAACCTCTATCCCAATAAAGGGAAGAATTATTGTTGCCGCACCCCAATAGCCCATACCTTTACCATGAGGAATGCCGGAGTCAATCGAACGATTCGAAAGATCAAATATCTGTGGTTCCAATATTTATACCGTTTCTAAGCTGCATAACTAGATTATTTACATATGGGGTGCTACCTCTTTGCAAGTAGGTTTGTCTCCCTCTGTTTCCCAAATAAGGCTGTCTAACTGAGTCAGCAGGAAGCTGTGAGCAGAAATGCTGCTCAACATTCTTTACAGCCAGCAGGATGTTGGAAGTTGCAAGACTGTGGGTTGAATTTTATCAGCCCACCGACGTCGGGGGTCATGGCGAGGGGGGCGGGGTGCGTGGAAAAGGGAAGGGGGGACCTGGAAAATCCTTCCGGGCTTCGACCCCATGAAGGCCCCGCCCCATTTTACCAGCAGAAGCGAGCCTCGGGACAGCCCCCTGCCACTCGGCAAAATAACTTAATTTACATATGTAAATACATGCTAATAAAGGAATAATTACTTATCTCATCATGACAGCCCTCCCCGCCGATATTCCAGCTTCCAGAGCTCCCGTGCCTTTGGATCTCCATTTAGAAATCCGAGGTGGAACACTGGTGGGGAGGGGGGAAGAGTGAGGTTTTGAGGGCGGCGGAGAGAATGGCAAAAATGAATGCGATAGGCTGACGGCATGGTGGGAAGAGGTTGAAGGTTAAAGAAAAGAAAGTTTTTGGGGGAAAGGTCATGATCAAAAATTTACTTTTTTGTGGGGGGAGAGGACCAACAATAAACTTATTATTCATTGGTGGGGGTGGGTGGGAGAGGGGATTGGAACTGTAAATAAAATTTTATTTTAATTTGCTGTACCTGTATCTTTAAACATTAAAATGAAGCAGAAGGGCCTGAAGTCCTTTAAAAATGGAGCCAGCATCTGCATGGTGGTGCTGGACACCATTGTCGGGGATGGAGCACCCGTCCCCTCTATGTCATCATGAGCGGGTGGTCCACCCCTCCATGTTAATGAGCTGCTGTGCCGTCTTGGAAGCTCGCTGCTGAGAACGGTGGCGAGTGATAAAAATTCAGCCCGATATGTCAGTTGCCAGGATTCAGTTGACAGGTAATTTAGGTCCATCCATAGAAAAACATGTTATCCATTGTTAAACTGTAGTAACTTGCAATGATTATTTGTGAAACCTGTATTATCAGTGCCTTACTGAGGTGATGATGCGAATAACTTTATGGTGCGAGGTCTTGTTTTTCAGAACCTGCCATTGTGTTCCAGGAAGAGACAATTGTGCTGCGTCCTGGACCACACGGACATGTTATGAAGCCCTTTTTTAAACTTCCAGGCAAATTAGCCCTACTTTTAATGTTTTAATCCCTAATTCATAGGGAAATAACTTTTTTAACCTTATAACCCCTTATTATAATTGGATTCCTTCACAGGGGAGCACAAAGAGGGGTCAGGGGATCACAGGGAGGGGTTGGAGGAGGGAGGGAAGAGTGGGGAAATTGCTGCAAGGCTGGGGATGTGGAGGCCTTGCTGACCACAGTGATAGGATCTCATTTAAATAAGTTGCTGCAGTCTCCTGCCTCACACCAGCCTGATTGACAGCCTAGTCAGCAGGTGAGGCTCGGACAAGCAACAGGAGTCGGCAGCTGAGGTCCCACAGAGACTTTTTTTTATTCATTCATGGGCTGTGGGTGTCGCTGGTAAGGCCAGCATTTATTGCCCATCCCTAATTGCCCTTGAGAAGGTGCTAGTGTGCTGCTTTCTTGAACCACTGCAGTCCTTGGGGTGTAGGTACAGCCACAGTGCTGTTAGGAAGGGAGTTCCAGGATTATGACCCAGCGACAGTGAAAGAACAGCGGTATAGTTCCAAGTCAGGATGGTGTGTGGCTTGGAGGGGAACTTTCAGGTGGTGGTGTTCCCATGCATCTGCGCCCTTGTCCTTCTAAGTGGTAGAGGTCGTTGGTTTGGAAGGTGTTGTCGAAAGAGCCTTGGTGCATCGCTGCAGTGCACCTTGTAGATGGTACACACTACTGCCACTGTGCGTCGGTGTTGGAGGGAGTGAATGTTGAACGTGGTGGATGGGTGTCAATAAAGTGGGCTGCTTTGCCCTGGATAGTGTTGAGCTTCTTGAGTGTTGTTGGAGCTGCACCCATCTAGGCCAGTGGAGAGTATTCCATCACACTCCTGACTTGTGCCTTGTAGGTGGACAGGCTTTGGGGAGTCAAGAGGTGAGTTACTCGCTGCAGGATTCCTAGCCTCTGACCTGCTCTTGTAGCCACAGTATTTATATGGTTACTCCAGTTCAGTTTCTAGTCAATGGTAGCCCCCAGGATGTTGATAGTGGGGAATTCAGCGATGGTAATACCATTGAATGTCAAGGGAAGATGATTAGATTCTCCCTTGTTTGAGATGGTCATTGCCTGGCACTTGTGTGGCGTGAACGTTACTTGCCACTTATCAGCCCTAGCCTGGATATTGTCCAGGTCTTGCTGCTTCAGTCTCTGAGGAGTCACGAATGGTGTTGAACATTGTGCAATCATCAGCAAACATCCCCACTTCTGCCCTTATGATTGAAGGAAGGTCATTGATGAAGCAGCTGAAGATGGTTGGGCCTACGATACTACCCTGAGGAACTCCTGCAGTGATGTCCTGGAGCTCAGGTGATTGACCTCCAACAACCACAACCACCTTTCTTTGCACTAGGTAGGACGCCAACCAGTGGAGAGTTTTTCCCCGATTCCCATTGACTCCAGTTTTGCTCGGGCTCCTTGATGCCATACTCGGTCAAATGCTGCCTTGATGTCAAGGGCAGTCACTCTCACCTCATCTCTTGAGTTCAGCTCTTTTGTCCATATTTGAACCAAGGCTGTAATTAGGTCAGGAGCTGAGTGTCCCTGGCGGAACCAAAACTGAGCATCACTGAGCAGGTTATTGCTAAGCAAGTGCCGCTTGATAGCACTGTCGATGACTCCTTGCATCACTTTACTGATGATTAAGAGTAGACTGATGGGGCAGTAATTGGCTGGGTTGGATTTGTCCTGCATTTTGTGTACAGGACATACCTGGTCAATTTTCCACATTAGCCGGGTAGTTGCCAGTGTTGTAGCTGTACTGGAACAGCTTGGCTAGGGGTGCAGAAAGTTCTGGAGCACAGGTCTTCAGTACTATTGCCGGAATGTTTTCAGGGCCCATAGCCTTTGCAGTATCCAGTGCCTTCAGTCGTTTCTTGATATCACGCGGAGTGAATTGAATTGGCTGAAGACTGGCATCTGTGATGCCTAGGAATTCAGGAGGAGGTGGAGTCGAATCATCAACTCGGCACTTCTGGCTGAAGATTGTTGCAAATGCTTCAGCCTTATCTTTTGCACTAATGTGCTGGACTCCCCCATCATTGGGGGATAATTTTGGAGCCACCTCCTCCAGTTAATTGTTTAATTGGTTAGTTGTTTAACTGCTGGTTCCTGACAGTTAGTGGGCTGGTGGCAGGATCTTGGGATGGTAATTGGGAGGAAGTGGGGAGGTTGTGAGGCTGTGATCGGTGGGGGAGGTGGAGCTGTGAACAGAGCCATAATTGAGACAATGTGAGAGGAGTTTGTCTGCAACCTCTTCGGGGGCAGTGGGGAAGGGGGAGGTGGGTGTGTCTTGCCATGACTGGAAGGGTGTGGGGGGCAAGGTAGCCTGATCAGAATGCCAAAACTGCTTCTACCACCCTCCTTCTCAGCCTTCTGGTTGATATTGCAGATCAGATCCTGACGATAATGGACCCAATCTGCATATTTAAAACAGGATTCCCCTTCCTTTTTTTATTCGTTCATGGGATGTGAGTGTCGTTCGCAAGGCCAGCATTTATTGCCCATCCCTTATTGCCCTTCCTTTCTGCAGGTATCCTGCTTTCCTCCTCAAAAAGAGCAGGTTAATATGGGGACTCGCCGAGAATAAAGTGGGAATGGTGGGATAACTGACACCCATTATTTTAACAGCTCCCTTGCCCAATTTCCGCTAGCCAGGGTTCAATTAAAAATCAAGGCCTATGCGTGTGTGTAATTTATGCTGATTGACATAATCAACCTTGAAACTGGGGAAAACAGGATTGGTTCTCCTGATGACAGTGTTTAATCCAAAAGGGATTTATCGACCTCAACAGTATGCAGTGTTTTACAATTGGAATTCACCAAATGCTTTTAGTATTGCCATATTTTCCACTTGTATTTAGAAAGTTGTGAAAAATCAGAAAAATCAGGATATTTTAATAAAGACTTGAACATGTGTAAAAGGGATAAAATGATGAATTAATGCAAAGTAAGGGATTTTCTTCACCCTCCCCCCCCCCCCACCCCCCTTCCCTTTTTCTGATTTCTTGCTGTGCATCATCATCCACCCAGTACTTCATCCAAGTGAAACATTCTTCATATACAGACTTGGGTTGTGATGACTGGTGAGTTGCCAACATTTGGAGTGTAATGGCTGACACAAATCCAGTCCTTAACTAACGTCCGCACAATGCAACTTTCCAGCAGAAATTACTGCATAATCTCTGGCTGATATTTTTTCCCCCCTTTCTCAGTGCAGGGATGATAGAGCTGATTGTAACACTGTAACAGACATATGGGAGATGATAGGGATGGTTTCCCCTTTCTTCACCTCTCAACTGACCGAATACGACGTGTTTTTAAAAAGTGTTTTCACCCCTGAGCGTTTTAATGGTCAACAAACAGACAAAAGATAAATGTTTATTATACAACACCTGAAAATATATGCTGCTTTACCCACTCTCACACGCAAATAGATACACACACGTAGGAAATGATAAGGATGAAAAGATAACATGCGTTTAGGACTCATGGCTTTAAAACGAGTTTGCAGTAAAACTTGCTTTTTTTCCCAGGGTGAAGACTTGAAATGGTGCAGGCCTGGTTTTCCTTTGTTTCTGCTTCACTGAAGAAAAGAAAACTCAGAAGGTTCAGGAGGACGGATGTGTTGTTGGAGACATCTCTTATATCTCTTATATCTCGGTCACAGTTCAAAGGCAAAAGCCTGGTTCGATTTCTAAGGTAGGGAGTTCAAGGCCAACTCCAGTCTCTGCCTACATGTAGTTTAAAGATGGTGATCTTAGGCAGGGTCCTTCCTCTTCGCTGGAATCGATGAAATTCTCACTTTTGAACTAATATCTGAATTAAAACCAACACTGATTCTACTCCGATTGTTCCAGAATGTGCTTCAAAACAGAACTGAATTAAATATTAAATATCTATGTGAAAGCCGCTGTTGCTGGTCTCAATCCTTTCTCCTGAATGGTCAGTTTGAATCCAGGCCACTTTGTCCTGCCACAAGTCTGTTTGGATTTGTTTCATAAGCTCATTATATCGTTCATAATTTCTCCTTGCATGAATGTGACCAACACCCCTGCTGTTTCCCCAGCTACAGATGGAATCAATTAAGTCAGGACAAACCTGGGACTTTGTTTGTAAGTTTGACTCTGATACCATATCAGGCGGTGCACAACAATTGACAAAATTTTGATATAAATCTTCAAATTGATTGGCTTTCATATAGATATTTAATGAAGTACAGAGAGCTTGATTGGTCAGTCTTTTTGTTATCTATTTAGAACCTTGTTCACATTCTTGTGACAAAAAAGTACATTAGAAAACCAATGCAGTCCTGAATTTCTCAAAGACCTTGTAACTTTGAAGACTGAGGGATCACAGCTCTGCACATTTTGTTCAGTTCTGTTGTGAAGCTGTTCTTTATTCATAGCTGTTTGTTGGTGGCAGCCAGTTCTTTGGAGTTCAAGTGTTTGTCTGTTTAGTCAGTGTGAACGCAGAGCTGTTAGATAATTTCTCTTCACCACTGCCAATTAAAGCTTTCTCTCGGTTTCAGCCTTACCCAATTGGTGTGACCCGAGTCACTCCCGCTTGTTAAAATAAAATGCAATTTACTTCTATGAAGTGTTTGGCGTGAATCGCTCATCACTTACCAGTAAGACTCACTCGATGAGAATTCAAATTAAATTAGCAAATGGCACAGATTTACATTAAGATTTCAAAACAATTTTAAAATGCAGTATGAATTTACACATTTTGGAATGTAAAACTATTATATATAACAGGCTCTCTGCAATAAGAGTACTGCTGTGAACAGTAACCACTTAATAGGACCTCAAGGCTACTAACTGAGCAGCTTTATGCTTTGTAGCCCTATAAACTATACCTTATGGCTCGGCATAGTGTCAATTTTATTCATCATATAATGTTTGATAATTATAAATAAATGTATTTGTAAAATATCTTTTGAGCTGAAATGCATTAGGTTTGAAGGTTTTGTGATCATGGGGAGGATTTTTATTCGTTTGTGAAGGTGGGGGCAAAGAGTGGGCGGTTGCTTAAACCTGCCGCTCAGATTCGTGTACCGGTTTCCTGATGCAAAACCAGCAACCTCCCAGTTTAAAAGTTGGCGGAGAGAGCCGGAAGAGGCAACCTGTCCGCTCTGTGCAAATGGCCACTTCACCCTAGTAACAAGCTTGTTGTCAGATCAATGAAAGGCCAGTTGAGGATTTCTTTTCGAAGGTGTGGGTTTGGCACGACAGGGAGGAGGAGGCGGTGACACAGCAGAGACTGAACTGGAAAGACGGGACAGAAGCAAGGAGCAGCCTAGAATCATAGAAGGTTTAAGGCACAGAAAGAGGCCACTTGGCCCATCGTGTGTGTGCCGGCCGAAAAACAATCCACTTATTCTAATCCCACCTTCCAGCATTTGGTCAGTAGCCCTGCAGATTACGGCACTTGAGGTGCATATCCAGACTCCTTTTGAATGAATTGAGGGTTTCTGCCTCAACTACCCTCTCAGGCAGTGAGTTCCAGACCCCCACCACCTTCTGGGTGAAAAATTCTCCTCAACTGCCCTCTAATTTTTCGACCAATCACTTTAAATCTATGCCCCCTCATCACTGACCCCTCTGCTAAGGTGAATAGACCCATCACCTCCAGTCCTCTCAAGATTTTGTACATTTCAATCAGATCTCCCCTCAGCCTTCTCTGTTCCAAGCAGAACAACCCCAGCCTATCCAATCTTTCCTTATAGCTGCATTTTTCCAGTCCTGGCAACATCCTCGTAAATCTCCTCTGTACCCTTTCTAGTGCAATTACATCCTTTCTGTAATGAGGTGACCAGAACTGCACACAGTACTCAAGTTGTGGCCTAACCAATGAGTTATACAGTTCCAGTAATAACCTCCCTGCTTTTATATTGTATACCTCGGCCAATAATGGAAAGGTTTCCGTATGAGGGGACCACCAGCTAGGGTGCAACTGCCATCCACTCCATGTCTCTTTGTGCCATTTGCACCACTGACTGGTCAATGCTGATGACTGCAGTATGCATCCTATGCATGTCAGTGCGCTGTTCCTGCATCCACTCTGAGTGATGTCATGTATGATTCTCCATGAGGTTAGCCACTCTCACAATGGAGGGGCTCATGTACTCAAAGCACAGAGATATTGTGGAGCACATGAGATGAATGGACTCCTCCATTCTCATCCCATGACTCCACAGTACCTCAGGTAACACCGCCATGTCGGCACATATCTCACGCTGGTTCTCCAGGTAGAGTCTATTTCATGACTCACAAGGCACTGCAACTCCATCCTGCTGAGCAGGGCTGCATCTGTCCTCCATCCTCTAAGGGGGTCTGGCCACAACCCACTCTGTCTCCCCCGAATCCTCCAGCACTGAAGTGACGTGTGCTTCACCCTGTGCTAACCTCTGTAATAATGTACAAGGACACACCGAGGTGCGAGTATCTGTGCTGGTGGAGAGTACACTAGTAAGATGTGATGGTGCATGTTCCATGTGTCTTCCTTCTCTGACTCCTTGGGAACTTGTTGTCATAGCATGGACTCCTGGTCCTCTGCAGCTAGCCCTGTGGGAGACAAAGGAGAAGATGGTGAAGACAGATCGGGACGGGTCAACAGATGCTCTGCTGCTTAAAATAATGAGATGACCGCTTTTTCATTGATAGCTCATTGCACAGGGACCATTGCCATGCATCCCTTGAACCTGCAAATGTTGATATGTTTTCACCCTGTCTGTGGCGGACTCACGTTTCTCCATCCCCAGTTTCTCTGTGGCTTGACACCCAGGCCACATCAAGGGTCAGCTCCTCAAAGTGCTTCAGCACTGCGAGCTGGGGCACCTCACTGTCCAGGCATGCCCTCTCACTCTCCTTGGTGTACAATTCCTGTTTGGCTTGCAAGGTGAAGAAAAGTACTGTTCGTACAATGCCTCTCTCCTCACACTCACAGCTTTCCATTCGTATAAGATGTTGCAGTCTGCACTCCAGCCTCCTGTCCAATACCACTAGCGTTCTGACCTATGAACATGGGTCATCATGGTTGCTGAGCACACTCCTCTCCCATGGTCAGAAGAACTCTATGCATCCTCATGATTTCCCCTCTCTTTTGCAGGCTCATGACTGCTGACCAGGAGGCATGCCATCTGGGTCTTCTTTTAGACTCACCTTTTCAGACCTGAGAAGGTCATTGAAACATTTTCTGCACTGCACCCAATTGTTCTTCACCACTCCTCTGCTGCTGACCTCGTGTTCCACTTCCAGCCATGTCCTCTTGGTGAGTCTTGCAGGCTTTCTGGCAGGGAGCAGGATGTTTTGGCGCTCAGTCACCACCTCCAGGAGCACCTCAAGTGAGGCATGAGAAAAAGGGCTGCTATCCTGGCATGGGGGCCCTTCCTACCTGCTGCCCTCTGTTCAGATCCTTTTTCCATTTACTGGATGAATGACAACCTCAGTAATGGCTGCCGTCCAACCTTTAAATCAGGTCTGTTGTTACTTGAGTCCTGCCTCCTTCCTGCATCCGCTGCTGCTAATTAGATGGCAAATGTGACTCTGGGACAACTAAGTAGATTGCAAATTAAATTTGCAACGCATGCACATTGCCACAGTGGCGTGGGTTTGGGACCCAGAAGTCATTGCAACGTCAGGGTTCCAACCGTGGTAATGTGTGTAACATTCATCATTTGTTTTTCAGTAAAGCTGAAGCCCTTCATTCTTTGCTGGATCCAATTTACATATGAATATGAGGATATATCATCCTTTGGATCTGCTTAATATGGTTATATTCTCTGACCAACGCTGTTCCTGTACAAAGGCAATCGTCTGCACAATGGAACTTTCCAGCAGAAATGACTGTATAATCTCTGGCTGATTTCTTTTCCCCTTTCTATGTGCAATACTTCACACTTGACTACATTAAATTTCTTCAGGCATTTTTAACCAACTCATTCTCTAATTTCTAGGCTGCCTCCCCCAGTTCCACAGTCTCTCGCACTTTGGTATCATCTGCAAATTTGACCACTTTGCATTGTGATCCTGAATTTAGCTGAGTTATGTAAATTGGAAGAGTAATAGTTCCTAAATGAGCCCTGAGTCACTGCTGTCAGTATTCTTTCCCCAGCCCCCAATGCAACATAACTCATCTAATGAATACTGGTTGCTTTCTGCCATTCAG
The DNA here is from genome assembly GCF_036365525.1 of Heterodontus francisci. Classification (NCBI taxonomy): domain Eukaryota; kingdom Metazoa; phylum Chordata; class Chondrichthyes; order Heterodontiformes; family Heterodontidae; genus Heterodontus; species Heterodontus francisci. The sequence continues at coordinate 71,713,466 of NC_090397.1, forward strand.
CCTCTATCTCATCCATTCCCAAGGTTTACCCTCGATCTTCACAGCTTTGAGTTTAACTATATCCTTTCATGTGGAATTTTGTCAAATGCCTTCCAGACATACTTACTCCATCTCAGCTACATCTTTGCATGTGCATGAGTGTATAGAGAGACACACAGTGGGAAGAAAGGACCAAGGCCCAGAATCAAAATACAGAACAGAATAACATTAGGGAATACATTGTAACACTCTCTTTAACCAAACAGACTGCACAGTGGACACCATGGGCTGTGCTGCTGACACGGGAAAAAAAAGTAGTTCAGCTACTTCATGAATGTTTTTGAAATAGCTGAGGATGAAACTGAAAGAGACTTCCCAGTCTGAATAGCCTTGATTTGATAAATGTCCAACAAACGTACAGCAGCAATCAACCAATCTAATTGAATATTGAATTATATAGACAAAGCAATCGAATGCATGTCAAAGGAAGCCGTGATCAAACTGTACAGTGTTTCATTTAGACTGTACCTTGATTACAGTGTCCAGTTTTGGTTGCTGAGAAATAATGGGGACATTCAAGTGCTAGAACCAGCGAGGAGACATGAGGATGATTCGTGGCATCAAGTGAGTCCAGCTTACTGGAAATAACTGTGAGGTGATCCTTATAGAGGTATATATAATAGTCAAAGGAATGCAAAAGTTAGATCTGGCATATCAACTTGAAGTGTGACAGTAGGATACAGGGATATAGCTTCAAACAGTAAAAGATAAAGTTTATGCCGATATCAGGAAATTTGTTTTCATGCAAAGAGTGATGAATATAGGGAACAGACAAAATGTCCTGAAAGAATTTAAGAAATAATTGGTGCCGTAATGGCTGGACTTTAGAATCTTTTTGGATGGATGAACCTAGATGGGTCAAATGGCCTTCTTATCCATAACTATCTTGTCTTGTGAAAAATACTTACAGAGCTCCAAGGCAGAAAGGCAAGAGAACACAGGTTCAGTGTTGTGCATGTTGAGTTTAGTTGTATTTGTATTAGTAGCATTGCAGGGCATTCTAGGGAAAGTCTTAGACTCCGGTAAAGGTTAACTAACAACTCTATTATTTACAGTTACTATATACACTCTCCACAAGCCACCTAAGCTTGCATCCTTCGTGCTGCTATACCTTCTTCTTCTCAAGTTTATCTCATGTGACTGTTACATCATTGCTCTCTCTCACTGACTTCGGTATTGACCCTTTACATCCTTATCCTACAGTGAAGGGTATACAGTGTAGATTTTGGAAGTATTTCTTCACATATTAGATGAGCAACAGTTAGATGTTGTAGTGAGAGGACAGTAGGGTTAACATTCTGAAAAAAATAAAATTCAATGAGCCAAAGGACTTGAACATCCACACCTACCTGTAGCAAGGAAAATGCAGGAACAGTGAAATTGCCCTGCCATTTTGCTATATTCCAGAGATGAGTAGGCAGTTGACTATGTCCCTATCAACCCAAAATGCAATTTTAGTGACATACAAGTTCTGCTGATCCTTATATTCTAATAACAAATGGTAACTTCATTTAAATAGGGCAAAGGAAACAGCAAGAAATCATCGTTACCAAAGTTTATAGACATAAAGAAACAGACAAAGTTATGTTTTACAGCTGGTGTTGTTCGAGGGATGTTGGTTAACACACAGAGAGAGATCAACCTGCTCTTCTTCAATACAATTCTACTTGAACAGACATATGCTAAGTATCATCTGAAAGCACCTCCGATAATCCAGCACTCCCTCACTACTGCACAGGAGTGTCAGCCCAGATTCACAGAATCGCAGAGTTGTTACAACACAGGAGAGCATTCAGCCCATCATGTCCGCACTGGCTCTCCGAATGAGCAATTCATCTAGTGCCATTCCCCCGCCTTCTCCCCATAACCCTGCAGATTCTTCTTTTCCAGAGAACAGTTTAATTCCTTTTTGAATACCTTGATTGAACCTGCCTCCACCAAAGTCTCAGGCAGTGCATTCCAGACCTTAACCACTCACTGTGTGAAAAAGTTTTTCCTCATGTCACTCTTGCTTCTTTTGCCAATTACTTTAAATCAGTGCCCTCTCGTTCACAATCCTTTACAGGTGCTCAAGCTATGAAATAACGATTGAATGAAGTAAATGACGTGTGTGCGCCTGTCTGACTGCGTTTTGGGACGGGGTGGGTTTTTAAAATTCGTTCATGGGATGTGGGCGTCGCTGGCCAGGCCAGAATTTATTACCCATCCCTAATTGCCCTTGAGAAGGTGGTGGTGAGCTGCCTTCTTGACCCACTGCAGTCCTTGGGGTGTAGGTACACCCACAGTGCTGTTAGGAAAGGAGTTCCAGGGTTTTGACCCAGCGACAGTGAAGGAACAGTGATATAGTTGCAAGTCAGGATGGTGTTTGACTTGGAGGGGTACTTGCAGGTGGTGGTGTTCCCATGCAACTGCTGCCCGAGTCTTTCTAGTTGGTAGAGGTCGCGGGTTTGGAAGGTGCTGTTAAAGGAGCCTTGGTGCGTAGCTGCAGTGTATCTTGTGTCAGTGGTGGAGGGTTTGAATGTTGAAGGTGATGGATGGGATGCAAATCAAGCAGGTTGCTTTGTCCTGGATGGTGTTGAGCTTCTTGAGTGTTGTTGGAGTTTCACTCATCCAGGCCAGTGGAGCGCATTCCATCACACACCTGACTTATGCCTTGTAGATGGTGGACAGGCTTTGGGGAGTCAGGAGGTGAGTTACTCGCCACAGAATTCCCAGCCTCTGACCTGCTCTTGTAGCCACAGTATTTATATGGCTACTCCAGTTCAGTTTCTGGTCAATGGTAACCCCCAAAATGTTGATAGTGGGGGATTCAGCGATGGTAATGCCATTGAATGTCAAGGGGAGATGGTTAGATTCTCTTTTGTTTGAGGTGGTCTTTGCCTGGCACTAGTGTGGCGTGAATATTACTTGCCACCTATCAGCCCAAGCCTGAATACTGTCCAGGTCTTGGTGTATATGGATACGGGCTGCTTCAGTATCTGAGGAGTCACGAATGGTGCTGAACATTGTGCAATCATCAGCGAACATCCCCACTTCTGACCTTATGATGGAGGGAAGGTCATTGGTGAAGCAGCTGAAGGTGGTTGGGCCTAGGACACTACCCTGAGGAACTCCTGCAGTGATGTCCCAGGACCGAGGTGATTGACCTCCAACAACCACATCCATCCTCCTTTGTGCTAGGTATGACTCCAAACAGCAGAGAGTTTTCCCCCGATTCCCATTGACTCCAGTTTTGCTAGGGCTCCTTGATGTCATACTTGGTCAAATGTTGCCTTGATGTCAAAGGCAGTCACTCCTACCTCACTTCTGGAGTTAAGCTCTTTAGCCCTTGTTTGGAGCTAAGTTGTGATGAGGTCAGGAGCTGAGTGGCCCTGGTGGAACCCAAACTGAGCGTCAGTGAGCAGGTTATTGCTGAGCAAGTGGCGCTAGATAGCACGGTCGATAACCCCTTCCATCATTTTGCTGATGTTCGAGAGTGACTAATAGAGTGGTAATTGGCCAGGTTGGATTTGTCCTGCTTTTTGTGTACAGGACATACCTGGGCAATTTTCCACATTACCGGGTAGATACCAGTGTTGTAGTTGTACTGGAACAGCTTGGCTAGGGGCGCGGCAAGTTCTGGAACACAGGTCTTCAGTATTATTGCCGGAATGTTGTCAGGGTCAATAGTCTTTGCAGTATCCAGTATCTTCAGCCATTTCTTGATATCCCGTGCAGTGAATTGGATTGGCTGAAGTCTGGCATCTGGGATGCTGGGGACCTCAGGAGGAAGCTGAGATGGATCATCCACTTGGCACTTCTGGCTGAAGATGGATGCAAATGCTTCAGCCTTGTCTTTTGCACTGATGTGCTGGGCTCCCCCATCGTTGAGGATGGGGATATTTGTGGAGACTCCTCCTTCTGTCAGTTGTTTAATTCATTCATGTGGTAGGACTGCAGAGCTTAGGTCTGATCGTTTGGTTGTGGGATCTCTTAGCCCTATCTATTGCATGCTGCTTCCGCTGTTTGGCATGCACGTAGTCCTGAATTGTAGGTTCACTAGGCTGACACCTGATTTTTAGGAATGCCTGGTGCCTGTATTGAGTGGACTGTCCCAGAGATCAGTATTGGGACCCTTTCTGTTTGAAATTCATGTTAAGGACTTGGATTTGGAACCTGGTTACATTCATAGATGATACATATCTGGTGGAGGTTGGGAGGTTGCGCAGGTGGTACGAGAAGTGCAGTCAAGTTTTAAGAGGCAACAAACAACCTCCTCAATGAACACGATAAATCTGTGGACAAGTAGTAAATTAAATTCTGTTAAAGTTTTGTCTATTGGTAGCAATATGGGCAACACACAAATAGCATAAAAGGTGGTCAAGTAGGTCTAGGTGATGTGGAGAAAGAACTACAATGTTTGTAGACATGCCCAGTCACTGTGAAGAAGCAACCAACAAAGCAAAGAGAATGCTGAACTGCATTGCCAAATCTGTAGAGTACAAGTTAAGGATTCCATGCTGAAACTATACAGTGCTCTAGTCAACCAAATGTGCTGCATCTTGGAGTAAGATACCTCATGTCATGCATCATTAGTTATGTTTATGCTGTAAATTGCTGGAAGTGTGAGCTGATAACAGCATGGCAAGGGCATCAGGGACTTTACTGAATGATGGGCACAATAGTCTATCTCACTAACAAAATGAGATTAAGGGATTGAGAAAGGAACAGGAACAACTGAGAAGAAAGGTGAATCAGAATTAAATCAGATACAGAAGAGAAATAGAGAGAGAAAAAGAGATGGAATTAAGAAATACAAAAAAGAGACATCTTTTAAAACCTCCAAGAACAATTTACTACCTGAAGGAATGAGACACCACAGGTTAAAAATTGTTCAATTTCTGGGCCAGAGTGGTTAATTAATTTTGGATTCAGAAATAACACACATTGATTTTCTAGCAAGATACAGCCCAACATTATATTTCGGTTTGGCCACTGAGAGTGGCCAAGGGAGATATTCAAGTTCCAGAGGCAGTGCAGTGAAGAACCAGGAGGACTGAATTATGCAGAACGACGCAAGATACTTGGGAAATACATCCTTGAAATGAAACAACTAAGAGAGGACCTTAACATATATCCAAATTGTTCATAAACAGCATAGAAAAAGGTAAAATTTGAGCATTACTTCAGTCTGACCATGAAAATGGGATAAGGGGGAATAGGCTGAACCTGGTGAAAGGCAAATTTAGGAGTGAGGTCAGAAAATTCTTCAATATTTTATTGAGAGGGGGGTCAGACTTTACCCTGTATCTTCTTTTAACTAACTTTGATTTTGACTTCCCATTTCGGATTACTGAAATTTTTGTGTGCTTTTCTGTATCCTTTGTTGCATGTGACACCTCATCAACTTTCTGAGCTACATCAGACCAAATATGGTTTGCGAATTTTCCCTGACTTCCTGCCAGCAACTGTAAACCACACTCATGAGGAGAGACAGCTGGTTCAGTTACGGTTATTAAACAGTTATATTAGACAAAATCGTACTAATACATCAGTAGATGGCTTTGTTTATTGCCAGCAGAAAACTACAAGGCAGAAATGTTGAAAGTACCATTTGTGTGGTCAGGGTAAATCTCCTTTGTGTTCATTTAAACTGTAGAGCTCAAACATGTGCACATTTATATATCCTTCTGTTTCTTTTTATAAAATAGTCTTCACCCGCCTGTATTATTTTTGATTCAACCACAATCTTTTTAATATGTAATTAGTTTAAATATACTTATATAATTTTTTTCCACTTTGGCGGGATTTAATGGGCCCAGCCCGAGATGGGCTAAGAGTCAATGGGGGACGGGGGTGGGGTTTGGGTGTGGGGATGCCCATAGAATTGCAACAGGAGGCAGGAGGGGCGGGTACGGAGGGCCCGCCACCTTCCCAACGCAACGCGATTGAGTCGGGGCTGGAAAGGTTGAAGACGGGCTTCCTGCCCAGAGGCTAATTGAGGCCCTTGAGTGGCCTATTATTAGCCAGTTAAGGCCCTCTTCCTCCCATTGCTGGAATTAAGCCAGCCGTGGAGGAGCCTCCCCCACATGAAGAGGTTGCCCAGAGAAATGAGGTGAACTCCTTATGGGTTTGGGGTATGTGCCCTCCTTCATGTGCAATCTGTGGCCCACAGAGAGCTCCTGCTGACAAACAACCAACTCCTGTGACACTGCACTCATCTCCCACCCTCCTGGACTGACCCCAACGACCCCGCCTCATTTATCTCATCCAGGTCTCCAGTGCTGGGCCTGGTCCTAGATCTGGTGCAGTACTAGCAGTGGCCCTCTGATTGGCCGGCTGCTCTTGGAGGGGTGATCCCTGTCTCCCCCAGCACTGGGCTGTTAATTATCCGAGCACCATAGCATCATGCTGGGGGGGGGGGTCTCTGAAACGCCGAGGTGGGGTTCCCACTGCCTTTTTGGCCCGGCACCAGGGGCTCTGCTGGTGTGGCTAAATTCAGCCCATGTGTGTGCACTTCTCTTCAGCTCCTGCATCACAAAATTTAAGTCTTGGCATATAGTTGCAATGGAAATAAAGCTAACAGGAGGGGACACAATTTACAACTGTGAAATGAGGTGGCAGGAAACTGGGCTTATCAGATTATCCGTCCGTTATACACTCCACCTGATTTTCCTCTTCATGAAATCAATGCAAAGAGTGAATGGCAGTTGAGCAATCCTGCCAGGACCAAAGTTGGAAGTTACTCCCTTGGTGTCAGGGTGTGAAAGTTAACCAATATGTCAACACAGTTATTCTTTTCTATAATATAAAACCTTCCAGACTGCCCACCACTGTTGCACCTCCAGCCATGAAGCACATACCTTCCTGCCATTTTGTTTAATCTACTCTTTCACCCCCTCCCCCTTACCTCCCCTCCTCATTCATAGCTGCCCAATTCCAACCTTAGGCCTTGGCTCATGGCCTACTTCCAATCCACTGCCTACCCACCATCTGTTTCCCAGTCCTTGGCATTATAGTGCTCAGCTATATTGGGCTTGGCCCCGCTGATATCATGACCCCACCCACCAACCAATCTTTGGGACAGTCAGGTCCTCCCGCTATCTGAATTTTGCCCACAGACTACTTCATCTCTCTCCCACTTCACCTGCCAGCAAAACTGTCAGACCCTGGCAAGCTCCAGTTCTGATAAACCCTGACAACCACTCAATAACCCTTTCCCCCTAATGCTTGTAGACCCTACAAGGTCCTCTTGAACCCCAGTAACATCTTCCTGCAGATTCCCCTCCTTTGTTCCCCGGCCCCAATACTCCACTCCTAGCACTCCCTGATACCAGAACCACCCCCAATACTCCCAGAACTTCTCCACCTCTTTTTAGTCCTTTGACCCTTCTCAAAACCTATTCCTTTTACCACATCCCATAAATGACTCAAAGGGCTCAAGCCAGCAGTGTGATAGAATATTCAACATTTGCCTGGACAGATGCAGCTGAAACTGCTCTCTGCAGTCACTCAGTTGTATCAAACAACTGCTGACTAGTGGTTCAAGGAGATGACTCACCACCACCTTAGAGCAACTAAGAATGGGCAACAAATTCCAGACTTGCCAGCAATGGCCAAATCCAGAGAATGAATTTAATATAATAGAAGACTGAAGTTGAGACAATGGAATGACAATAGACAGCCAACTGCAACATATAACAGAAAGGAGTAAATGATAAAATATCATAGAATCATTGGGCAACCTGGTGCATACTGACCCCTACTTGTGGACTGACTGCATGGGCCTGATAAAAACACACACTGGAAGAGACTGGAGGTAGGGGTCAGAACTTGGACTATATGCAGACAGTGAAGGGATGTTACTTATCCGTGGAATGCTGAGCATTTTTCTGCTGGGGAGGGGAAAGTGGAAATGGAGAGAGAATGGGGAATTGGTGAGTGTGAAAGGGGGAAATAGAGGGAAAGAGCCAGCTTACTGGTTGATTACACCCTCCCTTTTCCAAGTGGAATATATATGTCTGATGTACTGTTTGTGTGTTCCATTCGTGTTATGAGGGGTCATCTAATTGAAATGTTTTGAGGCTTTAATGAGCTCACACAGAGTTTGTATATAGGCTGCTAGAATCTTAAGACTACTGAAATTGATTGAAAATGGTGACAGTAAAATAAAAGGTGAACTGAGTTTTAGTTAGCAGAATTAACAAAATTAACATAAAAAACTTATGCTTTCAAATGGTGCTTATAGTTTGCTTCTATTGTGTGTATATCCAAAGTTTAAATTTGCACAAGGACTTTCGAAACACCAAGCATTGTATTTCAGTTCAGTGGGAGCCCAGGAATTAGGTTTATATTTACTGAGTGACTACCTCAAATGATGCAACTGTTAAAATGTTACAGAGAGGTTTAGTTAAATGAGGTTCAGCTGGGATTGTTTTACTAATGATAGAGGAGGAGTCTATAACAGTAATTAGGACCATATGGATGCACTGCTTGAAAATCCCTATGGTTGAGAGAGGAAGCAGTGCCTGGCATTTAGAGCCTACGAGGGAGATATGAACAGAACTGAACACATTGAAATGAAGATGTGCATAATGTTAAACCTCATTAAGCTTTGGATAGGTTTCTTCTGTTCAGTAAACATGACAGCATTGTACCAAGAACAGATAAAAAAAACCCTTACGTTAGATGTATTAACACAAAGTGTGTTCAGATACTTCCTTTGTGAAAATTTACCAGGCTTTGTTACATTGCAACTCTTCCTCCCCTAGTGGCCCAACCATTTCCTACACAGATTAGTCGAAAGGCAGTTTTACATATTAATCTCAAATCATTTCACTATTCTACCACAGACCTAAGTTACAAATTTTTATTTCCTGGCAAGATGTGAATAAAAAATTACATTTTCATATTTTATCATCACCATAGTGTCATGCTAGGCCCCCACCTGCCAAGAATGAGGCACATTAATTTTGTCATGAACATTGATTTTAAACTGTTACTGAAGTGAAGAAAAGACTTGTTAAGGAGATCAGCTGTGGCTAGAAAATATATTTGCATATTAACAGACGGTGATTGGAAGGACAAAGGACCATTCCCTGACCCATTCAACCCCCAATGGACCTTGATCACCAGGTATTGTGTGTAAGAAGAGCATTCCAGAGACTGCTAAAGTGATACAATCTAAAATGTGGTCAGTCCAGTTTGTCACATGACTAACCTGCTTGGCAACCTGGGTTTTTTTCTGAATTGTACCAACAGTTTGAACTGAGAAAGTCTGTTTGCTCCTGAACTGAGAAGATCTCTCCTGTCTGCTCACATCTCTTTCTCACAAGCCTCTGAATCCACTGAAGACACATGAACTCCAAGAGAGAAAAGTCTCCTACAGCGAACAAGGTTTAAAAAGAATACTGGGCCCCAACAAAAAGCAAAATCTACCTACCATCGAGGAGTCTACAGTAAGTTCCAAGAACCATAATAAAACCTCTTCAGATATTGCCTCAAGCTTTTCCACTTTATCTTTCTTGTGCTCTTTTCTGTCTCTATTTGCATGTGCATATCAAGTATGCATGGTAGCGCAGCATGTATCAGTAGGCATTAACCGAATTAGAGTTTTAAGTTTAAGTTTAATAAATTTCAACTTTTCTTCTTTAAACCTAAGAAAGCCTGTTTGTGCTGGTTTCTTTGCCTTATAATCGGAAAGCGGTGAACAAGGATTCACCAAGGGGGAGCTAAAAACACGGTGTGTTTAAAATTAAACCCTGTTACAGTAAGACCAGGTGAGGGAACCCCAGACCCCTTTCTCACCTGGTCGTAACAATAATTTGAATGAGAAGCTGCAATCATTTCAGCATATCACCAGACTATAATTGTGCCATGATTACTTTGAATCTGGCTTTCCAGATCAAACTGCTCTCAATCTTCTGTATTCAAGTGATTTGTGATAGGCATGCCCACAAAGGACCTGATGCCTGACACTGAATCAGTTAGTCTGACCTTTCTTCAATGCAGAGATGAACTATGAATCTGAAAACATGTTTTTTTTTGCTTTCAAACTTAGAAAGGCAAGTTCAAAAGGTTGACATCACTTGTTACATTCTAAAAGTGAGCCAGCTCATGAATTAAATATTACAACATGCATTAAATATATTTTAATTATTTGACCTTTATTAAATATTAGGTTTTTACGACCTGTAAATAATCACATGGCTCCTTAATCACAAAACAAATAAAGTGAATTTTTTTTATTCATTCATGGGATGTGGGCATCTCTGGCAAGGCTGGCATTTATTGCCCATCACTAATTTCCCTTGAGAAGGTGCCTTCTTAAATACAACTGAGTGGCTGCAAGTGCATTTTGGAGCGCAGTTAAGAATCAATCACATTGATGGGGGTCTGGAGTCACATATAAGTGAGACCGGGTAAGGGCAGCGGAACTTTCCGGTCTCACTTACATGCTAAAGGATATTATTGAATCAGAAATAAAAAGAGAAAATGCTGGAAATACTAAATCTGTGGGGAGACACAATGGGCTTGGTTCTATAGAGCCCTTGATGTCGGGATTTGTGGCGGCAGGGGGGAGGGCCTGAAGGTGGCCCCAGATGAGGCTCACTACCGACCCCGACGGCAGCAGGGCCCGGCCCGATCCTTCCGGTGGTGGCGAGTCCTTGTGCTGCCCCCCACCACTTGGCAATGGGACCGCAATTTAAATATTTAAATAAATTAAAATACCTGCATTAATTACTCTCCTGTCGCCTCCTGATGTGCTGCTGCGATCTTTACCCTGGCGGCCGGTACTGCCAGGCCTTTGGATCCCTGTCTGGGGAAACAAGGTGCAGCACTGGTGGGGAGGGGGACAGGGTCAAATAAACATCATAGGTGTAGAGGATGGTGGTAAGGGTTATAGTTTAAAGTTTGTGTAGTTGTGGGGGTGGGGGGGGGGGGGGGTGTTGAAGGTCAGATGGCAAAGGCAAGTGTTTTTTAGAGGGGAAGGGCAAATAATGAATTTAATTGTTATTACGGGGTGGGAGAGGGGCAAAAGAGATGTATTTATTTAATTTCAATTACTCTTTCTTTAAATATTTAAATGTCACTACTTTTGGTATTCAATTTTCCTCACAATAAACAATAACATTCTATTAGCTTTCCTATTTACATGCTGTACCTGCATATTAACCTTTTATGATTCATGCACTAGGACACCCAGATTCCTCTGTATCTCAGAGCTCTGCAATCTCTCACCATTTAGATAATATGCTTCTCTTTTATTCTTCCTGCCAAAGTGGACAATTTCACATATTCCCACATTATACTCCATTTGCCAGCTCTTTGCCCACTCACTTAACCTATCTATATCCCTTTGTAGCCTCTTTATCTTGTCATGAATACCCCACCTGCCAAGGATGAGGCATATTAATTTCATCATATGAACATTAATTTTTAATTGTTGCCAGACTGAAAAGATGACTTGTTTACAGAGATAACAGTAGTGGCTGGGAACATTTGCACACTAAGAGACAGTTGCCTGGAGAGACAATGGAACTGCTCCCTGATCCAATTAACCCAAATGGATTTTAATCACCAGACACTGAATGTGTAACAAGCCAGCATTCAATCCACCCCACTCCCACCCGACTGAGGGTGTCTGCTAAGATGGAGAATCCACAAAAAACGCAGGAGAGTTTGTTGAAAAAACCTAGTCACATGATTAACCTGCTGGACCAGGGTTTTTGAATTGTGTTCACAGAGCAGTTTGAAGACAGAGACTGCAATTTGAAGACAACAGAGAAGGAAGGTCTCTCCCTGGCCCTTTCTCTCTCTGTCACGAATTTCCAGATCCACTGAAGCCATTTAAACCTCAAGAGAGAAGACTCCTACATCGAAACAAGTTTGAAAGAGTGCACTGGGCCCCAACAAAATGGCAAGATTTAACTGCAATCAAAGATTTTACATTGAACTCAAAGGACAGTTGGATGAATTTTATGCCATTCCAGCGGGTCAGATGGTGGCGTGGGGGCGGTGTAAAATTGAGCGGGCGGCTCCAGGAGGCCTACCCGCCCTGCCCCCACCTCTGATTGACTTTACGGCAGTCGGGCAGGGTTGGGGGGACAAACAGCCCGCCTACCCAAGGCCAATCAAGGCCCTTAAGTGGCCACTTAACAGCCATGTAAGGGCCCGCGCCCGCCTCCGCGGGCATTTTACCCATGGCAGTCGGGCAGAGGGTGCCCATTTGAGGGCCACCCCCACCTCCCAACCCACCCCCGGGACCCAAGACGCCCCCCTCCCCCCAAATGATCACTCCAGCCTCACCAGGGAAGGACCGATCCCCCTGGTGAGGCATGCCCAACTTACCTGGACTCCTGGCTCGATCAGGTTGGCTGGGCTGCAGTCCCAGCAGTGGCCATCGCTCCCTGTGAGACTGCTGGGATTAAGAGCTGCCGGTCCGCTGATTGACCAGCAGCGCACCGAGGCGGGCCTTCCTCCCTCAGGTGGGTGGAAGTCCCGCCTCGGGGCAGTTAAAGCCCGGGGACCCGTAAAATGCGGGACGGATCCCCAGGCTAGGCGGAAGTGGGTTCGCCACCGACTTTTACATCGGTGGCAAATTACCATTCGCCTAAGGTAAAATCCAGCCCAGTAAATGAACTCCAAGTATTGCTTCAAACTTTTCCCCTTTATTCTTTCTCCTTTTCTGTCTCTGTCTGCGTGTGTGTTTATTGTGTATGCATGCTAGCATGGTTGCATTGCATATTCACGGTAGTTTTAACCGAATTAGAGTTTTAAGGTTAATAAACTTATAGCTTTCTTGTTTAAATCTTAGAAAACCTGTCTGGTTGATTTCTTTGCCATTACAATTGGAGAGCAGTGAACAAGGATTCACTGAGGGGAAGCTAAAACATGGTGTTTTTAAAAATTAAACCCTGTTATGGTCAAACCATGAAAAGGCTGAGAGGGAACCCCTAGAGCCCTTTCTCATCTGGTCGTAACAGAAATTTGGGGGCTCATCGAGGATTCAACCCAAAGTCCAATGAGAAATTGAAAGTGGGAAGTCAAATTGATCCCAATCAAAAAGAGAAAAGATTTCAATCGAGGTTTTCTTGCGGTTGTGTGCGCTGTAATACTAACATGTCTGCGACTGAAGCCAGTAACTCCGCAAGCCAGGGTGAAGTCACTTGAGATAAGTTAAAAGCACTGTCTATGGAGGAGTTGAGAAAAATGGCTGAGCAGTGTGAGATCACTTTCCGTGCCAAGGCTAGAAAGCCTGAACTCCTAAGACTAGTGGCCAACCATTTTTCCTTTGAATCTGAAGAAGCAGAAACAGGGTTGGAAATAGACTGCAATAGGGTATTGCTAGCAAAGATACAATTGGAACAGAGCAATCTTGAATTAGAAGACAGGGGAAGAGAAAAAGAAAGAGACAGGAGAGAGAGAAAGAAAGAAAGAGAGAAGAGAGGGAAAGAATCTTTCAGAAGGAAAGTGAAGAAAAAGAGAGAGGAGAGAAATCAAGCGAGGAGAGAGAGAGAGAGCCTTCCAGAAGTAATGCGAGAAGAGAGAGCTGAGGTGGCTTGAGTTAACTCGGGAGTGACAGTATAACCCTAGTGAAAGCGTGGACAATATGGAGGATCGTAATTCAGGGCTGGGTACAGAATTGTTAAAATTTTTCCAATTGATTCCAAATTCAATGAGGGAGACATGGAAGCATTTTTTGTATCTTTTGAAAAACTTGCAAGGCAGCTAAAGTGGCCAGCTGAAACTTGGAATCTCCTGTTACAAAGCAAGCTAACTGGAAAAGCCCATGAGGTTTATTCCCTGTTGCCAGATGAGAGTTCATTCAATTATGAACTGATAAAATATGCTATCCTCAGGGCATATGAGTTAGTACCAGAAGCCTACCACCAAAAGTTTAGAACCCTCAAAAAGCAAGCTGATCAAACTTACCTGGAGTTTGAGAAAAGTAAACAGCTGGCTTTTGACCAGTGGTTGACAGCTCTTAAAGTACAGCTCACCTATGAAAATCTCAGAAGGTAATTTTGCTAGAGGAATTTAAAAACTCTTCCCCACTCTCCATAAAGACACATGTAGAGGAATAGAAAGTTCTGGCTGATGAGTTTGCTCTCATTTATAAGTTGCTTCCCCAGGGGAAAACCTTTCCTCGTCACCCCCACAAATCTGAAAAGGACAAACAGTGGACAAGTGACAGAAGCCCAGGCATTCCTGGGATGGAAGGAAAAGCAGGAGGCACGGGAGGGCCTCCTCCAGCCAAAATGAATAGTGCTGTAAGTAGGAGTGAGACTGGGAGACCTGTGTGCTTCCATTGTAATAAAGCAGGTCATCTAAGAGATGACTGCTGGAAACTACATGGAAATCCTACAGGGCACACTCACCCAGTGAAGGAGAAGGGAGCCTGATGGAAAGCACAGCAGAAACAAGCTGTGGCTTTAACTGAAGCAGTAGGAAGACCCAGAAAACATACTGCTGTGAGTGCAGGAAAATGTAATAGGATTCCTGAAGGTTATCAGGATTTTGTGCCTGAAGGGAAAGTAACCCCATACCCCTCGAGTGGGGCAAGCAAGCCCATAGTAATCCTCTGGGACACAGGGGCCACTAGATCCCTTTTACTGGGAAAAGGCCTGCCCTTTCCCCCAGAGAGTGCAGTGAACACCAGAATGGTGGTGAATGGTATTGGAGGGCAGTGAACGCCTGTACTTTTACGTTGGGTACACTGGAGTGCAACCTAGTTTCGGGAGCGGAGACCCTAGGGACTGTCCCTAGTTTACCTGTGGACGGGGTTGACCTGCTCCTAGGTAATGATCTGGCGAGGGTGAAGGTGCTAGCTTCCCTAGCAGTGAAAGAGAGACCACAGGAGGTCAGAGAGACAGGGCAGTGGCAGGAGACAGTCCCCTGCAGTTCTCCTGAATATGTAGTGAATCAGGCCATGATCAAACCAAAACACCCAGAGGAGACTGAATTGGCACTGCAGGCAGATGACCATGAGGTCTGTCTGTCTGAGACTTTCTTTGGAAAGTTAGACGACCCAGGGAATGAATTAAATGCATGTTCCCTAGGTGTAGCTCAGCGAGCCGACCCAGTATTGCGAGAGTTAGCACACGCTGCCCAATCTGAAAGTGAAGCAGAGGGAGTCCCTGATTGCTACTATTTAAAGAATGAGGTACTGATGAGGAAATGCAGTTCTCCTCACAGACCTGAGAGCAAGAAGTGGACAGTGGTTCACCAGTTAGAGGTGCTGCAGAGGTACATGGGAGAAATATTAAGAATGGCCCACAAGACTACAATGGCTGTACATGTTGGTATACGAAAAACCAAACCCCGCATAAGACAGCAGTTTGACTGACCAAAACTCCACAAAGATGTGGTGGAGTACAGTAGGAGTTGCCACATGTGCCAGGTTGAGGGGGAAACCCCAACCTACAGTGAAATCTGCACCCCTAAGTCCTGTATCAGTGTTTGGGGGACCCTCCAGTAGAGGGCTGGTGAGCCCTAGCTGAGAACAAAAGGGGATAGGCAGGCACAAGGCAGGCAAAAGGTTAGAAAGGAAAAGGGAAAAAGGGACAAAGAGGGCAGGTTAAAGGAAGTCCGGGAGGAATCCCAAATGGAAACCCCTACTGTCCGGTCAGCCAACCCTGAAATGTTTGAAAGGTTAGAACCCACATCCTCCTAAACGCAGACACTAGGAGCACCCCACCAGAGTTGCTCACAGCATTTACAGAAACCTGCAGAGATAAAGAAAGTCCTCAAGAGGGCAGAGAAACTGTGAGGGTGATACCTCAAAGTGCTGCAGGGGAGTACGGTGGAATCTGGACAAGTACCTGCAAACAGGAGTGTCCCAGAGGACAAAGGGAAGATGACTGAGGAATCCACCCCACAACCAGGAGAAAAGGGAACCAACCATCCCCTAAGGTGAAAAGTCCTTGCATGACACATCAAAGCACTGAAAGAGAGTTCAGAATGGGTACACCCAAACAAAGAACAAAGAACAAAGATAATTACAGCACAGGAACAGGCCCTTCGGCCCTCCAAGCCTGCGCCGATCCAGATCCTCTCTCTAAACATGTCGCCTATTTTCTCAGCTTCTGTATCTCTTTTCTTCCTGCCCATTCATGTATCTGTCTAGATACATCTTAAAAGACTCCATCGTGCCCGCATCTACCACCTCCGCTGGCAATGCGTTCCAGGTGCCCACCACCCTCTGCGTAAAGAACTTTCCACGCATATCCCCCCTAAACTTTTCCCCTTTCACTTTGAACTCGTGTCCTCTAGTAATTGAAACCCCCACTCTGGGAAAAAGCTTCTTGCTATCCACCCTGTCTATACCTCTCATGATTTTGTACACCTCAATCAGGTCCCCCCTCAACCTCCGTCTTTCTAATGAAAATAATCCTAATCTACTCAACCTCTCTTCATAGCTAGCGCCCTCCATACCAGGCAACATCCTGGTGAACCTCCTCTGCACCCTTTCCAAAGCATCCACATCCTTTTGATAATGTGGCGACCAGAACTGTACGCAGTATTCCAAATGTGGCCGAACCAAAGTCCTATACAACTGTAACATGACCTGCCAACTCTTGTACTCAATGCCCCGTCCGATGAAGGAAAGCATGCCGTATGCCTTCTTGACCACTCTATTTACCTGCGTTGCCACCTTCAGGGAACAGTGGACCTGAACACCCAAATCTCTCTGGACATCAATTTTCCCCAGGACTTTTCCATTTACTGTATAGTTCACTCTTGAATTGGATCTTCCAAAATGCATCACCTCGCATTTGCCCTGATTGAACTCCATCTGCCATTTCTCTGCCCAACTCTCCAATCTATCTATATTCTGCTGTATTCTCTGACAGTCCCCTTCACTATCTGCTACTCCACCAATCTTAGTGTCGTCTGCAAATTTGCTAATCAGTCCACCTATACTTTCCTCCAAATCATTAATGTATATCACAAACAACAGTGGTCCCAGCACGGATCCCTGTGGAACACCACTGGTCACACGTCTCCATTTTGAGAAACTCCCTTCTACTGCTACTCTCTGTCTCCTGTTGCCCAGCCAGTTCTTTATCCATCTAGCTAGTACACCTTGGACCCCAAGCGCCTTCACTTTCTCCATCAGCCTGCCATGGGGAACCTTATCAAACGCCTTACTGAAGTCCATGTATATGACATCGACAGCCCTTCCGTCATCAATCAACTTTGTCACTTCCTCAAAGAATTCTATTAAGTTGGTTAGACATGACCTTCCCTGCACAAAACCATGTTGCCTATCACTGATGAGCCCATTTTCTTCCAAATGGGAATAGATCCTATCCCTCAGTATCTTCTCCAGCAGTTTCCCTACCACTGACGTCAGGCTCACCGGTCTATAATTACCTGGATTATCCCTGCTACCCTTCTTAAACAAGGGGACAACATTAGCAATTCTCCAGTCCTCCGGGACCTCACCCGTGTTTAAGGATGCTGCAAAGATATCTGTTAAGGCCCCAGCTATTTCCTCTCTCGCTTCCCTCAGTAACCTGGGATAGATCCCATCCGGACCTGGGGACTTGTCCACCTTAATGCCCTTTAGAATACCCAACACTTCCTCCCTCCTTATGCCGACTTGACCTAGAGTAATCAAACATCTGTTCCTAACCTCAACATCCGTCATGTCCCTCTCCTCGGTGAATACCGATGCAAAGTACTCGTTTAGAATCTCACCCATTTTCTCTGAGTCCAAGCATAACATTCCTCCTTTGTCCTTTAGTGGGCCAATCCTTTCTCTAGTTACCCTCTTTCTCCTTATATATGAATAAAAGGCTTTGGGATTTTCCTTAACCCTGTTTGCTAAAGATATTTCATGACCCCTTTTAGCCCTCTTAATTCCTCGTTTCAGATTGGTCCTACATTCCCGATATTCTTTCAAAGCTTCGTCTTTCATCAGCCGCCTAGACCTTATGTATGCTTCCTTTTTCCTCTTAGCTAGTCTCACAATTTCACCTGTCATCCATGGTTCCCTAATCTTGCCATTTCTATCCCTCATTTTCACAGGAACATGTCTCTCCTGCACGCTAATCAACCTCTCTTTAAAAGCCTCCCACATATCACATGTGGATTTACCTTCAAACAGCTGCTCCCAATCTACATTTCCCAGCTCCTGCCGAATTTTGGTGTAGTTGGCCTTCCCCCAATTTAGCACTCTTCCTTTAGGACCACTCTCGTCTTTGTCCATGAGTATTTTAAAGCTTACGGAATTGTGATCACTATTCCCAAAGTAGTCCCCTACTGAAACTTCAACAACCTGGCCGGGCTCATTCCCCAACACCAGGTCCAGTATGGCCCCTTCCCGAGTTGGACTATTTACATACTGCTCTAGAAAACCCTCCTGGATGCTCCTTACAAATTCTGCTCCATCTGGACCTCTAACATTAAGCGAATCCCAGTCAATGTTGGGAAAATTAAAATCTCCTATCACCACCACCCTGTTGCTCCTACATCTTTCCATAATCTGTTTACATATTTGTACCTCTATCTCACGCTCGCTGTTGGGAGGCCTGTAGTACAGCCCCAACATTGTTACCGCACCCTTCCTATTTCTGAGTTCTGTCCATATTGCCTCACTGCTCGAGTCCTCCATAGTGCCCTCCTTCAGCACAGCACAGCTGACTCTCCTTTGCAGAACTCCCACTTAGGGCTAATTAAATCTAACCCTCCCCCGGCAGACCTCAACAGGAGTAAAGACACCCTAGGCAGTAATGGCAATGTGCAAACTGAAAAACTTCCCCAAAACTCACATGTATATTCGAATGCCAAAAAGGGCAGTTTAAAGCAACATTGCTACCAAGAAAAGACAGTAACAATTTTCAGGATTTCTGAATGAATGAGAGAGATGCATGTGTGTTTTCCTGTACTTACTCTTCACTCTAGTCTTTTTTATTGAAATGCTTTTCTAAAAATCACATTTCATTCCATTGGTGTGGAGGTGTCATGAAGACCTCACCTGCCAAGAATGAGGCATATTAATTTTGTCATATGAACATTAATTTTAAACTGTTGCTTGGCAGAAAAGATGACTTGTTTAAAGAGATAACAGCAGTGGCTGGGAACATTTGCATGCTAAGAGACAGTTGCTTGGATAGACAATGGAACTGCTCCCTGATCCAATTAACCCAAATGGATTTTGATCACCAGAAATTGAATGTGTAACAAAACAGCATTTAATCCACCCCCCACTGAGGGTGTCTGCTAAGATGGAGAATCCACAAAAAACGCAGGAGAGTTTGTTGAAAAAAACCTAGTCACATGGCCAACCTGCTGACCCAGAGTTTTTGAATTGTGTTCACAAAACAGTTTGAAGACAGACACCACAATTTGAAGACAACTGAGAAGGAAGGTCTCTCCCTGGCTCCCTCTCTCTCTCTCTCTCTCTCTCTCTCTCTCTCATGAAGTTCCAGATCCACTGAAGCCACTTAAACCTCAAGAGAGAAGACTTCTACATCAAAACAAGTTTAAAAGTGAGCACTGGGCCCCAACAAAATGGCAAGATTTAACTGCAATCAAAGACTCCACATCTAACTCAAAGGACAGTAAATGAACTCCAACTATTACTTCAACTTTTCCATTTTATTCTTTTTCCTTTTCTGTCTCTGTCTGCGTGTGTGTTTATCGCGTAGGCATGCTAGTATGGTCGCGTTGCCTATTCGTAGTAGTTTTAACCAAATTAAAGTTTTAAGGTTAATAAACTTGCACCTTTATTGTTTAAATCTAAGAAAACCTGTCTGGTTGATTTCTCTGCCATTACAATTAGAGAGCAGTGAACAAGGATTCACTGAGGGGAAGCTAAAACATGGTGTTTTTAAAAAGTAAACCCTGTTATGGTCAAACCATGAAAAGGCTGAAAGGGAACCCCTAGAGCCCTTTCTCACCTGGTCATAACAATGTCCTCTTCACAACTTACTTTCCTACCTATCTTTGTGTCATCAGCAAATTTAACAACCTTACCTTTGGTCCCTTCATCCAAGTCATTTATATAAATTGTAAAAAGTTGAGGCTCCAGCATGAACTCTGTGGCACACCACTCATTACATCTTGCCAACCAGAAAATGACCCATTTATAACTGCACTCTGTTTCCTGTTAGCTAGCTAATCTTCTATCCATACCATTATTTTACTGCCTACACCATGAGCTTATCTTTTCTGCAATAACTTTTGCTGTGGCACCTTATCAAATGCCTTCTGTAAATCTAAGTACAGTACATCCACCGGTTCCCCTTTATCCACAGCAAATGCTACTTCCTCAAAGAACACCAATAAATTGGTTAAACATGATTTCTCTTTCACAAAACTGTGTTGACTCTGCCTGATTACCATGATTTTTTCTAAGTGCCCTGTTATAATATCCTTAATAATAGATTCTAACATTTTCCCTATGACAGATGTTAAGCTAACTGGCCGATAGTTTTCTGCTTTCTCTTTCCCTCCCTTTTTGAATAAAGAAGTTGCATTGGCTATTTTCCAATCCAATGGAACCTTCCCAGAATCTTGGGAATTTTGGAAAATTAAAACGAATGCATTAACTATCACTCTAGCCACCTCTTTTAAGACCTTAGGATGAAATCCATCAGGACCTGGGGACTTGTCAGCCCACAGCTCCAACAATTTGGTCAGTACCACTTCCCTGGCACTTGTAATTTTCTTGTGTTCCTCCCTCCCTTCCATTTCCTGATATATAGTTATTTCTGGGATGTTACCTGTATCCTCTGTAGTGAAGACTGATGCAAAATACCTGTTCAGTTCATCTGCCATCTCCTTATTTTCCATTATTAATTCCCCAGACTCACTTTCTAAAGGACCGATTCTCACTTTGTTAGCTCTTTTTTAACTATCTATAGAAACTCTTACTATCTGTTTTTATATTTCTAGTTAGCTTTCTCTCGTACTCTAATTTTTCCCTCCTTATAAGTATTTTAGTCATTCTTTGCTTTTTTAAAATATTCTGTCCAATCTTCTGACCTGCCACCCACCTTTGTGCAATTGTCTGCTTTTTCTTTAAGTTTTTTGCTATCTTTAACTTTTTTAGTTAACCACGGGGTGGGGGGGGGGGGGGGAGTTGGGCGGAGAGGGGGGCGTGTATCCTCCCCTTGGAATTTTTCTTTCTAGTTGGAAATTAGATTGGCCAGCAGCTCTTGGGGGTGGAATCCTCGTCCCTATTAAATATTTAAAGGGACAGGGATCCAGCCTCCTTAAACATTGACCCCAAAAGACCGGAGGGTCGCACTGGGGGTCAGGAAAAATGCAGAGGCAGGGTTCTCCCCGACTTTTCGGCCTGGTACCAGGAGCCCCGCTTCCTGCACAATATCCAGTCCTGTGTTTTTGATTCCAAAGTCCAAATCATTAATGTAAATTGTGAACAGCAGTGGTCTCAGCCCTAATCCTTGTGGATCATCACTTCCCACCTTCTGCCACTCCGAATAACGACCCTTTACTCCCACTCTCTGCTTTCTGTCTTGAAAGTCTACAACAGGTGCTTAATCTGTACACTGTCATTCCTCTCTCGCTCTTCTTCTTTCTCTCTCTTTCATTCGGCCTCTCATTTGAACAAAAACAATCATGTAAATTTTACCTCCAAAGCTTTTGAAATTTATACAGGAGTAAAATACTGTGGATGCATTCACAGTTACTCAGAGACTGAAGTCTGTGTCCATATGCAGTAAAACCTAGACAGCATTCAGGTTTGGGCTGATAAGTGACAAGTAACATTCGCGCCACATAAGTGCCAGGCAATGACAATCTCAAATAAGAGAGAACCAAACTATCTCCCCTTGATGTTCAATGGCATTACCATCGCTGACTCCCCCACTATTAACATCCTGGGGGTTATCATTGACCAGAAACTGAATTTGAGTAGCCACATAATGGTCTTATGTTCTTATATAAATACTGTGGCTACAAGAGCAGGTCAGAGGCTGGGAATTCTGCAGTAAATAGCCCATCTTCTGACTCCCCAAAGCCTGTCCACCATCTACAAGGCACAAGTCAGGAGTGTGATGGAATACTCTCCACTTGTTTTTCTTGCTTTTAAGATCCATATTTGGTAATATCATTAACTGAC
Organism: Heterodontus francisci; assembly: GCF_036365525.1. Classification (NCBI taxonomy): domain Eukaryota; kingdom Metazoa; phylum Chordata; class Chondrichthyes; order Heterodontiformes; family Heterodontidae; genus Heterodontus; species Heterodontus francisci. The sequence goes on from NC_090397.1 coordinate 71,735,580, forward strand.
ATCTCCACTTAATGTTTTGCTGGAATTCCCCTGCTCTTGAAATTGTGAGCATTTTTCTGGTCAAAATGTTTATAATTGGCTTACATGTCCTCTTGTTCCTGTAAGACTTTTTAATTCATTATTTTATTATCTATAATTATGTTTTATGGTAAGTTGAACCCTATTTGTGCGTCAATCTGCCTACATTTACCAATGCCATCAATTTATTAAATTTATGGCTAGCTTTTACTGATGCCGCACAGGATATTTCAATGTGTGTTTATCCTCCAATTCCCTGGCAACAGAAACACTGAACTCTTACCTTCAGGAGCAGGGCGGAAAGGAGCGGAGCGGACCTGTGGGGAGAACGCCGAGAGTGGAACCTATAAATCGAACCCGAGGATCGAGGCCCAGTCTCTAACCTTCCGGGAGCGGAGCGGAGCGGACCTTTGGGGAGAATGCTGAGAGCGGAGCCTATAAATTGAACCTGAGGATTGAGGCTCAGTCTCTTACTTTCCGGGAGCGGAGAGGAGTGGAGCGGACCTGTGGGGAGAACGCCGAGGACGGAGCCTATAAATCGAACCCGAGGATCGAGGCCCAGTCTCTTACCTTCCTGGAGTGGAGAGGAGAGGAGTGGAGAGCAGTCGAACCTCTTCCAGCATGCCGGAGTTTTGAAAGAAAAAGCCAACAGTGACATCACAGGAGAGCTGGAAGGTGATTGGTTGGTGAGTCACTGCTGTTAGGGAATAGCTCTAAATAGCTGGGTAAGTATCTCAGGTCAGAAAAGTTTAAAAGTTTAAAGTTTCTTCCAAATATATTAAGCAGTGTTTTTTTTAGGGAGTTCTGTAGTAACGAGGACCAGGGAAGAAGGGCCCTAGAGTAACTGATATTATTGGACATTAAGATCTTCCAGAAGGTTTAATTTAATTTAAAGGGTTAAGTCATGGCAGGAGAGCTCAAGGCTGTGGTGTGCTCCTCGTGCTCCATGTCAGAAGCCGGGAACATTTCCAGTGCCCGGGACCAGCATATGGGCGGCACTGTGGCGCAGTGGTTAGCACCGCAGCCTCACAGCTCCAGGGACCCGGGTTCAATTCTGGGTACTGCCTGTGCGGAGTTTGCAAGTTCTCCCTGTGTCTGCGTGGGTTTTCGCCGGGTGCTCCGGTTTCCTCCCACATCCAAAGACTTGCAGGTGATAGGTAAATTGGCCGTTGTAAATTGCCCCTAGTGTAGGGAGATGATAGGGAATATGGGATTACTGTAGGGTTAGTATAAATGGGTGGTTGTTGGTCGGCACAGACTCGGTGGGCCGAAGGGCCTGTTTCAGTGCTGTATCTCTAAAATAAAAAAATAAAAAAAATATGTGTGCAGGAAGTGTGTCCAGCTGCAGCTCCTGGAAGCCCAGGTTTCGGAGCTGGAGTGGCAGCTGGGGACACTGTGGAACATCCACGAGATGGAGAGTATCGTGGATAGCACATATAGAGAGGTGGACACACAGCAGGCCCAGACACCACAGGCAGGAGGGGAATGGGTGACCACCAGGCAGAGCAAGAGGACGAGGCAGGCAGTGCAGGAATCTCCTGTGGCTATTCCCCTGCAAAACAGCTATACTGCTTTGGATACTGTTGAGGGAAATGATCTCTCAGGGGAAAGCAGCAACAGCCCAATTCGTTGCACCATGGTTCGCTCTGCTGCACAGGGGGGGAGTAAAAAGTGTGGGAATGCAATAGTTATAGGGGATTCAATTGTAAGGGGAATAGATAGGCGTTTCTGTGGCTGCAAAAGAGACTCCAGGATGGTATGTTGCCTCCCTGGTGCTAGGGTCAAGGATGTCTCAGAGCGGTTACAGGACATTCTGAAGGGGGAGGGTGAACAGCCAGTGGTCGTGGGACACATTGGTACAAATGACATAGGTGAAAAAAGGATGAAGTCCTAAAAGTAGAATATAGGGAGCTAGGAAGTACGTTGAAAAGTGTGACCAGTACAAACTGGATGCATTACGCCTGGGCAGGACCGGGACTGATGTCCTCCTGGGAGTATTTGCTAGAGTGGTTGGGGAGGGTTCAAACTAAAATGGCAAGTGGATGGGAACCTTTGCAAGGAGTCAGAGGAGGGGGGATCAAAGACAAGAACAAAAGACAGTAAGGGGAATAAGAAAAGTGATAGGCAGAGAAATCAAGGGCCAGAATCAAACAGGGCCACAGTGAAAAATAGTGGGAAGGGGACAAGTAATGTTAAAAAGACAAACCTTAAGGCTTTTGCCTTAACGCGCGGAGCATTCGCAATAAAGTAGATGAATTAATCGCGCAAATAGATGTAAACGAGTATGATATAGTCGGGATTACGGAGACATGGCTGCAAGGTGACCAGGGATGGGAAATGAACATCCAGGGATATTCAGTATTTAGGAAGGACAGACAAAAAGCAAAAGGCTGTGGAGTTGAATTGCTGGTTAAAGAGGAAATTAATGCAATAGTGAGGAAGGATATTAGCTCTGACGATGTGGATTCTGTATGGGTAGATCTGTGAAATACTAAGGGGCAAAAAACGTTAGTGGGGGTTGTATATAGACCCCCCAAACTGTAGTGGTGATGTTGGGAATGGCATTAAACAGGAAATTAGAGATGTATGCGATAAAGGAATATCTGTAATTATGGGTGACGTTAATCTGCATATAGATTGGGCAAATCAAATTTGTCACAATACCGTAGAAGAGGAATTCTTGGAGTGTATACAGGATGGTTTTCTGGACCAATACATTGAGGAACCAACTAGAGAACAGGCCATCCTAGACTGGGTATTGTGTAATAAGAGAGGAATAATTGACAATCTAATGGTGCAAGACCCCTTGAGAATGAGCGACCATAATATGATAAAATTCTTCATCAAGATGGAGAGTGACGTAGTTGATTCTGAGACAAGGGTCCTGAATCTTAGTAAAGGAAACTATGAAGTTATGAGGTGCGAGTTGGCCATGACAGATTGGGAAACGTTACTTCAAGGGATGACGGTGGATAGGCAATGGCAAACATTTAATGAGCGCATGGATGAACTGCAACAATTGTTTATCCCTGTCTGGCACAAAAGTAAAAGGGAAAGGTAGCCAAATCATGGCTTACAAGGGAAATTAGAGATAGCATTTGATCCAAGGAAGAGGCAGGAAAAACAACAGACCTGAGGATTGGGAGCAGTTTAGAATTCAGCAAAGGAGGACCAAGGGATTGATTAAGAAGAGAAAAATAGAGTATGAGAGCAAGCTTGAGGGGAACATAAAAACTGACTGTAAAAGTTTCTATAGATATGTGAAGAAAAAAAGATTGGCGAAGACAAATGTAAGGTCCCTTACAGTCAGAAACAGGGGAATTTATTATGGGGAACAAAGAAATGGCTGGCCAACTAAATGCATACTTTGGTTCTGTCTTCACAAAGGAGGACACAAATATCATACCAGAAATGTTGGGGAACACAGGGTTTAGTGAGAGAGAGGAACTGAAAGAAATCAGTATGAGTAGAGAAATGGTGTTGTGGAAATTGATGGGATTGAAGGCCGATAAATCCCCAGGGCCTGATGGTATGCATCCCAGAGTACTTAAGGAAGTGGCCCTAGAAATAGTGGATGCATTGGTGGTCATCTTCCAAGATTCGATAAGACTCTGGAACAGTTCCTACAGATTGGAGGGTAGCTAATGTAACCCCACTATTTAAAAAGGGAGGTAGAGAGAAAGCCAGGAATTATAGACCAGTCAGCTTGACGTCAGTAGTGGGGAAAATTCTAGAGTCCATTATCAAATATTTTATCGCAAAGCACTTGGAGAACAGTGATAGAATCGGGCAGAGTCAGCATGGATTTACGAAAGTGAAATCATGCTTGACAAATCTACTAGAATTCTTCGAAGACGTAACTAGTAGAGTTGATGAGGGGGAGCCAGTGGATGTGGTTTATTTGGACTTCCAGAAGGCTTTCGACAAAGTCCCACATATCCTGCTATTTCTACTCTGACTAGTAAGTGGCACTGGTAGTAATCACTACCACTGCTTCATCCTTTATTTTGCTTATTTTCTATGTTTCTATGAAATGGATTTTCCAACTTGTTTCTGGTTCACATTCTATTGTAACAGGGACCTTGAAATTTTTAACTCTACCTTCTTAAAGGGGAATGCCAGTGAGTCTTGAAAACTGACCATTTATTCAATCTTTAATTCTAAAAGGTATAATATATTAACTATATCTAAATTCTACCTAATTAAACCTATTATATCTATATTTCATCACAATGCAAGTTAGGCTGCTGGATATAATTTAGGATATAAAATGCTGAGAACAAACAGTCAGTTTGTCATTACCTGAAAAGGTCAGTTAACATTTGGGTGGATATTTTTTTAGAAAATGGAAATGGAAGGTAGATTAATGTCTTTGCAGAATTCAGCAAGGCGGTGAGGAGAAGGGATGGGAGGGGAATGGAGAAAATAGCGAAAGGTCACCAATCAAATACACTAAATAGCGTAGAAATATTAGTTTTTTCAGTTTTGTTAATCTATTCTGATATTAAATTTCATACTTTAACTGTCCACCAGTCCTCTTTGTGCTTCAGGCAGTCCAATAAAAGACTTCATCCACTCTTCCCTTTCTGATTCTTTTTTTAACTTATTCATTCTTGGGACGTGAGTGTTACTGGCTAGGCCAGCATTTAGTGCCCATCCCTAATTGCCCTTGAGAAGGTGGTGGTGAATCACCTTCTTGAACTGCTGCAGTCCATGTGGTGTAGGTACACCAACAGTGCTGTTAAGAGGTGAGTTTCATGATTTTGACTCAACGGCAGTGAAGGAATGGCAATATATTTCCAAGTCGGGATGGTGTGTGACTTGGAGGGGAACATGCAGGTGGTGGTGTTCCCATGCATCTGCTGCCCTTGTCCTTCTAGGCGGAAGAGGTCGCGGGTTTGGAAGATGCTGTAGAAGGAGACTTGGTGAGTTGCTGCAGTGCATCTTGTAAATGCTACACACTGGGCAGCAAATGGTTGCTTGAGGGGACCAGGGACAGGTAAGATGTAAGGGAACACTATATATGTTAGGAGACTATATTAAAAAGGATTATTAGCACCTTCTAAATGTCTAGCTGACACTTCCAAATGCTGTATTGCCTCCCAGGTGCCAGAACTTGAGACTTAACTAAGCAGGTGGAGGAGATCCTGAAATTGGAAGGGAAACACAAGAGTCTGTGGTCTATGCAGGGATCATCAACATAGATGACTATAAAATGGGAGTCTTATAATGAAAATTTCAGGATCTAATGAAAATATTTGTGAAAGAGATTTCCAGGCTAATGATCTCAGGAATATATTCTGAATCCATGAGAGAAATTATGAAATAAAAACAAGAAATGCTGGAAATACTCAGCAGGTCTGGCAGCATCTGTGGAGAGAGAAGCAGAGTTAACGTTTCAGGTCAGTCATCCTTCTTCAGAAATTGTGTATGTGTTGCTCCATACATGGTATAGGGTTTCAAACTCAATACCAACAGGAACTAATTTCAAGACAGTATTTGCCTAAACTGAGAAGACACATTTATCTTAATTAAATGAAAGAGTTGGGAAGACTTTATACTAGGAGGTAACAGTGTGGAAAGAAATTAAGAAATCATGCGAAGCAAGGAGAACATGAAATGAACTTAAATTTATTTACATGAACACCAAAACCGTAAGAAATAAAATGGATGAAGTAGAAGTGATGGCAGAAAGGGAGTTCAAGGTATTTTAGGAATTGCTAAAACCTGGCTAAAGGTACAGGATTACTGAGGAACAGATTTGTCGGGTTGTGTTCCTCAGGAAGGATAGAGAAGGAAAGAAAGGAGGTCAGACATGGCTATATATCGGAGGGGATTTATACGTTGTTGAGAGAAGGAAATAGGAACTGACACAGAGGGCAGGATTTTGCCTTTTGGTTCGGGACATCGATGTTCGGGTCAAATAGGGGTCACAACCCCACACTGCTTGGGAAACAGTCACCCGGCAGTTATTTTCCTGAATTGGCCAATTAATGGGAAGAGGGTGGCCTCCCTGTTCAATTAAGGACAGCAGATGGACTCTCAAAGCTAGAAGGCCAATAGGAAGCCCTCCAACTTGGAAGAAGCAGCAGCCTGCAGTTCAAGTAAAAGAGAGAGAGCACCTCCATTTTGAGCTGCCCTCGCTCCAACATTTTCAACTTGCAAATTAAAAAATGGCATCAGCAGCTGGGAGGGCCTCAAAGCCTGCCTGGAGCTCTGGCCAACCGGTCTGCTTAGAGGAGACCACCTCCAGACAGCTGGCCTTGTCCCTGATGCCTCAGGGGGTCTCCAGGCTGACTGGAAAATTTCCAGTCAACCTCTGACAATAAACCCTAATAGGCCATTAAATATTCTCAATTGGCTACCCACCACTGTGGGTGGGTAGCCCTTTGGTTGCTGATCCCGCCTCTGGGAAAATAAATTCTGGCCTTGCCAATGACACCCACAACCCAAGAGCAAAAAAGAGTGCTGCTCCTGATTACCATTTCCTGCAGTGTCTGTTGCTGAAAATCTATTAGTCAACTCTAGTTCTGTGGATTCTCTCTGTTTCTGCCAACTCCTTTACATGCCCGTATGCTACTGTTTATTGTGCTGTCTCCCTCTATCTCAGTGGTGACAGCCTCATGGAAACTATCCTGCTTGCATATTGTGCACAATATAGCTGTGTGACCCTTGAAGGATTCAATAATCAGCACTTCATGTCAGTGTATGATCCCTGGATGCATTTTATAAAGAAATAATGGTACAAGAACACAGAACATCAATGCATGATGTTAATTTTGGGATAATCAAGGGTAATGAGTTTTTTTAGCAAAATATGAGGCTTGAATTTAATGACAGAAAAATAGATGCTTCTGATCTCTTAGTTAATAATTCAACCACGTCTAAAACACCTCTGTTGAAACTCCCAGCTCCGTTTCTCAGCATCTCAAACTTCAGTTTGTTATCACATTCTGGGCTTCAGTGTCGCATCATTTTGATTTGTTTTGCTTACACAGAACTAAATTTGCAAGTGAAAGGTATAGCCGGAAGCAAAATTCTGATACATAGGCAATAAATTTAACATGGACCCAAAAAGCATCTGTTAAAATGTTATGATCTTGATATGGGGCCAATTCAGCTAATCCTGTCTGAAATGGTGCAGGAGACTCAGTGTTTCTGACTTTCATCATTGGAATATGCTCCTTGTGCATTTAGTTAGGTGTAGGGAATGTGAACATTGGCTGTGAGTAGGATATCTTAAAGCTGCTTTTTGACTGCATGGAAATCTACCAAGTCAGCAATGGAAATTGGGCAAGGGATTATGGCCAATACTATCCCAGTTGATAATGACAGCTTGGATACTCTGCTGGAACAGGTGCATTTGTCATAGTCATTGAAACAGATAAGACAAAAGTTCTGTTGCTTGAGGATAAACATCATACAAACATGATGTAGCATCAGTGAAGGAGCACATAAAGACTGACATAATCTTCCAGATCTTTCACTCCTAGTGTTCTGTTCCCACTATGTTACAGGTTGAACTTTGTGACTCTCACTTAAAAATGCTTTTAATATCACACACAAAAGTTTTGCATGTTGTACCATCAAATTAAACCAGCCCCTGAAACAATAACTCTAAGTGAATGGCTGTTGAGTGAGTTAAAATCTTGCCCAATTTACAAACTCCCAAAGGAACTAATTCAATATGACAAGGCAGCCCAGGAGATACTTCGAGTGGGGACAGTTCAGGATATGGGTGAGATAGAGCTTTGCAGTTTTGTGATATCTTCTTATCCTGTTTCCAGCTCACTTCCTTATTAAGCCTCAAGCACGCAATACATTAGCCTTGAAAATCTACCTGGCCATTTCATACAAATTTGCAGGGCTGTGGGGTAAGGGCAGGGGAGTGGGACTAGCTGAGTTGCTCTTGCAGAGAGCTGGCATGGGTACATTGAGCCAAAAGGCCTCCTTTTGTGCTGCAACCATTCTATGATTCTATAATGGGCTGGATTTTAACAGCCCACAGCTGATCTTGTTGGCAAGGTAAAAAAATGGCGGGCCGCACGCCAAAGAGCCACTGCGATCTCAAGCACAGCAGTACATTTAAATAGCCAGGGCAGCCTGCACCCCTCCAATCTCGTGGAGGGGGCATACTGTCCGTTCCCGGCAATGGAGTCAGCTGCCTGTGTGCAGGCACCATTTTCAAAGGGCAGCCAGCCCTGCCACCCAATTTAAATTTTTTAAGACGTGCCCCCAAAATTGGACAAATAAATCTCTAACGCCCATTTCCACCCCCCATGACAATTCCAATAGCTATTTGTCCTTCCCCGCCCCCCCCCCGCAAAATACTTACCTTTTAAATGTGACCTTGCCCCACCCAGACTGCACAAAGTTTGAAGTTCAACTCTTCCCACCATCCCCTGCACCCATTGCGTTTATTTGACCTTGTCCCCTCCGCCGTATCGAAAATCTTACCTCCTCCCCCCTCCCCACCAGCGTTCATACGACCATACAAATTAAAAGCAGAAGGAGGCCATTTGGCCCTTCGAGCCTGCTACGCCATTCAATAAGATCATGGCCGATTTGTTTCTGACTCGAATTCCCATCACTCCCATCTAACCTTTTATTCCCTTGCCTAACAAGAATCTATCTACCTCCCCTTAAAAATATTCAATGACCCCACCTCCACCACCTTCTGAGGCAGAGAATTCCAAAGTTGCACAGCCCTCTGAGAGAAAAAATTTCTCCACATCTCTGTCCGAAAAGGGCAACTCCTAATTTTAAAACAGTGTCCCCTAGTTCTAGACTCACCCACAAGAGGAAACATCTTTTCCACATCCACCTTGTCAAGACTGTTCAGGATCAAGATCACATTTAAAATGTAAGTATTTTGGGGGGGAAGGCCAAATAGTTATTGTAATTGTCATTGGCGGGGGTGGGAAATGGGCATTAGAGATTGACAAAATTAAATCAAGTCTTCCCTCACTCTTCTAAACTCCAGTGAAAACAACCCCAGTATGTCCAATCCTTCCTTATCGGACAACCCACTCATTCCAGGTATCAATCTAGTAAAATAAAAGCAAAATACTGCGGATGCTGGAAATCTGAAACAAAAACAAGAAATGCTGGAATCACTGGAGTCAGTGACCCGAAACGTTAACTCTGCTTCTCTTTCCACAGATGCTGCCAGACCTGCTGAGTGATTCCAGCATTTCTTGTTTTTGTATCAATCTAGTAAATCTCCTCTGAACTGCCTCCACCACATTTACATCCTCCCTTAAATAAGGAGACCAAAACTTTATACCTAATTCGAGATGTGGTCTCACCAATGCCCTCTATAATTGAAGCATAAAATCCTTACTTTTATTTTCAATGCCTCTTGTAATAAAAGATAGCATTCCATTAGCCTTTATTACCTGCTGTACCTGCATACTAACTTTTTGTGACTCATGCACTGGAACACCTAGATACCTCTGCACCTCAGAATTCTGCAGTCGTTCTCCGTTTAAGTAATACTCTGCTTTTTTATTCTTCCTGCCAAAGTGAACAACTTCACATTTTCTCACATTATACTCCATCTGTCAGATTATTGCCCACTCACTCAACCTATCTATATTGGTCTGCAACTTCCTTATGTCCTCTTCACAATATACTTTCTTACCTACCTTTATGTCATTTGTAAATCTAGTTACCATGCCATCACTCCCTTCATCTAAGTCATTGATATAAATTGTAAAAAGTTGAGGCCCCAGCACAGACCCCTGCGGGACTCCACTCGTCACATCCTGCCAATCAGAAAAGGACCCATTTATGCATACTCTTTGTTTTCTGCCAGCCAGCCAATCTTCTATCCATGCTAATATACTACCCACTACAGCATGAGCTCCGACTTTGCGCAATAAACTTTTATGTGACGTCTTGCCAAATGCCTTCTGGAAATCCAAGTACATTACGTCAGTGGATTCCCCTTTATCCACAGAGCATGTTACTCCTTCAAAGAACTCCAATAAATTGGTTAAACATGATTCCCCTTTCACAAATCCATGCTGTCTATTCCCGATTACCTTGAATTTGTCTACATGCCCAGCTGTAGCCTCCTTAATGATCGATTCTAACACCTTCCCCACAACAGACATCAAACTAACTGGCCTATAGTTACCTGCTTTTTGCTTCCCCCACTTCTTGAATAGAGGGGTTATATTTGCTACGGATTGTCATGTCGCCTTTCCCCGGACGGAGAAGTGAAGGCACGAGAGTGCTGGCCACCATGCTGTAGATCGCAGAGGGCCCTCAAGATCGCAGGTAAGTCTATGTAAATTTATTCATTTTATTCGCATGAATATTGTAGTTGAGTTCTCCTCGCCCAGCGGCTGGGGGCCACCACCAAGCCTCGCTGCCACCAGGAGGATCAGGCTACACCCTCCTGGCTTCGAGGTCCGTGGTGGGCCTCATCCGGAGACATCTTCAGGCCTGCTCACCACGGAGCCTGACGTCGATGGCTTGGTAAAATCCAGCCTAATGTGTCTGCTGCCTGGTAATGCATTCAGACATGTGGGATGAAGACTGGGCACTATAATGCCACTCTCTGCTTTTCTAAATACTGTAGGGTTTAATAAAAGCAAAATACTGCAGATGCTGGAAATCTAAAATAAAAACAAGAAATGCTGAAAACACTCAGCAGGTCTGGTAGCATCTGTGGAGAGAGAAGCAGAATTAATGTTTCAGGTCAGTGACCCTTCTTCAGAACTGGCAAATATTAGAAATGTGAAAGGTTATAAGCAAGTAAAGTGGGGATAGGGCAAGAGATAACAAAGGAGAAGGTGTTGATAGGACAAGGTCACAGAATAGCTGACCAGAAGGTTATGGAGCAAAGGCAAACAATATGTTAATGGTGTGTTGAAAGACAAAGCATTAGTACAGATAGGGTGTTAATGGACTGAAAATTGAACAGCCGCAAGTACAAACGTGAAAAAAAAACCTGCCAGACTAAACATTGAGCTCAATAATTTCAGAGCATGATGAGCCCCCCATTTCCTCCATTTTACTTTTATTTTTGGTTATTTTTTCTTGTTTATATCTTTAATTTCTTTTTGTGTTTGTTTTATTTTATTTCATCTTAGTTCGTTCAGTTTGCTTACCCACTTTTTTTTCATGTTGTGTTTATTGGTAAGTGGTGAACAAGGATTCACCAAGGGGGAGCTAAAAACACCATGTATTTAAAATTAAACCCTGTTACAGTAAGACCAGGTGAAGGCTGAAAGGGAACCCCAGACCTCTTTCTCACCTGGTCATAACAACCTTCTAACTCAACCACACCTCAATTTCAATAAGTGTCTCTTTAATGTGCTTAATTAATGCCCTCTACCTGCATATAATTAAACACAGTTGATATACAATTAGCAGTGGGAGATATGAGGAGTTGAAGAAGTTTCTCCTCATTCCACACATTGTTATTTATTTAACATTCTCTGCTGGTTTGTAGCTGGTGTTAGGCTCAGTTTATTTCTTTTTCACAAAATTATATAACTCATTCAAGTCTGCTAATCACAAGTTCTGATCCTTTCCCCTTTTGTTGCCAATTGTCCACTTTTCTATCCCTCATCTCAAAGTACATGTACGTTTTGCCCTCCCCTCATCCAAATAAAAAATTCAAACCTCATCATTTCAGGGAAGGAGAGCACAAAGAAACTCAATTTTATACAAATATTTCCTCAATGAATGTTGGCACCTGCAGGATAAGATTGAAGACATGAATGCGTAATTGCCCTGAATGCAAGGACTCCTTACTTTCTTTACATCTACTTGCCTCTATCACTGTATATAGTGATGTCCTTTTATAGACAGGAGAGAGCCATCACTTTACATATTCACTTCCCTTCAAAGAAGTTACAAGAATCTGAGGTTTTGGAATGTGGAATTTATTCAGAGAACAATTCCATTAGCAAACCATTGTTATGTTTTGGGATTTCAGGCTATACCACTAAGATGGTGTCAATCTCAGCTCAGTGGGTGGCAATCTTGCCTCTGAGTCAAGGGTCAAGGGTTCAGACTCGACTCTAGATGAGGACATAAACCAGGCTGACACTCCAGTGCAGTACTGACGGAAGGGTGCATTGTCAGAGATGCCATCTTTCGAACGTAGCATTAAACCAAGGCCCCGTCTGCCCTTTCATGGGGAACGTAAAGGATCCCACGGCATCATTTGAAGAAGGACAAGGGAATTCTCCCGTTGCCCTGGCCAGCATTTATCTCTCAGCCCAATACCTAAAACAGATTATTGGTTCATTATCACATTACTGTTTGTAGGAGCTTGCTGCGCACAAATTGTCTGCCATGTTTCTTACATTAAGAAACATAGACTCAGAATAAAAGGAAGGCCATTTAGGACTGAGATGAGGAGGAATTTCTTCACTCAGGGTGCTGAATCTTTGGAATTCTCTACCCCAAAAGGCTGTGGAGGCTCAGTCATTGAGTGTATTCAAGACAGAGATCGATAGATTTCTAGATATTAAAGATATGGGGATATGAGGATAGTGCAGCAAAATGGCATTGAGGTGGAAGATCAGTCATGATCTAGTTGAATGGTGGAGCAGGCTCGAGGGACCGAATGGCCTACTCCTGCTCTTATTTCCTATGTTCCTACAAAACACTTCAAAAGTACATCATTGGCTATAAAGCAATTTAGGACATCCTGAGGTCAGGAAATGCACTGTAGAATTAGAATTAGAATTAGAATTAGAATATTACAGCGCAGTACAGGCCCTTCGGCCCTCGATGTTGCGCCGATCATCTGACCTACACTATTCCATTTACATCCATATGTCTATCCAATGACCACTTAAATGCCCTTAAAGTTGGCGAGTCTACTACCGTTGCAGGCAGGGCGTTCCACGCCCCTACTACTCTCTGCGTAAAGAAACTACCTCTGACATCTGTCCTATATCTTTCACCCCTCAACTTAAAGCTATGTCCCCTCGTGTTTGCCATCCTCATCCGAGGAAAAAGACTCTCACTATCCACCCTATCTAACCCTCTGATTATCTTGTATGTCTCTATTAAGTCACCTCTCCTCCTCCTTCTCTCTAACGAAAACAACCCCAAGTCCCTCAGCCTTTCCTCGTAAGACCTTCCTTCCATACCAGGCAACATCCTAGTAAATCTCCTCTGCACCCTTTCCAAAGCTTCGACATCCTTCCTATAATGCGGTGACCAGAACTGCACGCAATACTCCAGGAGCGGCCTCACCAGAGTTTTGTACAGCTGCATCATGACCCCGTGGCTCCGAAACTCGATCCCCCTACTAATAAAGGCTAACACACCAAATGCCTTCTTAACAGCCCTATTAACCTGGGTAGCAACTTTCAGGGATTTATGTACCTGGATACCAAGATCTCTCTGCTCATCTACACTACCAAGAATCTTCCCATTAGCCCAGTACTCTGCATTGCTGTTACTCCTTCCAAAGTGAATCACCTCACACTTCTCCGCATTAAACTCCATTTGCCATCTCTCAGCCCAGCTCTGCAGCCTATCTATGTCCCTCTGTACCCTACAACACCCTTCGACACTATCCACAACTCCACCGACCTTCGTGTCATCCGCAAATTTACTAACCCACCCTTCTACACCCTCATCCAGGTCGTTTATAAAAATGACAAACAGCAGTGGCCCCAAAACAGAACCTTGCGGTACACCACTAGTAACTAAACTCCAGGATGAACATTTGCCATCAACCACCACCCTCTGTCTTCTTTCAGCTAGCCAATTTCTGATCCAAAGCTCTAAATCACCTTCAACCCCATACTTCCGTATTTTCTGCAATAGCCTACCGTGGGGAACCTTATCAAACGCCTTACTGAAATCCATATACACCACATCCACGGCTTTACCCTCATCCACCTGTTTGGTCACCTTCTCGAAAAACTCAATAAGGTTTGTGAGGCACGACCTACCTTTCACAAAACCGTGCTGACTATCGCAAATGAACTTATTCTTTTCAAGATGATTATAAATCCTGTCTCTTATAACCTTTTCCAACATTTTACCCACAACCGAAGTAAGGCTCACAGGTCTATAATTACCAGGGCTGTCTCTACTCCCCTTCTTGAACAAGGGGACAACATTTGCTATCCTCCAGTCCTCCGGCACTACTCCTGTCGACAATGACGACTTAAAGATCAACAACAACGGCTCTGCAATCTCCTCCCTGGCTTCCCAGAGAATCCTAGGATAAATCCCATCTGGCCCAGGGGACTTATCTATTTTCACTCTTTCCAAAATTGCTAACACCTCCTCCTTGTGAATCTCAATCCCATCTAGCCTAGTAGGCTGTATCTCAGTAATCTCCTCGGCAACATTTTCTTTTTCTACTGTAAATACTGACGAAAAATATTCATTTAACGCTTCCCCTATCTCCTCTGATTCCACACACAACTTCCCACTACTATCCTTGATTGGCCCTTACAGGTTAAATATGTGACTATTGAACTAAACATCGCTGTCAATTGGTTAAATTTACAGGACAGTCAGGTTGGAAGGTAGAGATTAACTTTAAGATGGGACGCCTGACCAACATCCTACTAAAAAAGAAATATAATTTGTCATTCCAGTACTTTAGTTAGGCCACACTTAGAATATTGCGTGCAATTCTGGTTGCCACACTACCAGAAGGACGTGGAGGCTTTAGAGAGGGTACAGGAGAGGTTTACCAGGATGTTGCCTGGTCTGGAGGGCATTAGCTATGAGGAGAGGTTGGATAAACTCGGATTGTTTTCAATGGAACGACGGAGGTGGAGGGGCGACATGATAGAGGTTTACAAAGTTATAAGCGGCATGGACAGAGTGGATAGTCAGAAGCTTTTTCCCAGGGGGGAAGAGTCAGTTACTAGGGGACATAGGTTTAAGGTGAGAGGGGCAAAGTTTAGAGGGGATGTGCGAGGCAAGTTCTTTACACAGAGGGTGGTGAGTGCCTGGAACCTGTTGCCGGGGGAAGTGGTGGAAGAAGGTACTATAGAGACGTTTAAGAGGCATCTTGACAAATGCATGAATAGGATGGGAATAGAGGGATACGGACCCCGGAAGTGCAGAAGGTTTTAGTTTAGGCAGGCATCAAGATCGGCGCAGGCTTGGAGGGCCGAATGGCCTGTTCCTGTGCTGTACTGTTCTTTGTTCTTTGTTCTTTGTACTAGTTCACAAGCATTGCTCCTGTGACAACTGTATTAATTGGAACTCAAGCATAACCATGTTATGAGTTCCAATTAATAACCATGTTATGCTTCAAGAATAACCTCTTGCCATAGTGAGTGAATATTATTTTTAATAATATGCAAATTATTGTTTTCCATACAAGGCATACTTTTTTTAAAGTTGGTTTTATGCTTGGATGCCTTTGATGGTGTTCTCTCCATAAATTCACTGGAGTGACCAGTGACTGCTCCTTGACTCATCTAACTTTCTAATAGTATCAAGCCTGCAAATTTTGTGATTCAAACACTGATGGTTGAGATTTATTGGAACTAGATTGATGCATGAGAGGATTGTCCTCTGAGGAGAGATTGAGTAGGATAGGCGAATGTTCTCTAGACTTTAGAAGAATGAGAGATTTCATTGAAATGTAAAATATTCTGAGAGTGCTTGACAGGACAGTTGTGGAGAGGCTGTTTTCCCTAGCTGGGGAATATAGAACATGGAGCCATTGTCTCTGAAGAAGGGGTCAACCACTTTGGACTGAGATGAGGAGATATTTCTTCACTCAGAAGATTGTGAATCTTTGGAATTGTCTACCCCACAGAGTTGTGGATGCTCAGTCATTGAGTATATTCAAGACTGAGATCGATAGATATTTGGACACTAAGGAATCAAGCCATATGGAGATAGTGCGGGAAGGTAAGTTCATGTAGAAGAGCAGCCATGATCTCACTGAATGATGAAGCAGGCTTGAGTATGGCCTACTCCTGCTCCGATTTCTTATGTTCCTATGCTCTATTAACTCAATGCCAGCATTCCTGTAGTGTCATCTAACCAACTGCATGGAGGATTGAAAATAGCATTCATACATGCTTAACAAAAACCCCCATCCCTGCTCCCACCCTCAGAATGGATACTTTATTGAAGACCCCTAGCAAAATATTCACACCTCTTTATAGTGCAGGTTTCAGCAGAGTAATGGTTTTTCTGGGATGCGGGACCATTTAATACGCCATATATTTGATAAATATATTTTTTCACATCAGTCGCCTTTACTAAAAAAGCACTGAAACGTGGCCTAGGTCAGCAAGCTGTAGCTAAAATGCACCCTCTTGTGGTAATTTATTTGTGCAACTCAGGGACCGGGCACCACAGTCGATCCTCACAGCGGAGCCGCTCTTCACGCTTCCGTCACAACGGGACCAGGTGGTGAGGATTCACCTCTACAACCCCCATGTTCTGGTGGTGGATGTTCTCACCTTTCTCGCCAGGTACGTCGAGGTGGCCGGCAGCAGCACTGATGTCAAGGACCCCTTTGGGATTTGGACCGGCAAGCGGCAGGTCAAGGTGACCTTGAAGGTCGATCCCAGTGGAGCCATCATCCACCCTCCCTCCAGCTTCGCTATCGGGGGAAGTCGAGGCTTCTTGGTCTACGCTGGGCAGCCCAGAGTTTGCCGCACCTGTGGCAAATCTGGTCACGTGGTGGCCAACTGCAGCACGGTTGTTTGCAAGAACTGCAAGGAGGAAGACCATCAGACCAAGGACTGTAAGCAGACTAAGTGTTGCAACTTGGGCGGTGCGGCAGGCCACCTCTACAAAACCTGCCCCAAACGCTGCCTCAGTTATGCTCAGGCGGCAAGGTCCAAGGAAAGGACGGGAGAAGGTTCGACGAAGGCGTCCGGTGTTCGAAAGGAGACCAGCAACCTTCTCCGCAGTGAGGAACTTCAAACTGAGAAGGAGAAGGAAGGGGAGGCAGCTGAAACCAGCGACCCTTTTATGCTAGGCTGTATGACGCGAAGCCCACAGACAGCAGAACCTCCCAGTCCTTCCTGTCATCTATCACAGAGGTCTTAGATTACAGCAGGACGGAGAGACTGGACAAGCCGCTAACTCTGGACGAGCTGACAAAGGCCGTCGAGTCCTTCGAGACGAGTAAAACTCCCGGAAGCGACGGCTTACCGGTCGAGTTGTACTCGGCCCTGTGGGACTGGGTCGGCCCGGACCTGCTGGAAGTATACGAGAGTATGCTCCTGGCCGGCAGCATGTCAGAATCTATGAGGAAAGGCATCATCACCCTCATTTACAAGCGGAAGGGGGAGAGGGCAGAAATCAGAAATTGGTGGCCCATCTCACTGCTTAATGTCGATTACAAGATTCTGTCCAAAGTCATAGCCAGTTGAGTCAAATCTGCTCTGGAGTTGGTGATTCACCCCGATCAGACCTGCACCGTACCCGGCAGGAAGATCTCCGATTGCCTCGTGCTACTCAGGGATACGATCGCCTACGTACGGGACAGGAGGGTGGACACCTGCCTCATCAGCCTGGACCAGGAGAAGGCTTTTGACAGGATATCGCACACCTACATGATGGACGTGCTTTCCAAAATGGGGTTTGGGGAGGGAATCTGCAACTGGATCCAGCTGCTCTACACAAACATCAGTAGCGCAGTCTCAATCAATGGGTGGGAATCGGAAAGTTTCCCGATCAAATCTGGAGTCAGACAGGGCTGTCCTCTGTCCCCGGTCTTGTTTGTTTGCTGTATTGAACCCTTTGCTGAGTCTATTAGGAAGGATGCGAGCATAAGAGGGGTGACAATCCCAGGCAGCGGAGGCACTCAGGTCAAAACCTCCCTGTACATGGATGACGTCGCTGTCTTCTGCTCGGATCCACTGTCCGTGCGCAGACTGATGAGCATCTGCAACCTGTTCGAACTGGCCTCGGGAGCCAAAGTTAACCACGGCAAGAGCGAGGCCATGTTCTTTGGGAACTGGGCTGACCGATCCTTTGTCCCCTTCACCATCAGGTCAGACTACCTGAAGGTGCTGGGGATATGGTTCGGAAGGGCCGGGGCGTGCACCAAAACATGGGAGGAGCGAGTAGCCAAGGTACGACAAAAGTTGGGCATGTGGGGGCAGCGATCTCTCTCCATTGTGGGTAAGAACATGGTCATCAGGTGCGAGGCGCTCACGTTGTTGCTGTACGTGGCGCAGGTCTGGCCCATACCCCACTCCTGCGCTGTGGCAGTCTCCCGAGCCATTTTCCGCTTCATCTGGGGATCTAAAATGGACCGGGTCTGGAGGCACACGATGTTCAAATCTCTGGACAAGGGCGTGAAAAATGTACCCAACGTGGCCCTCATCCTGATGACCACCTTCGTGTGCGGCTGCATCAAGCTGTGTGTAGATCTCCAGTACGCAAACTCCAAGTGCCACTACGTGCTGAGGTTCTATCTGTCCCCAGTGTTGCGAAGGATGGGCCTGGTCACATTGTCGCGGAACGCTCCATGCAGTTGGACCGTGCCGTACCACCTATCCTTCGTGGAGCAGTTTCTGCGGGAAAACACTTTTGACCACCGGTCCATCAGGCAGTGGTCTGCACGGAATGTCCTCCAGGCCCTACGGGAAAAGGAGATGGGGGATCCTGTCGGATGGTTCCCCGAGCAGACCGCCAAAGACCTCATCACCAGAACTTTCAAACAAGCACCAAGATGTAGCTTGGCTGGTGGTGAGAAGGGCCCTCCCCGTCAGATCCTTCATGCACGCCCGAAGTCTCGCCCCCTCTGCACAATGCCCCCACGGTGGCTGTCATGGGGAAGAGACGGTTGCCCACCTCCTCCTGGAATGTGGCTTTGCAAAGCAGGTGTGGAAAGAGATGCAGTGGTTTTTGTCGAGGTTCATCCCAAGCAGCTCTGTAACACAGGAGTCTGTGCTCTACGGGCTGTTCCCAGGGACGCACACCGAGACAAACATCAACTGCTGCTGGAGGACTATCAATTCGGTGAAAGACGCCCTTTGGTCAGCCCAAAACTTGCTGGTCTTCCAGCGCAAAGTGTTGTCCACGACCGAATGTTGCAAACTGGCACATTCCAAGGTCCAGGACTACGTACTGAGGGACCCACTAAAGATTGGGGCAGCCGCAGCAAAGGCTCAATGGGGAAAGACCACAGTGTAAGGCCCCCCACCAAGCTGAACTGAGGGGCTGGATCCATGGGAAACCCCTTGAACTGTATCAGAAAATTTTGTGTGCTGTAAATGTAAAAATATATTTGGCATGACAATGAAATGGAAGGGTTGTGAGGCAACTCATAATTGTATAGAAGGAAACTGATCACCTTTGCACTGTTTGTATTTTTTGACTTGATGCTGTTTTAAACTGTTTGGGAATGTAATTTTTACAGATTTTTATGAATAAAGTATATTTTGGAAATTTTAAAAAAGTGTACACGACTAGCATTTTCTGTCAGGACAGTGAGTAGCCTTGTGCTAAAAGTAGCACCAATTCTTTTATATCACTTTATGTTACTACTGATGCTCTTTTATTACTTTGATCATCGTCAGCTAGGGCAACAGGAGGTTTGATCTCCACAGGTGTTGTAAATATCTCCGATTTAGCGTAAGATCTGCTTTACAAGACTTCCAAGATGCTAATATTTGTCAGTTCCGATGAAGGGTCACTGACCCGAAACGTTAACTCTGCTTCTCTTTTCACAGATGCTGCCAGACCTGCTGAGTGGTTCCAGCATTTCTTGTTTTTATTCCAAGATGCTAGTTTGCTCCCTCCTGATATTCTTCTCCAATATGTCTTGAACAGCTTCACAATGCCCATTTGGCAGCCAGCTTGAGAACAGGCCCAATTTACCCATTAGATATAATCTAGCTCATCATATAAACAACAGACTGCTGCTGCCCTCTTTTGCAGTCTTTATGTGTTGGCAACATCACTGTGGTTCCAATCACTACAAGTCAGCCTGAGGGGCCAATCAGTTGGAGGTGGCTGCAACAATTCACACCAACTCCTGCAGTCATTCTTGGCCTGAACCAATTTCTATCTGATAATTCACTGTCTACCTGAGCACACTTTCTGTTTCACCTTCCGTGTATCCATAAAATCCCCAACATTTTTTCCTTTCATCCTCAGTCTCATGTATTTCCTGGTCATTTGTGGATTTCAATCCTGTATTTCCATCATCTCAAATCTAATTATTTCCAACATTCTTGTAGAATTCCAGTAATTCTAAAAGTTTCCAGGAAATTGCTTATTCTTCAGCTGAAAACATTTTGTTTGGGAGGCCAATATTTTTTCTACTGATTTTTCTGCACCTGTCAATTATGATTAATATTGTTTTTTAATTTCTCATTAATCAGGTTAGCATGATGCCATGGGATTATTCTGTGCATGCTCTTATTAATTTGTCATGTAATTTTGCTTCATTACTTTTCAGGACCGATGGCATGGTTAAATTGTTGCATTAAAGAGACCTGTGAGAGGGAACTTGTTTGATGATTTTTTTCTCTGATTATCAGTCCTATTTTACCAGAGTGGTTGTATAATTTGTTCCACCCTCCCCTCTGCTTCTGGAGTTGTTGACTTTTTGAGAGAGAATGGTTCTGTTGAAATCAGTCACCCTCCAGCGCCACTGGCAAATGACAAAATCATTCATACGCCAGCTTTGCCATTGAGTGGCAACATCACAGTTCTATTCTCGCCTCACGTCCACACAGGAATCCATTCAAACCCCACTCATTGCACAGAACTAAAATCGGGCCCATACAGTCAGAATTAGGAGGGGATTTGGTAAAGGTAATTAAGCAAAGAAATATTTCCACTGGTCAGTGAAATCAGTAACCAGAGAGCATCACCACACACCATCCTGACTTGGAACAATATCGCCGTTCCTTCACTGTCGCTGGGTCAAAATCCTGGAAATCCCTTCCTAACAGCACTGTGGGTCTACCTACCCCACACGGACTGCAGCGGTTCAAGAAGGCAGCTCACCACCACCTTCTCAAGGGCAATTAGGGATGGGCAATAAATGCTGACCTGGCCAGTGATGCTCACATCCCATGAATGACTAAAACAAAGCACAAAATGAAGCTTATCATCAAGAGAATGACAAAGGACTCTAGGAGAGTTTATTTTACACAATGGATTGTTAGGACATGGAATGCATTTACCATAAGGAAATGAACAAATATTTGAAAAAATAAAAGATGTGAATAAAGGATCAAGGAATGGTTGATAAGTGGACAATGGCACTAAGCTGTGTATGCATGATGGGCCAAATGGCCCCTTTACTGCACTGTAACATTCTTTAATTCTATTTGACATCCAGCTTGTGTCACTGCAGTGATCAGGAGAGGGAAGGCTGGTCATTTTTGCCAGGGGTTCTGAGGTAAATTGGAATGCTGCTTTGGCTAAAATCAGTTAGCTTGTTTATTTGACTATATGGAATCAAATTTTATTCAGCAATTCCACTGGACGCCAATGGAGAGAGTAGGAACAAGATACACTGGATCCCACCTTAACTGGGAGGCTCCCATTTCGTTTTGCAAGGAGCAGATATGGCAGCCATCCTTTACAAGGCCAAGGACATGGAGGGAGTGGGAAATCCTTATGCTGGGAGTTCCCAATTGGCCTATATGGAACCTGGCATACTATTGGAGGCACATTGGACCAGTTAGCTGAGGAGTGCTTTCTTCCAGAGATGGATCTGAGCAACACCCATTTACCTGAACATTGTTTCCTGTACATCAATCAACTTTCTATCCATGCTGCTATGCATTATACCATATGCCTGATGTTTCTAATGAAATGGCCCTAATCATCTACAACATGCACTGCAACAAGGCTCCTCTGATAGCACTTCCCAAACCCATGACCTCTAACACCTAGAAGGACAAGGGCAGCAGGTGCATGGGAACATCACCACCCACAAGTTCACCTGCAAGCCACACACCATCCTGACTTGGAACTATATCACCGTTCCTTTGCTGTTGCTGAGTCAAAATCCTGGAACTCCCTTCCTAACAGGTGTACCTACACCACACGGACTGCAACAGTTTAAGAAGGTGGCTCACCACCACCTTCTCAAGGAAAATAGGAAATTAGGGATGGGCAACAAATGCTGGAGTGCCAGTGATGCCATCATCCCATGAATGAATAAAAAGAAAAAATTAGTTGTGAAACATTTTGGGACGTCCCGAGCTTGTGAAAGGTGCTATATGAAAGCAAATCTTTGCTTCTCGCTTCTTTGATGTGCACATTGCCATTGTCAGCAGGTCCTGGATATGGGCGGCCTAAGCACTCGCCTGGTCAGGCAGGTGCCTCACTAAGCTGTGCAATTTGGGGTCCTATAATGTACATAAGACCCCAATACAACTTCCAGGCGCAAATAGGCAGAGCATGCGCTGCACATACTCCAGCCAAAGGCATTGGGTGTACAGCAGCCTAACCAGCAATGCTTAAAGGTAATGCTGCAGGTTGCTTACAAAAATAACAAAGGTAAATTCAAAGATTTTATGGGGCCAGGAGCATCATGAGTTAGTGAGCTGCTTGTGAGCACTGGTTCAGCATTTGCAGCTCCCTGATTGCAATTAAGACAGCTCAGGCCTCTTTCTGAAGACACCAGGCGGGTGGCGTGATTGGTTGGAATTGGCCCCCAAATGTGCATTCAGCAAAACACATTTCTCGCTTGTACTGATTAAATGCCTGGGGCTGACACTGTGACAGCCCTGTTTATTCAGCACCCAGAAGGCATTTATTGCTCCATACATTCTGGATTCTGGCATTTATTGCTTAATTATACCATTATTGCTGAATCTTAATATTTTATTTCTTTAGCACAAAGGAGACTATTACTAATATAGTGCCTCATAATCACCAAAAAGAGAGCGCATAATTTCGATTAATTGTCCCACTAGTGCAGCACTAAAGTCGTAACGAGATTGGTGCTGCTCATACTAACCACACAAGAGATTTTAATAAATGAAGGTTTGGTTTTATAGATAAATTCTGAGAGATACAAAAACGCACAGTAAATAACATGACAGCTGGTGATATTAGTGTAGAAATGTTTAAAGTACTCATTTACCATTCTTCTCTCTCTCATTTTCACTGAGGCACTAACTGTTAAAATAAGTACATTGACATCTGTGTCAATACAACAGACAGAGGAAAGCTGTGCAAATAAATTAAGCATTTATACTTTAATATCACTGGCAATCGGTTCTAGGCAATATATCCTGAGATGTACAGGACCTAGAGGAACCATATTATGTTCCCTGTCCATTACAATTTAACAGATCTGCAACATCACTCTCTAAGTGTAGACTTTGATGGGAATGGTTTTATTACACAGGCTGCCCCTGATGTGCCTTTTGGCTTCCTCAATCAGCAAATGAGTTCCTCAAAGTTTGCAACTGCTGGCATTTTATTTAGTCAAGAATTAAATCATTTAAACCACACCGGTGATTCCAAGATCTGCTGCTCCCAGCACGGATGGAATTAGAGACGGCAAATCCTGTGCCTGCCATTTACCTAAATGCGCTGCGCAGGAGCACTGTATACGAACATACGTACTAGGAGCAGGAGTAGGACATTCGGCCTCACGAGCCTGGTCCGTCATTCTATAAAATCATGGCTGATCTGTTTTGGACTCAACTCCACTTTCCTGCCTACCCCCGATACCCTTTGACTCCCTTATTTGCCAAGAATCTGTCTACCTCTGCCTTAAAAACATTCAACGACCCTGCCTCCACCGCTCTCTGGGGAAGAGAGTTCCACAGACTCACAACCCTTTGAGAGAAAACATTTCTCCTCCTCTCTGTCCTAAATAGGAGACCCATTATTTTTAAACTGTAACACCTATTTTTAGTCTCTCCCATCCTTTCCACATCCACCCTGTTAAATCCCCTCAGGATATTATATGTTTCAATCAGATCACCTCTCATCCTTCTAAACTCTAATAATACAGACCCAACCTGTCCAACTTTCCTCATAAGAAACCCTTTCATCCCAGGAATCAGTCGAGTGAATCTTCTCTGAACTGCTTCCAATGCAATTATATCCTTTCTTAAGTAAGGAGACCAAAACTGTACACAATACTCTAGATGTGGTACTCTCACTACTGTCCTGTACAACTAGGAACACAGGAACATAGGAAGACAGGAACAGGAGTAGGCCAATCAGCCCCTCGAGTCTGTCCCGCCATTCAATGAGATCATGGTTGATCTGTGGCCTAACTCCATATACCTGCCTTTGGCCCATATCCCTTAATATCTTTGCTTAACAAAAATCTATCTATCTCAGTTTTAAAATTAACAACTGTTCCAGCTTCAACTGCAGCTTGTGGGAGAGAGTTCCAAACCTTTACCACCCTTTGCGTGAAGAAGTGCTTCCTAACATCTCTCCTGAACGGTCTGGTCCTAATTTTTAGACTATGGCCCCTAGTTTTAGAATCTCCAACCAGCGGAAATAGTTTATCTTTATCTAGCCTGTCTTTTCCTGTTAATATCTTGAAGACTTCAATCAGATCACCCCTTAACCTTCTAAATTCTAGCGAAAACAGGCCTAATTTGTGTAATCTCTCCTCGTAACTTAACCCCTGTAGTCCAGGTATCATTCTTGTAAACCTACGTTGCACTCCCTCCAAGGCCAATATATCCTTCCTAAGGTGAGGTGCCCAGAACTGCTCACAGTACTCCAAATGGGGTCTAACCAGGGTTTTGTACAGCTGCAGCATAACCTCTGTGTCTTTATACTCCAATCCTCCAGATATAAAGTCTAGCATTCCATTAGCCTTTTTGATTATTTTCTGCACTGTAGCAAAACATCTCTACTTTTATATTCCATTCCCTTTGCAATAAATGACAACATTGTATTTGCCTTCTTAATCACTTGCTGTACCTACGTACTAATTTTTTGTGTTTCGTGTGCTAGAACACCCAGATCTCTCTGCATCTCAGAGTTCTGCAATCTCTCTCCATTTAAATAATATATTGCTTTTTTATTCTTCTAGCCAAAGTGGACAAGTTCACACTTACCCACATTATACTCCATCTACCAAATTTTTGCCCACTCACTTAATCTATCTATATCCCTTTGCAGACTCTTTATGTCCTCTACACAACTTACTCTCCTACCCTACCTTTGTGTCATCAGCAAATTTAGCGACCGTACATTCTGTCCCTTCATCCAAGTCATTGATACAGATTGTAAATAGTTGAGACCCAGCACCGATTCCTATGGCACTCCACTAGTTACAGCTTGCCAACCCGAAAACAACCCATTTATGCCTACTCTCTGTTTTGTACATTCTGTCCCTTCCTGCCACGCTCAGATTATTATTTCCCTTATTGCTACCTTGCTCTCTTGCCTTGTCCTCTCTCTTTAATTTAACATATCTTCTCTCATTTGATCCCTTGCCCCCACTATTTAGTTTAAAGCCCTCTCTACTGCCCTAGTTATACAACTCACCGGAACACTGGTCCCAGCATGGTTCAGGTGAAGACCATCCCAATGGTACAGCTCCCACTTTCCCCAGTACTGGTGCCAGTGCCTCATGAATCGAAACCCATTTCTCCCACACCAAACTTTGAGCTACGCATTTAACTCTCTAATCTTACTTACCCTATGACAATTGGCTTGTGGCTGAGGTAACACTGAGATTATTACCTTTGAGGTTCTACTTTTTAATTTAGCCCCTAGCTATTCATACTCCCTATGCAGAACATTTTTCCTAGCCCTATCTATGTCGTTGGACCATGACAACTGGATCCTCCCCCTCCCACTGCAAGTTCCTTTCCAGCCCAGAGCAGATGTGCTGAACCCTGGCACCAGACAGACAACACAGCCTTCTGGACTCTCGCTCCTGGCTGCAGAGAATTGTGTCTATGCGTCTGACTATAGTGTCCCCTACTATCACTACATTTCTATTTACTTCCCCCGCTTGAATGGCTTCCTGTACCACGGTGCCAAGGTCAGTTTGCTCATCCACCCTGCAGCCCTCGCTCTCATCCATGCAAGCTAAAAGAACCTCAAACCTGTTGGATAATTGCAAGGGCTGAGGCTCCTCCACTTCTGCCTTCTCCATCCCCCTACTTGCCTCACTTGCAGTCAAACCCTCCTGTCCCTGACCACTGACCAAATCAGATGACCATATCCTAAGGGGTGTGACTGCCTTCTGGAACAAAGCGTCCAGGTAACTTTCCCCCTCCCTGATGCAGTGCAATGTCTGTAGCTCTGCCTCCAGCTCACTGACTCTGAGCCGAAGCTCCTCGAGTGCAGACTCTTACTGCAGACACTGGCATCCACCAGCTCTCACATACTGCAGCTGCAACACATCACCTGCCCTGCTATCCTTAATGGGTTTTAATTAACTATTAAATTAATTATTTTGTTAGTTTTTAAATTAATGCCCCACATCATCAGCACTCGTTGTACGAACCTAACCTTGGTAATGCGTTAAGCCTTATTGCTTAAACTAAAATCAACAGCAGACTCACCAGCTTTTACGTTATTCTATATTCCAGCTACTAACACACCTTTCCTAAAAGTAATGAACTAATCTAGCTACTTACACACACACACTTACAGTAGATACCCAAGGACCAATCAACTTATGACCTTGCTTTGACGCCACTGTTTTTTTTCACTCTTCCTTCAAACCCAGTGCCGCCGATTACAAGCAGCTGATTGTTGTGCTTCTCCGACTTCTGGGTAGCTGTGGGCCTCGAGCCTCAGCCCCGATTTATATCCTCCCACTCAGGTCTGCTTCCACAGATCCGCCGCCTCTCTAACTCCCAGGTGGAATCACACCTCGTAACCCCTCCTGGCACAAAGTGAAGATGTCTTGACTATCAGCAGCCTCAGGGGCACCAGCCTGGAATGTGCTCCAAAACTGCAAGGGTCAGAGAAAATGCTAGTGGAAGGATAACATAAGTGTGCAAAGTTTAGAGGTCACTAAAGGAAATAAGGAAGAATGAAAGGAAAAGCTTATATTTTTATAGCAACTTTTACGCCCTTGCAGTCAATCAAGTACTTTTGAAAAGTAGTCACTCATCAAGGGTCCTTTGCCAGCACCTTCCAAACTCGCAACCTCTACCAACTAGAAGGGCAAAGGCAGCAGATGCATGGAAACACCACCACCTGCAAGTTCCCCTCCAAGGCACACACCATCCTGACCCAGATATATATTGCCATTCCTTCAGTGTCATTGGATCAAAATCCTGGAACTCTCCTCCTAACAGCACTGTGCATGTGCCTGTACCAGATGGACTACAGCGGTTCAAGAAGGGAGCTCATCTCCACCTTCTCAAGGGCAATTGGAGATGGGCAACGAATGCTGACCTTGCCGCCGATGCCCACATCCCAAAAAAGAATTTAAAAAATTAAAGAAGCAAGGCAGCTAATTTGCAATCAGCAATGCTCCCAATAACAATGAAATAAATAACCAGATGATTTTTTTTTTGTAGTAATATTGATTGAGAGATAAATTTCCTCCTCGATGTCTCTGCTGCATTTGATAAGATTGAACAAATTATCCTCCTCCAAGGTTTCTTCCCTGTCCTACTCAGTGGAACTGTGTTTGCTTGGTTCCACTCTTATTTATCCAGTCTAGTCAGAGTATCTCCACCAGCTGCTTCTCTTCGTGACCCTGTGCCATTACCTCCGGAGTTCCCCAAGGATCAGTCCTTGGCCTTTTGTTCTTCCTCATCTATATACTGCTCCTTGGTTACATCAGCTTCCATGTGTATGCTGGCAGCATTCAGTTCTAGCTCTCCACTGTCAGTGTTGTCAGACAGATTAGTCCTGAAATGAACCGCAATTTCCCCCAGTTAAACTTTGGAAAGACTGAAGCCATCATCTTTACTCTCAGCATGAATACCATATCCTCACCACTTCCATCTGTCTATCTGGCAACTGTCTTAGGCTGCAACCTCAACATCTTATTCAACCCTGAGCTGAACTTCCAAACCCATATTTACTCCATCAAATAGACCACCTACTGAGCCCTCACCGGTCCACTTTCAGATAGACACAAAAGACCTCATGATATTATTTCAAAGGAGAGCAGGGGAGTTCTCCTTAGTTTCCTGGTCAATATTTATCCCTCAGTCAACAGCAATAAAAAGATACTCCTGTTTGTGGGAGCTTACTGTGCACAAAATGGGCTGCTACGTTTTCTACATTAGAGTCACGACAGAGTGAGTCAAAGTGCCATTACGGCACGGAAGGAGGCTATTTGACCCATTGAGTCCGTGTTGGCATGACAGAGGTCACACAAAAACAAAAAGAATTTGGATGTAAAGCATTTTGGACATCCTGAGGTTGTGAAAGGTGCTATATAAGTGCAATTCTTTCTTTCTTTCTTTCCTTCTATCTCTTAAAGTTGATAAAACACCAGGACCAGATGAGATGCATCCAAGGATAGAGAGGGAAGTGAGAGTGGAAATTGTGGAGGCACTGGCCATAATTTTCCAGTCTTCCTTAGACGCAAGGGTAGTGCCAGAGGATTGGAGGATTGCAAATGTTACACCCTTGTTCAAAAAAGGATGCAAATATAAGCCCAGCAACTGCAGGCCAGTCAGTTTAATTTCAGTGATGGGGAAACGTCTAGAAACAATAATTTGGGATAAAATTAACAGTCACATGGACAAATGCAGGTTCATTAAGGAAAGCCAGCACAGATTTGTTAAGGGAAAATTATGTTTAACTAACTTGCTGGAGTTTTTCGAGGAGGAAACAGGGAGAGTTGATGAAGGCAATGCTGTTGATGTGGTGTACATGGACTTTCAAAAGGCGTTTGATACAGTGCCACACAACAGACTTGTGAGCAAAGTTATAGCTCATGGAATAAAAGGGACGGTAGCAACATGGATACAAAATTGGCTGAGTGACAGGAAACAAAGAGTCGTGGTTAATGGATGTTTTTCGGGCTGAAGGAATGTTTGTAGTGGAGTTCCCCAGGGATCAGTGTTGGGACACTTGTTCTTCCTGATATGTATTAATGACTTAGACCTTACTATTAAAGGGCACAATTTCAAAGAATTTGGGTGATACAAAACTTGGAAACATTGTGAACTGTGAGGGGGATAGTGTAGAACTTCAAAAGGACATAGACAAGTTGATGGAATGGGCGGACAAGTGACAGATGAAGTTCAATGCAGAGAAATGTGAAGTGATTCATTTTGGTAGGAAGAACATGGAGAAGCAATATAGAATAAAGGGCACAATTCTAAAGGGGTGCAGGAGCAGAGGGATCTGGGTATATAAGTCATTGAAGGTGGCAGGATAGGTTGAAAGAGTGGTTAATAAAGCATACAGTATCCTAGGCTTTGTTAATAGAGGCATAGAGTACAAGAGCAAGGAGGTTATATTGAACTTGCATAAGACACTAGTTCAGCCTCAGCTGGAGCATTGCATCCAGTTCTGGGCGCTGCATTTAAGGAAAGACGTGAAGATATTGGAGAGAGTACAGAAAAGATTCACAAGAATGGTTCCAGGCATGAGGTATTTCAGTTATGAAGATAGATTGGAGAACTTAGGACTGTTTTCCTTGGAGAAGAGAAGGTTGAGAGGAGATTTGATAGAGGTATTCAAAATCATGAGGGTCTGGACAGAGTAGATAGAGAGAAACTGTTTCCGCTCGTGAAAGGATCAAGAACGAGAGGGCACAGATTTAAAGTAATTGGCAAAAGAAACAAAAGCAACGTGGGGAAAATCTTTTTCACGCAGTGAGTGGTTTGGATCTGGAATTCACTGCCAGAGAGTGCGGTGGAGGCAGGTTCAATTGAGGCATTCAAAAGGGAATTAGATAGTTTCCTGAAATGGAAGAACGTACAGAGTTATGGGGAGAAGATGAAGGAATGGCATTAAGTGAATTGCTTATTTGGAGAGCTGGTACAGCCACGATGGGCTGAATGGCCTCCTTCTGTGCTGTAACAATGCTGTGTTCTGTAATTTCACTCGTCCTTCTTTGAATAGTGCAATGGGACCTTTTTTGTCCACCTGAGAGAATAGATGGGGCCTTGGTTCAAGGTCTCATCCAAAAGGCAGCAGGCTGAATTTTCAAGCCCCACTGTTGTTGGGAACAGAGATGGGCAGGGCCCAAAAATGCCATCACCAACTGGCATGTCAGTTTTGAGATTCTGTTCCTGGTGCCGGCAATGCTCATCAGGGTGGGGGGAGGTTGGGACAGTGATCCCCTCTGCTCCCCGATTAAGACCAATTAAAGTTGTTAAAAAGTTAATTTTGTGCTTATTCAAGGGGGGAATTGAAATTTTCACAGGATTGCACAGGTTGTACGTGCTGTCTGGGCAGACCAGTTGAAGGGAGGTGGTACAGAGTGGGGAGCCAGTCATAGCCTCCCCAGGGAATTACCTCAGCCTCATAAAAGGGTCAGCGGCACAGAGGGGGACTCAACCTTTGGAAAACAGGTGTACTTAGCACTGCGCAGGTGGCAGGGAGAGTGAGCAGTCAGCGCTTGCCTCGTGCAGGAGGGTCGTGACCCTACTAGCATTGCGGGGGTAGGAGAGCAGAGGGCAAGACTGCCAAGGATAATAAGGACAGCCATCTGTCCACAAGAAAGGCTGCAGCTGGCAGTGGCGGCACGACTCTGACATTTTGGACCCAGTGGCTATGACCAGCAACATCCTGCACAGGAAGGGTGGAACCCCGGGCACCAGGAGAGCACGAAAGAGGAAAGAGGGCCAGGAAGGCAATGGAGACCAAACCCTCAACTTCGGATTGACTGTCGAGATGACCGAGACCCAGTGCCACAAAGTACTGCAAATCTCCAGGCAGATAGTCACTGACATGTGTGCCCTTATTGCTGAAGACTTTGCACCTCACAGCACTGCACGCCATGCCCTGCCAGTAGCCATCAAAGTCACTGTGGCCTTGAACTTCTTCAATTCTGGTTCCTTCCAAGGAACAGCTGCAGACCTCAGTGGCATCTTGCAAACGGCTGCACACCACTGCAGCTCGCAGGTCATTCATGCAATATATGCCAGAGCTGGGCAGTACGTTCATCACAACAGAAGTGGCCTCACAGGGATGGAGGGCATTGGGTTTCGCCTCCACAGCTGGATTCCCCCAGATGCAGGCCAATCATCGATTGAACCCACATGGCCATCAAGGCACTCAGCAACCAGCCAGTGAGATTCATCAACAGGAAGGGTTTCCACTCCCTTACTGTTCAACTGGTCCATGATCATAACAAGAGCTTCCTCCATGCCTGTACTTGCTTTCCTGGCAGCTTCCATGACTCCTTCATCCTCCAGCAGTCCAGCCTGTCACTGATCTTCACTCCAACCCCCAAAGTCCATGGATGGATCCTAGTGGACAAGGGATACTCCTCGAAGAGGTGGCCACTGACCTCACACAGAGGCACAGAGGAAATACAACCAAAGCCACCTGCTCACTCAGACAACCACTGAGTAGGCTATCAGGCTTCTCAAGATGCATTTCCGGTGCAAGAACCAGTTGGGTGGCACCCTGCAATACAGTCCTGAAAGGGTCTCGGTTATTGTAGCAGGCTGCTGCACTCTCCATATCATGGCCCTCCAGAGAGATCAGGACCTTGCGGATGATGAATTACAAAGGCAGCCTCCGTCTCTTGGCCCTGCTGCACAGATGGTCCCTCAGTCAGAGTGGCCAAGTTGGCTGATGATGATGAAGGTGGCCCGTGAGGGGTGGCACCCTCATCCTCCTCTGTGACCTCAGCAGACCTTGCCAGGTGCTCTGGTTGTCTGGAGGGGAGAACCTGGTGGGGTACAACTGTCATCCCCTCCAAAGATCTCTGTGGCACCAGCTCCACTGACTGGTCCATGCTACCCAGCATCTCATGCATCCTGTGAATGTCTGTATGTATTTCCTGCATGCACTCTGAGTGCTGCCATATATGGCTGTCCAAGAGGTTGGTCACTCCTTCTACGGAGGAGCTCATGCACTCATAGCCCTGAGCCATGCTGGTGCACATGAGCTGGATGGACTCCTTTATCCCCTGCCAAAGACCCGGCAATGCCTCAAGGAACTCCGACATGTGGGAACACATCTCGTGCTGAAGTTCGAGGTAGAGCCACCTCTCTTGTTACACAGAGGCCCTGCATCTGTGCCCAGCTGAGCAGGGCTGTGTCTGTCCTATATCCTCTGAGGGGAACTGATCACAGTTGCCTTTGCCTCTGGCACCTCCTTCTGTCCACTTGTGCTATGATGTTCACCCAGTGTCCTCCTTTTTAACTGTGCACAAGGACCCACCAAGGTGAAGTTATCTACGATGGTGGATGGTGCACTCATAAAGTGTGACGATGCTTCTTCATCTCTTTCTTACTCCTCTCAGCTCGTGGAGGGAGGGGTGAGGACGTCCTTGGTGGGACGTCTGCACCTGTAGGAGACACAAGCAATCATGAGAGCTAGCCTCGGAGAGTAGAAGCCTCTGCAGTGCTGAGGCTACCAAATGCTACTCAGTGAGCAACATGCTATCAAATGGGGTGGAGTGCACTGCACCCTCTAATAACCACTGTCCTCTGTAATGACCAGCTCCACCATGAGCTCCCATCTACCATCTACCTCCTCGTCCACCATCCTGGCTATCTCCATCGCTCCCTCCTCCACTGGCGTAATATGGTGCAAAAATGACACCCCGCCTCCCATCTGGGTCCTTTCACAGGCATTATGTGCCTGTTTCTCCTGCAAGAACAAAAGAGATTGAGATAAGGCCCTGCTGTCCTCAGCAGCTAATGTCATGGGCCACTATTCATTAGAAGCTGCATGTATCAGTGATGACAGTTCATGAGCAGCACTTTGGCTGTGTGCCATTTTGAGAGGTGAGTAAGTGCCGTGGGCACACACTGCTGCCAGTGTTCAGGAGCAGCATGTGCCCTGAGGCTCCACAGGTGCTGTGTCTGCTGGAGGATACAAGCCCTGAGGCCTGTCCTAAGGTTGGGGGTTGCACTCACCTTGCTAGCACATATGAGATCATTGAACGTCCTCCGACACTGCATCCATGTCCTTCTCACCACACTCTGACTGCTCACTGGTGCTACCACCTCCACCCATGCCTGTTTGGTCTGGATGAGTTGCCCTCTCCAGCTACCCGTAAACTTAGAAAACATAGTGCAGAGTGCAAACTGAGTGTAAATATTCAAGTTTGGTGAGTGAGGATTTTAAGTGTTATCTTTATAAAAGTCTTCTCTGCAGTTAGCACTTAACTGGGCTTTACCGTTCAGATAAAGTAGGGTTAAGAAAGTAAAGTAAGTTTCTTACACTCTTAGGCAGGGATTAACAGACTCGACTGCAGAATAGCTGACTAGTTAAGTAGCTGACCAGTCAAATCTGGTTGCTGCAGTTTCAGCTTCAAAAAGTATTAATACAGAGGTCTGGGTGCAGCCTGCAAATGGTGTGCAGATTGCAAGCTGAGTGTGGAGATTTGAGTTTGGTGAGTGGTGAATTCGGGGAAGAGGGGAGAAGGTGCTCCATTTTTCTACTTTTTTTTTTTTACTTTTTTCGCTCTCCAGTATTTGTTTCCTGCTTTGGTGCAGTGGAAGGAGGTGAGTACCTGGTAAGCTATTCTACTTATAATAAATAGTCTGTAGGGTTTGGCAGGGCAGCTCTGCCGAGTGGAATGTACATCCTGCGGTATGTGGGAAGTCATGGATGCGCCATGCGTTCTAGACAGACACATCTGCAGGAAGTGTCACTGGCTGCAGAAGCTTGAGCTCTGTGTTTCGGAACTCGAGCGGCAGCTGGAGCCACGGTTGTGCATCCGCAGGGTGGAGGATTATGTGGATAGCACGTTTAGGGAGGTGGTCACACCGCAGGTTAGGAGCATGCAGGCAGATAGGGAATGGATGACTGCCAGGCAGTCTAAGAGAACCAGGCAGGTAGTGCAGGAGGCCTTTGCTATGATCTCACGCGCTAATCGGTTTTCCATTTTGGATACTGGTGAGGGCGATGGTTCCTCAGAGGAGTGCAGTCAGAGCCAGGTTTGTGGCACCACAGGTGGCTCAGCTGCACAGGACAGGAAGAAGAGGAGTGGAAGACCAGTAGTGATAGGGGATTCGTCAGTTAGGGGAACAGACAGGCGTTTCTGCGGTGGTAAGCGTGACTCCAGGATGGTGTGTTGCCTCCCTGGTGCCAGGGTCAAGGATGTCATGGAGAAGCTGAAGGACGTGCTTCTGGGGGAGGGTGAACAGCCAGAGGTCGTGGTCCACATTGGTACCAATGACATAGGTAAGAAGGGGGATGAGGTCCTGAAAGCAGATTTTAGGGAGCTAGGAATGAGATTAAAAAGCAGGAGAACTGGTGTAGGAAGGAGGACATCAGATTACTACTCAAAAGCAGTAATCTCAGGATTACTCCCAGTCCCACGTACAAGTGAGCAAAGGAATAGGAGAATTGAGAAATTGAACACATGGCCGGAGAACTGGTGTAGGAAGGAGGACATCAGATTTCTGAGACTTTGGGACTGGTTCTGAGGCAGGTGGGACCTGTACAAGATGGATGGGTTACATCTTAGCAGGACTGGGATGAATATCCTCACAAGAAGATTTGCTAGTGCTATTGGGGAGTATTTGAACTAAATTGTCAGGGGGATGGGAACCTGAGAGGGAGCTCAGATTGGAGGGAAGCAAAACTGGTAACTTGTCTGGGGTGTGGGAACCAGGAGCAAGTATTAGACAGGAATGCCAAGGTGCACAAAATACTGAGAGAGATAGACAGCACGAGAGTGGGGAATAGTATGTTATTAGGTGGGGCCAGAGTAAGGGAGAAAGTAATAAAGTCTGAATCAGGGTTAATGTGCATGTATGTGAATGCACGGAGTGTGGTTAATAGGACTGGTGAGGTACAGGCATAAATTGCCAAATGGAAATATGATGTTGTGGCTATAACAGAGACCTGACTCAAAGAAGGGCAGGATTGGGTGTTAAATATTCCTGGATACAAGGTTTTCAGGAAAGATAGGAAAGGGAAAAAAGGGGAAGGGGTGGCAGTATTGATTAAGGAGAGCATTGCAGTGTTGGAGAAAAAGGATATCCCAAAGGGGTTGAGGACAGAATCAATTTGACTAGAGCCAAGGAACAAAAAAGGTGCAGTTACATTGCTTGGTGTTGTCTCCAGGGCACCAACTAGTGGGAAGGACGTGGAGGAAGAAATTTACAAGGAAATTACAGAGAGGTGCAAAAATTATAGGGTAGTTATAATTATCCAACATAGATTGGGATAATAGTAGTGTAAAGGGCAGTGAGGGGGAAGAGTTCCTAGAGTGTGTTCAGGAAAATTTTCTACAACAATATGTTGTTAGTCCAACGAGAAAGGAGGCACTGCTAAACCTGGTTCTTGGGAATGAGGTGGGCCAAGTGGATCAAGTATCAGTAGGAGAGCACTTAGGGGATAGTGATCATTGTATCAAAAGGTTTAGGCAGACTATGGAAAAGGACAAAGAGTAATCCAGGGTAAGAATAATTAACTGGGGGAAAGCAAACTTCAATGGGGTAAGAATGGAGCTGGGGCGAATAAATTGGAGTCAAAAGCTGGCAGGAAAACCAATAGATGAACAATGGTCTACTTTCAAAGAAAAGATAGTTCAGGCACAATCAAGTTATGATCCCTTGAAGGGGAAAAGTAGGGCAAACAAATTCAGAGCTCCCTGGATGAAAAAAGAGGTAAAGATTAAGATAAAGAAAAAAAGTGTGCTTATGACAGATGCCAGGTAGAAAATACTATTGAGAACCAAGCTGAATATAGAAGTTCCAGAGGGGAAGTGAAAAAGCAAATAAGGGAAGCAGAGAGAGAGCATGAAAAGAGACTGGCAGCTAGCATTAAAGGAAATCCCAAAGTTTTCTATCTTCTTCTTCTTCTTCTTCTTTGGCCTCCTTGTCTCAAGAGACAATGGGTAAGCACCTAGAGGTGGTCAGTGGTTTGTGAAGCAGACTCTTCCACAGTGCCTGCAGATAAAATTGGTTGTCCAGGCTGTTACACAGTTGGCTCTCCCCTTGCGCTTCTGTCTTTTTTCCTGCCAACTGCGAAGTCTCTTCGACTCGCCACACTTTAGCCCCGCCTTTATGGCTGCCCGCCAGCTCTGGCGATCACTGGCAACTGACTCCCACGACTTGTGGTCAATGTCACAGGACTTCATGTCGCATTTGCAGACGTCTTTAAAGTGCAGACATGGACGGCCGGTGATTCTGATACCAGTGACGAGCTCGCTGTACTCTGCGTCCTTGGGGATCCTGCCATCTTCCATGCGGCTGACATGGCCAAGCCATCTCAAGCGCCGCTGACTCAGTAGGGTGTATATGCTGGGGATGTTGGCCGCCTCGAGGACTTCTGCGTTGGAGATATGGTCATGACAGCCGATACAAATGATTCTCCGGAGGCAGGGAAGATGGAATGAGTTGAGACACTGCTCTTGGCTGACATATGTTGTCCAGGCCTTACTGCCGTAGAGCAAGGTACTGAGGACACAGGCTTGAAACACTCAGACCGTTATGTTCCGTGTCAGTGCGCCATTTTCCCACACCTTCTTGGCCAGTCTGGGCATAGCAGTGGAA
This sequence comes from Heterodontus francisci, assembly GCF_036365525.1. NCBI lineage: Eukaryota > Metazoa > Chordata > Chondrichthyes > Heterodontiformes > Heterodontidae > Heterodontus > Heterodontus francisci. Next base: position 71,772,098 of record NC_090397.1, read on the forward strand.
GCCTTTCCCATGCGCTTGTTGATTTCTGCATCTAGAGACAGGTTACTGGTGATAGTTGAGCCTAGGTAGATGAACTCTTGAACCACTTCCAGAGCGTGGTCGCCAATATTGATGGATGGAGCATTTCTGACATCCTGCCCCATGATGTTCGTTTTCTTGAGGCTGATGGTTAGGCCAAATTCATTGCAGGCAGCCGCAAACCTGTCGATGAGACTCTGCAGGCACTCTTCAGTGTGAGATGTTAAAGCAGCATCGTCAGCAAAGAGGAGTTCCCTGATGAGGACTTTCCGTACTTTGGACTTCGCTCTTAGACAGGCAAGGTTGAACAACCTGCCCCCTGATCTTGTGTGGAGGAAAATTCCTTCTTCAGAGGACTTGAACGCATGTGAAAGCAGCAGGGAGAAGAAAATCCCAAAAAGTGTGGGTGCGAGAACACAGCCCTGTTTCACGCCACTCAGGATAGGAAAGGGCTCTGATGAGGAGCCACCATGTTGAATTGTGCCTTTCATATTGTCATGGAATGAGGTGGACAACGTAATTGTCTGACAAGGGATCAACGAGGCTACCAATAAATTCGAAGAGGTACTCCAAGCCTTTGATAAATATTTTAATCTGCGTACAAATAAAATCTTGGAAAAAGCTAAATGTGATAAGCAGGTGGATGATTGGCGAATCTGTAGACTCATATTAAAAACCTTTATAGATTGGCAGAAGGTTGAGAATACAGCAAATTAAAGGCAGAACTAATCAGAGGCAGTATAACGGATGAATCCTTGTCAGACCTGTTGCAATCCAAGGAAGATCTTACACTGGAAAAGGCCTTTCACATTGTAAGTCAGATTGAAGTTCGTAAACAGTTTAGGGATGTCCTATGAGCTGAAGACAAGCCGTGAATGAAGAGGAGTCCAATGCCTGTCCAACTGGTTAAGACAAAGCCAAGGAAACACTTTGAGGAACAGAAAAAACATCCAGGTGAGAAGGCACATGAAATAGATAAACCTTGTCAACATTGTGGAGCCAAGAAGACCCACAGACGAGAGCAGTGCCCAGCAAGTAAACCTGAGTGTTTTAAGTGTGGAAAAACTGGACACTTTGGGAAGATGTGCCACAGCAAAATTTCTGCACTGAAAGGTACAAAGCAGAAGAGCTTCATGCAAACAGTAGTGAATCAAGTTCAGCGATACCCACAAGAGAAAGAACCAGGAGAGTTCTTGGGAGAAATCAGGAATCCAGACCAAGATTTCTGGACAACAGACATCTACCTGAATGGACACCTCACGAATTTTAAACTTAACACAGGGACTAGTGTCACGATAATATCTGACCAAAGCCTTGGGTGAAGAGACATTACCTGCAACTGGCAGATATACAGTTGCAAGGTCCAGGTGGGGTGCATCTGTCAGTAAAAGGCAAACTCCAAGCAACTCTTCTGCATAGAGGCAGACAACTGGTAGAGACGTTGTATGTCTTACACAATCAAGAATTTTATTTCCTGAGAAGGAATGCATGCTTACAAATGCAGCTGATTGAAAAGGTAGCAAAAGTCAAATAAACAAAGGTAAACACTTCTGGATTATCAACAGCAGAATTACTAAAGGGAAAGAAGTTAAGAACATAGCTTCCAGTGTTGCCTCAACAATTAATGCCAGGATTGAAGACTCAAGACTACAAGAAAGTGCAAGAAAGAGAAAACTCCTACAGAAGGAAAGAAACCAGGAATTACAATTGGAGATTTTGAGTGAGAAGATTACCCAAATTAAACAATGGTCAAAAAGTTTAGATACGTGACCTGGAACGAGAAGGTACAGTAATCCATAAAGATGAGAAGTATCAGCAATCGTACATAATACGAACAAATGAAGGGGACATACAAAGGAGTTGGAGGAATATCATTCCTATTCCACTAAAGCAACAGCCAATAATCCATCTGCAAGATCCTGATGAAGATGATAAACCTAAACCGAACAAAATACCACAATCCGAAGAAACGATAAACCAAGTCAGCAACCCAGACTCCCTATGAAGACTACTGACTGTCCCAGACAGATTACAACCAGATCAGGGAGAATCGTCAAACATCTGATGAGACTGAATCTGTAAAGTCAGAGACTTTGGGGGAAAGAGAAGTCATAAATGTATATATGTTTGGAAAAATGTTGGATAACAGCTTTGGGGGAGATGTAATGTAAGGATGTGAAGGGTTAATATTGAAGACAGTGAGAGAGACCCCTGCCACTGTACAAGTGATGATGTAACAGTCACATGAGATAGGCTTGAGAAGAAGAAGGTATAGCATCACGAAGGATGATAGCTTAGATGGCTTGCGGAGAGTGTATATAGTAGCTGTAAATAATAAAGAGTTGTTAGTTAACCTTTACTAGAGTCTAAGATGTTCTCTAGAATGCCCTACATGCTACTAATACAAACCCAACACGCAACAAAAATCATCAGTTTAATCTGTTTCCCTCCTGGGTTCCGGACACAGGAACAGTCCTGACTTCAGTTTTCTGGCCCAATATGAAAATTCAGCCCTGTCTCTCTGACGGTGCTCATTTCTGCACTTTATGATGCATGAAGTTTTGCTTTTAAATTTCCACAAATGGCTTTGGATAATCTGATGAGTCATAAATTTTAGCTACCCATAATAACATAGTGAATAAAAGATTATGATAGATTTTGTACGTCTGGGTGTATATTACCATCTAGTGGTTAATATATAGAATGCTCCATGTGTGTCGTGAAAGCTCTGCACAGCATACAAAGTTACACTAGTACTGCATTGGGAAGTTTTCAGACAGGCTAACATTCTGCAAACTTCCTGAGTGATGTTGAATTAATTGCTGGAATTAGAATGAACTTCAGTGATAAGGTTGTTCAGTTCATTTATTGCATAAGCTCTGAGCAATTTTGGTAGTGTTTTAAAAAAGCTACCTGTTCCTAGAGGTCATAGTGGCATACATAACACATGCCAGTCAGACACCCTTTGGTGAGTCGGAGAATGCTTGTGCAGTTTCTCCCTCATGCTCAGGTAGCTGACTCTACTGCAGTAAACATACCCCTGGGTGTCATGCACCTCCCATGCCCTCTACACTCTCCCCTCTCGTTCTGCTGCAGTATATTCACCAGTATCTGCTACAACAATACCCTTGGGTAAGAAGCTCCTATGTATTATTCACTTGTTTCACTGTGCTAACAATTGAAATCTTCCTCATCATTAAGCTGGTTAATGCCAGCCCTGACTTGGGGTCAAGTAATCACTTTCCACTTTGAGTGTATTGCTGCAAAATGTTAAATAAGCTCATTATTAAAAGACCTTAACAAGCCCTTAATAAGTAAAATATCAGCTTTGTTCTCACTTTTTGTTAATATTCATTTTTGAAGTGGCAGTAAACTCCAGGGCAGGTGCTAAACACAACTAGTGTGTTCATGCTTACGACTGACATCACCTTTTAATTACATCTACTTTGAGAACTCAGAAATGTTGGTTCCTATATTAGATTTTCCGAGATCAAGAGTGTTGCTGTTTCTGGAATTTCTACTAATCTGAGTTTCACATCATCGGTATGTTCCCAATACAGCGAAAATAGAGAATCTATGGCCACAGTGAAACTCCTGATGTAATGAAACTCTGATAACAGTAAAACAACCACAGCTTGCATTTATATAGTGCCTGTAATGTAGTAACACATCACAAGGTGCTTCACAGGAGTGTAATCAATCAAAATTTGGCATCAATCTACATAAGCAGATATTAGGGCCGATGACCAAAAAGTTGGCCAAAGAGGTAGGTTTTAAAGGAGCGTCTTAAAGGAGGAGAGGGAGGCGGAGAGGTTTAGGGAGAGAATTTCAGCCCTTAGAGCCTAGGCAGCTGCAGGCGGAGCTGGTGGAGAGATTACAACTGAGGATGCTCTAGCGGCCAGAATTGAAGGAGGGAAGGGCAAGACCATTGAGGGTGTTTAAAATCAAGAATTTGCCAGAGTGGCATCCAATGTAGGTCAGCAAGCTCAGGGGCGATTGGTAAACGGGACTTGGTGCAAGTTAGGATATGAGCAGCATAGTTTTGGATGACCTTAAGTTTACAAAGGGTGGAATGTGGGAGGCTTGTCAAGACAACATGGGAATAGTCAAAACTAGATGTAACAAAGGCATGAATGAGTGTTTTAGCAGCAGATGAGCTGAAGTAGGGGCAATGTTACAGAGGTGGAAGTAGGCCATCTTGGTGAAAGTTCATCTCAGGTTTAAATTTGATGCCAAAGTTGCGAACAGTCTAGTTTAGCCTCAGACAGTGGCCAGGGAGAAGAATGAAGTCAGTGGCTCGGGAAAGGAGCTTGTGGCTGGACCGAACACAATGGGTGGAATTTTATGCTCTCCCCCACAGTGTGTTTGAAAGTGGGGACAGCATAAAATCGGTGGGATGATGGCGGGGGTGGTGAGGGATGTTGCTGCCACTATCCCACCTCTGCCGAAATTTAGCCCGGGGCGGGAAGGCCTGTGAATGGCCATTCTGCCCCGTCGCCATTTAACCCCCAATTAAGGGCCTCTTACCGCCGTAGCCGCGATTACGTGTGTGGCGGGCGGCCCTGCTACTGCACGGGAAGCATGGCACAAAAGATTGGGCGGTCTGATAGTCAACAGGATGGGATGAAATCTTCTCCAGCTGAAAAATCATGCTTTAAGCTTGGAATGCTAATAACAGTAAGGATTGAAGTTGGCAGTCGAGAGACGGGTACCTGAATTAAATATCACAGCGCTTGAGTATAACAGCATATTCCTTTCTGTGCTTGCTCTTCGGCACTGGTTTAGTGCTGTGATAGATTGCTACCAGCAGCTTGATGCAATGTTGCGCCTTGCTTAAATGTAGCCATTTGTACACCAGTCTCTGTAAAACTGTCTGAACCCTTCATGTACAATGACTCATTCTGATGTACCATGTGTGTATGTGAGTGCCATGGTGACTTGATACAGACCATGATTTTGCCAGTTTTATAAACTTGGCGGCTGACAAGAAAATTCCTCACAAAAATGATCACTATTTCCAACTAAATAACTAACTAAAAACTTGATTCTGCTCCAAATTTTCATGCAAAACATTAAGATAAACAAGTGTTAGCTTGTTCAATCATGTATCAAAGAAAGTTTAATTCTGCCAAGCCACTTAAATTTCAATGAGGTTGAATTCTGATCTGGGGTTTGCACTTCTCCCTATAGCACTGTGCTGCAGCTGCTTGTCTTTGCATGTGAGATTGTCAGCTTTTTTTCCTTAAGAGAAGGAAGTGAGTTAATAAACATGGGAGAAATATGCAGAGTTGATCAGACATGAAGGCTCTTGCTTTCATTTCCATTGCAATGTGTAGTCCTGCACAGAAACTGTAAGACCTTGTGCTTGATACTCAACTGTCTGAAAAAACACAGCACACAAACAATAATACTCTTGAAACACTGGGGCAATGTACAACTCTGGCTCCTGTACCAACAAGATTAATTATGAACTAAAGAGTGTACTTGAGATTGTAACATGTTTTGGCAATAAACAGGAAACAAGTAGACAGATATGATTAATGAGAGGTACTTGAAAACTAAAATTAAGATGTTCATTTGCCTCATAAACTGATCAGTTACACTACAAAAACATGGGGCAGCACAAAATAACTGCAACACGAAATGGTTCACAGCATTTTAAACCAGTACCAGTATTTAGTACCATCCGCAACTCCTCAGTTGCTGAAGCAGTCCATGTCCATACGCAGCAAGACCTGAACAACATTCAGGCTTGGGCTAATAAGTGACAAATAACAGTCGGATCACACAAGTGCCAAGCAATGACCATCTCCACCAAGAGAGAATTTAACCATCTCCCCTTGATATTCAACAGCATTACCATCACTGAATCCCCAAACATCAACATCCTGGGAGTTACCATTGACCAGAATCAAAGCAGGTCAGAGGCTGTGAATTCTGCAGTGAGTAACTCACTTCCTGACTCCCCAAAGCGTGTCCAGCATCGACAAGGTACAAGTCAGGAGTGTGATGGAATAATCGTCACTTGCTTGGCTGGGTGCAGTTCCAACAACACTCAAGTAGTTTGACACCATCCAAGACAAAGCAGCCCACTTGATTGGCACCCCATCCACCACCTTAAACATTAATTCCCTCCACCACCAATGCACAGTGGCAGCAGTGTGAGCCATCTACAAGATGCACTGCAGCAACTCGTCAAGATTCCTTTGACAGCACCTTCCAAACCTGTGACCTCTGTCATTTAGTAGGAATAGGGCAGCAGACACATGGGAACACCACCGCCTGTAAGCTCTCCTCCAAGTCACACACCATCCTGACTTGGAACTATATTGCTGTTTCTTCACTGTCGCTGGGTCAAAATCCTGGAACTCCCTCCCTAACAGCACTGTGGATGTAGCAACACCCCAAGGACTGCAGCGGTTCAGCAAGGCGGCTCAGCATCACCTTTTCAAGAACAATTGGGGATGGCAGTAAATGCTGGCCATGTCAGCAACACTCACATCTCAGGGACAAATTTAAAAAAATAGATTTTATGCCAATGATGCCTACAGTTATACATTATAATGAAGCAGGTCAGTGCTAAATGAGAAGGATAGGTAGAATACCACACACTGATAGATGAATATAGAAACAAGTGCGGGGGAAGAAAACATAGAAAATTTACAGCACAGAAAGAGGCCATTTGGCCCATCATGTCTGTGCCATGTCCCATAATGGCCACAAGACAGTGGATAAGCAAATTCCAAACCAACTCAGTCAGACTAATTCCAAATCTCTGCTGTGGGGAGTACATTTAAACCAAATTCTTTTCATCCTATTTAACATACTAGCACGAATACACAATTTTACTTCATGCACTTTTTGGAAGCTTGGATGTGCTGAAAGCCAATTGGCAACCAGGATCATTGCTCAACAAAATAAACAGCCAATTAACTGGCACAAACTGTGCACAGTGGGCCAATGAAACGTTGAACTGCATAATTTCACTAAGAAATGGAAGCAGAATGCAGATTATAGTAGGTGCTGTGAGAGGCTGTAGCAAAGTGTGCTCGACAGACCAGAGAACAACACACTGGTGTGCAGATGGTGAAGGAAGCATTGGAAAAATATCACTTGGGAGGTCAATGTGGGGTCACTTACCAGAAGATGCTGGAAGGATATCTTGAAGAAGGTTCTAGACCTGAAGGAAAGTGCCCATCTGAGAAGAAACTTGAAAAAAAGCCTGTCTTATATGATTTTCTTCTGTAAGCATTTATCTGACTATCTTAGTATACTTCACCAAAACTGATGTGGTAACTTTTTGAAAATGCAACATTAGGGGAACTAATAGAAGTGTTAAAAACTAGCACAGTAGATTTGGGAAAGGAAAACCTAAAATGGTACAACTGAGAATAATTAAAAACTAACTTTAATTATGCAGTCACCCAGCTGACAATTACAATGCATTCAAACAGCTCTCAAATATCTCATCAAGATACTTTACACACAGGTAAACTGCAGAAAGGACCTGAAATATTAACTCTGTTTCTTTCTCCACTGATGCTGCCAGACCTGCTGAGTATTTCCAGCATGTTCTGCTTCTATTTCTGTTAACCTATGCATAAAACATTTGCTCATGAAATACATATTTAACTTCCCTACAGAAGAGGACACTTTCGATAGTTAACAGATTGCAGATGTGTGGAGGGACTCAGTACATCCAAACTTCTCTCCCTTTTTTAAAATGATATTGTGGAGATCATCAGTTGAAAGGAAGCTTACAGTTTGAGTGAAATGGAGGAGAGGAATATTCCCTGGATTTGTGTAATTCTAATTGCATTTGTTATCTGTGCAAGTGGACTTTGAGTCTAAATCAGTGACTGTTCATGAACACGAGGGAATGTTGGCCTGGCACATGTAAGTTCACGTGGAAGCTGCATTTTTCATAAAACTCTTATCACCTCGCCTACTGCTGCATGTCAGCACTGATTATGATGTTTTCACCGGCAGGACATCAGTGACCAATGGTGAGCAGAAACCTAACTGATCCTTGCTTATTCACCTGTGATTTTCAGAGAGGACTCTGTCGCTAAAGAATGGAGGGCCATCAGCATTTTTACTACTGTGGCAAACTGGCACTTGGTTGTGTGTTTAATTTCAGGACATTGTAAAAAACATTCATAGTTTCCTTGGTGGGGCCTAATCTATTCACTGCAATTGAATTACATCTATGACTGGTGGGAGACACTCTGCCTAGGCTGAGTAATGGATCCCGTTGGCTGTCACCCTCAACCTTGACCTTGACCTCCTTTGCCCTCCTCTACTGCAGGTCATCTTCCTCCTCTAGCAAAATAAGACTTGATGAAACAGCCATTGTGTGTGGATTGCCTCTCACTGTTTCCTCTGTTTCTCCACATTGGGGATCCATCTTTCCTGCCTTTTAGTGCTACCTTTTATAATAAGATCATTAATGCAGAGTGGGCAGTTTATTGCTGACCTGTGTGTTAACATACATTGAGCCAACTCAGTTCTTGAAGGAGGTCTGGGGGCTCAAACTCAAAAAATATTTTTCCATTAATGCCATAATACAATTTAGAAGACAGTAACATATACTTAGTGCATGTCATAGTCTCAACATTGAATAATTTCAGGCCCTATGTCTTGGCTCTATAAATTTAGCAATTTCTAGAAACTTCTAAATATTTCTATATTATTGGAATTCGAGGACAGCCATATTAAAGGGTGACAAAGTGTTCCAGTTTGTGTTTCCCTCACAGTCACTAACGTTGTCTGATTAAATTTGTTTAGGATTCATGTTGAGTTGCCACTTTAAAAAAAAAGACTAATGATGAAGATGAACAGAAGGAAAATCTGAAAGAAACATCAATAAAGCCTGATCAATTGATGATAAAAAAATGATTGTACATCTTTGGAACATTTTTTAACCGTGGGTTAGACTGCAACATATGGTCTGGAGGGCTTTTGCCTGTACTAAGGAGCCTGGATAAGAACAAAAATAATTTAATGGTGTCTTTTGTAGTTCTTTCCAATACTTTTGTGGTCCTATTCTTATGGTAGAGACTTATGCTGGAGTATGCTACCACAGACATCACCAGCTCACTGTACGTTTGCCTTGCCTCGACATAAGCTATTTAATTGTGGGGTCTACTGCTCAGTTCTGTCCACGACAAACATTCACTCACCTACTCACACTTATTTCCTGGTGGACTCACTGGCCGAATTTTCTCTTTAGCGTCCTGAGGACTCAGATAATTTTATTTTGTAAGCCATGAGTGCCCCAAGTGAAATCAGGTAACAGCACAGATCCCAGATTGAACCTGGTATCCACATGTTCCTCATGCCTATTAGCTGCATTACATAGTCCTGTACACCCTGAATCCATTGAGGGAATACTTTGCAGTTCTAACATCTGGACATCAAGCTTTGACTTGTCTTTGGAAATGTCTACATCAGGGACTTTGAAACGCTTCATTAAGCTAAGCTCTGTCCTCTCCAAACTACACATTTATTGCTGGATTCTTTTTTTGGTTTGGTTCAGTTTCTGAATTGGCTCAGCTTTATATCTGTCCATTAATTGAATATGGCTTCCAGTCTGGGGCTGCTCTTCTAGCACTCATGGATAACTTGAAAGCTTGTAATATGATGGGCACTCCTTTGAACTCTCTATCTCAGCCTCTCTTGTCTCTCTCTGACCTACAGACAGTGTTTCTCTGAATTTTCCTCTGCTGTTCCTACCAAGTTGCAAATATGTCATCCTACCTTCCCTCCCTCCTTCCTTTCTGCAGTCTGACCTTGTTGAAATCAAGTCATCTCACTGCCATGTTAACTCATACTTTCCCAGGACATCAAATCCATCCTTACCTTGCTCTACTGCCCTTCTTACTACAGACTTCCTGGTCTTTATACATCAGCTACTCATTGGATAAACTCACTGAGGCATTAGGAAGGTCTCTATGTGTGCTTTAATTTTACAGTGTGTTTTTGGATGAGCTGTAATGTTATGTGATGCGTTGGCAAGGACTAGTGTTAAATGCAGACCAGGTTGAATAGCAACACTTTGTGGCTTAAATATATGGATCAGTAATTCTCTACACACCCATTTAACGCAGCAACATGGAACACCTGGTTCATAAGCTGTGCTACTGCTCCAGTCGCGCACAGACTCAAGTTTCCTGCCTCTATGTTTGCTTTGCCTTCTCTTTTGCCTGACACTTCTTTCCTGCTATACAGACTTCAGAAAGACTGACAGATTTTAAATCCATTTTATAAAGACTGAAAAACTTTTGCCTCAATATATGACCACATCTTTAAATGGTTGCATTCTTTAAATCTTTGCTGTGGTCATTTTTTATGTTATTTCCTGTTTTCCCCCTTCACCCTTGCCAAGCTCTTTCTGCCAAGCAATAATTAGTAGAGGGGCTTGCAATTATTATGCAAATACTTCAATCTCGGAATTTAGCAAGAGCATAGAGCTTTGCAGAAGGAATGAATGATACATTTACGGTGATCCAGCCTTGCCCTTTCTGCAGTAGGACCAGAGAATCAGCCTTTGATGGAAAATAAATGAAAAAGTTTGCACTGAAAGATTGATGAGTAAACAAATGACTATTTCAGTTCAGTGTTCCCCATTAGCAACTTCAAGGTAAAATGGAGAAATTTGAACTGAAGTATAGGTCAGGGAGCATCCGTAAGGAAGACTATTTGTCTTCAAACCTGTCTCATTTTCCTTAAGCATAATATTTTCCTAGCAAGTAGCCATTTTCTAAGTGTACAGTAGCACAAAATGGAAAGAACATGCGCCAGGAAGGAAACTCTTTAGTATGAGAGATGTTTCTGTAAAGGCATCACATTACTCATGGAAGCTCACAGGGGGAGGTAAGTCAGCACTTCTAGTTGACAGATAGTCCCTGTTACATGCTTAAGAATTCAATGCAATGTGTGTAAAGGTTACAATAAACATATTTGTAGCATTTGACTTCTTATGTGAAAAGACCATGGTAAGCTGTAGAGGAATGTATTAATAATAGCATCTGAAGTTCCTGTATTACCACATAGTGGTATACCAGGATTTGCCTCTCCATTGGTCAGCATATTGAAGGATTCTATTGGAAAAACAATTCTAGATCATTTGTTGACAGAAACACTCACAATGGAAAACAGAAATAGAAAAATGCAGCAGGTACAACAGGACGCTGGGACACATTGAGGGCTTCTAGTGAAAATTTCACTTGGCAATAAAGACCAATTTAGGATCACTTAGAGTTGCTGATCTGCCATGCTGGGTAACAATTTAGAGCACAGGTCATGATCTCATTCATTGATGCCAAAATGGAGGTAGACAGGGGGAGAAGGAAATTTAAAAATCAAGTCAAACTAGCCTTTTGTGTGGTGCTCTTGTTACCAGTGACGTGATGACACTGGCAGATGCTGGCTAACAAATTTTCAGCCTGTGTTTTATGGCTTAAGTAGGGTTTCTGTTTTGAGAGAATACGAATTGGGAGGAATAAGTTTTTTTTTAATGGATTACAATGCCTAACATGATACTTATTCTTCATCTGAGTTCGATTCAGCCCATTTGCAGTTAGTGAGCAGGAAATCTAGATATAACTTCCATTTAGATTTCAAAAATCCAAGTAACACAATGGGAATTTTGTTATGATTTGGAATGACTTGCCTGGGCATTTTTGTTGTTCAATATTAATTATCAGATAAACTTGGAGTTTAATGCTTGTACTGAGGCCAGAATAGAACCACATTGAACTCTGATCTGCATTTTATCACTAGTTTGAATAATGCTTGTAGAATTAGAGTTGGTTTTTGATCGAGATCCTCTTAATGAGTAAAAGCTATTCTGTTGGTTATTTCAAGTCATTAATGTTTAATCATAAGGTGCTCTGTTGGCCTTTACTATGTTTAAGTTTCACTGAGATCATTCTGAAAATGCTGAAATCAGTACAACTTGTACACCTTGGAAAGGTAATTTGAAAGCATAGTAGGTGGCTTACTATATTAAGTAGAATAAAGAGGCCAAATTCATTGCATCTAACATTGAAACTGGTCCCAGTGTTACACAAGAAGTAGGAGGGGAAGGAAACTATAAAATTTGGTCTCACAGGGCTGTTCCTCATTTCACCAGGTGCATCTTCATCTGCCTCCAAATGCTGACATTCATTCGATTAGTAGCAGCTGTGAACTGTGGCCTCATTCCCATTGAGACAAGTCTGAAATTATGAGCATGTTGAAGTCTCTAGCAGGTGTCAGTAAGAGTTAACCTTTATCGGATGTCCCTGGGTAAGACTTGAACTCTGGTCTCCTGCTAACTTTAAATTTGAAGCAATTTACTTAATTTTTACCACCTCAAGTTTTGACAAGTGACTTGGGGAGCAGGACCCCGAAACGTAAAAGAGAAACAAGCCTGACTAGGACTTCATTCACCCAAAAATTAGGTTACTGGTGTTTTAGGAAAATTTGCTGCTTCTACTATGGAAGGTCAGAGAAATAATTAAACAAGCAGAGGAACTTTAAAGCAGCTGGTGAAGTTGGAAGAAAACTGGCCAAGTTCATTTTCAAAAGTCAGTAAGATTTTATTACGGTCAAAAAAATCATTGTTGAGTTTCTGCTTTTGTAGAAGTACTGCTGCTTTCATCAAGCTATAAATGAGGTAAAGAAACTTCATTAAAAAATTCTGGAGATTCTCTCCTGTAAAAACTTTTCACATTTATACATATTATAAGCCACTAATATTAAGTTAATTTCCGATGGACTTTAAATTTTAGGGAAATAGTACTCAATATTTAAGACATCCATGTAAGTCCCTGGAAATTCTTTTTGTTTTGTTTGTTCCCAAAGGGAGAGATACTTCAAGACTGGAATTACTCTTTATGCTTTTACACATAGTGTTAAATCTTCATTACTACAAATCATATATATAGGGTAGTATTGGTTTTGTGATTACTAAGCAGTCAACGTTACAGTCGTTATAAAAATGTAAATAATAACATTTTCATATCATTTCAATAACATGAAAACAATAATTCAAAGTGCTAATGTGAAAATGCAATGTTTTCTTGGTACATCAGCAGGGCATTACTGCAATTGTCAACCTCACAACAGAAACGGAAGTGGGAATCTTGAGGGATTTGGTGACATCTATCATTGACCTCAGTTTTTGATATCATAAACTCCTGATTGAATAACCTCTTCCCTAACCTCTATGTTACGTATTAGTTTTGAATAAATAACCCATTAAAAAGTCTGCTAATTATTTTTAGACTTTTGCAAGTGTGATTTTTTATTTTTAATCAATCCACCTGAATAATCATCAGAAATTCAGCTGTTAAAGCATTGCTAATCTTTGTGATAACATTGATGTATTGCTTTAATTGTGTAATTCACAGAGATCGAAAGGATTTGATTTTATATAATGTTCTTCTCATCCCAGGACACCTGAAGACACTTTCCAGGCAATAAATGATATATGGAGTACAGGTACTGTTACATAGACTAATGCAGAGGACAATTTTCATACAGCAAGATCCCACAAATGAGAGAATTGATCTCTAGTGGGGGGATGGATATATTTTTGACCAAGACACCAGGAGAACTCACCTGCTCTTCTCCAAATAGTGGCAGGGGAGGTTTTACATGCACTGGAGGAGGCAGATGGGCTCTTGATTTAACATCTCATCTGCAAAATGGTACCTTTTAAATGCAGTGTACCTTCAGTATTTATTGGACTGCTAAGATTAGGTTGTAAAATTCTGCAGTGAGGTTCAAACCCATAATCTTCTGACTGAGAGGAAGATCACTGTTAATGAGCCAAGGGGGAAAGATATTCTTTTATCTGTTCTAGTGGATCCTGCACATTAAAGAGTAGAAGAGTATACATTTTTAATGAAATTACTTGTGCTGGTAAACTGGTGAAGGAGTAGGACTGCTTCACCCTGATTCTCCGAGCAAACCTGTTTCCCGCTCCCTGCAAACGTAATCAGAAGCACCCCACCCCCCTCCCCATGACCTAATTTCTCTGGTCAGCTTCTGAACTGTCAGTGGCCCCTGATCACTCCATGCACAGCCCCTCAATCACTTCATCCATGGCCCCTCGATCACTCCGTGCATGGCCCCTCGATCACTCCGTGCATGGCCCCTCGATCACTCCGTGCATGGCCCCTGATCACTCCATGCACAGGCCCTCGATCACTTCGTCCATGGCCCCTCGATCACTCCGTGCATGGCCCCTCGATCACTCCGTGCATGGCCCCTGATCACTCCATGCACAGCCCCTCGATCACTTCATCCATGGCCCCTCGATCACTCCGTGCATGGCCCCTCGATCACTCCGTGCATGGCCCCTCGATCACTCTGTCCACGGCCCCACCTCCTTGCAATCTCTCTATCCCCCAACCAATCACAGCAGGTGCACCCTCCCTGGTCCATCTGGCCCACAATCTATCTATTCGCTCTTCAACCCGACCCACGATATCTCCCTCTTTCCCTCCTCTCTGCTCCCAGATGTGGCCTGGTTTCTCTGGCCTTCTCATCCAATGCCCAGCCTCTCAGTCTGGGTGGCTGCCATCCGAGAAACAGAGTCAGAACTTTCAAAAGAATTTGAATGTAATGTGCTTCCTGACTGTTACACCCCCTCAGCTGTCTTTATTCCCCAACCTCTACTGCCTTCACCCCACCCCCACTTCCACCCCATAAATATCAGGACCAAAATGTGCAAGAGCCTCAAGGCATTGTCATAAAATTGAGCCCAGAAACATCCTTTCACTTTCCTTCAGCATTGAGCCTCTGCCAATTGCTGTGGCTGCTCATAGCAAACCCAGGAACCCTGGGCACTGTGTTGGGGAACAGAGACCTGGTAAAACATGCTCTTATCCTTTTTTTTCTGATCTTTGTGTCCAGAGAGAAGTTCAGCTGAGCCAGCCATACTGTGTGCAAAACTTTACTGTTGTGAACTGATCTTGAATTCCTATGGGATGGAATCACAGTATCTTAGTCGTGCCTCTGGTCAGTATTTTAATGAAGTTGTTAATCTATTAACATATTGTTATTGTACCATGCTGGTATAAATTCAGAGCTACTAGTAGTTCCAGTTGTGACCTTTTTAAAGGACTGACAGCCTGACCAGATCCCTGTGATGTTCTGGAGATTAGATTCTGCTGATGAGCTTGCTGTGGAAAGTGGATATCATGGTGATTAGTGGAGTGAATTAACACAAACCTAAAATGACATGGTCAGTGAAGAAAACTCTGAAAATGCACAAGTTACTTAGCAGCTGAAAGAGAAAAGTATGTAAATATTAATTAGGATTTCATTATGTATCAATAACTTTTAAAAATTTTTATTGCAAACTCCACCAAGTCCAAAATCGTTCCAAACATGAGCGATTTCAACAAATGTAACTTCACTACGTCAATGGAGCACAAACCCTTTTGTAACTGTGAATGAGCTCTGGGCTCAGCAGAATTTCCTGTCAATAGGGAATGTCTGTAAATTAGGAGGTTTTATTTTGAAATTTAACATGAGATGTGAAATGGGATGAATAGTTTATCTGTTAGTCTGCATCTGAAAATTATTCCACTTTAAAAAATGTTGCATCAGTGAATTAATTACCGACATCTTGTGTGTTTCAAAATGGTACCAGTTTCACGTCAGAATGGGAACACATCAGTACAGGATGTCATGGCAACCTGTCTCGTAAGGCTGTTTTTAATCAAGCCTTGCACAAATCTGATTGAATACTAAAATCTTATGAAATGATCGTGTTCACATAAGGCTGACTGAAAAATGCCAATGCTACTTTCTCCTATCCACCTCATTGAAAATATAGATTGCAGCAAGAGTATCTCTTATCCCCTACATCTATGATTGATGGTATAATATGCCTCTAATTTTACATGTCAAAGACTATATACAAGAGAAAAATCCCAACTGGCAAAGTGCACATGTTAATGTTTAACACACTCATACTGTATACTATATTTATTTTAAATATATTACTATCTGTGCATGTAGCAATTAGACATGATTATGTTAAGCATTCATGCACGAAAATCACCAATTGGAAGTTCTACCCTTATTGTTCAGGAGCACTATCGTGAGAAGACACTGGTACACCAACTTTTTTTTTCGAGATATTTTTCTGCATTGAATACAAATGTAGTTGTGTAACACATTCACCTGTGGGTTAAAAAAATCATGGGTTTGAACCCCACTGCAGAGTTTGAGCACATAAATGAGGCAACATTCCAGTGTAATATTACACATGTTAATGACTGTCTGGGTGTAGACAGATTGCTTGCACTGCATTAAGATTGTGGATGAGCTAGAATTGAACATCAAGAAGGCTGATACCACTTTATTCAATTCCCAACAAAATCTCCCTGTTTTCTTGTCATCAGCTGCAGGGCACTGGAAGGTTGAGTGGAAAGCTCTCTCTGCCAAACCAACACTACTCAAAGGTAAATACACCTTAATATTTTGAATGTCTATCTGGTTCCCTGAGTACTTTACATGAACTTTAACTCATTCAAAACGTTTTTACTCAGGTCCTGTTCTGCACCACTTCCTGTTTACACATTAAATAAGACAAGGCTGAAGCATTTGCAACAATCCATCTCGGCCTCCTCCTGAAGTCCCCAGCATCACAGATGCCAGTCTTCAGCCAATTCGATTCACTCCGAGTCATATCAAGAAATGACTGAAGGCACTGGATACTGCAAAGGCTATAGGGCCCTGACAACATTCTGGCAATATTACTGAAGACCTGTGCTCCAGAACTTGCCGCACCCCTAACCAAGCTGTTCCAATACAGCTACAACACTGGCATCTACCTGATAATGTGGAAAATTGCCCAGGTATGTCCTGTAAACAAAAAAAAAAGGACAAATCCAACCCAGCCAATTACCGCCCCATCAGTCTACTCTCGATCATCAGCAAAATGATGGAAGGTATCATCAACAGTGCTATCAAATGGCACATGCTAAGCAATAACCAACTCAGTGATGCTCAGTTTGGGTTCTGTCAGGGCCATTCAGCTCCTGACATCCTGACAGCCTTTGTTCAAACTTGGACAAAAGAGCGGAAATCAAGAGGTGTGGTGAGAGTGATTACCCTTGACATCAAGGCAGCATTTCACCGAGTATGGCATCGAGGAGCCCTAGCAAAACTGCAGTCAATGGGAATCAGGGGGAAAATGCTCCACTGGTTGGAGTTGTACCTAGCAGAAAGGAAGATTGTTGTGGTTGTTGGAGGTCAATCATCTGAGCTCCAGTACATCACTGCAGGAGTTCCTCAGGGTAGTGTCCTAGGCCCAACCATCTTCAGCTGCTTCATCAATGACCTTCCTTCAATCATAAGGTCAGAAGTGGGGATGTTCGCTGATGATTGCACAATGTTCAGCACCATCCTCAGATACTGAAGCAGTCTGTGCAGAAATGCAGCAAGACCTGGACAATATCCAGGCTTGGACTAATAAGTAGCAAGTAACATTCATGCCACACAAGTGCCAGGCAATGACTATCTCCAACAAGAGATAAGCTAACCATCTCCCTTTGACATTCAATGACATAACGATCGCTGAATCCCCCACTATCAATATCCTGAGTGCGACCATTGACCAGAAACTGAACTGGACCAGCCATATAAATACTGTGGCTAAAAGAGCAGGTCAGAGGCTCAGAGGCTAGGAATCCTGCAGCAAGTAGCTCACCTCCTGACTCCCCAAAGCCTGTCCACCATCTACAAGGCACATGTCAGGAGTGTGATGGAATACTCTCCACTTGCCTGGATGGGTGCAGCTCCAACAACACTCAAGAAGCTCAACACCATCCAAGACAAAGCAGCCCGCTTGACTGGCACCCCATCCACAAACATTCACTCCCTCTACCACCGACACACAGTGGCAGCAGTGTGTACCATCTACAAGATGCACCGCAACAATGCACCAAGGCTCCTTAGACAGCACCTTCCAAACCCGCGGCTTCTACCAACTAGAAGGATAAGGGCAGCAGATGCATGGGAACACCACCACCTGCAAGTTCCCCTCCAAGCCACACACCATCCTGACTTGGAACTATATCGCTGTTCCTTCACTGTCGTTGTGTCAAATTCCTGGAACTCCCTTCCTAACAGCACTGTGGGTGTACCTACCCCACATGGACTGCAGCGGTTCAAGAAGACGGCTCACTGCCACCTTCTCAAGGGCAATTAGGGATGGGCAATAAATGCTGGCCTTGCCAGCGATGCCCACATCCCATGAATGAATAAATAAAAAAAAGTCTCTATGTCTGATCTCAATTGGCACTCTGTCTTCTGTGCTCTGAATTTGAATTTGTTGTCCTGGTTTACAAATCTCTCCTTACTTTAGTAGCTTCTTGCAGTCTTGTGTCTCATTGTCTATCCTTCTGGCCTCCGATTCTGCCTTCCCTTACGTCCCTTCACTCTATCATCCACTTCAACTATCTGGGTCCTGGACTCTGAAACTCCATCACGCTACCCGGCTACATCTCTCCTTATTTTCAAAAGCCTCTCATCTTTTTTGATCATGAATTTGGCCACTTCTTCCAACTCCTGTATGCTAGCTGTCCATCTGTTTCTCATTTGTGAAATACAATATGATGTTGTTGGTGCTTCAGTATATATGTTTAAAGTGTTACATTTTTGTTGCAGTTTTAAACTGATATCCTGTTTAGAGGTTCAGCCGGACAGTAAATGTGACAGAGTGGGTACTTTGAAGCAAAGAGCCATCGTCACCTGAGCTGATCTTGTAACTAATAAAATTTCAGAATTTTTTTTCAGTCTTCTTAATTTAGTTTGTGCAAAGGAAATAAACATAATAATTGGAAGCATTCAGAAAGGATGTTATATATCATCATTATCTATAAATGACTCCTGTAAAGCTCTGCCAAATATAATTAAAATAGACTGGAAAGTGTGATTCAAGAAAAATACAGACAGAGCAGCAGATAATCTTTCCTCAGGTCGTGTACTTGCATATAGTTCCATATCAAAGAGAGTAAACATCATATAGAGAATTCCAGCTCAAGTTTCCGAACAGACAAGACAGATATTAGATAGCTTTCAGTATGATTAAAGATGAAGACGGTTCACATTACTTAAGGGCCGGATTTGTTGGTCACCTTCCAAATAATTTTGGCCATATCCCGCCAGACATAATTCAAAAAGGAATTATATTCTGTGTGTGTGAGGCACTACAGCCAGATATCAATCATGATTTCAATAGCCAGAATAAACAACCTTATCTTAGTTCCTATTACCAGGGTCACGCCATTCTGATTGCTCCTGTGCTACAGTCCCAGGATTGCTGACTGCAGCCTGGTCGCTTGTATGAGACAAAGGATCTAAGATTCATTATTCCTGATGTAACACACCCAATTAGTCCTTTCTCATGGAAAACAATTGGGAGCATGTGTTAGTCTCAAAGGGCACAGAGTGAAAACCTGCAGGTCGTGGTGACTCTCGCGAATGCTCCTTCAGAGAGAAGGTAGACTCAGTTAATATCTTTCATATAACTGTTTGTTTTTCTTTTTGTCCTTCCTTGATGTCTTCCTAGTTTTATCTTCAAACTTTTTCTAATGGATGATGGTGAGGAAGAAAGTAAGGGGTTAACCGTTTTAAGATTTATTAAATGATATTCTTCAAGGTAAAATTTCCAACCCTTTCCATAATCATGTATTTTTACTGCCAATTGAGTCTAGCTGTTACAGTTAGTCCCAATTCAGTCACTGAATCCTTTCAACAAATATGTGTAAAGAGGAAAGAGCTGAATTGCTCTACTAATGCAGGCTCATCCAGGAGTGCAAGATAACCCATGACTTCTTCACTACCAATAGTGTCAAAGGGTGCGTCAATGGTTTCCCTTTCTGATGGGAACTAGATATTCAAGCCTTTTACATGTATGCTTTGTCAATTTCTAAAAGGTGAACTGAGAAAATACTTTCAGGTTAAATCAAATTCTTATGCTGATTGATGGATGGGGTTGCCATGGAGAATGCACCAATTTATGGTGACTGACAGTTAACTATCAAGCTTTGTTTGAAATTTAAACCAGACAGCTTGACTCTGATTGGTCAAGGCATTGCCCTGAGGAATGAACCAGCGAATGGCTGTCACTTATTTTGTTTAGCTGAAACAGGTGCAATCTTTGTACATATTCTTTCGGTCTGCAAAGAACAGTGCCCTGTGTATTAATATATGGAGCTTCCAGTACGTGCAAATGCGCCACACTGTGAGCCCTACTGACAATCTTAAATTGGTTGTCTAGTGTAATTCTTAGCAAATGTTGTCCAATCGTGGATTCACATCTAATGTTGGACACTGTGTTTTGAGTTTTGCAAGCACGGGCTGGTTGGGTACGGCCTGTACCTTGCCTGTTGCAAACAGTAGAAGGGACCTGTTGTTTGATATGATCCGCCAGTCTTTGGGATGTACGGCCTATGTACCGAACATTACACTGGCATTGAAATTCATATATCACATTACTCATTTGTGTGATAGGCAGGATGTCTTTTTCACTTCAGGGCAGCATCCTGTTAGTGGTGAACACCATGCGTTTTGCTACTACATAGTAGCAGTGTGAAACAGCTAGCTTCAACTGTTGTTGAGATACATTACCCTTCCAGGGTAATTTGAGGTAGACTGGGCACTTTTAGGGGCAGAAATGATGGCCTTAGGCCAATTCATAAGTTTGCGCTATATACAGTGAGAAATGATCTGATCAGGGTAGCCATTGTCATGCAGGATGTCTCAGATTCGCCCTATTTCAGCATCAAGCTTGCATGGTGCGTAAAGGCCTGCTCAGGTCGGGGAAAAGAACCCGAGCCCGACCCCGACTCAACCCGACCTGAGCCCAACCCGACCATCCCTTTACTTACCTTCCGACTTGGAACCTCCAGGAAGCTGCAGCGCATGCGTGATGATGTCATAGTGATGTCACTCACTCACTGCGCAGACTCAGTTTCGTCCCGGCCTCCTAGCTCAGTAAAGTTTTTTAATTTCAATACTTACCAGCAGAGCACTTACCGTGTGTGTCCGGCCTGACCCCACCCCAGCACAACCCGAGCACGACCCGGACTCGCCCGACCGGACCCAAGCCGGAAAGCTGGACTCGAAAGAGGGGCCTGACCCGACCCGAAATTGACACATACCATCAGATCCCATCGGGTTCGGGTCGGGTAGCAGGCCTTTAATGGTGAGCAAATGGCTCGGGCCCTATTTACAAGGTTGCAGATAAGGCCAATCTTATAACATGTGGAACTGTAAGAATTCTAACGCATGTATTGACCAGAGAAGGTAGGTTTGTGGTAGACAGTGGTAGAGAACCCCTTAACAGATTTCTCAACTAGTACGTCAAGGAAAGGGAGCTCATTTGACTGTTCCATTTCAAAGGTGAATTTGAGTGCAGGATGGGGGCCATTAAGACGTGCAAGGAAATTGTTGCATGCAGCTGCAGATTTAAATATAACAAATGTATCATCTACATATCGGAAATATGCAAAAGGTAGGAGGTTATGTGCCATTCCCTCAAAGACATGTTTCTCATGGAACCCAATAAAGATGTTTGCGAGAACTGAGCCTAGAGGGGATCCCATGGCAACACCATCTATTTGGGCATACATGGTGTCGTTAAAACTGAATTCAATTGCACGAGTTCTGGAGTTCATAAGTTCAATGAATACTAATTCACACAATGATGGTGGGTCTAGATCACCATGATATAATGCTGCAGTGCAAATATCTATGGCTTCCTTAAGTGGTACATTGGTGAATAGGCTGGCAATGTCAAATGAGCACATGGACATGGCATTGCTATCGATATGCAAGTCCTGTATTGTCTTCACAAATGTGAAGGAATCCTTCACTGTGTATGTGGAGAACTTGCTCAAAACTGGTTGAAACAATTCGCCCAACCATTTTGCCAATTCATGTTGTGCAGAACCGGTCATAGCTAAGATAGGGCATAGAGGGACATCACTTTTGTGTGTCTTGGACAGCCAAACACATTGAGCCATGAGGGCGAACACTTTAAGATTGTCAGTTGGGCTCGCAGTGTGACACATTTGCACGTATTGGAAGCTACATATATTAATACACAGGGTCCTGTTCTTTGCAGACAGAAGAAACATGTACAAACATTGCGCCTGTTTCAGCTAAACAAAATAAGTGACAGCCATTTGCTAGTTCATTCCTCAGGGCAATGCCGTGACCAATCAGAGTCAAGCTGCCTGGTATAAATTTCAAACAAAGCTTGGCAGTTAACTGTCAGTCACCGTAAACTGGCACATACACCATGGCAACGCCTCTACCAATCAGAGTTCACTTGCCAACTGATCAGCACTCTCTTCTCATACCGTATAAAGTTGTTGTTTTCCCTGACATTGGTATTCTTGCGGTTTGTCCTGGTGAGTGCAAGATGAAAAGCTTCGACAACAAGTCTCTATTTTCAGCAATACTCAAGTTCCGTACTACCAAATAACTATTTAAAAAAAATAGTTATGCTCAGACTCATGTGGTTTAATCAATACCCTTCTTAACAGCACTGTGGGTGTACCTACACCCTACGGACCGCAGCAGTTCAAGAAGGCAGCTCACCACCACCTTCTCAAGGGCAATTAGGGATGGGCAATAAATGCTGGCCTTCCCAGCGATGCCCACATCCCATGAACGAATATAAAAAAAAAAATTGTCTTCATGTAATAATACAAAATAATGATCATGCCACCTTTCCCCTCATATTAGATATTGTACTTGAATTAAACTAAATAACTCCCAACTAATTTCCTGCATTCTCTTTCCGAGCCCGGTCAAAAAATGCCAACACAGCTTTCAGTTTTAAAACCTGACTGACTATGTAGCCTTTTCTGGACCTGACTGTGTGTGTTCCTCTATCTGTGTTTTATCTCCCTTTGCCCATGGCCAGAAAGGAGCAGAGCCTGTCTAACACAATGTATATTGGTTGTGTCGATCTCTGTGGCGTGGATTTCACCTTTTCCGATAAATCTGGCATCAAGTCAAAGGAACCTCAAGGCATCCAGCAACAGTGATGTCATTAAACAGGGTAAGCAGCCAATCACATTGAAGTATTGTCCCTGATAGCAAATGATGAAGTAAAATGCACTACATTTTTCATGGTTAATTAAAATTTTATAGAGAACAGAATAAATTATTGGGACATACACATGGGATTAAGGTAGAAATTGAAATATCATAAACAAACCTTAAAAAAAATTAAAATGTGAATTTTTTATCATAATGGAGAAATTTGGCATTCCACAAATACAAACTTTGCTTTTCAGAGTCAGTGAGGCTGTTCAGCAGTATTTATGAACTTAATATACCATAAAAGGTATAAGGTCAGAAGTGGGGATGTTTGCTGATGATTACACAATGTTCAGCACCATTCGTGACTCCTCAGATACTGAAGCAATCTGTGTAGAAATGCAGCAAAACCTGGACAATATCCAGGCTTGGGCTGATAAGTGGCAAGTAACATTCGCGCCACACAAGTGCCAGGCAATGACCATCTCCAACATGACAGAATCTAGCCATTTCCCCTTGACATTCAATGGCATTACGATCACTGAATCCCCACAATCAACATCCTGGGGGTTACCATTGACCAGAAACTGAACTGGAGTAGTTATATAACTACCATGGCTACAAGAGCAGGTCAGAGGCTAGGAATCCTGCGGTGTGTAACTCACCTCCTGACTCCCCAAAGCCTGTCCACCATCTACAAGGCACAAGTCAGGAGTGTGATGGAATACTCTCCACTTGCCTGGATTGGTGCAGCTCAACAACACTCAAGAAGCTTGACACCATCCAGGGCAAAGCAGCCCGTTTGATTGGCACTCCATTCACAACATTTACTCCCTCCACAGTGGGAGCTGTGTGAATCATCTACTAGATGCACTGCAGCAACGCACCAAGGTTCCTTAGACAGCACCTCCCAAACCCGCGACCTCTACCACCTAGAAGGACAAGGGCAGCAGATGCATGGAAACACCACTACCTGCAAGTTCCCCTCCAAGCCACACACCATCCTGACTTGGAACTATATCACTGTTTCCTCACTGTTGTGGGGTCAAGATCCTGGAACTCCCTTCCTAACAGCATTGTGGATGTACCTACCCACCCCCCCACCCCCCGCCATGGACTGCAGCGGTTCAAGAAGGCATCTCACCACCACCTTCTCAAGGGCAATTAGGGATGGGCAATAAATGCTGGCCTTGCCAGTGATGCTTACATCCCAGGAACAAATTTTTAAAAACCAGTCATACCTCATTCAACAAGGTATAACGTTTTCAAGGGTTTTTACAGTGAAACTAATACTGTAAGAAGACTAGTTCTCGTCAGTTCAGTGGTTTCTATTTGATTGCAGACTGAGGGAGCTTCAGCAGCGCACCCTATGGGGAGCATCGAATCACTGACAGCAACTTCAGGAATTCCACATTTAATTGCGCATGTGTGGATTCCAGAAGTTGCTGTCAGATTCAGGGGAGCAATGACAGTCAATACTGTCAGTTTCACCGTCATTACTTCTGCAAAATCAGGGCCATAATTTGTGCGCAATATTTCAGATGCAGTTTTGTGTGTTTTATAATGCCCAGTAAAGGCATGTCCTATTCATAACTTTAATCATGTTTAAACATGGACCCTATTCAGCATAGAATCTTCTGGAACTGAATTTTCCTTTCTTTCTTTAAATAAACCACAGTGGGCATTAATGGGCTACATAAGATGGCCGACGAGAGTCAGGTGACTTGCAATTTCGGCCCAGACTCAGAAGTATCTCAAGACTTTGGAAAGTTCCTAATTGAATGACCATGGGTGGAATGCCTCCGTTGAATGGACATACCAAGAGGAAATCATTTGTGAAATTCACACCCCCTATTGTCTGTGGTCTTACCCAAAACTCAATATCTATTGACTCCTCGACTTACCGTCTCCGAGCTCGAAACTATGAAAATAGTTAAATCATAAGTAGGTGCGGATGGCCACCATCCATCCCCACTGTGTAGCAATGGCTTCGACCTTCAAATCAATCTGGGCGGACAAAAGAAGTATTGATCAGGTGGCCACATGACCAAAATTAATCACAAATAATGAATCTTATTACTCCAAGCACCAGGGAGAAATTAAGGAGCCTGCAAACAACAGCTGGACAGATAACAACAAAGGTAGAAAACTTTTGCCTGAAAACTGGAGACTACAACATCCTGAGGTCTCCAAGCCTGTTCCATTTCAAGTCCAGCAGTACAGAAAACTGACCTCCTCGTAATGAGACTACAAGTAACTAACTTTATGACCTGCTGAAAATCCACCTCTTCAAGAGAATTCTGCAACAACTTTGATCTACAACTCTGGCTATTGAATCCACCTCACTACACTGCAAGAGTGAAAATGCCTTCTTCACTGTGCCTGCAACGCATGCCTTTTCCCCAGGATCAACAAAAATCACTTGACTTACAAACTAGTCCTTTGATTGTTATTGGTAAAAGTGCATTATCCTCTTTAATGGCTTTCTTTCTCGTGTGTGTGAGTTTGTGTGAATGTGCGTGTTAGTGTGTGTGTGAGTGTGTGTGTAAGTGAGTGTGTGTGTAAATGAGAGTGTGTGTGTAAGTGAGTGTGTGTGTGGAAGTGAGTGTGTGTGTAAATGAGAGTGTGTGTGTAAGTGAGTGTGTGTGTGGAAGTGAGTGTGTGTGTAAATGAGAGTGTGTGTGTAAGTGAGTGTGTGTGTGTAAGTGAGTGTGTGTGTAAATGAGAGTGTGTGTGTAAGTGAGTGTGTGTGTGTAAGTGAGTGTGTGTGTAAATGAGAGTGTGTGTGTAAGTGAGTGTGTGTGTGTAAGTGAGTGTGTGTAAGTAAGAGTGTGTGTAGGTGAGTGACGTAGCATTGGCCTTTCGGATGAACGTGCAAATAAAAATAATCATCTTTATTTAAATCATGAAAACATGCTGCTGGTTATTCAAATTGGCCACACACTCAAGGGTTAAGAAACATAGAACTCTTCCTTGTCAAAAACACACTGATTACAGTCAGAAAAGGGAAGGGAACTGGGGTTTTAGTTTTCTCTCAATTCTGTCTGTAACAGAATCTATAAAGTTCAGTTTTTCGATAACTGAATCTGTGAGCATTTACAGATCCCTTATGGGCAATGTAATTCAACCCTTCCCCAAAACTCCAGCAGCAGTTGGTGCAAATTTATATTTGGTCCTTATTTATATCAGAATGATTATATTGGAAACATGTTGAATCTTTAGTGCTTTAGGGAAGAAAAAGAATGGACAACATTGGAGTCCAGCTCTGTTACTCATTACTGTTTGTTAAGACTCTTGGATGAAAAGTAGCAATAAAAGTGTTCGACTGTACTGTACACACCCAGTCTCATTATAAGCCTTCCGATTACAAAGCTACACATTTGATCGGATCTTGGCTACAAATCACTTCATGTTATGTTTGATGATATGTTGGCAGGCATAGTGGCCCAGAAGATAAGCTTGATTCTCACTGCCTTCCCGATTTCAGACAGATCTCAATGTGAAGGCACTAAGCAGAGCCACTTCCACAACCTGCTTTCCGGAAAGGGAGTGGAATGAGGATGGAGAACTGTCCTTCTTATGCTTGTGTTTATATCCCAATGGCCCTGACAGAAGGCCACCCTCTTAGCTGCACTTAGCCAGAAAAGGAAAATAAAAGGGATTTCGCCCTCTACTTAAAAACAGGAGTGAAATAATATTCTGGGGCAGTTATAAAAGGGAGCACTGTCCTGATGTTACAGCATTCTATACATAAATTATTTCAATCTGGACAAAGTTTTGTTTTTCTTGTTTTGGATTAACTATAAATAACTAATGATGGAAAAAGTGCTGGCTACAGGGTCCCTGTTGTAGTGATGGGACAACGTGCTTGGTACAGAATCTAAGTGCAGACTACTGACTTCATGGAACATGAATGGAAAACTCAGATTGTATAATTGAGTTACTTTGACTAAACTGTTCTTTCACAAAATCATAGAATCATAGAAAATTTAAGGCACAGGAAGAGGCCACTTGGCCCATCGTGTCTGTGCTGGCCGAAAAACGACTCACCTATTCTAATCCCACCTTCCAGCATTTGGTCCGTAGCCCTGCAAATTACGGCACTTGAAGTGCTAATCCAGACTCCTTTTGAATGAGTTGAGGGTTTCTGCTTCAACTACCCTTTCAGGCAGTGAGTTTCAGACCCCCAGCACCCTCTGGGTGAAAAAGTGTTTCCTCATCTCCCCTCTAATTTTTCTACCAATCACTTTAAATCTATGCCCCCGAGTCACTGACCTCTCTGCTAAGGTGAATAGACCTTTCACCTCCACTCTATCCAGGCCCCTCATAATTTTGTACATTTCAATCAGATCTCCCCTCAGCCTTCTCTGTTCCAAGGAGAACAACCCCAGCCTATCCACTCTTTCCTCATAGCTGCATTTTTCCAGTCCTGGCAACATCCTTGTAAATCTCCTCTGTACCGTCTCTAGCGCAATTACATCCTTTCAGTAATGAGGTGACTAGAACTGCACACAGTACTCAAGTTGTGGCCTAACCAATGGATTATACAGTTCCAGCATAACCTCCTTGCTCTTATATTGTATACCTCGGCTAATAAAGGAAAATAGAGGAAAAGCTAAAGACTTGTAAAAGGCAAGCTGTCTGCACAGTATGTGAAGGTCTTGGGAAAACAAGTCACAAGATCTCCTTCATAAATTTGGCAATAGTTTTCTAAAACACCATTGAATTGAATATAAAATCAGGTTAAGATGCCTCTATTTTTATATCCCTGTTGTAGTATTAAATCAAACAACACCAACTTGCACAAAGAGAGTGCCATTAAATTAATGAAATATCCCACATTGACCAGGACTGTCACAGGTTTGATTGCTCATCTGTGGTAACTCTGTGGTAACCCTGCGCAGAGTGGCTGCTCAGTAATACTTGGTCTGCAGGAAGAAGAGGCTTTGTAAGGTAAGTGTTAAACTTCTCTTTGTGGGGTAAGGAGGAGCATGAGTGCTACTCTGGGCCTCTGTTGCCCTAACCTCCCACAATCAAGATCCTGCCAAACCCACCACCCTCCCCATGGCTTATCCAAGTGCCAGTGGGCAGTTTCTGGCCCTCCTGATCTTTGTTGAATTACAGCTGGCCAGTAGGATAGAAATGAGCTGCAGGAGTGAAAATAGGCCAAGTTATCTGACTGTTGTCAGGATGGGGGCAGAATTGAGGCTCACCTCACCTCCTGTCTCCTCAAAACCCACTTGCAGTTAAAATCCCACCCAATAGGCATGATTTTCACTATAGGGGGTGGGAAACAAAATTCAGGACTGTTTCCAGTTTCCCAAACGCACGCTTGGGGGTGGGGGGGAAATAGTCACCAGTCCCAAGTTTCATGGGGCTGCCCCCTTAATTGGCTTGAAGACAGGTTTGGTGGCCAGTTAGCAGCTGTGAGGCGGGAACAGAGGCAGGACTGTT
Organism: Heterodontus francisci; assembly: GCF_036365525.1. Classification (NCBI taxonomy): domain Eukaryota; kingdom Metazoa; phylum Chordata; class Chondrichthyes; order Heterodontiformes; family Heterodontidae; genus Heterodontus; species Heterodontus francisci. The sequence goes on from NC_090397.1 coordinate 71,800,634, forward strand.
CGAGTGCAGCCTGATTTAAACAGGTCATAGCAGCCATTACAGTGGCTGCCATTTCATTGTACCATCTGTATGAAAGATCATCGTTTCAGGGAAACTTGGAATGCTTCAGAAGAACCAGAGGCCTGGAATCCGGGGCAGGGCAGCCCCTTGATTTGCTGTTGCAGACCTGGAGGTCCTACTGGAGGCTGTAAGTGAGAGGATGGAGGTCCTTTCCCAAGGGAGTGGGAGGGGGAGGCCACCCACCCAGACCAAGCAAGCCTGGATGGAGATAGCTGATAGAGTCAACAGAAGGAGTGTGGTTTGCAGAAACTGGATCCAGTGTTGGAAGAGGCTTAATGATCTGGTAGGCTCTGGCAAGGTGAGTGCAACACCGAATCCTCAGGTCAGGCCTCTGGGTATTCACCCTCCAGCAAACCCACCAGCTGAGGAACCTCAGGGCGTCTGCTGCAGCTGAATATGGGAGGAGTGTATGTACTGGCCACTTACTGATTCCTCAGAATGGTTCAGAGCCATCATGCTGCTGAAGACCTGCCAGCACTGAAACACACAGCTTCTAATGAATAGGAGCAGCTGGCATTTGCAATAGAGGCCAACGATACCTTATCTTAATCTATTTTGTCCTTGCAGGAAAAAAGGCTCATAATGTCCGGAACAGGGCCCAGTCTGGTGGAGGGGTCCCATACCGTCACATTATCACTGCCATGGAGGAGGGAGCCCTGGACATTGTCAGGATTGTGGGCCACAAGGAAGTCGGGCGTGGTGAGATGTACATTCATGGTGGAGATGGTGATTAGAGAGTGCAATGTTTTCATTAAGGGGCTGCATTGCACTCCACCCCCTTTCAACAGCATACGAAACACTGAGGTGCATTTGGAAGCCTCAGCATCGCCAAGGCTTCTGCTCTCCAATGTGAGTACTCATGATCTCTTCTTGTGTCTCCAACAGGTTCTGACTTTGAGGCAATAGGACCAACTCTGTCAACATCACCAGGCTAAGCACAGCAGCAGCAAAGCTAAGAAGAAGCACCATTACCCCATTACAAGCAGCCTCCAACAATGCACATACAGTCACTTTGGTGGGTCCTTTCCCACAGTTAGGCAGGGTGTTGAGCACGTCACTGGTGTGCAGGAGGAGGTGCCAGAGGCAGAGGCAGCTGTGGGCAGTCCTCCTCAGAGGAGCGAGGACAGACACAGCCCTGCTCAGCTGGGCACAGCTGCAGTCCTCGGGAGTCACAAGAAAGGAGGATCTACCTAGACCAGCAGCAACAGACGTGCTCCCACATGTCGGAATTCCCTGAGGCAGTGCAGGATCATGGGCTGAGAATGGAGGAGTCCATTCAGCTCATGTGCGCCACCATGGCTCAGGACTTTGAGTTCCTCCATTGAGAAAGTGGCCAACCTCATGGAGAGCCGCATGTGGCAGCAATTAGCATGTATATAGGAACTGCATGCTAAATGTACACAGAATGCATTGCATACATTTTAGCTTTGACCGGTCAGTGGCGCTGATGGTGCAGGGATGTTTAGAGCGGATGTCAGGTGTGCCTCAGCTGGTGCTCCCCTCCAGCTATCCAAAGCGCCGGTCAAGGGCACCAGTCACTGAGGAGGATGAGGGTGCCACCCCTCACATGGTGCCGTCATTATCCTCGGCCACATTGGCCTTTTTGACTGAGGGATCACCTATGCAGCGGGGCCTAGGGAGAGAGGCTGCCCCTGCAATGATGCCGATCCAGCAGCCTCTGGAGGTGAACCACACCACCCCCCCCACCCCCCCCACCCCATCACCCAGCACCTCCACAGCGAGAACAGACAGAGACAAGTGGGCAGGCTGTATCCACCTTCCGAGGCCAAAAGCAATTACTGTGTAGAGGTGGACAAGTGCAGAGGCTACCAACTGAGTGGGCTGCTGGAGTGTCTTTTACCTATAACTGTGCACTGTTTTCCTCTACGATCACCATGTAAATATTGACACTGGAAGCCAGACAAGTGAGGCTTTTTTAATTTATGGTGGGACAAGGGGAGGCAGTGGCAACGTCGTAATGTCACTGGACTAGTAATCCAGAGGTCCAGGCTGATGCTCAGGGGGCTTGGGTTTGATGGTGAAATTTGAATTCAGTTAATAAATCTGGAATTAAAAAGCTAGACTTTTTTTTTATTCATTGATGGGATGTGGGCATCGCTGGCCAGGCCAGCAATTATTGCCCATCCCTAATTGCCCTTGAGAAGGTGGCAGTGAGTTATCAACTGAGTGGCTTGCTAGGCCATTTCAGAGGGCATGTAAGAGTCAACCACATTGCTGTGGGTCTGGAGTCACATGTAGGCCAGACCAGGTAAGGACAGCAGATTTCACGTTTCGGGTCAGTGACCTGAAAGGTTAACTCTGCTTCTCTTTTCACAGATACTGCCAGACCTGCTGAGTGGTTCCAGCATTTCTTGTTTTTATTTCAGATTTCCAGCATCTGCAGTATTTTGCTTTTATTTTAAGGACAGCAGATTTCCTTCCCTAAAGGACATTAGTGAACCAGATGGGTTTTTACAACAATCGACAATGGTTTCATGGCCATCATTAGCTTTTTAATTCCAGATTTTATTAATTGAATTCAAATTCCACCTTCTGCTGTGGTGGGATTTGAACCCATGTCCCTAAAACAATACCCTGGTTCTCTGGGTTACTAGTCCAGTAACAATACCAGTACGCCACTGCCTCCCCTTTTGGTGACTGATGGTGACCGTGAAACCATTGTCGATTGTAAAAACCCTTCTGGTTTACGAAATGTCCTTTCGGGAAGGAAATCTGCTGCCCTTACCTGGTCTGGCCTACATGTGACTGCAGACCCACAGCAATGTGGTTGACTCTATGCCCCCTGAAATGGCCGAGCAAGCCACTCAGTTCAATTAGGGCAATTAGGGATGGGCAATAGATGCTGGCTTAGCCAGCGACTGCCACATCCCACAAACGAATTAAAAAAAGAACAGAGATATGAAGCGTTGAAGGCGAGCACTGGTCTGTCTATGGTGATGGTGAAACCTCTGGGCAGATATGCATCCTTTATTGGCAGGAAGAGTTGACATGTTCCAAGTTGCATCTTCAATGGAAAAGTGAGCTCAGTGAGTTCCATACCAAACCATTGCGCCTGTGTCAGAGAGGCTGCTTCGAAACAAGCCTTGATCAGATGATCCCTGATGGGATCTGCCAGCCCTGTGCCGAGCCCGGCCACCTCTCTGTGCAGCCGGGCCACCTTGGTGTTCAGAATCTTTCTCTTATTCCTCCTCTTCCACGTCCTGCTCCTGCTCTGCCTCTGATAAGCTACATCCTTCCAGGGCCTCACCAAAGTCGAGCCCTCCAGACCTGGCTGGACCTGAAAATTCAGCCCAATGTCTCTGAACTAGGCAGAAGAAAATTCAGACAGCATTTCTGCTCACTATCCAGTGGCCTTGTGCCAGTATCAGACAAGTAGAAGATTAAGCTGGGCATTACACTTGCTTCTGTTATGGCCGAATAGTCTGCCACTAAATGAGGTTGCAGAGGACCGCTGGTACCCACAGACCTTTTTTGCAATTATAAGGGATCAGTGCTGAGCTTCCACAAATACGTCAGATGAGTTATAGAGACTCGGGTGTGGTGTACCCATTATTAACTAACCCCCTTGCACTCATGGTCTAAGCTAACTCATGACCCCTGGAGAGCATCTGGTTAGTCTGTAACTATAATTAAGGATGCTGTCAAGAGAGGAGAGGGAAGAGGGTAAATATGGAAATAATATCTAATTGGTTAATTATTGCTCAATGGTTAGCATGGCTTGACAGATTCCAGAACACTCTTGAAAGGGAACTCCATAAAGTAAATAGAACATTGAGTCACTGATAGAATTCGAAACTCTGTACGCAAGTCCATCCTTAATCAGAAGCAATGCCATTTATCTGCTATGGGCACCAAGAAGGCACCTGGTAACTGGTCATGTGATCTCATTTTCTTTGCACCAGGACACGCAGAGTACAAGATTAATCTTGTTTTTTTTTGTAGAATTGTATAAACTAGAATATCTTTTCGTTGAAGGAATGTGTTTGAATTCTACAGTAAATTTCTCTGATATGTATATTATCCTTGGTGACTCAATGGGTTGATACAGGTTGTGTGAGGTGTACACAGTAACAGAGTGCAGTATAATGTGAAAGGGTGGGTTGGAGCTAAATCAATCTAATAGCCTGCTTGCCAACTAATTAGATTTAAACATGGAAGAAGCAAACAATAAAAAGGCCATTGTGTTTTAAAAATTATCTCAATGTGAGGTACTCAACTTCCTCCTCCATTTCCACAAAAAATGTTAAATAGCCAAATTACCTTTACCTGAGCTGCCTACAGTGGTCAGGAGCTTGGTACAAATGGGTCTAGCAAGCACAGCTCCAGCTGCAACCATTCGCACATGAAAATTGCAATTGTGGTGCTACAACTGGTGTGGGACCCGGATTTGTATATTTAAATTGTCTCCCACCCATTTTGGGTCAGAATGCATTTAATGATCTGCCGAAAATTAATTCAGGCAGGCCTTGTGCTTCAAAAGGGTGTCAGAGATGCTCACTCAAATTTCCCCTCTGGTGGCTGCCCATTGGTCAAATGGCAACATTGGGAGAAAAGTAGCTTTGATGATGGATTGTGGAGGGAGCTTCTACAGAACGTTTGCTGTGCAGCGGCCATGTTACATTAATACAGAATTCAGCTCTTAAATTCATGATGGAAATTTATGCAAGGTGGATTTTGAGTCAAGTGAATGAGGCAAACTAATCCTGAAACAGTCTAATTTTTTTTTTCAAAAGAAATGTTAGTCCAGACTCAGAATATGACACTCATCAGTGTCTTTATAAAGTCTGGACCATCTGGTACAATTTCAGTGAATTCTCTTTGCGATCTTTAGGGAGTAACTGATTTCCTCCAAACTATGTGACAATCACATGCGCAGACCTGTTTAAATAGACTGGCTCAATCATGTCCCATTTAATTAGATATTCAGACAAATGTATCCATTAAACTTGTCCACTAAAATAGAAGCAGATGGAACTTGTATTTGTAGAAGAATCTAACAAAATATATTCATCACTTAACTGATACATTTCAGTTCATTCCGTATGGGATTTTCTTTTCAATATTATTATAAACTAATTTAAAATCTTATTTTGATCAATCAGGGTTAAAAACCCCAATTAGAAATTTAGTGAGTGGAAGGGCCTAATTGCATCTAAATGTCGAATGGAGAAAGACAAAAATACTTTCTTTCATATAGCCAGGTACCCATTGATAGCTGAAATTAAATGATTGGTGAATTAAAATATTAAATAATAACTGTTGAAATTCAAATGGAATACGTTTGTTAAAAATACAAATTAAAAAAGAAAATATTTAAATAATGGCATAATAATGTCATAATTTCTAACATTCATACTTAGACAAGGGAAGAAAAAATGATGTGCAAAAATATCATTTTAATTAGTGTAAGAAATATGTGTGGTCCTTTTAGTGGTTGTTGAACTCCCTCTGGCAATACACTGCTTAATAGATTTATGCACAGTTCTTTTGTGTGCTCATTAGCACATTTAAAATAATTGGGACAGCAAGCGTGTTAAAATAGGACACAAAGGGCATTAACATGGATGTGTTAAGAAGATTTTTTTAATATTCATTCATGGGATGTGGGCGTCACTGGCTATGCCAGCATTTATTGCCCATCCATAATTGCCTTGAGAAGGTGGTGGTGAGCTGCCTTCTTGAACCGCTGCAGTCCATTTGGGGGAGGTACACCCACAGTGCTGTTAGGAAGGGAGTTCCAGGATTTTGACCCAGTGACAGTGAAGGAACAGCGATATAGTTCCAAGTCAGGATGGTGTGTGACTTGGAGGGGAACTTGCAGGTGGTGGTGTTCCCATGTATTTGCTGCCTTTGTCCTTCTAGTTGGTAGAGGTCGCGGGTTTGGAAGGTGCTGTCGAAGGAGCAGGAGTAGGCCATTTGGTCCCTTGAGCCTGCTCTGCTATTCAATATGACCATGGCTGATCTTCTACCTCAACTCCTGCCTGATCCCCATATCCTTTGATTCCCTGAGAGACCAAAAGGTCTCATTCCTGAACATTTAAAAAAATTATTTCATGGGATGTGGGCATCACTGGCAAGGCCAGCATTTGTTGCCTATCCCTAATTGCCCTTGACAACTGAGTGGCCTGCTAGGCCATTACAGAGGGCAGTTAAGAGTCAACCACATTGTTGTGGGTCTGGAGTCACATGTAGGCCAGACCAGGTAAGGATGGCAGATTTCCTTTCCTGATGGGTTTGTACAACAATTGATGATAGTTTCATGGCACCATTACCAGACAAGTGTTCAATTCAGATTTTTAATTAATCAATTGAATTTATTAATTAATTGAATTTAAATTCTACCAACTGCCATGATAGGTCGCCACACTACCAGAAGGACGTGGAGGCTTTGGAGAGGGTACAGAAGAGATTTACCAGGATGTTGCCTGGTCTGGAGGGCATTAGCTATGAGGAGAGGTTGGTTAAACTCGGATTGCTTTCACTGGAACGATGGAGGTGGAGGGGCAAAGATAGAGGTTTACAAAGTTATGAGCGGCATGGACAGAGTGGATAGTCAGAAGCTTTTCCCAGGGTGGAAGAGTCAGTTACTAGGGGACATAGGTTTAAGGTGCGAGGGGCAAAGTTTAGAGGGGATGTGCGAGGCAAGTTCTTTACACAGAGGGTGGTGAGTGCCTGGAAGTTGTTGCCGGGGGAGGTGGTGGAAGCAGATACGATAATGACTTTTAAGAGGCATCTTGACAAATGCATGAATAGGATGGGAATAGAGGGTTACGGTCCCCAGAAGTGCAGAAAGTTTTAGTTTAGGCAGGCATCAAGATCGGCGCAGGCTTGGAGGGCCGAATGGCCTGTTCCAGTGCTGTACTGTTCTTTGTTCTTTGATTTGGACCCATCTCCCCAGGGCATTAGCCTGGGCCTCTAGATTACTAGTTTAGTGACATTACCACTACACCACCTTCTCCCCCAGTGTCCGAACATTCACAGCTCTTTGGCGTAGAGAATTCCAAGATTTACAACCCTTTGAGTGAAGATCTTTCTCCTCATCTCAATCCTAAATAGACATGCAGTTATCCCCAGACTGCACCCCCTAGTTCTAGAGCCTCCAGCCAAAGGAAACGGTCTCTCTGCATCTATCCTGTAATGCCATCTAAGAATTTTATGGCCTGGAATTTGCAGTTGTAATGATGACAAAACTGCCAATGTTCACAGTTATTGCCCTATGAACTGACAGTAACTGGTAGCATCCTGATGTGCACAGTTAGGGCTGAATTTAATCGGCCCTCCCGGGGATGGGCTAGGAGGCGGCAAAGGGCCCATCACCTTCCTGTTGCACCAGAATTTAGTTGGGGGAAGGATAGGCCGGGGACCAGAGGCCAATTGAGGCCCATTATCAGCAACTTAAGGGCCTCTTCCCTCTGCTGCTGGAATTATGCCAGCAGTAGGGGATTGGTGGGGGGTGGGGGGGTGGGGGGAGGGGTCTGGAGTCTCTGCCATGTAGGTAGGTTGCCCAGTAAAACAAGGTGACATCCCTGTGGGCTTGGAGGGGTCTCCTCTGTGGATAATCTGTGGCCCATGGAGGGCCCCTGGTAGAAAACCACTCAGCTCCCTGTACCCACCTCTGCTGCACTCAACGCCCACCCTCCATCCCCACCATCACTGGAGCCTGCTGGACTGGCCCTGGTGACGAAACCTCACTTACCTCGGGTACGGGCTCCAGCACTGGGCCTGATACCAAGGCCTCTTGTAGGACCGACAGTGGCCACTGCTCCTGGTGGCACAGCCGATATTACTGAGATGCTGCCCTTCTGATTGGCCAGCAGCTCTCGAAGGTGGGATTCCCACCTCTAAAGGGACAGAGATTCTGGTGCCTGGCTATTAATTGGCCTGACGTTGTTAGTTTGAGTCCGGGTGGCTCTGAAAGGCCGAGGTGGGGTTCTCACTGTCTTTTCAGCTCGGCGCATGGAGACCCATTGGCTCCACTAAATCTTGCCCCTAAACGCGTAAATCCAGAAGTTTCTGTCAGTGATACTTTGCACCTCCACAGGCTGCATTGTTGAAGGCTCTGCAACAGCAATCTTTAGAAGTCACTGAACTGATGAGAATTTCCTCTGTTACCCTGTAATATCACAGTTAAATAGCACCAAAAAAGTTATGCCTTTTTATTCAGGTGTAACTGGGTTTTGAATGGTATACCAAGTCACAACTACAGCTGAACAACTTCTATGATTTTATATTTGTGTAATGTCAAACTTTTCCATTGTGATAAAAATTGCATGGTTTAATACGCTTTTTTAAAGTTTGATATTTCAGTTTCTAACTTTATCTTTATATTTTGCTCTCCTAAAATTTATCAATCGTGAAGATAATCAGTGCTTTTTACTTCCTGGTTGGCTGGCTGTGAGAATTCTTCAATCTGATTGGTTGCTTATCCCGCTTGACGACATCACTGCTGATGGATATCTGGAGATCTCCTTGATTTGGCGCCAGATTCAAAGTGATGTCAGGAAAGGGGAAATCCACACCACAGAGATTGACAGCTCTTTGTGGGCAGCTTTCTTCAAGGTCAATAGAGAGTGCCAACGGTTCACAACTGACCACGAATTTGGGGTCAATATGTTTCAAGGAGATCACATCTCATTCTTCTACTCACTCCATGGGCTGAGTTTTACTGGTCCCTCGACACCTCGATCCATGGTGCGGGGCCCGATAAATGTCGGTGGGGAAAGGCCCGCCTCAACCTGTGATGTCAAGAAGGGCCCGGCACATATTACCGGCAGTGGGGGGACCTCAGTGCGGCCGCAACCACCACCACCCCACCACCCCCTCCAACCCCGCCCCCGGTGCCTGGCGGCAAGCCCTTCATCTCCATATTTAAATTAATATTAATGAGATGTAAATTTACTGAACTGCAGGCGGCGGCCGTCTCACACCAATTTTACGGCCGCCGTTCGTGCTCCATGCGCCTTTGGAACATGAAACGGAGCTCCGAGGTGAGAACCTGGTGGGGAGGGAGGAGGAATAAAATTTTCAGGGTGGGGGGAGGTGGAGGAGCGGGGAAAACAATTTTGATTGGGTGTGGGGATGGTGGAAAAGGGGTTGAAGGGCAAAAGATGGAAGGTTGGGGGGAAAGTTCAGGTATTTGAAAAAGCCAATGTCATTTCAGGGACCTTCAGAAGGTGGTGGTGAGCTGCCTTCTTGAACCACTGCAGTCCTTGTGAGGTAGGTACACCCACAGTGCTGTTAAGAAGGGAGTTCACTGCCCAGCGACAGTGAGAGAACGGCGATACAGTTCCAAGTCAGGATGGTGTGTGACTTGGAGGGGAACTTGTAGGCGGTGGTGTTCCCATGCATTTGCTGCCCTTGTCTTTCTAGTTGGTAGAGGTTGCGAGTTTGGAAGGTGCTGTCTCAGGAGCCTCGGTGCGTTGCTGCAGTGCGTCTTATAGATGGTACACACTGCTCCCACTGTGCGTCGGTGGTGGAGGGAGTGAATGTTTGTGGATGGGGTGTCAATCAAATGGGCTGTTTTGTCCTGGATGATGTCGAGCTTCTTGAGTGTTGTTGGAGGTGCACCCTCCAGGCAAGTGGAGAGTATTCCATCACACTCCTGACTTCTGCCTTGTAGATGGTGGACAGGCTTTGGGGAGTCAGGAGGTGAGTTACCCGCCTCAGGATTCCAAGCCTCTGACCTGCTCTTGTAGCCACGGTATTTATATGGCTACTCCAGTTCAGTTTCTGGTCAATGGTAACCCCTAGGATGTTGATAGTGGGGGATTCAACGATTGTAATGCCATTAAACGTCAAGGGGGGATGGTTAAATTCTCTTTTGTTGAAGATGGTCATTGCCTGGCACTTGTGTGGCGCGAATGTTACTTGCCACTTATCAGCCCAAGCCTAGATATTGTCCAGGTCTTGCTGCATTTTTACACGGACTGCTTCAGTATCTGAGGAGTCACGAATGGTGCTGAACATTGTGCAATCATCAGCGAACATCCCCACTTCTGACCTTATGATTGAAGGAAGGTCATTGATGAAGCAGCTGAAGATAGTTGGGCCTAGGACACTACCCTGAGGAACTCCTACAGTGATGTCCTGGAGCTCAGATGATTGACCTCCAACAACCACAACCATCTTCCTTTGTGCTCGGTATGACTCCAACCAGTGGAGAATTTTCCCCCTGATTCCCATTGACTTCAGTTTTGCTCGGGCTCCTTGATGCCATACTCAGTCAAATGCTGCCTTGATGTCAAGGGCAGTCACTGTCACCTCACCTATTGAGTTCAGCTCTTTTGTCCATGTTTGAACCAAGGCTGTAATCAGGTCAGGAGCTGAGTGGCCCTGGCGGAACCCAAACTGAGCTTCACTGATGAAGGTTATTGCGAAGTAAATGTCGCTTGATGGCACTGTTGATAACACCTTGCATTACCTTTACTGATGATTGAGAGCAGGCTGATGGGGCGCTAATTGGCCGGGTTGGGCTTGCCCTGCTTTTTGTGTACAGGCCATACCTGGGCAATTTTCCACATTGACAGGTAGATGCCAGTGTTGTAGCTGTACTGGAACAGCTTGGCTAGGGACGCAGCAAGTTCTGGAGTACAAGTCTTCAGTACTATTGCCGGAATGTTATCAGGGCCCATAGCCTTTGCAGTATCCAGTAACTTCAGTCATTTCTTGATATCACGCGGAGTGAATCGAATTGACTGAAGTCTGGCATCTGTAATGCTGGGGACTTCAGGAGAAGGCCAAGATGGATCATCAACTCAGCACTTCTGGCTGAAGATTGTTGCAAATGCTTCAGCTTTATCTTTCGCACTGATGTGCTGGGCTCCCCCATCATTGAGGATGGGGATATTTGTGGAGCCACCTCCTCCAGTTAGCTGTTTAATTGTCCACCACCATTCACGACTGGATGTGGCAGGACTGCAGAGCTTAGATCTGATCCATTGGTTGTGGGATCACTTAGCTTTGTCTATCGCAGTTTGGCACGCAAATAGTCCTGTGTTGTAGCTTCACCAGGTTGGCACCTCATTTTGAGATATACCTGGTGCTGCTCCTGGCATGCCCTCCTGATTGAACCAGGATTGGTCTCCTGGCTTGATGGTAATGGTAGAGTGGGGGATATGCCAGGCCATGAGGTTACAGATTGTGGTTGAATACAATTCTGCTGCTGCTGGTGGCCCACAGCGCCTCATGGATGCCCAGTTTTGCATTGCTAGATTTATTCGAAATCTATCCACATAGCACGGTGGTAGTACCACACAACACGATGGAGGGTATCCTCAGTGTGAAAACGGGTCTTCATCTCCACAAGGACTGTGCGGTGGTCATTCTTACCAATACTGTCATGGACAGATGCATCTGCAGCAAGCAGATTGGTGAGGATGAGGTCAAGTATGTTTTTCCCTCTTGTTGGTTCCCTCACCACCTGCCTCATACCCAGTCTAGCAGCTATGTCCTTTAGGACTCGGCCAGTAGTGGTGCTACCGAGCCACTAAAGTGCTATTCAACACTGAGAGGTACTGGCTCAATAGCTGAGGGAGGGCAATAGGTGGTATTCAGCAGGAGGTTTCCTTGTCCATGTTTGACCTGATACCATGAGACTTCATGGGGTCCGGAGTCGATGTTGAGGACTCCCGGGGCAACTCCCTCCCGACTGTATACCACTGTGCTGCCACCTCTGCTGGGTCTATCCTGCCCGTGGGAAAGGACATACCGAGGGATGGTGATGACAGTGTCTGGGACATTGTCTGTAAGGCATGATTCCGTGAGTATGACTATGTCAGGCTGTTGCTTGCCTAATCTGTGGGACAGCTCTTCCAACTTTGGCACAAGCACCCAGATGTTAGTAAGGAGAACTTTGCAGGGATGACAGGGCTGGGTTTGCCGTTGTTGTTTCTGGTGCCGAGGTCGATGCCGGGTGGTCTGTCCAGTTTTATTCTTTTTTATCGACTTTGTAGCGGTTGGATATAACTGCGTGACTTGCTAGGCATTTCAGAGGGCATGTAAGAGTCAAGCACATTGCTGTGGATCTGGAGTCACATGTAGGCCAGACCAGGTAAGGACAGCAGATTTCCTTTCCTGAGGGACATGAGTGAACCGGGTGGGTTTTTACAACAATCGACAATGGTTTCATGGCCATCATTTGACTAGCTTTTTAATTCCAGATTTATTAATTGAATTCAAATCCCACCTTCTGCTGTGGTGGGATTAGAACCCGTGTCCTCAGAGCAATATCCTGGGTCTCTGTGTTATTAGTCCAGTGACAATACCACTACGCTACCGCCTCCATACCTTTAAATATGGAAATTAATCGTAAGGGCTCAAAGCCCTTTAAAAACGGCACTGGCCCCTGCACAGTGCTGCAGGACGCTGTTGCTGGGGATGCAGCGGCTGCCCCCTCTATGCCATTGGGGGCAGCCGCTCCGACCCCTCCATTTAAATGAGTTCCCGCGTGTAATATCACGGGGCTCCTTGGAGCCACTTCCCTGTTAGAAGGCCGCCGAGTTGAAAGCGCACCGCTTTCTATATCTGGACTAAAAAGCTAGTCTCAGTAATGATGATTACAAATGCACTGGGTTGTCATAAAAACCTATTTGGTTCACTGAAGTCCATTCGGGAAGAGCACTCGGAGAACAGTGGTAGGATCGGACAGAGTCAGCATGGATTTACGAAAGGGAAAACATGTTTGACAAATCTACTAGAATTCTTCGAGATTGTAACTAGTAGAGTTGATGAGGGGGAGTCAGTGGATGTGGTTTATTTGGACTTTCAGAAGGCTTTCGCCAAAGTCCCACATAAGAGATTAGTGTGTAAAATTAAAGCGTATGGGATTGGGGGTAGTGTATTGCGATGGATAGAAAATTGGTTGGCAGACAGAAAACAAAGGGTAGGGATAAATGGGTCTTTTTCCAAATGGCAGGCAGTGACTAGTGGGGTACCGCAGGGATCGGTGCTAGGACCCCAGCTATTCACAATATATATTAATTATTTAGATGAGGGAACTAAATGTAATATCTCCAAATTTGCAGATGACACAAAACTGGGTGGGAGGGTGAGTTGTGAGGAGGATGCAGAAAGGCTTCAGGGTGATTTGGACAAGTTGAGTGAGTGGGCTAATGCATGGCAGAAGCAGTATAATGTGGATAAATGTGAGGATTTTCCACTTTGGTAGCAAAAACAGGAAGGCAGATTATTATCTGAACGGCTATAAACTGAGAGAGAGGAATATGTAATGAGACCTGGGTGTTCTCATACACCATTCGCTGAAGGTAAGCATGCAGGTGCAACAGGCGGTAAAAAAGGCAAATGGTATGTTGGCCTTCGTAGCGAGAGGATTCGAGTACAGGAGCAGGGATGTCTTGCTGCAATTATACAGGGCCTTGGTGAGGCCACACCTGGAATATTGTATGCAGTTTTGGTCTCCTTATCTGAGGAAGAATGTTCTTGCTATAGAGGGAGTGCAGCAAAGGTTTACCAGACTAATTCCTGGGATGGCAGGACTGACGTATGAGAAGAGATTGAGTCAGTTAGGATTATATTCGCTGGAGTTCAGAGGAGTGAGGGGGGGATCTCATAGAAACCTATAAAATTCTAACAGGACTTGACAGGGTAGATGCGGGAATGGTGGGGGAGTTCACGATGGTGGGGGAATTCAGAACCAGGGGTCATAGTCTAAGGATACGGGGTAAACCTTTCAGGACTGAGATGAGGAGAAATTTCTTCACCCAGAGATTGGTGAATCTGTGGAACTTGCTACCACAGAAAGCAGTTGAGGCCAAAACATTGTATGTTTGCAAGAAGGAGTTAGATATAGCTCTTGGGTTTAAAGGGATCAAAGGATATGGGGGGAAAGCAGGAACAGGTTACTGAGTTGGATGATCAGCCATGATCATAATGAATGGAGGAGCAGCCTCGAAGGGCTGAATGGCCTACTCCTGCTCCTGTTTTCTATGTATCTATGTTTCTATGAAATCTGCTGTCCTGACCTGGTCTGGCCTACGTGTGACTCCAGACCCACAGCAATGTGGTTGACTCTTAACTGCCCTCTGAAATGGCCCAGCAAGCCATTCAGTTGTCTCAAACCGCTACAGAAAAGTCAAATAATAATAAAACTGAACAGACCCACCCGACATCGACCTAGGCTCTGGAAACAGCAAAGGCACAACTGCTCAATCAACCCTGCAAAGACTTCCTCACATCTGGGACTTGTATAAAGACCAATTTATACCATAATCACTGTTTAATACAATCTTTATCACCATTCCACTTATACATGGCTTATGTATTTATCATAATTACAACTGGTGCTACTGTGGGCACAAAAGGGTTACAAAATCTTTACCCTGTGAATTTCACAGTAAAAGTTGAAACTTGCTCAGTATCTCAAATCTACAAGATCGGCTATGACCCAACGGGGACAGCACTCGTTAGAATGTTCCTTCTGTCTCCATGTAATATGCTAATAGCCCGAGTCAGAGGTTAGATCTGCTCAGATGTTTCCAGAAAGTATGCAGAGATTTTCCTTTTTCCTGAACTTAAAGTTTATTTAACCAGGGTGAACTTCTATCGCCCTGCCCTTCATTCCACTTCACTGATTGCAATTAAAAATGCACTCTCAGGCTTAACTGTTCATAGAATCAGCAAAATAGGTTCCTTTTTCTCTCCCTTTTTCTTTCTCCTCTGTTGCGTATTTCACTGAAGGACTTCAGAGAGATCCATATCCTGCAGCTTGCAGTTGTGTGTGAAATGCGAAGACGCCATCACTTTCTCCTTCTTTCAGTGGAATAGCCTTCTCTCTCACTAGCTGCTTGACTGCTGCTTGGCCAAATGCATTTCATCTCTTCCTGAGCGATTCAGCTGATGGGCAGCTCTGGGATTCAACCCCACAGGCATCTGGTTTTGAAAGCAACTATAGCTGTATTGGTAGCGTGGAGCACAGTATGAATCAGGAGATTAGAGAAGCCCGTAGCATGAGCAATACAGTAATCATGGGTGACTCCAATCTGCATATATACTGGGTAAACCTAATGAGCACTAATGCTGTAGAGGACGAGTTTCTGGAGTATGTTAGGGATGGTTTTCTAGAGCAGTATGTTCAGGAACTGACCAGAGAACAGGCTATTTTAGATCTAGTATAATGTAATGAGAAAGGGCTAATTAATAATCTTGTTGTAAAAGAACCTTTAGGGATGAGCGACCATAATATGATAGAATTTTACATTATGTTTGAAAGTGAGATAGTTCAATCTGAAGCAGAGTGTTAAATTTGGACAAAGGAAATTATGAAGGTATGAGGGGCAAATTGGCTGAGGTGGATTGGGAAAATACATTAATAGGTATGTGTTATGACCAGGTGAGAAAGAGGTCTAGGGTTCCCTTTAAGCCTTCACCTGGTCTTACTGTAACAGGGTTTCATTTTAAACACACCATGTTTTTAGCTCCCCCTTGGTGAATCCTTGTTCACTGCTTTCCAGTTGTAAGGTAAAGAAACCAGCACAAACTGGCTTTCTTAGGTTTAAAGAAGAAAAGTTGAAAATTATTAAACTTGAACTCAAACTCTAATTCGGTTGACATCTATGGATACACAATGCATCCACACTAGCATGCGTACGTGATACACACCTGCAGCTAGAGACAGTAAAAGAACAGAATAAAAATAAAGTGGAAAGTTTGAGGCTATATCTGAAGAATTTTTGTTACGGTTTTATGAGCTCACTGTAGAATCCTTGATTGTAGGTAGATCTTGCTTTTCATTGTGCCCCATATTCTTCTTAAACCTTGTTCGCTGTGGGAAACTTTTCCCTCTTGGGGTTCATGCGTCTTCAGTGGGTTTGGAGTTCCATGTGAAAGAAATAGGAGCAGACAGGCAAGATCTTCTCTGTCCAGTAGCAAACAGATGCTCTTTGAGTTCAAACTGTTTGTACAATTCAGAAAACTCCAGGTTGTCAAGCAGGTTAGTCATGTGACTAGCTGGTCTGATCACATCTTGGATTGTATCACTTTAGCAGTCTCTGGAATGCTCCTCTCACACACAAAACCTGGTGATCAAGATCCATTGTGGGTTGAATGTGTTAGGGAATGGTCCTTTGTCCTTCCAATCACCATCTGTTAAAATGCAAATATCTTTTCCAGCCACGGTTGAAGTGTTTAACAAGTCCATTCTTCACTCCAGGAACAGTTTAAAATGTTCATGACAAAATTAATATTCCTCATTCTTGACAGGTGGAGGCCTAGCATGACAGCTCCACACCCAGCTGAATGAAATGCGATTTGGGAAAAGGCGAATTTATCCACTTTGGTAGGAGGAATAGATGTACAGAGTATTTCTTAAAAGGTAAGAGATTAGAAAATGTAGATGTACAAAGGGACTTGGATGTCCTCATCAATAAGTCACTGAAAGCTAACATGCAGGTGCAGCAAGCAGCTAGGAAGGCTAATGATCTGTTTGCCTTTATTGCAAGATGATTCAATTACAGGAGAAGTGAAGACTTGATTCAATTGTATAGGATCTTTGTTAGACTGCACCTGGAGTACTGTGCAGTTTTGGTCCCCTTACCTTCGGAAAGATATTATTGCCAAGAGGGAGTGCAACAAAGTTTCACCAAACTTGTTCCCGGGATGGCGGGACTGTCCTATGAAGAGAGTTTGTGGAAACTTGGTCTGTATTCTCTAGAGTTTCAAGAATGAGAGGTGATCTCATTGAAACCTACAAAATACTTAAAGGGATAGACAGGGTAGATGCAGGTAAGACGTTTCCCCGGGTTGGGGGAGTCTAGAACCAGGAATAAAATTTCAAAATAAGGGGAAGCCACTTAGGACCGAGTTGAAGAGTTATTTCTTTACTCAGAGGGTTGTGAATCTTTTGGAATTCTCTACCCCAGAGAGCTGTGGAAGCTCAGTCATTGAGTATGTTTAAAGCAAAGATTGACAGATTTCTAAATACCAATGACATGGGGGATAGTGTGGGAAAAAGACATTGAAGTGGATGATCAGCCATGATCATATTGAATGGTGCAGCAGGCTCAATGGGCTGAATGGCCTACTCCTGCTCTTATGTTCCTATGTTCCTAACTGCAGTTATCCTCTAGGGCTGAGAGGCATGAATAATGTAGGCCAATACTGTATTGAATTTCCAAAAACAAGTGCACAACCTTTCAGCACACAGATAACTGCATCAGAATATATCTCATCTGTGATGGTCTCAGTATTTAGTTGATCTGAACCAGAGTACTCCAATGCACCACTAATGACTGATCAACTAGCTGGGATTATTAATCAACCTAGAGACGTAGATTCATAACTTGACATTGAGATTTCTCTCACTTCAATTCATATAATCCTGCAAATTGATGGCCCAGTAAGTAGATGGTCCAGTCATTGTCATAGAGTCATAATGGCACAGAAGGAGGACATTCAGCCCATCGAATCTCTGTTGAGCAATCCAGTCAGTCCTATTCCCCCGCTCTATCCCGGTAGCCCTGTAAGTTTATTTACCTCATGTGCCCATCGAAGCTTCTTTTGAAATTATTCGTTGTCTCCACTTTTACCACTCTCGTAGGCAGCGAGTTCCAGGTCATTACCACTCACTGCGTTCAAAACTTCTTCCTCATATCCCCATGAATCTCATGCCCAAAACCTTAAATTTGTGTCTCCTAGTTCTTGTACCATCAGCTAATGAGAACAGCTTTTCGTTCTGATGAAAGGTCACACAGACCTGAAGTATTAACTTTGTTTTTTCTCTCCACAGATGCTGCCTGACCTGCTGAGTATTTCCAGAATTTTCTGTTTTTGTTATAGCTTTCCTTTGTCTACATAATCTAAAATTTTCATAACTTTGTACACCTCAATCAAATCTTCCCTGAACTTCCATTGCTCAAGGGGAACAACCCTAGCTTCTCCAACCTAACCTTCTTCGAAAATCCCCCATCCCTGGAACCATTCTCGTAAATCTCCCCCACACCCTCTCAAGGTCCCTTACTTTCCTTTTAAAGTGAGGTGACCAGAACTGGACATAATACTCTAGTTGTGGCCAAACCAGAGATTTATAAAGGTTCAGCATAAGTTCCCTGCTTTTGTACTCAATACCTCTATTTATGACTACTTTCTCAATATGTCCTGCCACCTTCAAAGATCGAAGCACATGATTCCCAGGTCACTCTGTCCTTGCACACTCTTTAAAACTGTGCCATTAAATCTATATTACCTCTCCCTATCCCTTCTGCCAAAGTGCATCACCTCACACTTGTCAGTATTAAATTCCATCTGCCACTTGCTTACCCATTCTGCTGGTCTATCTATGTCCTGTTGCAGGCAGTTCGTATCATCCTCAAAGTTTGGTATCACGGGCACATTTTGAAATTCTACTCTGTATTCCAATATCCAAGTTATTTATAGCTACCAAAAAAGCAGTGGTTCCAGCACTGACTCTTGGGGAACACCACTATCTACCATCCTCCAGTCTGAAAAATAACCACTTAACACAACTCAATGTTTTCTATCCTTAAGCCAATTTTTAATCCAAGCTGATAATGAACCTCCTACGCCAGGAGCCTCAATTTTGTTAACCAGCCTTATATGTGGTACTTTGTCAAACGCTTTCTTAAAATCCATATAGACAACATCCATTGCATTTCCCCTCATCAACTGTCTCTGTTACTTCAAAAAAATCAGTTAGATTAGTCAAGCACGATCTGCCTTTTACAAATCTGTGCTGGCGCTCCTTAATTCACTCAAACCTCTCCAAGTGCCTGTTAATTCTTTCCTTGATTATTGTTTATAAAACTTTACCCACTCCTGATGTTAAACTGACTGGCCTGTAGTTACCAAGAATGCCCTGACACACTTTCCTGAACAAGGGTGTCACATTTTCCACTTTCCAATCTTTATGCATCTCCCCCCGTATCTAGGGAAGACTAGACGATTATGGCAAGCCCTTCTGCTATCTGCATCCCCAGTTCCCTTAGAAGCCTAGGATGCAAGCCATCCAGACCAGGCCACTCTAAGCATAGTCGGCCTTTCCAGTACATCCTTCCCATCAATTATCACCCCACCTCTACCATCTCAGCTTCTACTGATATTTTGTCAGCATCGTCTTCCTTAGTAATATAAAGTACTCATCAAGTATTCTAGCTTTTCCCTGAGTCTCTAAGCATATATCACTCTGTTTCTCCCTAATAGGCCCAAATCTGCCTCTTACTACTCGCTCACTGGTTACATGCCGGTAGAAGATTTTTGGGTTCACTTTTACGTTAACTGCCATTCGATTGTCATATTCTCTCTTTGCCAGTCTTATTTTCCTCTTTATTTCCCCTCTCAACTCATTGTATTTGCCTGGTCCTCGCTTGAAGAATTCACCTGACATGCATCTTTTTCTGTTTCATCATATTCTCTATCTTTCTCATGATCCAAGGAGCTTTGACTTTGTTTCCCCTACCTTTTGCCCTTGTTAGAATAAATCTAGCCTGTACCTGAAAATCTCCTCCTTAAAGATCATCCATTGCTCCGTTTCAGTTTTTCCCGTCAATCTTTGGTTCCATTTTACCCTGGCTGGATCCCCTCTCATCCCATTGAAGTTAGCCGTCTTCCAATTTAGAAGTCGTACTTTAGATTGTTCCTTGCTTTTCTCCATTACGATGATGACTTTTAACCAAGTGTTCTCCTACAGACACTTGGGCG
Source organism: Heterodontus francisci (assembly GCF_036365525.1). Taxonomy (NCBI): domain Eukaryota; kingdom Metazoa; phylum Chordata; class Chondrichthyes; order Heterodontiformes; family Heterodontidae; genus Heterodontus; species Heterodontus francisci. The sequence continues at coordinate 71,820,383 of NC_090397.1, forward strand.
ACTTGCCCACCTCATTTCCCAGCACCAGATCCAGCAATGCCTCCTTCCTAGTTGGACCCAGAACATATTGGTCTTCCTTACCCTTTATTCTAACATTGTCCCAATCAATATTTATGTAAATATAGTCCCCTATTAACTCTTTACTTCTTACACATCTCTGTGATTTCTCTGCAGATTTGCTTCTGTATCTCTCTCTCTCTCACTATTTCAAGGCCGATAGAACACACCCAGTAGCATGATCGTACCTTTCTTGCTTCTCAACTCTAACCAAATGGACCAATGTTGGACCAATAGCCCAACGTGTACCAATACTCAATGCTGGTAAAAAGTTAGGTTTCATCTAATTATAATCTACACAGACTTTGTGATCTGTAAGCTTTTGATTTCCTCATTCTGCAGCTCCAGTCTTTGGCCTTGGAGAGTATATTTTCCATATCAATGAAAATCTTCCTGGACATCAGTAACTTGGTTTGGAGGCTGTTAACAGCATCAATTTGCATTTATATAGCGCCTTTAACATGATAAAACATCCCAAGCAGCTTCACAGGAGTGTTTTCAGATGAAATTTAGGACCAAGTCACATTAGAAAATAGGACAGGTGACCAAAATCCTGATGCAAGAGGTAGGTTTTAAGGAACATTTTAAAAGGAGGAGAAAGAGGTAGAAAGGTATAGAGAGAATTTCAGAGCTTAGGGCCCAGGCACCGGAAGGCTCAGCTATGACTGGTGGAACGATTAAAATTTGGGATGTTCAAGAGGCCAGGATCAGAGGAGAGCAGAGAACGGTAGCATTGTGCTGCCATGTGTGTCAGACACCTGGAAAATGAGCATGTTAGGTAAAATTTTACGCCTTCTTCTTCTTTCTTTCTTTTGGGCCTCCTTATCTCGAGAGACAATGGATACGCGCCTGGAGGTGGTCAGTGGAGTGACCTCTCCATGGCGCATGCCTGGGCAAATTTATGGAGGTTGAGAGTTGCCCAGTCGTCAAAACCCCCCTCTCGGCCTTTCTGGTGGGGTCCAAAGGAGTGCAGGACACGACGTATGGCACCAGTATGGCTGCAGGAACTGCCGGAAACATGCCAAAGGTGACACATGACCGCCTACGGGGTTCCGCTCCGGATTTTCTGTTAGGGTTTACTCCCTTAGCCTTGGTCTCTCCCGAGACGCCCACAAGGCAGTGGTCTCTATTATGTGAATAACACGTAGTATATTGTACAAGGAAAGCATGCTGTTTATATTTCATTGTAAATAACACAGTGAATGTTATACAAGGAAAACACATAGTATATATTAGCATGGAAATAATATCGCACTGCAATAACAAGATCATCTCATTAGATTTACTTTTTATAAGCTTTGTCATCTTCAGGATAAAATTGTGTTGGGAAATAATACATTCTGGGTTAGATTTTCAAATTGTCACTGGGCACAAAACTGGCATCATAGATTGGCATCCTAGTCATAGAGTCATAGGCTGGGATTTTAGTAGCTCTCTGGAGAGGGGCTGAGAGAAGGGAGGGTTGTTGGCAAGAGTGAATCCCAATGTCTTCCTGTTACCATGGGACATTTCAAAAGGTAGAGGTGGCAGTGGCTTGGCCGCCTGCTCACTGGAGGTGGGCAGCCAATTAATCAAATTAACTGGCCTATTAACGGCCATTTTACACCCCCACCGGCATGTTATCAGCATCGGAATGGCCCCCCCCCCACTGCATGAAGCGATCGTGAGGTACATTGAGGCGGCCTCCCAGTAGCTTCTCGGGGTTGGGATGGGGTGGTGGGCCTTCTTTTTCAGATGCTTGATGGCCCATGAAGGGGCCCCTGGCAGCAATGGCAGCTCCTACGGCTCTGCACCACCGCGAGAGGGTTCATCCCTCTGATCGTTGCGGCCTGGCAGCCTGACCCTGGCACATGAAGAAAATTTCTACCCAACCCTTCGAGCGTGCCTTGATGCATCAACAGGGAGGCACCCTCTCCTTCCTCTTGCAGTCTGATCAGCGGCCATCTCAACTGGTGGTGCAGCTGAGGCTGCCAAGATGCCGGTCTTCTGATTGGGCGAGCAGATCTGAGAGGCAAGCTGCTCTCCTTAATGGGAACATAGGCTGGAATTTTTACCCTTGGCGGATGGGAGCCGTCCACCGACTGAAAAGTTGGTGGCAAACCCGCCTCCGCCTGGCCTGGGGATCCGAGCCACATTTTGCAGTCCCCAAGCCTTTAATTGGTCTGAGGCGGGACTTCCACCTCATTGCGGCAGGATGTCCCGCCAAATGGAGCTGCTGGCCAATCAGAGGGCTGGCAGCTCTCTGTCCCAGCAGTGCCACTGGAAGCGGTGGCCACTGCTGGGACTGCAACCCAGCCATCGCAAAGAAGATGTCAGGGCGCCCCGGAACCAAGGTAGGTTTTTGGTGCCTCACCGGGGGTGCTTGGTCGGGCCCTGCCAAGCCAAGGGTGGTCGGTTGGGAGGATGGGTGGTGCGTTGGGTGCTGAGGGTAGTTGGGGCAGAGGGGGTGACTTTACGTCGGGCACAGGGTACCTGATCATGAGGGCCGCCCCCCGCCAAGGCCATCAGAGAGCTTTTGTCAGGTGGTTTCTCTCGGGCCTGGGCCGCCCGATTGAACATGGGTAAAATCTCATGGCGGCAGACGGAGGCCCTTAAATGGCTGCTAAGTGGCCACTTAAGGGCCTTGATTGACCTGGGGCGAGAGGACCGTTTTTTGCCACCACCGCCCTGCGTAAAGGCAGCAGAGGCAGGAGCAGGTTGGGAAGGGCCCCCTGAGCCACCCGCTTCATTTTACACACACCCCCCGCACCACCCCCCACCCCCCCCCCACCACCCCACCACCTTCCTACTCTTTCAGGGGAGTGTAAAATTCCGGCCATGATCTCTTAATTATTCGCCACCAGCAAATCACCTCCACAGTCCTGCCGTTCGCCTATGCGATCTTGAATGGTCCCTCGGTGTGCTGATAAAATTCCAGCAATAGATTCATTATGGCATAGAAAGAGGCCATGTGGTCCATTATAGAAATGGTATGATTTTCAACAGACTGCAATAAGCAATGCCAGTTTTATGTCTTGGTAATAAGTTGAAAATTTAGCTCCTCCCTCACCTCATCTCAACCCCATACTACATGACTAATTTCTTAAAAATAGCTAAGGGCTGCTTTCAAATCAATTGGATTATTCAATGCACCTTCACTTTTTAGCTTTTGATGTGGTTGAACTGCCCAAAATGTTTACAGAAAGTTAATGACGTAAAGACATTTTTTTATACTTGTAAATCAACTACTGGGTCAAATCAAAAAGAATAATAAGACAAAAATGTAATTATCAATGTCAAATAATTCCAAGAAAAGCATGAATTCAAACCATGCCATGTTTTCTTTCTCTCCACTTCTCAAAATTAAAAAAATATATTTTTTAAGTCATTGAAATTGTCATTGAGATCGTTAATGTTAGTTTATGTTTCTTTATGCAGTCAATCATATGCTCAGCAGCATAAGTCAATAAAACAATGTTTTGAGGAAGTGTTAAACAATCATTACTGAAGTAGTGAAACAGACTGTCTCTATCCCTGACTATAATTTTTTTTGACAAGGCCAAATGTAGATTGAGGCAAGTCTACTGTATTCCAAATGTAGATTGAAGCCATCCATGTGCACTTATGGAATCAAAGTCATTTGAGTAGAGAAAAAAATCCTTAAAAAGGGAAAAGAGTCTTTTCGAAACATGATGAATTTTGCCTATTTAACAAAAATCACTCCCAGAGTTCGATCATTTGCTAATAGAACATGGCTTTCAAACTACACCAAGAATTGAGAATAATCTTAGAAACAAAAATACAGCTTAAAAATGTATTGTTATAAATTTGGTAAAATGACAGAAAGGTTTTGTAAACAGGAAGAGAAGTTGGAATCCTTAAGAAGACTTTGCCTTGCATTGCAATAAAAGGCAACTTGAAAATTCTATTAAATCTGCATCTGCCCCATGATGGAATATTTCACCTTGTTGTACAGGCTGTAGACAAAACAGTTTACTTGCTTCTGTTCATAGAATCGTTTAAAGACCTGCAGAAAAGAGATGCTAATAAATTGATTCAAAACTCCCTCTTCCAATATTAAAAGACTGGCAGACTGTCATCCTGCGTGTCTGTAACCTTATTAAATTTTAAACAATACCAGCCAACTAAATTTATTTTATCAGATGCTGGTCTCCATTTGCAAATAACTATATTTGAGAACTATGAAATGTGGTCAGTCTTTGCTGAAATTAAGGCCTGGATTCTCCTCCTTCCAGCAAGGTAGCGAGTGTTCCATGTGATGTATAAAATGGCGACTGCCAAAAGCCTTTATTTACTTGTCATGACATCAGCAGTCACATATGCACGGCAAAGTATACAAAAGTATTTATCCAAACAATGATGGGGCGGAACCTCTGGCTGGATTTTATAGGCCCCTGAGGTGGGGTCGGAATCGAGGGAGCCCATACAATAACGACAGACGGTGGGAGAGCAGGGGGAACATAGGGTCCATCACTGTCTGCCACCAAGCGATTTTCCAGAGGGTGGGATAGGCTGACAACAGCTTTCTGGCCCAGAGGCCAAATGAGGCCCTTAAGTGGCCTATTAAAGGCCGATGTGGGGCTCCCCTTGCCTTTTCGGTCTGGTGCTGGGAGTTTGTCTCCTCCACAAAATCCAGCCCTCTGTGTGCCTTTCTGACTCCAGCAACCCATTGACCAATTTTCCTGGGTCAGGAGTCCATTACCAACGCAGGGAAAGCTGATGGGATTCCTGTCACTAAGAGAGATCCACCAATGGCCAAGAGGAAACCCCAGTGAATTCTGTTGCACCAGAAGAAGCAGAGAGGGTACTTAAAGGAGCAGAAGAGCCTGGAGAAAAACTTAGATAAACATCTTGATGGCCTCAGTTGAGACTAAGAAAATTGGAGAGCACCATCCGATTTAGCTTCCTTTGCTGATTCTATCCTGCATGAATTTGGGAAGGATTGGGAGGAAACTCTAGTCCTTTCATTAGATAGCAACTCAAGAGTTGCTGTTGCTTAAGCTGAAAACTCCATGTTTCATTGGACATGAGGCTGTTTGGGGCAGCCCAAGGATGTAATAAGGTATTGATTGCAAGATCTTTCTTTACAAAGGAATTTCTGCAACTGCATCTCGCCATTCAGTATCAGTAAAAGAATATATATTAAGACAGGACACAAGTACCAAAGCCTCATGCACTGAGTCTTCTACCTGTGGGACTCTTTCTCATACAGTGGTGCTGGCATGAACTGTTTCCAATATATCCAAAAATTCAAATGCAGAATGAACTATCACTTGTTGTACCTGAATTTCTGCAGGATATATGAGAGAGATGGAGATCTGTCACTTGTTTTTGGTACCCCAGCACGATTGGTCCACATCCTTTTGTAAACCCTAGTCTCAGATTGGTGACGTATCTCTCCACGGATGCATCCAGATGTTATGTCGCCCAACGATATCATCATTTGGACTTGTTTTTAAATGACTTCTGAGTTCACCATTAATATTTTCCATCTGTTTGGGATTTTTGTTGCTTGCTTTTCTCATTCAGTGTCTATCATATATTATTAATTATGAGTGAGATTTATTGCTACAGTAGCTGGATTTTGTTTGCCTGCTACTTTTTTACATAAATTAAACTATCTTAAAGCACAGATCAAGTAACATAGTTATATGGATATAATCTGTTTCTGGTGGAATAATCACTAATTGCTGTTGGACTTCCACTCGAAGGCACCTCTCTGTGCAGTGCTTCTGAGTTTACTACTTGATGGAGTAGTTCCATTCATTGACCTATGACCCTAAAAACAAAAATTTAAAATGGAGCACAGCACCAGTACTTTTTGACAAAGTCTCTTATTATTTTCTTTGAACATTGACTATTTGGAAGCCGAGGTTAAATGCCTCCTGAAAATGAGTCTGACTTTGCTCACCAAAATACTCTTCCAACTAAATCAAATGGGACACCCACATGCCCAAAGCACAATCAGTTGCTTTTATTTGACCCATGTTCACATATTTCTGGGTAATTTTCCCAAATCATTTCATCTGATAGATGTGGAAGGCCTTTGGGGAAATTTAAAGCAAAATTTGTACCTAACCTTCTCTGACTTATATATTTTTGTAAAGGACATAATTAAATGCTATTAATTCCCCTGATTAAAACTGCATATTAGATCATTTCTTGTGTGAGCATAGAAAAAGAAATGTAAAATGATTTTTCAATGCGAATGAGGAAATGCTACGCTGCTGTAGATAGACTTGAAGGGATAATTTTTAATGGAAGGGAAAGAAGGTCATAATTTTCCCTTGGCAACATTTGAGTCAAACAGAACTATTATGTTTAATTGTAGAGATGTTATCATTTCATGTTTTCAGATGTTTTGTGCATTTTTTAACATCTCGCTCTATGAAATGATACAACAGCTTCACGTAGAGAACTTTGTGCCAACTTGTTCAAGATATTGTACTGACTCACCAAAAATCGGAATAAAAAGAAATAAGATAAACAGGAATCTTTAACAATTTGGCTCTTTCATGAAGGCAATGATTTAAAAGAAAAGAAAGAAGAGAGAACTAACTGAAAACAATATTCCCATGACCCAAATCAGATTATAAAATATCTCTATTGATCTTAATAGTGCATTAGGACACGTTTTACTTATTACAATGTTTAAGACCTCACATAGTTTGCAGCCTTTACTGGCTGCTGCTCTGATTAATCCACAGAGGTGCACTTACTTAGTCTGACAATCACCAAATAAAACTTATTTTAAAGCTGATTAATCAAAGTTAGAATCTGCACAGCAGACAGGAAGGCTATTTTAAAAAAAAAATGTTTTCCGGATGTGAATCATGTCGTCCAAACACTGGCAAAATGGCTGCAGCTTGTTTAGGCTCCTCTTGGTGTACAGAACATAAAATGGTCATGCTTCGGTCTTCATCTCCAGGTCATGTCTCATCAGATACAGGATTAGTTTGTGACATAATTAAACCGAAACTTATGTTTACACAACATGTCACAGCAGTTCAATGTACTGAAGGGTAGAGCAGGCAATTTTTTTTTATTTCGATATTTCAGCACTGATATTCTCCTTCTAGTGTGCTGTCTATCTGTAGTGTTCAAATGGGTAGCAGGCAGCACGGACTTCTAGTTAATTCATACTATTGCCATGAAATAAAAACTGATAGTAAGAGTTTCTATAGCTATTTAAAAAAGAAAAGAGTTAACAAAGTGAGCGTTTGTCCTATAGAAAGTGAGTCTGGGGAATTAATAAGGGAAAATAAGAAGATGGCAGATGAATTGAACAGGAATTTTGCATTGGTTTTCACCATAGAAGATACAAGTAACATCCCAGTATTAGCTGTAAATCAAAAAATGGAAGGGAGGGAGGAACTCAAGAAAATTACAATCACCAGAGAAGTGGTACTGAGCAAATTGTTGGAGCTGTGGGCTGACAAGTCCCCGGGTCCTGATGGACTCCATCCTAGGGTCTTACAAGAAGTGGCTAGTGAGATAGTTAATGCGTTAGTTTTAATTTTCCAAAATTCCCTAGGTTCCATTAAATTGGAAAATAACGAATGTAACTCCTTTATACAGAAAGGGAGGGAGACAGAAAGCAGGAAACTACAGGCCAGTTAGCTTAACATCTGTCATTATGAAAATGTTAGAAGTTATTATTAAAGATGTTATAGCAGGGCACTTAGAAAAATTTAAGGTAATCAGGCAGTGTCAACATGGTTTTGTGAAAGGGAAATCATGTTTAGACAATTTATTGGAGTTCTTTGAGGAAGTTACATGTGCTGTGGATAAAAGGGAACTGGTGGATGTACTGTACTTAGATTTCCAGAAGGCATTTGATAAGGTGTCACATCGAAGGTTATTGTGGAAAAGAAAAGCTCGTGGTGTAAGGGGTAACATATTGACATGGATAGAAGATTGCCTAGCTAACAAGAAACAGACAGTAGGTATAAATGGGTCATTTTCTGGTTGGCAAGATGTAATGAGTGGTGTGCCACAAGAATCAGTGCTGGGGCCTCAACTTTTTACAATTTATATAAATGACTTGGATGAAGGGACTGAAGGTATGGCTATATTTGCTGATGGCACAAAGATAGGTAGGAAAGTAACCTGTGAATAGAACATAAGGGGGCTACAAAGGGATATAGATAGGTTAATTGAATGGGCGAGGATCTGGCAAATGGAGTATAATGTGGGAAAATGTGAAGTTGTCCATTTTGGCAGGAAGAATAAAAAAGAAGCATATTATCAAAATGGTGAGAGATTGCAAAGCTCTGAGATGCAGAGGGATCTGGGTGTCCTAGTGCATGAATCGCAAAAGGTTAGTATGCAGGTACAGCAAGTAATTAGGAAAGCTAGTAGAATGTTATCATTTATTGCAAGGGAAATTGAATGCAGAAGTAGTGAGGTTATGCTTCAGCTATACAGGGAATTGGTGAGACCACATATGGAGTAATGTCTACAGTATTGGTCTCTTTATTTAAGGAAGGATGTAAATGCATTGGAAGCAGTTCAGAGAAGATTTACTGGACTAATACCTGGAATGGGCAGGTTGTCTTATGAGGAAATGTTGGACAGGCTAGGCTTGTATCCACTGGAGTTTAGAAGTGTAAGAGGCAACTTGATTGAAACATATAAGCTTCTGAGGAGTCTTGATAGGGTGGATGTGGAAAGGATGTTTCCCCTTGTGGGAGAAACTAGAACTAATGCTCTCTGTTTAAAAATAAGGGGTCGCTCATTTAAGACAGAGATGAGGAGAATATCTTTCTCTCAGAGGGTCGTGAGTCTTTGGAATTCTCTTCCTCAAAAGGTGGTGGAAGCAGAGTCTTTGAATATTTTTAAGGCAGAGGTAGATAGATTCTTGATAAGCAAGGGGGTGAAAGGTTATTGGGGGCAGGCGGAGATGTGGAGTTGAGGTTACAATCAGATCAGCCATGATCTTGTTGAATGGCGGAGCAGGCTCGAGGGGCCGAGTGGTCTACTCCTGCTCCTAATTCCTATGTTCATATGAAATGCACTAAGCAGTACACAACTTCTCTGTAAAATACTAAAATAAAAGCAAAATACTGCAAATGCTGGAAATCTGAAATAAAAATAGAAAGTGCTGGAAATACTCAGCAGGTCTGGCAGCATCTGTGGAGAGAGAAGCACAGTTATCATTTCAGGTCTGCGACCTTTCAACAGTTCTTTTGCAATTTTACCAGGGGTGGCGATGGCATGAAATGGCCCACCTGCTCCAGGCCGATCAAGGCCCTTAAGTAGCCAATTACCTGCCACTTAAGGGCCTCTTCCCGCAGTCGCTGGTATTTTAGCAGCAGCCAGCGGACGCCTCTGGCCTCCCCTAGGCTGCCAGTATGGGTTGGGGGAGGGCCTTCCTGAATGGCCACTCTGTGCCCCACGGACGGCCACCCCCTAAGCCCCAACTTCCCCTGCTGAAATAAAGTCCCCCTCCAATGACCCCCCCCCCCCCCCCCCCTTGCCTTGCTGGGGCCTGACAGTTTGTCCCCGGTGAGGCCCCACAAACGTATCTTTTTTCTGGGGCTGGCATCCCTCTTGCTGCTGAAGCTGGGTGCAGTCCCAGCAGTGGCCACCACTGCCAGGGGTGTTGCTGGGACTGAGAGCTGCCAGCCTCGCTGATTGGCTGCAGCTCTTGGAGGTGGGACTTCCTACCTCAGAGAAGTGGAAGTCCCGCCAGAGGCCAATTAAGGGACTGGGCCATGAAAAATTGTCGCATGACTCCCAGGCCCGGCGGAGCTGGGCTCGTCCCTGACTTTTTGGCCTGTGGGCGTGGCCTCCCGCCCAATGTAAAATTCCAGCCAGTGAATCACTTCTGATGTGCAAGGACTATTGTTATGTGGACAAATGTGAAGGATGCTTTGCATCCATCAAGATCTCACAAACAACAATGAGATAAAGAGCTATTTCTGTGGTACTGTTTGCAAGAGGAATGTTGACTGGAGATCCAAGAAAACTCAATACTTTTCTTAAAATATGGAATTTTTCCACCTGAACCATATAAGCCCTAAAATTTGATATGTTACCCAAAGGGCAGCACTTCCGACAATGCAGCACTCCTTCAGTATAGTACAAGATGGTCAGTTTAAACTGTATATCCTGCAGTGGGACTTGAACTTACAACCTACAGAATGAGAAGAGGGAGTGTTAACAACTGAACCAGTTATTCAGACCCTGGTGTTGTTATGTTACCTGATTATTATATATATACCATGTTCAAGGATCAAGATCAATAAATTTTAATGAAACCAGTTTCATTTTGAAGTGTAGGACAGTGACTAAGTTGTATCTTTTGATTTGGAGTAGTTTGAGCATTACAAATATTTCTAAATCCAAATGTAGTATATACCTGGATTTTTATAAAGCACTTTATGGATTTGAATTTAACATCTTAATAACTTGAAAATTCTGCCATCAATCTTAATGCCTCATTCAGATTACAAAGAACATTTTGCCATTCCAATAATTTCTTAACTAACGGAAAGGATTTTCTATATGACAATATGACAAATAGTAAACTGTTTCTATCTTAAATAATTTGGTGTATTGGAAAGAGAATCTGTCGATAGTTAAACAGTACACTGCAGGAATCCACTGCTGTCAATGAATTATTAAACAAGATAACCACTGAAGTGAAACTGAGGTGTTAATCAGCCAATTAAGCCAGTGTGCTATTTAGTATGCAATCTTTAATTGCTGTCATCATTGAGTATGTTATTGATTTATTGAAATGAAAATAAGGTTGAATAGATTTGCCCAGAGCTATGAAACCATGCAGACATTATTATGTATAAGTGGTGAATCTGGGAATAAAGGGGAATAAATTTGTTTGCATCATGCTGCTTCAAGCAATGCTATGCAGACTATGTCGAATACCCAGGCAGACAGTGTCACAAACCGCTACCTTTGTAGCACATGCAGTATTTTTCAACGATATCAATAAGGAAACGTGCACGGGCTGTGCGGATAGTGGCCCCGAGCGCTGTCTGCTCCCAGAATCAGTGTAAGTGGCCTTCTTCCTCCTGGAGCTCCAGTCTGATCTGCTGCACTATACAGTGCAAGGTAAACACACCACTATCATTTTGGATACCCAGCTGCTGTATAATGAAGGGCATTGCAAGATCTGTCCAGGCATCAGAAGAGCGGCTTCAACATCCTGATTGCTTCCTCAATGACAAATATCGTGGTCATGTAGCTTTGATTGTATCTCTCCTGGGCATCATTGTCTGGGCTCCTAACAGGTGTCATCATCCGGAACTTCAGTGGGTAGCCCTCATTTCCAAAGAGCCAGTTATTAACTCTACTTCCAAGTGTGGAGAGCTCAGGGAGGCTTGACTGGCACAGGATGAAAATATCACAGCAGCTCCCTAAGAATCTTGCACAAACATGTATGATGATCTTTGTGTGGTTGTACAAGAGCTGCACGTTGATGGAGTGGAAACCCTTGTGTTTGAAGAAAATTCCAGCGTGATCTGGGTGTGCCCTGATCATGGAATCATAGTATGGTCACAGCACGGAAGATGGCCATTCAGCCTATCATGTCTGTGCAGGCTGTCTGCAAGAGCCACTCATCTAGGTCCTATTCCCCTGCCCTTTCCTTATAGCCCTGCAATTTGTTTTCCTTCAGGTGCTAGTCCAATTCTGGTTTGAATGCCTCGATTGAATCTGCCTCCATCACTCTCTCAGGCAGTACATTCCAGATCCTAACCTCTCGCTGTATAAAAAGGCTTTTCCTCATGTGACCTCTGGTTCTTTTACCAATCACCTGAAATCAGTGTCTCCTGGTTCTTGACCTTCCCACCAATGGGAACAGTTTCTCTCTATCTACTCTGTCCAGACCCCTCATGATTTTGGATACCTCTAACAAATCGCCTCTCAACCTTCTCTTCTCCAAGGAGAACAACCCCAGCTTCTGCAACCAATCCTCGTAACTGAAATCTCTCATCCCCAGAACCATTCTCATAAATCTTTTCTGCACCCTCTCCAATGTCTTCACATCCTTCCTAATTGGACACAATACTCCAGTTGAGACTGAACCAGTGTTTGATAAAGGTTCATCATAACTTCTTTGCTTTTGAACTCTATGCCTCTCTTTATAAAGCCCAGAATCCCCTATGCCTTCTTAACTGCTTTCTCAAGCTGCCCTGCCACCTAAAATCATTGATGGTCATATACCTGGGCGGCACAGTGGCGCAGTGGTTAGCACTGCAGCCTCACAGCTCCAGGGACCCGGGTTCGATTGTGGGTACTGCCTGTGTGGAGTTTGCAAGTTCTCCCTGTGTCTGCGTGGGTTTTCTCCGGGTGCTCCGTTTTCCTCCCACAAGCCAAAAGACTTGCAGGTTGATAGGTAAATTGGCCATTATAAATTGTCACTAGTATAGGTAGGTGGTAGGGAAATATAGGGACAGGTGGGGATGTTTGGTAGGAATATGGGATTAGTGTAGGATTAGTATAAATGGGTGGTTGATGGTCGGCACAGACTCGGTGGGCTGAAGGGCCTGTTTCAGTGCTGTATCTCTAATCTAATCTACCTCATGGTCACTCTGCTCCTGTACCCCCTTTAGAATTGGAAATTGCCACATGTGTACAGTCGATGACTCATTGGACCTGTAGGAATCGAGCCAGAGCTGTAAAGCCAAGTGCTCACCCACTGTGACTGGCCTCATCAGTTGCAAAGTACATAATTCCTGGCACTGGCAAACATGGCATCATTCACTTGTGCGATGCACTTGCAGACAGCAGATAGTGAGATATTACATTTAGCTCCTGCAGATCCCCGGAAGCAGCCAGAGGTGAAGAAATTAACAGCTATGGTGACTTTGACTTCGACTGGCAAAGCATGCCCACCTCATCCACTTGGCAGAAAGTCATCTTCCAGGAGCTGGAAATGTCAGAGACCACCTGACGCGATACCCTGAGCCTCCTGAAGCACTGGTACTCAGAAATGTCCAGGATGCTGATCTTTTGTCTGTAAAGCCTGAGATGGGGGTATCACCTCTTGCAAGCTGCACCCCTGCCCTCATCCCCTCCCTCCGTGGAGCAGCACACCAAGGAGGAGAAGGCTCATAGAAACATAGAAAATAGGAGCAGGAGTAGGCCATTCAGCCCTTCGAGCCTGCTCCACCCTTCATATGATCATAGCTGATCATCCAACTCAGTAACCTGTTCCTGCTTTCCCCCCCATATCCTTTGATCCCTTTTGCCCCAAGAGCTATATCTAACTCCTTCTTGAAAACATATAATGTTTTGGCCTCAACTGCTTTCTGTGGTAGTGAATTCCACAGACTCACCACTCTCTGGGTGAAGAAACTCTCCACATCTCAGTCCTGAAAGGTTTACCCTGTATCCTTAGACTATGACCCCTGGTTCTGAGCTCCCCCACCAACGGGAACATCCTTCCTGCACCTACCTTGTCAAGTCCTGTCAGAATTTTATAGGTTTCTATGAGATCCCCCCTCAATCTTCTGAACTCCAGCAAATATAATCCTAACCGACTCAATCTCTCCTCATACGTCAGTCCTGCCATCCCAGGAATTAGTCTGGTAAACCTTCGCTGCACTACCTCTACAGCAAGAGCATTCTTCCTCAGATAAGGAGACCAAAACTGCACACAATATTCCAGGTGTGGCCTCACCAAGGCCCTGTATAATTGCAGCAAGACATCCCTGCTCCTGTACTCGAATCCTCTCGCTATGAAGGCCAACATACCATTTGCCTTTTTTACCGCCTGTTGCACCTGCATGCTTACCTTTGGTGACTGGTGTATGAGAACACCCAGGTCTCGCTGCATATTCCCCTCTCTCAGTTTATAGCCATTCAGATAATGATCTGCCTTCCTGTTTTTTCTACCAAAGTGGATAACCTCACATTTATCCACATTATACTGCATCTGCCATGCATTAGCCCACTCACTTAACTTGTCCAAATCACCCTGAAGCCTCTCTGCATCCTCCTCACAACTCACCCTCCCATCCAGTTTTGTGACATCTGCAAATTTGGTAATATTACATTTAGTTCCCTCATCTAAATCATTAATATATATTGTGAATAGCTGGGGTCCTAGCACCGATCCCTGTGGTACCCCACTAGTCACTGCCTGCCATTTGGAAAAAGACCTGTTTATTCCTACTCTTTGTTTCCTGTCTGCCAACCAATTTTCTACCCACCACAATACATTGCCCCCAATCCCATACGCTTTAATTTTACATGCTAAGCTCTTCTGTGGGACTTTGTCGAAAGTCCAAATAAACTACATCCACTGGCTCCCCCTCATCAACTCTATTAGTTACATCCTTGAAGAATTCTAGTAGATTTGTCAAGCATGATTTCCCTTTCGTAAATCCATGCTGACTCTGTCCGATTCTACCACTGTTCTCTAAGTGCTCTGCTATAAAATCTTTGATAATGGACCATAGAATTTTCCCCACTACCGATGTCAGGCTGACTGGTCTATAATTCCCTGTTTTCTCTCTACCTCCCTTTTTAAATAGTGGGGTTACATTTGCTACCCTCCAATCTGTAGGAACTGATCCAGAGTCTATAGAATCTTGAAAGATGACCACCAATGCATCCACTATTTCCAAGGCCACTTCCTTAAGTACTCTGGGATGTAGATTATCAGGCCTGGGGGATATATCGGCTTTTAATCCCATCAATTTCCCCAAAACGATTTCTCTACTAATAATGATTTCCTTCAGTTCCTCCCTTGCACTAAACCCTGTGTTCCCCAACATTTCTGGTATGTTATTTGTGTTCTCCTTTGTGAAGACAGAACCAAAGTATGCATTTAGTTGGTCAGCCATTTCTTTGTTCCCCATAATAAATTCCACTCTTACTGACTGTAAAGGACCTACATTTCTCTTCACATACCTATCGGAACGTTTACAGTCAGTTTTTATGTTCCTTGCAAGCTTACTCTCGTACTCTATTTTCCCCTTCTTAATCAATCCCTTGGTCCTCCTTTGCTGAATTCTAAACTGCTCCCAATCTTCAGGTTTGCTGTTGTTTTTTTCTGGCGAATTTATATGCCTGTTCCTTGGATCTAATGCTATCTCTAATTTCCCTTGTAAGCCATGGTTTGGCTACCTTTCCTGTTTTACTTTTGCGCCAGACAGGAATAAACAATTGTTGCAGTTCATCCATGCGCTCTTTGAATGTTTGCCATTGCCTATCCACCGTCATCCCTCTAAGTAACGTTTCCCAATCCGTCATAGCCAACTCGCACCTCATACCTTCATAGTTTCCTTTATTGTGATTCAGGACCCCTGTCTCAGAATCAACTACGTCACTCTCCATCTTGATGAAGAATTCTATCATATTATGGTCACTCATCCCCAAGGGGTCTCACACAACTAGATTGTCAATTATTCCTCTCTTATTACACAATACCCAGTCTAGGATGGCCTGTTCTCCAGTTGGTGCCGCAACGTATTGGTCCAGAAACCCATCCCATATACAGACCATGAATTCCTCCTCTACGGTATTGTAACTAATTTGATTTGCCCAATCTATATGCAAATTAAAGTCACCCATAATTACAGATGTTCCTTTATCACATGCATCTCTAATTTCCTGGTTACATATCTATATACAACCCCCACTAATGTTTTTTGCCCCTTAGTGTTTCTCAGCTCCACCCATACAGATTCCACATTGTCAGAGCTAATATCCTTCCTCACTATTGCATTAATTTCCTCTTTAACCAGCAATGCAACTCCACCGCCTTTTACTTCTCGTCTGTCCTTGCTAAATGCTGAATACCCCTGAATGTTCATTTCCCATCCCTGGTCACCCTGCAGCCATGTCTCCATAATCCCAACTATATCATACCCGTTTACATCTATTCGCGAGATTAATTCATTCACTTTATTGCGAATGCTTCCACGCGTTAAGGCCCAAAGCCTTAAGGCTTGTCTTTTTAACATTATCTGTCCCCTTCCCACTATTTTTCACTGTGGCCCTGTTTGATTCTGGCCCTTGATTTCTCTGCCTTTCACTTTTCTTATTCCCCTTACTGTCTTTTGTTCCTGTCCTTGATCCCCTCTCCTCTGACTCCTTGCAAAGGTTCCCATCTCCCTGCCATTTTAGTTTAAACCCTCTCCAACCACTCCAGCAAATACTCCCCCTAGGACATCAGTCCCGGTCCTGCCCAGGTGTAACCCATCCAGTTTGTACTGGTCCCACCTCCCCCAGAACCAGTCCCAATGTCCCAGGAATCTAAAACCCTTCCCCTCACACCATCTCTTCAGCCACGTATTCATCCGATATATCCTGCTATTTCTACTCTGACTAGCACGTGGCACTGGTCGTAATCCTGAGATCACTACCTTTGAGGTCCTACTTTTCAACTTACTTCCTAACTTCCTATATTCTGCTTTTAGGACCTCATCCCTTTTTTTACCTACGTCGTTTGTACCAATGTGTACCATGACCACTGGCTGATCACCCTCCCCCTTCAGAATGTCCTGTAACTGCTCTGAGACATCCTTGACCCTAGCACCAGGGAGGCAACATACCATTCTGGAGTCTCGTTTGCGGCCACGGAAACGCCTATTTATTCCCCTTACAATTGAATCCTCTACAACTATTGCATTCCCACACTTTTTACTCCTCCCCTGTGCAGCAGGGCCAACCGTGGTGCAACGAATTGGGCTGTTGCTGCTTTCCCCTGAGAGGCCATTCCCCCCAACAGAATCCAAAGCAGTATATCTGTTTTGCAGGGGAATAGCCACAGGAGATTCCTGAACTGCCTCTGCTCCTGCTGCTGGTGCTGCTGCTCATCGCAGTCCTCATCCGAGGTTCATGGTAAAGCTGTCTGAGCAGTACCCATGATGTACTGACGTTTGACCGATGGGAAGTGTAGATCAGACACACAAAACTGCAAGGTCGTAGAAATGTACTCCAAAGTAGTGAAAATCACTTCCAAGTTAATGAAAGCACATTGTCAGAACAAATCCTATGAGAAATAGCCTTTCACTTAGGTAAGGAAGCAGGTGTGAAGTCTAAGTACTTATAGAATTTGTTGCTTGACATTTGCGCAGCTCTCTCAATTCCCGCTGTCCTCTCTCCTTGCTTTCATTGGTGAGTTCCTGGATCCCAGGAAACCTTTCCACAAAGAGTTAAATTCAAAAATCTCAGAACAGCTACTCATTGCCTCTTAACATGTTAAAATTGGCATCCTGACTTGCCTGAGCTGAGTGAGTTGCGACCAGCTTCCTGGCACACTGCCAATTTCAACCCTTTTAACCAGCCGCCACTCCCAAACTCATTCACTTTTTCAGGTGAAACCTCCCCGCCCCCACCCCCTGCTGTGCTCCTAGTCTAGTGGTAACTTGGATTTCTGGCAATTCAATGATGATTACATTCATGCTCTTTACTAGTATATCGAGGGTGGTCTGGGAGTAGTGGTAATGGTGGGGTAAGTGGAATCCATAGTTGTGTGAATGAGGTGACAGAATGTGAAGTGAGTAATACACTCATGTTTCCTGTAATAGCAGAAGATTATTGAATTAAGGGGTAAAATTTACAGATCATTCGATTTAGATATATTTGAAATTATAGCTCTCCAAAGTAACCCTAAAAAGACTCTTGCACTCAGCCTGATAAGACTGCAAAAGCTGTCAAGTATACAGTTCCCCTATTATTAAACAGATAGCAATCATGATGTTGGGGTTAGTGAGATAATCCATAAAATGGAAGCCAACTAGAGAACCTTGCAACTTTCCTTAACTTTCATTGGTTTTTAGAATGTACAAAACCACAAAATATGATTAGACACTAGTGGAGTAACAAACTCCAGTATCATTGTGAAATAAGCCTAATCTGTCATTATGAACATTCTGGTGGTTAGAAACCAAATGTATTGAAAAGCAAGAAGCCAAGGTATATATTTCATAAACATAGCCTGTGATTTTTCTTTCTTGGACTGAGTTGTACTGAAGTGATATCCGTGCTTTAGATTAGCCAGCCTTGTATAAACTCTGTATGAGGAGAGTGGGGAGAAGAAGCAGAATATATGGAACATCTGTGCAACATCAGCAGCCAATCAGAATGCCACTCTAGAAACTGGATGGATTTCAAGATAATGAATCATAGCAAGCTTTAACGGAGAAAGACTGCAGAATTCCAAGGTGCAGAGGGATTTAGTTGTCCTAGTGCGTGAGTCACAATAGTATGCAGGTACAGCAAGTAATAAAGAAGTGTTACGACCAGGTGAGAAAGGGGTCTAGGGGTTTGTTACTATCTTCACCCGGTCTTATTGTAACAAGGTTTAATTTTTAAACACACTGTGTTTTGAGCTCCCGCTTTGTGAATTCTTGTTTATAGCTTTACAATTATAAGGCAAAGAAATGAGCACAAACAGGCATTCTTTGTTTTAAAGAAGAAAGATTCAATTTATTAAACCTTAAACTTAAACTCTAACACAGTTAACGCCTACGGATATACGACACACCCATGCTAGCATGCACACACGATACACACATGCAAATAGGGACAGAAAAGAGCGGAAGAAAATATAAGTAGAATGGTTTCAGGCAATATCTTGTTATTGTTTCTCAAGCAGGCTGTAGTCCTTGATTGAAGATATGGTCTTGCGTTTCGTTGGGGTCCAGTATCCTTTTCAAGTAGAAGCTTTTTCTCTCTCTGAGTTTATGTTTCTTCAATGGTTTCAGTTCCCTGAGAGATGAGCAGGCAGGAGAGGAGAGGGCTTTTCAAACCAGGAGCTAGGAGCTTTCTGAGTTTGAATCCTTTGTTGGAAGTTCAAATCTCAACAACCAGCTAGTCATGTGACTAAAACTGGTCTGACCACTTCTTCTGTGTATTGGGGAAGCAACGACTGGGTCCCTTTTATTCCAACACTGCTCGTACTATGCAAATGTCCTTCCAGTCAGGGTCTTGCAATTTTAAGTTTTAATGTTCATGTGGCGAAATAATGTGCGCCTCAGTCTTGGCAGGTAGGGGGTTTGTCTAACAGAAGGCTAATGGAATGCTGTCCTTTATTACAAGAGGAATTGAAAATAAAAGTAAGGATGCTATGCTTCAATTATACACGGCATTGGTGAGACCACGTTTCAAATACTGTGTGCAGTTTTGGTCTCCTTATTTAAGGAAGGATGTAAATGCATTAAAGACAGCTCAGAAGAGGTTTACTAGATTGATACCTGGAATGAGTGGGTTGTCTTATGAGGAAAGGTTGGACAGACTGAGCTTGCTTTCACAGGAGTTTAGAAGAATGAGGGGAGACTTGATTGAAGTATATAAAATCGTGAATGGTCTTGACAAGATTTAGATGGAAAAGATGTTAGAGTCATAGAGTTATACAGCACTGAAAAATGCACTTCGGCCCATCGTGTCCGTGCCAGCCCTCAAGCACCTAACTATTTTAATCCCATTTTCCAGCACTTGGCCCGTAACCTTGTATGCTATGACGTTTCAAGTGCTCATCTAAATACTTCTTAAATGTTGTGCGGTTACCTGCCTTTACTACACCTTCAGGCAGCGTGTTCCAGATTTCAACCACCCTCTGGGTGAAAAACCTTTTCCTCAAATTCCCTCTAAACCTCCTGCCCCTTGGCTTAAATCTATGCCACCACCCCCCCACGCCCCCCCCCCCCCCCCCACGGTTATTGACACCTCTGCTAAGGGAAAATGTTTCTTCCGATCTACCCAAGCAATGCCCCTCATAATTTTGTATACCTCAAAAGGTAGCCTTCTCTGCTCTAAGGAAAACAACCCTCGCCTTTTCAGTCTCTCTTCATAGCTGAAATGTTCCAGCCCAGGCAACATCCTGGTGAATTATAGGCCGGTGAGCCTTACGTCAGTGGTAGGGAAACTATTAGAGAGGATTATTCGGGACAGGATTTACTCCCATTTGGAAACAAACGAACTTATTAGCGAGAGACAGCATGGTTTTGTGAAGGGGAGGTCGTGTCTTACTAATTTGATTGAGTTTTTTGATGAAGTGATGAAGATGATTGATGAAGGAAGGGCAGTGGATGTTATCGATATGGACTTCAGTAAAGCCTTTGACAAGGTCCCTTATGGCAGACTGGTGCAAAAGGTGAAGTCACATGGGATCAGAGGTGAGCTGGCAAGATGGATACAGAACTGGCTCGGTCATAGAAGACAGAGGGTATCAGTGGGTGGGTGTTTTTCTGAATGGAGGGATGTGACTAGTGGTGTTCCTCAGGGATCAGTGCTGGGACCTTTGCTGTTTGTAGTATATATAAATGATTTGGAGGAAAATGTAGCTGGTCTGATTAGTAAATTTGCGGACGACACAAAGGTTGGTGGAGTTGCGGATAATGATGAGGATTGTCAGAGGATACAGCAGGATATAGATCGGTTGGAGACTTGGGCAGAGAAATGGCAGATGGAGTTTAATCTGGACAAATGTAAGGTAATGCATTTTGGAAGGTCTAATGCAGGTGGGAGGTATACAGTAAATGGCAGAACCCTTAGGAGTATTGACAGACAGAGAGATCTGGGCGTACAGGTCCACAGGTCACTGAAATTGGCAGCGCAGGTGGATAAGGTAGTCAAGAAGGCATACGGCATGCTTGCCTTCATCGGTCGGGACATAGAGTATAAAAATTGGCAAGTCATGTTGCAGCTGTACAGAACCTTAGTTAGGCCACACTTAGAATATTGCGTGCAATTCTGGTCGCCACACTACCAGAAGGACGTGGTGGCTTTGGAGAGGCTATAGAGGAGGTTGACCAGGATGTTGCCTGGTCTGGAGGGTATTAGCTATGAGGAGAGGTTGGAAAAACTTGGATTGTTTTCACTGGAACGACGGAGGTGGAGGGGCGACATGATAGAGGTTTACAAAGTTATGAGCGGCATGGACAGAGTGGATAGTCAGAAGTTTTTTCCCAGGGTGGAAGAGTCAGTTACTAGGGGACATAGGTTTAAGGTGCGAGGGGCAAAGTTTAGAGGGGATGTGCGAGGCAAGTTTTTTACACAGAGGGTAGTGAGTGCCTGGAACTTGCTGACAGGGGAGGTGGTGGAAGCAGATACGATAGCGACGTTTAAGGGACATCTTGACAAATACATGAATAAGAAGGGAATAGAGGGATATGGGCCCCGGAAGTGCAGAAGGTGTTAGTTTAGGCAGGCATCAAGATCGGTGCAGGCTTGGAGGGCCGAAAGGCCTGTTGCTGTGCTGTACTGTTCTTTTCTCTTTGTTCTTTGAATCTCTTCTGCACCCTCTCCATGGCAATCACATCCTTCCTACAGTGTGGTGCCCAGAACTGTACACAGTACTCCAGCTGTGGCCTAACTAGCGTTTTATACAGCTCCATAATAATCTCCCTGCTCTTATATTCTACGCCTCGGCTGATAAAGGCAGGTATCCCTTCCCAACCACCTTATCTACTTGTACTGCTGCCTTCAGTGATCTATGGACAAGTACAGCAAGATCCCTCTGACCCTCTGTACTTCTTTGGGTCCTACCATCCATTGTATATTCCCTTGCTTTGTTAGTCCACTAGGACGGCACAGTGGCGCAGTGGTTAGCACCGCAGCCTCACAGCTCCAGCGACCCGAGTTCAATTCTGGGTACTGCCTGTGTGGAGTTTGCACGTTCTCCCTGTGTCTGCGTGGGTTTCCTCCGGGTGCTCTGGTTTCCTCCCACATGCCAAAGACTTGCAGGTTGATAGGTAAATTGGCCATTAGCAATTGCCCCTAGTATAGGTAGGTGGTAGGGAAATATGGAATTAGTGTAGGATTAGTATAAATGGGTGGTTGATGGTCGGCACAGACTTGGTGGGCCGAAGGGCCTGTTTCAGTGCTGTATCTCTAAAACTAAAAAAACTAAAATGCATCACCTCACATTTCTCAGGATTAAATTCCATTTGCCACTGCTCTGCCCATCTTACCAGCCCATCTATAACGTCCTGTAATCTAAGGCTTTCCTCCTCACTATTTAAAACACCACCAATTTTCGTGTCATCTGCGAATGTACTGATCATGCCTCCTATATTCACATCTAAATCATTAATGTATGCTATAAACAGCAAGGGTCCCAGCACCGATCCCTGCGGTACACCACTGGTCACAGGCTTCCACTCGCAAAAACAACCCTCGACAATCACCCTCTGCCTCCCGCCACTAAGCCAAATATGGATCCACTTTACCAAATTGCCCTGGATCCCATGGGCTCTTATCTTCTTAACCAATCTCCCATGTGGGACCTTATCAAAAGCCTTACTGGTCCATGCAGACTACATCAACTGCTTTACCCTCATCTACACATGAAGTCACTGCCTCGAAAAATTCAATCAAGTTATTTAGACATGATCTCCCCCGACAAAGCCATGCTGACTATCCCTGATTAATCCCTGCCTCTCCAAGTGGAGATTAATCCTGTCCCTCAGAATTTTTTCCAATATTTTCCCATCCATTGATGTTAGACTCACCAGCCTGGTTTATCCCTACTACCCTTCTTGAATAATGGCACCACATTCGCAATCCTCCAGTCCTCTGGTACCTCTCCTGTGGCCAAAGAGGATTTGAAAATTTGTGTCGGAGCCCCTGCTATCTCCTCCCTTGCCTCACATAACAGTCTGGGATACATCTCATCTGGGCCTGGGGATTTATCCGCTTTTAAGCCCGCTAAAACAGCTAATACTTCCTCCCTTTCAACGCTAATATGTTCAATTATATCACAATCCCCCTCCCTGATCTCTACACCTACATCGTCCTTCTCCATCGTGAACACAGATGAAATGTAATCATTTAAAACCTCACCTATGTCCTCCAGCTCCACACACACATTGCCACTTTGGTCTTTCCTCTTGTGGGTGAGTCCAGAACTAGGGGGCACTGTTTTAAAATTAGGGGTCACCCTTTTAGGACAGAGATGAGGAGAAATTTTCCTCTCAGAGGGTTGTGAGACTTCGGAACTCTCGACCTCAGAAGGTGGTGGAGGTGGGGTCATTGAATATTTTTAAGATGGAGGTAGATAGATTCTTGTTAGGCAAGGGAATCAAAGGTTATTGGTTTAGATGGGAATGTGAAATTCGAGACACGAACAGATCAGCCATGATCTTATTGAATGGTTGAGCTGGCTCGAGGGGCCAAATGGCCTACTTCTGCCCTTAATTTGCATGTTCTTATGTTAAACCTGGAAAAGAAACGATTGTATTTCAATGGCAAATCATAATACTGCAGATGCTGAAAATCTGAAATAATTTTAATTTTAATTTTAATGGGGTGGCACAGTGGCGCAGTGGTTAGCACCGCAGCCTCACAGCTCCAGCGACCTGGGTTCAATTCTGGGTACTGCCTGTGCGGAGTTTGCAAGTTCTCCCTGTGACCGTGTGGGTTTTCGCCGGGTGCTCCAGTTTCCTCCCACAGCCAAAGACTTGCAGGTTGATAGGTAAATTGGCCATTGTAAATTGCCCCTAGTGTAGGTAGGTGGTAGGAGAATTGAGGGAATGTGGGGATGTGGTAGGAATATGGGATTAATGTCGGATTAGTATAAATGGGTGGTTGATGGTCGGCACAGACTTGGTGGGCCGATGGGCCTGTTTCAGTGCTGTATCTCTAAATAAAAAAACAGAAAATGCCAGAAAAACTCAGTAGATGTGGTAGCATCTATGGAGAGAGAAGCAGAGTTAATAAGCTGAACTTTTAGGCCTCGATGGCAGTAGGCACGAAGGTGTGCAGATGTGGAATTTCGCGCTTCCGGCCAGCATGTTGGTTACTGGCATCATCCTGTCCCAGGGCCATTTTCCCGGAGGAGGGATGGTCGGGGGTGGGGGGTGCGTGCGGCAGGGCTACCCGATTATAGCTCCAATTATCCCCGATTATATGCCAATTATAGCTCCTTATAGGCCTATTCAGGCCTATTGTCAGAAGCAGACTGAAATTTTCCAGTTAGCCTCTGGGCCCCCGGAGCTGTTGGGGACGAAGCTAACTGCCTAGAGTTGGCCTCCCAGTGGCAGACCGGGGAAACCAGCACTGCAGGCTGGCTTTGAAGCCCTTCCCACCTGCCTGGCATCTGACCCCCATTTGACCCGGATGCGAGGGTCCCAAAGCCTGTCCAATGTTTCAGGTCGATAACCTTTCATCAGAACCATTCTAGAAGCCAATAATACTGTAGTGGGTGGAATAATGAAATACCACATAACCCATCAAGCCATCTAGAAATATTGTTAAGATGAATAATGTTAAAGGTTTGCAGCAATCAACAGCAATACTGAGATTCTTGACTTTGGAAACATATACTTCTAGAAAGGTTTATTAACAGAATAATTAGAAAAGAGGTCAATTAGCAAATCTTTTAAGGCACTTTGGAAAAACTATAAACTCCTTAGTCACCCAATAAGTCCACCCAGTGCCTAGCTAAGCCACACAGACAGGGAGGATCCCAAGGCCAATCACTACTTGGACCTGCGAGGGGACAAACAGCGGCGAGCGGGAGTTCCAGCAGCTTAAAAGAGGCTGCGTGAGGCCTGGGAAAGAGTGAGACCGAGGGGGACCTGCAAGGGGACAAGCACCAGCAAGCAGGAGTTTCAGTGGCTTAAAAGAGGCATGCGCTCACAGGGACGGTGAGAGAGTTCCACCACTGAAATCACAGTTCAGAAAGTGATGCATTGCAAGGGGAGGCAGCTGATTGGTAAGTAGGAACAGGCGGGTATTTCTACCTTTTTTTACTACTTTCAACAACTGAAGTATAAGTAAAGGACTTTAGATTGTAGTAGGTAGTGTTTGGAGTGGAATAAGGTCCCTAGCCTAATTAGTAGTCTAAATTAGAGTGAGTAACTAAGGAGCTTAATCTAAGGGTGTCATGGCAGGAGAGCTCAGCACCGTGGCATGCTCCTCCTGTGCTATGTGGGAAATCAGGGACACTTCTAGTGTCCCTGGCGACCATGTGTGCAGGAAGTGTGTCCAGCTGCAGATACTAGCTGACTGCATTGCGTGGCTGGAGCTGCGGGTGGATTCACTGTGGAGCATCCGCGAGACTGAGGATGTCATGGATAGCATGTTTAGTGAGGTGGTCACACTGCAGGTAATGGCTGCACAGGCAGAAAAGGGATGGGTGACAACCAGGAGGAATAGTAGATGCAGGCAGGTAGTGCAGGAGTCCCCTGTGGCCATCCCTCTCTCAAACAGATATTTCACTTTGAATATTGTTGGGGGGGATGGCCTCCCAGGGGAAAGCAGCAACAGTCAACTTTGTGGCACCACGGATGGCTCTGCTGCTCAGGAGATGTGGGGCGGGTGGCGGGGAGCAGAAGACTGGGAGAGCCATAGTGATAGGAGATTCAATTGTAAGGGGATTTCTGTGGCCGCAGTCGAGACTCCAGGATGGTATGTTGCCTCCCTGGTGCTAGGGTCAAGGATGTCTCGGAGTGGCTGCAGGGCATTCTGAAGAGGGAGGGTGAACAGCCAGTGGTCGTGGTACATGTCGGTACCAACGACATAGGTAGAAAAAGGGATGAGGTCCTGCAAGATGAATTTAAGGAGTTAGGAGCTAAATTAAAAAGCAAGATCTCAAAGGTAGTAATCTCAGGATTACTTCCTGTGCCAAGTGTTAGTGAGTGTAGGAAAAGGAGAATAGACCAGATGAATGTGTGGCTGGAGAAATGGTGCAAGAGGGAGGGATTTAGATTCCTGGGACATTGGGACCAGTTCTCGGGAAGGTGAAACCTGTACAAGTGGAAGGGGTTATGCCCAGGCACGACCAGAACCGATGGCATCACGGGGGCATTTGCTAGTGCTGTTGGGGAGGTTTTAAACTAGAATGGCGGGGGATGGGAACCTGCGCGGGGAGACTGAGGAGGAGGAAACAAGGATAGAAACGAAAGACAGGAAACAAAAAGACAAAAGTGGAAGGCATAGAAATCAAGGGCAAGAAACAAATAGGACCAAAGTGCAAAATCATGCTAAGATGACTAAGAATGTTAAAAAGACAAGCCTAAAGGCATTGTGTCTCAATGCGCGCAGTATTTGCAATAAGGTAGGCGAATTAATGGCGCAAATAGGTGTAAATGGATAGGATATGGTTGCAATTGCAGAGACATGGCTGCAAGGTGACAAAGGATGGGAATTGGGTATTCAATATTTAGGAAGGACAGCCAAAAAGGGAAAGGAGGTGGAGTAGCGTTGTCAGTAAAAGAGGAAATCAATTCAATAGTGAGGAAGGATATTAGCTCAGAGAATCCTGATGTGGAATCTGTAT
Source organism: Heterodontus francisci (assembly GCF_036365525.1). Classification (NCBI taxonomy): domain Eukaryota; kingdom Metazoa; phylum Chordata; class Chondrichthyes; order Heterodontiformes; family Heterodontidae; genus Heterodontus; species Heterodontus francisci. The sequence goes on from NC_090397.1 coordinate 71,846,643, forward strand.
GGGTGGAGCTAAGAAACACCAAGGGGCAGAAAACGTTGGTGGGGGTTGTATCTTCTTCTTCTTTGGCCTCCTTGTCTCAAGAGACAATGGGTAAGCGCCTGGAGGTGGTCAGTGGCTTGTGGAGCAGCGCCTGGAGTGGCTATAAAGGTCAATTCTAGAGTGACAGGCTCTTCCACAGGTGCTGCAGATAAAATTGGTTATCAGGGCTGTTACGCAGTTGGCTCTCCCCGTGTGCTTCTGTCTTTTTTCCTGCCAACTGCTAAGTCTCTTCTACTCGCCACTCTTCAGCCCCGCCTTTATGGTTGCCCACCAGCTCTGGTGATCACTGGCAACTGACTCCCACGACTTGTGATCAATGTCACAGGACTTCATGTCGCGTCTGCAGACATCTTTAAAGCGGAGACATGGACGGCCGGTAGGTCTGTTACCAATGGCGAGCTCGCTGTACCATGTGTCCTTGGGGATCCTGCCATCTTCCATGCGGCTCACATGGCCAAGGCATCTCAAGCGCTGCTGGCTCAGTAGTGTGCACAAGCTGGGGATGTTGGCTGCCTCAAGGACTTCTGTGTTGGAGATGCGGTCCTGCCACCTGATGCCAAGGATTCTCCGGAGGCAGCGAAGCTGGAATGAATTGAGACGTCGCTCTTGGCTGACATACATTGTCTAGGCCTCGCTGCCATAGAGCAAGGTACTGAGGACACAGGCTTGATACACTCGGACTTTTGTGCTCCGTATCAGTGCGCCATTTTCTCACACTCTCTTGGCCAGTGTGGACATAGCAGTGGAAGCCTTTCCCATGCGCTTGTTGATTTCTGCATCTAGAGACAGGTTACTGGTGATAGTTGAGCCTAGGTAGGTGAACTCTTGAACCACTTCCAGAGCATGGTCGCCGATATTGATGGATGGAGCATTTCTGACGTCCTGTCCCATGATGCTCGTTTTCTTGAGGCTGATGGTCAGGCCAAATTCGTTGCAGGCAGCCGCAAACCTGTCGATGAGACTCTGCAGACACTCTTCAGTGTGAGATGTTAATGCAGCATCGTCAGCAGAGAGGAGTTCCCTGATGAGGACTTTCCGTACTTTGGTCTTCGCTCTTATTTATTTATTTCTATTTAGAGATACAGCACTGAAACAGGCCCTTCGGCCGACCAACAACCACCCATTTATACTAACCCTACAGTAATCACATATTCCCTACCACCTACCTACACTAGGGGCAATTTACAATGGACAATTTACCTATCACCTGCAAGTCTTTGGCTGTGGGAGGAAACCGGAGCACCCTGCGAAAACCCACGCGGTCACAGGGAGAACTTGCAAACTCCGCACAGGCAGTACCCTTAGACGGGCAAGGTTGAACAACCTGCCACCTGATCTTGTGTGGAGGAAAATTCCTTCTTCTGAAGACTTGAACACATGTGAGAGCAGCAGGGAGAAGAAGATCCCAAACAGTGTGGGTGCAAGAGCACAGCCCTGTTTCACGCTGCTGAGGATAGGAAAGGAGTCTGAGGAGGCACCGCTATGTTGAATTGTGCCTTTCATATTGTGATGGAATGAGGTGATGATACTTAGTAGTTTTGGTGGACATCCGATCTTTTCTAGTAGTCTGAAGAGACCACGTCTGCTGACGAGGTATATAGACCCCCAAACAGCAGTGGTGATGTAGAGGATGGCATTAAACAGGAAATTAGAGACCATGCAATAAGGGTACAACTGTAATAATGGGTGATTTTAATCTACATATAGATTGGAAAAACCAAATGAGCAATAATATTGTAGAGGAGGAATTCATGGAGTGCATACGTGATGGTTTTTTGGACCAATACGTTGAGGAACTAACTAGAGAACAGGCCATACTAGACTGGGTATTATGTAATGAGAAAGGATTACTTAACAATCTTGTTGTGCGGGGTCCCTTGGAGAAGAGCGACCATAACATGATAGAATCCTTCATTAAGGTGGAGAGTGAGAGAGTTTATTCCGAGACTAGGGTCCTGAATCTAAATAAAGGAAACTATGAAGGTATGAGGCGCGAGTTGGCTATGATAGATTGGGGAATGTTACTGAAAGGGATGACAGTGGATAGGCAATGGCTAGCATTTAAAGAGCGCATGGATGAATTACAACAATTGTTCATTCCTGTCTGGTGCAAAAATAAAACAGGAAGGGTGGCTCAACCATGGCTTACAAAATAAATTAAGGATACTATTAGATCCAAGGAGGAGAAATATAAAATGGCCAGAACAAGCAGCAAACCTGAGGATTGGGAGCAGTTTAGAATTCAGCAAAGGAGGACAAAGGGATTGATTAAGAAGGGGAAAATAAAGTATGAGAGTAAGCTTGCAGAGAACATAAAAACTGACTGTAAAAGCTTCTGTAGATATGTGAAGAGAAAAAGATTAGTGAAGACAAATGTGGGTCCCTTACAGTCAGAAACAGGGGAATTTATAATGGGGAACAAAGAAATGGCAGACCAATTAAATACATACTTTGGTTCTTTCTTCACAAAGAAGGACACAAATTACCTCCCAGAAATGTTGGGGAACATAGGGTCTCGTGAGAAGGAGGAACTGTATGAAATCAGTATTGGTAGGGAAATGGTGTTAGGGAAATTGACGGGACTGAAGGCCAATAAATCCCCAGGGCCTGATAATCTACATCCCAGAGTACTTAAGGAAGTGGCCCAAGAAATAGTAGATGCATTGCTGGTCATTTTTCAAAATTCTATGGACTCAGGAACAGTTCCAACGGATTGGAGGGCAGCTAAATGTAACCCCACTATTTAAAAATGAGATAGAGAGAAAACGGAATTATAGACCGGTTAGCCTGACATCAGTAGTGGGGAAAATGCGAGAGCCCATTATAAAAGACATAATAGCAGAGCACTTGGAAAACAGTGACAGGATCGGACAAAGTCAACATGGATTTACGAAAGGGAAATCATGCTTGACAAATCTACTGGACTTTTTTGAGGATGTAACTAGTAGAATAGATAAGGGAGAACCAGTGGATGTGGTGTATTTGAACTTTCAGAAGGCTTTCGATAAGGTCCCACATAAGAGATTAGCATGAAAAATTAAAGCACATGGGATTAGGAGTAAGGTACTGACATGGATAGAGAACTGGTTGGCAGACAGGAAACAAAGAGTAGGAAAAACGGGTCTTTTTCCGACTGGTAGACAGTGACTTGTGGGGTACCACAGGGATCAGTGCTAGGACCCCAGCTATTCACAATATATATTAATGATATAGATGAGGGAATTAAATGTAATATATCCAAGTTTGCAGATGACACAAAGCTGGGTGGGAGTGTGAGCTGTGAGGAGGATGCAAAGAAGCTCCAGTGTGATTTGGACAGGTTGAGTGAGTGGGCAAATACATGGCAGATGCAGTATAATGTGGATAAATGTGAGGTTATCCACTTTGGTAGCAAAAACAGGAAGGCAGATTACTATCTGAACCGCGATAGATTGGGAAAGGGGGAGATGCGGTGAGACCTGGGTGTCCTTGTGCACCAGTTGCTGAAAGTAAGCATGCAGGTGCAGCAGGTAGTTAAGAAGGCAAATGGTATGTTGGCCTTCATAGCGAGAGGATTCGAGTACAGGAGCAGGGATGTCTTGCTGCAATTATACAAGGCCTTGGTGAGACCACAACTTGAGTATTGTGTGCAGTTTAGGTCTCCTTATTTGAGGAAGGATGTTCTTGCTATGGAGGGAGTGCAGCGAAGGTTCACCAGACTGATTCCTGGGATGGCAGGACTGATGTATGAAGAGTGATTGGGTGGATTAGGCTTGTATTCATTAGAGTTTAGAAGAACGAGAGGGAATCTACAAAATTCTACTGTCCAGGACTGGACAGACTAGATGCAGGAAGGATGTTCCCGATGGTGGGGGAGTCCAGGACCAGGGGTCACAGTCTAAGGATAAGGGGTAAGCCATTTAGGACTGAGATGATGAGGGATTTCTTCACCTAGAGAGTGGTGAACCTGTGGAATTCTGTACCACGGAAAGCAGTTGAGGCCAAATCATTAAATATATTCAAGAAAGAGTTAAGTATAGTTCTTAGGGCTAATGGGATCAACGGATTTTGGGAGAAAGTGGGAACAGGGTACTGAGTTTGAATGATCAGCCATGATCGTATTGAATGGCGAAGCAGGCTCGAAGGGCCGAATGGCCTACTCCTGCTCCTATTTTTCTATGTTTCTATTTTTTTGTTCTATATTGAGTTTGTTGATCTCAGCTATGATAGTGGTCAGGATGCAACAAATGCCCTTCCTGGTATAGGGGGTGGAAATGCAGCCAGGTTTCACACTCTTGTTCATTATCTAGAAAGTTTGTGTGCGTGGATATAGGATGAAGACAGGGTAGGTACAGCCGATGTGCCCCCACAGCCAAATTGTTCACCAACACTCCCTGTCAAGGTTTACAGGTGAATAATGATGACTTGGACAAGATAATGGAGGGCAACCAGAGCTTGTGAAAGCAGAGCTCATCAAGAAGTCAACATCCTGGGTAGGTGGGGGGTATAAGTGAGATGAGGTGAAGAAAATTGTCAAGTGAAAAGAATGTTACCCTTACTGTTGAAGGTTGAGGCTGTTCATAAGATTTTGTCTAGTTCAAACTTTAACATTGTAAAGGTGATAGGATGTGTAACTTTTGAAGTCTGTTGATATTGAGGTCTATTTTACTCAAGTAAAACTATTGACAACAGCAGAATTTCATGAGAAATAATACAATTGTTCACGAATTCAGCAGAGAATAAGACTTGGTTTATGTTTTACCAGAGAGACAGAGGCAATAGTTCACTTTTCTCCCCCAAAAATTCAGTCAAGTTTATTGTCGGTCAGTAAGACTTGAAATGCCTGTCCTTCAAGATATGGTGAAACTTGTGGGAGATTTGGTCTCAAGAAAGGTGGATATATTATTTAGCCAGACTGCCTGTCCTGGAAATTATTTATCTTATTTGAGAGCTAATTCAACTGGGAGAAGAGATTAATTCTGACCTCTGGCATATTCCTGCAGGATTTGCCATTATTGTGAGAAGGAAGAATATTTTAAAGTTGAGTATTAGGTAAACTACATTAGATGCAATCGGCCCCAAATGATAAGTTGATGTAAACTAGATCGAAGAACAATTGTTAACTTTAACCAAAACGTTAAACCTAACATACTTGATGTTAGGTTAAGGAGAAGAGAATGGAGTACTGAGTCTTTGTGGAGACTTTAACATTATTTTGTAATACAGATAGAAAGATGTAGAACAGGAAGCCTTTAGGCATAATGCTGCATCTATTATTATTGTAACTAGGGAAACAAATGTTTGTAAGACCCTCTATCTGGTCTAAAAGTTCTAGCTTTTATTCTTGGTGTCAATGGCCACAGCGACTTGGATACTATTCCACTACATGTCGTACACCTATATTAAATTACTAAGCAATAGTCCATACTCATGATAATACCGGTTGCTTAGCAGTCCTGTGAGCCGGAATCCGACTCGGTGGTCAATCTGCCGATGAATCTTCCATGCGTGACTTCCAGATGGCCGTCCACATCACCCTAACCACTGCAGCAAAGATGTTCCTGTGGGCTCTTTATACCTTTTTTTTTACCATGACCCTGTTCCATATAAAGTAAAACCTGTCTTTAACTCCTTCAATTGGTCTGCAATTAGCTCACTGTTCTTTTCAAAACAAGACAAGGGGCAGAATTTTACCTTAGACGGATGGATTTTACTGGTCCCCAGGCTTTAATTGTCCCGAGGCGGGACTTCCACCCACTTGAGGGAGGAAGTCCCGCCTCAGTGAGCTACAGGCCAATCATCGGGTTGGCAGCGGTTAGTCCCAGCAGTGCCACTGGGAGCGGTGCCATTGCTAGGACTGCAGCTTAGCCCGCTGAGTAGGATGCCATGAGCCGGGACTGCAGGTAAGTTGGGGTTGCCTAGCCGGGGGTGGTGGAGGGGGTGCGGTTTGGTGATCGGTCGTGCCGGCGAGGTGGGGGAGGTGGTGTCTTGGGTCCCGAGGTGGGTTGGTAGGTGGGGGCGGCCCTCAATCGGGCACCCTGTGCCTGACTGCCATGACACCCTTCCAGGGTGCGGAAAGGCTGGCAGCTATTGCCTTTCTTTCCCCAGCACGCTTGCTCGCTCAGTGGCCACTCAAGGGCGTTGATTAGCCTGGGGTGGGCGGGCTGTTTCCACACCCCCCCCAACACCCCGACCACCGTAATGTTGGCCAGAGGTGGGAGCAGGGCAGGAAGGTTTCCCGGAGCCTCCCACTGAATTTTACGCCACCCCAACACCACCATCCGGCCCGCCCGGATAGCATAAAATTCAGCCCAGGTACTTCTCCAGGTGGTTGCCAACTGGGGCCTCATGCAGGAATTTCAAGTTCCACTGCTTCAGATAACAAAGACAGTTTAGCTCTGCTTCGTTATCGCTAGCACCGTTATCAACCTCCAGGCTGGTAAGGACAGACTGTTTATAGCTGTTAATGAGCAAGGTCTGCATCTTTTGCCAGATGCTAGCACATTTGCAATTTAATTTGTTTTGCAGACTTTGCTAATTCTGACAACACTCTGTCATGACCAAATTAACCATCCTGCCTTGAGCATCCAGGATCACAGATGTCTTCGGTTTCGGTATTTCGATGCTCCATGTTGCCACCATGAGACAGACTCCACACACACAGGACTCCACCACAACCGGTCTACATTCATTAATGCAAAAGAATTAATGGAACAGTTACGAGATTAAAAAGTGAGTGTACATTAAAAGGTAAATAACAGTCGGCTTACATGTTCTAAAATGAATATGGCAAAGAATTAGGTTGTTCTTTTCATGCTCATATTTCTGATGTACATGCCAGAAGTTCCTAAACTATAATTTCCTCCTTGAGGTAATCAGTGCAAACAACATGGTCTAATTGTGTGAACTAATACTGAGTGCTTACTGCATCAAAGCCATTGCACTGTAGCCAGCACATCAGCATGCAGAGTATATAATAATCTCTGAATACAATATGACAGCTGTTGGTGTAAGTACAAGAAGGAGTTTTCTAAAGATTGTAATTTGCTTTGCAGATAAAGCACCTAGAGGATTGATCTTCTCTTCTGGGACCTGAAGTCCTCATTTTTGAAGTGTGTCCGTTATCTTTAACCCTTCACCACTGAACCTGTCTGGATCAGCTTTTTCAATTCTCTTCCTAAACTTAAAATCTATTGTTAGATTATCTAAAATTTTCTCTTTCCCAAAGTGAAGATCAAATTTTTTTACTTTTCCTGATAACTTAATTTCCTGATACCTTGATTCATCTTGACTGCTCAACTCTTCTGCTTTTGTAGAGAAACTCTGTTCCATTTGTGATCTGTGCAGCTCTCATCATCCATTCAGGGAAGAATCTGATAAAGGCCTTAAGCAAGAGCAGCACAGTACATGAAAAGCCATCGACCTAAAACGTTAACTCTGTTTCTCTCTCACAGATGCTGCCAAACTGCTGAGCATTTCCAGCATTTTCTACTTTTATTTCAAATTTCCAGCATCTACAGTATTTTGCTTTAATTATAATAGTACAACCTCTTTTGATTGATACTCCACCACTCTGATAATCCAACCAAGATCTGGGTTGACAGTTCATAAAATTCATCCACAAGAACTTGGTGGGTTCAATCACCTTTTCTAATCCCAAGCTTTCTAACGTTCTTTGAACATCAACTGTAGATAAATCTTGAAAGATGTTACAAATGTTATGTATTCAAATGAATTGGGAACTAGCCATGAAAGAAAACTGAAGTATCGATGCTGAATCTTAACCAATATTTCAAAGGTTAAAAGGCAGTGATCCTATAAACAAAATTCACAATTTAATTAAATTCACCCTTAATGCACTTTAAACACAAAATTCCCTTTGTAGTTGATATAATTCCAGCAGTCTGCAAATAATAACTCTTAATAGCAATATACAAAGATTATCAAACCACAACTATAATTTAATTTGTTTTATCAGTTTCACTGCTGAATTTTCTTATTTAGATTGTTAACATTTTGGCATAATAATTAATTGTGCTATTGTGTGCAAGTCATGGCACTGCAGCCAATAAAAGTCTGTGATATGCATTCAAGGCTAAATTAGATAAGGTAAGTTGTTATTATTTACTGATAAGTATCACAGAAGTTAAATTATACTGTGTGACTATTTGTTTAGGTATTATTGCGGTACGAAAACTTTACGCCATGATAATCTAATGTGTGGTCACCTGATAGAATAAATTGTTTGATCATGATTTAAATACTAAAGCAAATTATAATACATTACAATATCTGCTGACTTGTTTTATTTATTTGTTTATGGGGATGTGGGCGTCGCTGGCCAGGCCAGCATTTATTGCCCATCCCTAATTGGCCTTGAGAAGGTGGTGGTGAGCTGCCTTCATGAACCGCTGCAGTCCATGTGAGGTATGTACACCCGCAGTGCTGAAAGGAAGGGAGTTCCAGGATTTTGATTTAGAGGATAGAAAGGGAATGCTGAAATAAAAACAGAAAATTCACGGTGAATCAGTCAGTGGTTGAAAGAGGTTAGTTTTGGGTTATTGATTTAACCCTCACATTTCCTGGAAAGTCCTTTTTTTGTACAGGACTAAGTTCAGTTGCTTCAGAACACATTAGGGTTGATTTGCAAATTGGCAATGCCCGATTTTCAGGCTGAAAGTGAATATTACTGACTGGGAAATAGGGTGGAGAGTTTTTATGCTGGAACTCTGGTTATTTTTCATGCAATCTTATTTTGCAATGGCAACTATACTAAGTCAGAATAGTACTTGCCAAATTGTGAGTGTGTTACAATCACCTGGTTCATGGTTTGTATTAATTTTCTAGAGATTACTTTTAATTTAGGAATTGAATTATTTTAATTCAAGTCAAATGAAAACAACTGGTTTGTGAAACTGGCAAACAAATCTAGGGTGGTAACAAATCAAAGGGTCACCCATGTTTATTTAGTCAGGTCATATTGGGAAGTGTGAAGACCCTAAACAATGGGAACCTCTCTGAACATCTTGATGGAGACCTTCATTGCTTTCTATTTCCCTCCTGGTGTTTGATAAGGTATCTACCAAAACTCGTTTCCACAGCCACATCTCCTTCCTCAGTGACTGTCTCCGGCTCCGACTTATTCCACGCGGATTCCAACTGCAGTTTCACCCATCATGCTTTGAAACCACCCAGGTGCTCCGTGACCTTTTGGTCAGCTATGCGGCCTGGTCCAATCTAGACTTCCTTTGTTACCCCTTGCCCCACCCCCACCTCACTTGCCTATAACCTGTGACTTTTCTAATATTTGTCAGTTCCGATGAAGGGTCACTGACCCGAAACGTTAACTTCTCTTTCCACAGATGCTGCCAGACCTGCTGAGTGGTTCCAGCATTTCTTGTTTTTATATCTTGATGGAGACGGTGTGTCTGCAACTGCCTCAATCAGGTTTTTAAATTATTCATATCATTTCCCAGAACAAAGAGAAGATTTGGAGTTGGAAATAATTTGTTAAATTGCTACCTGGGTCATGTCACCTGTTCCATGTTGCTATGGAGATAAATGATGCGGGGTTGATGTTGTTGCCTGTTGGTGTTTTGATCTGTGTGCCTGCTGACAGACAAGCAGTTGGCTTTGTGAAAGCAGTTGGCTTTAGGAGCAGCTGGGCTCAGGAGCAAAGAGGCCATCAGGAACTAGGGGTGTTTCTGTTTTGAGGCAGGCCTGTGCTCAAGCTGGGAAGTCCAGATTTGGGAGCTTTTATACCTCAGAAGATAGCTGAAAAATTAAGGAAATTGAATTGAATTCCTCAGAGCTGTGGTACGCTTTGGATTGGTCCCAGGAAATGTGAACAAACCACCAAGATCCTGTAATGCATAGGAGAATTCTTGGGGTGGAGGTAACTATCAAACAGGATTATTCTGTTGTGATTTAGAGTGAAAATATATGTCTTAATTTTCTGTTAAGATTTTAACTTTAAAGTTGCACAGTCATGTTACTGGTGAGTTGTACGGGGTTGGATAGAGATGGCAAAATGGTGTGTTGTGTCGCAACTATTTTCCATCATTTGTGCTGGTTTAATGTTGATTTCATTATCCTCCCATAAAAACTGTGTTGAGCAATGTTCAATACTGTGCTGAATACAGCAGTATGTTTACAAGCCCAGTAAGAATCTGGGTCTTGTTTCAATTCTTTTTCCGTGGTCACTCTAGGTTTCAGGAGCATTTATGACAAATGTTCTGCGGCTGCCTTTATTCCCCAAAAACTCAACTACTCCCACATGCTGGGCTTCCTTATCTATGCTTTGTGTAGAAAAAGGGAAACTAACTGAGGGATACTGGGCAGCTCAAGCTGTACCAGAACTGCTCTGCACCATATAACCTCCATACCAGAATCTATTGGCAAGGCACGCATCCCTTTAAAAATATATATTCTTGGCATGCAGGCATTGCTGGCAAGTCCAGCATTTATTGCTTATCCCTTGTTGCCCATGAGAAGGTGGTGGTGAGCTGCCTTCTTGAACCACTGCAGTCTATGTGTTGTGTGCTGTTAGCTGGGAGTCCCAGGATTTTGACCCTGAGACAGTGAATTAACAGCGTTATATTTCCATGTCAGGATGGTATGTGACTTGGAGGGCATTTTGAAGATGCTGATTTGCCTATTCACCTGCTGTCTTCATACATGGAGATCACAAGTTGGGGAGGTGCTGTTGAAGAAGCCATGGTGAGCTGCTGCAGTGCATCCTGTAGAGTCATAGAGTTATACAGCACAGAAACAGGCCCTTCAGCCCATCATGTCCGTGCTGGCCATCAAGCACCTATCTATTAGCTAGGACATGCTGCAGCCACAGTGCACTGGTCACAGAGAGAATAGATGTGTAAGATGGTGGATAGGGTGCGGGCATTGTCCTACTCAGCAATGCCAATTTCTGAAGTGGTCTTTAAACAGGTATTAATCCCTCATTAGCACAGGACTAACCCAGGAAGTTTAAGTATTGTTTAAGGCCAATATGACATTGGATATATTTTACCATGGGATATAGTCCCACAAAATAGGTCTTTTTTATTTTTCATTTTCAATTCTGAACACAGGGACAATGAGGACCAATTTCTCTCCCATTCAACCCCCCTCACCTCCAAGTCTCTGGAGTTTTTTCCTAATTACTGAGAGCTCTAACTATTGAAAATATTTCACCTGCTGAAAGCATATGGTCCCCAAGTAATCAAGTAGATCTTGGATGTCCAACATCTTACGTTACACACATATCAAATCACCTCTTGTTCCTCTATTTCTATTGAGATAAACTTCACTGAAAAAAATGTTTACTCACTGACCTCCTCTTGGTCTGACCCCTCCCGCAAATATAATTTTAGACCAATTGCAATCAAGGTTGGACTCCATCTCAGTCTGTTCTCCCACGCATGCTAAATTCCACACTCACTGGTTCTCTTGTTGATCAAATCTTGCAATCCTGTCAACCATGTGATATTTATTTAAAGCACATGCAGCCCCTGGAGAACATCGTAGATAATCGACAATAGCATTCTGCCTGAAGCACTGGATTCTTATTGAAATCCCTCCAGTCAGTCTGGGATGCCACTCAACTGAAATGGTGGTTAGTATGAAATAAGAGTGTGGTAATAAAAGCTCTCATCATGTGAGGTAACAGCATTTCCCGTGTGCATAGTGTGTGAAAAATTGAGCTACTTGGCAACAGTACTTATTCAGGGGTGAATTAATTGAGCAATTGTTATGTTGCCTACACTGACTCTCGATTTTTATTTCAAACACATTGCAAACAAAGTAGAAATTAATCAAAATGACCTCTCTCCCTTACATAGAGAGCAGAAAGATTAATTGTGACGTGCAACCCAAACTGGGAGTAGTCTAATTTATTAGATTGTTTGAGTGCACTTAGTTACATTGACAGCAAGGAGATATTTACAGATATCAAGTATATTTGAAAATGCTTGAATTACTCCCTTGGTGGTCCTCTGAGATCTTACAAATATTCAACATGCTTTGTCCTCATGAAGGAAATTCAGAATTTATTCAGGGCTTTCTTAATCCTGAAGTGTCACACTAAATATTGGTAACATATTGGTGAAATCTGATAATAGTCTGATATAATAATGAAAAGGCTGAACTGTCTTATTGTAAGACACTTTTGTCCATCTAATTTCGAAAGGAGCTGGAGTCACAAATTTGAAGTCACTCATCTAATTTTTTTGACATTACGGCAACATCTTTTTTCCAGAAGTTGTCAGCGTTGGTTAGGACCTGAATTAATCAATGTCAACCACAAGGCCTTCAACGACCTAAGCTTGATTAAAAAAAAATTAAAACACAAAATAATAATTGAACATAACAATGCTTCTTCCACAAATTACAAACTGCAGAATCACTTAAGTAAACTGTAACTTCCAGCACACAGTAAGCATTCTATTCATTTATAAATGGAAAATGTGGACAGTGTTATAGTAGATCAGCAGATTACTTGGTTTGCAACATACATTTGGCAGCACAGGGATCGGATCTAAGGATTTAGCAGTAGTTGGGAAGTGGGGAGGGGCTCCTAACATCTTGAGTTCAGGAACAGAGTTCCAGGAATCCAGGAATACTGCAGAAAGGGATCTGAGGCAAAGAATTACAACAAACATCCACACTTCTGATCACAATCAGTGAACCATAAGTGTACATGATGGATGTTCATCAAGGACAGATTGGACTTGACTGGATGCATCCCATGGTCGATTCATAGAATCACAGAATCGTTACAGTGCTGAAGGAGGCCATTTGGCCCATCATGTCCGCACTGGCTCTCTGAAAGAGCAATTCCCTCAGTCCCATTCCCCTGCTTTCTCCCTATAACTCCGCACATTCTTCCTTCTCATATAACTGTCTAATTCCCTATTGAATGCTTCAATTGAACCTGCCTCCACCACGTTCTCAGGCAGCGCATTCCAGACCTTACCCACTCGCTGCGTGAAAAAGTTTTTCCTCATGTCACTTTTGCTTCTCTTACCAAATACTTTAAATCTGCTCCCTCTCGTTCTTGATCCTTTCACAATTGGGAACAGTTTCTCTCTATCAACTCTGTCCAGACCCCTCATGATTTTGGATACCTCAATCAAATCACCTCTCAGCCTTCTCTTCTCCAAGGAAAACAGTCCTAACTTCTCCAATCTATATTCATAACTGAAATTCCTCATCCCTGGAACCATTCTTGTGAATCTTTTCTGTACTCTCTCCAGTGCCCTCACATCTTTCCTAAAGTGCGATGCCCAGAATTGGACGCAATACTCCAGCTGAGGCCGAACTAGTGTCTCATACAAGTTCAACATAACTTCCTTGCTCTTGTAATCTATGTCCCTACTAATAAAGCCCAGGATACTCACTGACCAGGCCCAATTTTCAAAAGGCCTTCAATAAATCTACCGCATTGATCACTAATGAATAGCATGTGGAGTCAGGGGACAAGTAGCAGAATGGATAGCTGGATGGCTGAAGGACAGAAAGCAGAGAGTAGGGATAAAGGATAACTACTCAGAGAAGCAGAAGGTGCGAACTAGAATACCACAAGGATCAGTTCTGGGAACACTGTTGTTTACAATTTATATTAATGATTTAGATTTTGCAATCAAAAACACAATTTCTACACTTGCAGTTGACACCAAATTGCGGGGGGGGGGGGGGATAGTCAACATTGAGGAGGACTGCAACAAATTACAAGAAGACATTAATAAATGCCTAGACTGGGAATATAATTCGTAAATGAATTTCAACATAGGTAAGTGTGGGATATATTTTGGTAAGAAAAATGTTACTTAAAAAATAAGAATCTAAATCGGTAGAGGAGCAAAGGGAGCACAAATCACTAAAAATTGTGATACAGGTTAATAAGGTCATAACAAAAGCAAACCAAGCTCTAGAGTTTATTTCCAAGAGGGATGGAATTGAAAAGTAAAGAAGTTATGCTAAAGTTGTATAAACCTTGGTTTAACCACACTTGGAGTACATTGTATAGTTCTGGTTACCATATTAGGAAAAAGGGTATAGAGGCACTGGAGAGGGTGCAACAAAGATTTAAAAGGATTATATCAGAACTGTGAGGTTATACCAATCAGGAAAGGACGAACAGGCTAGATCTCTTTTCTCTTGAAAAGAGAAGGCTGAGGGGTGAGCTAATAGAGGTCTTTAAACTTATGAAAGGTTTTAGTAGAATAGACACAGAGGGCTGAATTTTACCAGCCCCTCAATGCCATGGGTCGTGGCAGGGAGGCTGTAAAATGTTAGCGGCAGTGGCCTGCCACGACCCACGACGGCGAGAAAGCCCCGCTGGATATTAGTGGGGGTAGGTCAATTTAGGTGTTGAGGACTCGGTGGGGAGAGGGGATTCAATGTTAAATTAATTTTTTTAATCACACTGCCACCTTTAAATATTTAAATATATCCTGAAGGGCTTGAAGCCTTTGCCGGGGAAGCGGCAGCCGTCCTCTCTACGTCATCAGCGGCGGACGTTCCGCCCCCTCCATTTAAGTGAGGCCCTGAGTGAAATATCGCGGGGGC